>NC_064618.1:100512346-101137346 GCF_023898315.1 Schistocerca nitens
TAAAAAAACAAGAGAAAAAGGAAATAAGCAGATTGCCATCTGCCTCATTCTTAAGGTACTTAGAATATGAATCAGTTCAGCATTATTTCATGGTCTTGAACAAAACACTTTTGTTTTATTGCATAACTTACAAAAAAAATAGTTTATTTAATTACCTCTGCATATGCTACAGACAACGTTCGAGCATAAAACACTTGGGAATTGTTTCTGGCAACAAATTGGTCTACGCCTTCCTTTTGTAACTCATTCAACTTTTTCTCTGTCGATATCAGCAACCAACAGATGAGCCATTCATATGCAGAAAGCAATGCTGCAGAAAACAAAACATAAAATTAATTTATAGACAATAAGCATACATACATTCCAGTAAATTTGATGTACTGTCTCAGAGAAATTCCATAATCACTTCTTGCAAAATAATTTTGTAGCCCTCATAGATTACCGCATCCCCTCTTCTCTCTCTCACTCTTTTTCTCTTTTTATTTTATTTTTTAAGGGGGCAATTAAGATGGAAAACAGAACTGATTTATATCAAGACAGTCAAAAGTACAAGTCCTGGTGTACGAAGTATCAGAGCCACCCTCAACATTAGTGGAAACACTGAAAGAAGTGAGAGATCATTTCATGTGAAGTTACAAAACTAGCCCATTCACAGAGCACTGCATGAATTGCAAAATCTAATAAAATGTTACATAAATGATAATTGCCACAGATTGCCACAGTTAATGCATTCAAAACAGAAATAATTCAGGCTCTGTTGTAGAGTTATGCCTTTCTTTGGTACGTAAGTCGTGTCATGAACTGACAAACCTTGTGTATTTGGCTGAATGATGACATTGTGTCACTCTTGCTGGCATTGCGACAGATTAAAATTATCCTTTCATTTTGCTTTAATTACTGCATAGTTTTTGCTGCAGATCCAACAAAATGGTCATACTTGGATTAGATTCAAAGCACTCACAAAATCATGTAATCATATAAGCATGGACAGTTGGCTAGAATTTGAAATTAAAAACAGGATGCCAACTGTATATAGAACAATAGTGATGTAGTATACCACACAGAATATAAGACCATACTGGATTGCATATAGCTAAATGGATGATCAATGTCAATACTAACTGCTTCTGAAGACAATGTGGGAGAGCTTCATGAAAAAGATCAATGGCTCCAACTTGTGCTCTGACAACAAAAAGGTGATGCTCTTGCTATCAAAATGCCAGTTAGCATAGCATCTAACAACCACTCATTTCCTTTATCTGGTTCAATGCACCAGAAATTCAGATGTATGTTTCCAATACCATATATCACTTTCCAGAGTTGATTGACCCATTTGTGCATGGTCCAGGAATGATTAAGTTAGTTAAAAATAGTAACTGGCTATTCATCAAACACAGCCTGTACCATGTACCACTTTTTAATGCTGGTATCAAATAAAATGTAGGTCCTGATTATACTCAGAAGGAATTTTTCATGTATACCTTAATTTAAATCTAGAAATACATGTTGTATTTCAAATGAGTTAACTTACTTTTAGGACATACAGTTTCTTCTACAGACAAAGCCACAAATCTTCTTTGGAGAACATTTTCTGCATCTTTCAAGAATGAGATGGAATGGAGTGGCGTTTCAAATACATTTTGGCTTCCCTCACTCTTCTTCCACAACTGAAGTAACCAGTTACTCGTCTGCTGTAAGAGAACATTGTTTTCCCCTTCGTACGTACAGTTCGCATCATGGTTGTTGCGGATATCTCCAAGTCCAGATGCTGGAAAGCAAAATTATGTTAATTTAACTATAAACCTCAAGACACAGATGTACAGTTCTAGAAAATACATTTAACAAATGATTTCTGTTATAACAACACAGATGGGTAGGCAATGCCAGAGCTTTTACCTTTCAGATAGCCACAGTTACCACAAATGTTGATGCATTGTTTAATAGCATCTCTCACTGTCCAGCTTGCTAAAGGCTTTGCTGCACATGAAAGAGCATGGAGTTCTGGACCTAATGCTGCCTGAGAATAGAGAACACAGCAATTAGCCTCAGAGGTCATAAGATAAATTACAGAAACATTTTAAGTATTGTCAGTATGACAGTTAATTCCAGAATTAATTTGAACTTTGCAGCAGAGAGTGCAGTGTCCCACAAGGTACACAGGAGAACTTCTGTAAAGTGTGGAAAGTAGGAGAGAAGCACTAGCAGAAGTATAAAGCTAAGACAATGGGACATGAGTCATGCCCAGTAAGCTCAGCTGATATGAGCAAAGTCTGTGGGAGGCAAAGCTCCCGGGCCTGAATCCCAATCTGGCACACAATTTTAATTTGTGCAAAGTTTCACCAATTCATTCAGATATGTTAAGAAACAAGTAAACTTTTAGGTTATTGTGTGCAAATACGTTTTTTTCTACCAGTTCCCCATAAAACAGGCATTTTCAAACTCTGTGTTGCAGCTCCCAGGAACCACAAGGCCTAAAGTAGGGGTGTAGCAGTGGTGTCATAAAAATAATTATTTGGTTTATTTGCTTTCAGAGTGAGGGAACAGCCTGTGCACTAGTAGTGTAATATTTAATGGGCCAGCAACTATGTGTTGTTACTAATGGCAACATACTAGTTGGGTTTCAAATTGTACTGTGTGAATCATTTGTTTTAGTTCAGTATTGTACATTATTTGTAATTATTTTTTGTCTTCTGTGATTTGTATTTCTCTGTCAGCATGGACAAATTTTAAATGAAAGTACACAACTTGGTATTTCATGTGCATCATGCAGTTCTAAAGACATGAACAGATGAAAATGCGGAAATGATGATAACAGCTACTTGAAATTCTGTTGCATGTGTACCAGAGTGTGTCATTTGTTTTGAAGTCCAAGCTACTGAAAAATGCCTTGTAATAACATGAAATGACATATGGAATCAAACCATGTGCTTTGGTAAAAAAACACACAAGCACAGGAATACCTTTCCTACAAGTTAGAAGAAATGACAGAACAAAATCTAAATATGGTACAATTCCTAAAAAAGGGGGTTCTTCCTTCACCTTACAAAGTTGCCTACAGTGTAGCAAAGGGGAAGAAACTTAACACCATAATGGTTGACTTAATTTTACCAGCTGCTGGATGTGGTATCTATTATGATAGGTGTCAGCTGCCAAGCAACTGTCAACTATGCTTTTGTCAGACAACCTGCTTCATTTAATACTCAGTATGGCTGATGACAGCAATGATACGCTGGTTGAAAATCTCCATGATAATAGTGACTTTGATATTTAGTTGGATGAAGCTACAAACAACCAAAATGATGCACATGTAATTTGTTAACTGCTGTGTATTGATGACAATAAGTTTCAAGAAGATCTTTTCTGCATGAGAACAACTCTTGGAACAAAAGTAACAGACTTTTTCGAAATATGTTATATAGAAGAAAACAAATTTAATTGGGAGAGGTGTGTAGGTGTGTATAGAAATGCAGGTCATAATATGGCTGTCTGTTACACCAGATCACAAGCTCTAGTACATAAAGAGACTCCTCATGCTATTTGGACACACAGTTTTCTTCACATAGAAGCACTGGCACCAAAATGCATAAGCTCTGTCTTTCACAAAGTTCTTCAATCAGTGTTCAAAGAGGTAAACTTCATTAAAAGTTGGCAACATAAGTTGATACATTTTCAACAAATGTGCATTGATATTGAGGCTGCCTACATTTCCATAATTTATTGAAGTTACTCTGGCTTTCATGCGGGAGTATTTTGAAAATGGTATTTAAACTCAGGAATCAACTTTACTCTTACCTTCTTCAGAAACATATGAGTTCCAAGAGTTCAGAGTCACTGACTTTGTTTTTAAGCTGACATACCTTTGTGACATCTTGGAAAAACTCAGTTAATTGTACGAGGGCTATCCACAAAGTACATTACGTTTTCGTTTGTGTCCGTTAGGGGCGGGGCTAGCGCAGCCATTTTGGTGTCATGGCATTCCGCAGCTCAGTCTTTTAAGTGGGAGTTGTTTCCTCATCCGCCGTACAGTCCCGACTTGGCACTGAGCGACTTCCACTTATTCCCAGCAATGAAGAAGTGGTTGGCTATGCAGCATTTTGATGACGATGCACAGCTTCAAGAAGAGGTAACCACGTGGTTCAAGGTGCACGCAGCCGAATTTTACGATGAAGGAATTCCAAGCTCGTCCATCACTACGATAAGTGCCTTAATTTAAATGGCAACTATGTAGAAAAGTAGTATTTAAGTGTGGCTTTCATCTGTATATAATAAAAAAATTTCCAATACTTTATTTATTTTTAATTCCAAAATGTAATGTACTTTGTGGATAGCCCTCGTATGTACCCCTTCAAGGTAGTGAGACCAACATTCTGCAACTGGCAGACAAAATTTCACCTATCAGAAAGAAACTACTGTACTACCATGGAAGGAAAAGGTGGATGATAAAAATATACATTAACAACAATGAAATGGATAGACTGCTACTCTCTCTCTCTCTCTCTCTCTCTCTCTCTCTCTCTCTCTCTCTCTCTTCACACACACACACAAAACTGGCACACCTCACACACATATGAATGCTGTCTCTAGCCGATCCAAACAGACTGGCCTATCTCTGACCAGTCTGTACAGATTGCCTGCAGACAGCAATCATGGATGTGTGAGGTGTGCCAGCTTGTGTGAATGTGTGTGGGTTTTCCTCTATTTTCTGAAGAAGGCTGCAGGTGAAAGCTCTGTGTAACTGTCTTTCCGTTGTGCCTGTCTGCAGTTCGACATGTCACCTTTACGGTGAGTAGCAATCTATCCTTTTCATAATATTTGATATTCCAACATGGACTTTCCATTGTTTGAAAGATATACATTATGTTTTTCCTGCTCTGTATTTGTGACTCACTGAACTGAATTCACTGATTAGTTTCTGAAGCACTTTCCAGAAGTTGCTCAACATAACTGGATCACAGATCTTTTCCATACAGAATCTTCATCAAAATTTACCACTGAAGAACAAGGGTAATTTATTGATATTTCTTCAGACTCCACATTGAAAAAGGTTCATTTCCAAATCACTGCTTGAGTTTTGGAGTTTGGAGAAGGAGTAGCTAGAAGGAGATAAATATTGAAGTAGGTTTTTCAGTGCTGGTAGTCATCAACACAAAATATAGACCAAGAATAAATGTGGAGAAAGACACACACGTCACAATTCCAATATTATGCCAAGATTTGAAGAACTAATGATGAAGAAACAAGTTCATCCCTTCCATTGACTTTGTTGCAAGAATATGATATAATTACATTAAAAGTTGATTAAAATGTGGTATGTCAACAATTAGTACAGAACTAACTACTTTTATTCATTTTTTTTTAATTTAAGTTTATGTATCCCATACTTGGAGCAAGATATCAAGTGCGAAAGGTGTCACAAGTGTTCGTCTTCGGGTCAAGGGAGCTGTGGACTCAAAAACTTTAAAAACTACTGCTGTAACAGGCTTAATTTTAATAATGATTATTACTAATTGCTTTTCCATGTGCACAGAAAGTTATCAAATACAAATAAAAGTACGTAAAAACTTTATAATGAATAAGAAGGCACTATGTCCAAAGGTACTTTCATCCCGAAGACATAGCTGCAGTAGCACTTTGAAAAGCTCTTTGTTAACTGTAGGACAGAGAAGAGATGCACACTGATGGAATGGTCAGATCTATACTAATAATAAAACTGTAAATTCATCATGTCAGTCTGTCTGAACACGCTAATCTCAAGAACTACTAGATGAATCTTCATGGAGTTTTCACAGATAACTTAAGCATAGGTTGGAGCAACTTAGAGGCTTTATTTTATCAAAATCAGATCATGAAAAAAAGGTATAATGATTTAAAGGGTTATGTAAAACTGATGAGTCTCTCTGTTTCAATATGCTAATCTCCAAAATCATCAAGACAAATTTTATTAATGGTTTCATAGGTAGCTTGAGCTTATCTTATGGCAGCATATAGGATTTATTCCATCAAAATCCTATCATGGAAAGAATATGCCACCATTTAAAGCTTTATAAATGCAACATTAACACTGTCTGTTATGTTTTCATGACTAAACCAGTGAACGGATTTCACTGAAATTTGATATGGAGATAGATTGAAGCCTGAGGAATAATGGAAGTTACTTTACAAAGTTTGTAGTACAAGATGTTATATTGATGTGAAGAATATTATGCAAATTAGTGAACAATATTTATTCTTTGAAAAAGCTTTTTACTCTTTGACTTTTGAACTTTATCATATTGGTGAAAATGTTATTACTGGCTGGAATGGTCTGTGTAATAAAACCCAAAGTAATGAATACAATGCTTATACAATCCTCAACATGTTTAATCCATTGTACTGCATTAATATTGTAAAATGTGAGAGTAACACTCTCTGTTATGTTCTCACAACTAAACCACTGAACAGATTTCAGTGAAATTTGGTATGGAGACATAGTGGAAAATCTCTTTTTTATGTCAGTGAACATAAACCATGATAAAAAATGTATTAACTTTGTTGCATAATGTTAGGGTGATGAACATCTGATCCTGGTTTTAAGGAAGATGATGAACACCAGACCACAATTTTAAGGAAGGTTTAAGGAAGATTTAGTTGCAATAAATTTCTATTGTGCAAGTACATCACATTTTCTTGGGTTGGGTTACAATGGAGATACAAATATTTAAAAAAATCTGGCACACTTTCCTTACTTTTTCTCTATCATGTCATGTGGTATCATATTTTGGGGTAACATCACAAACTGATAGAAAGTTTTTAGAGTGCAAGACTCTTTTGTTGTGTAAATTCACTAACAGTACGCATTGGTACGAGGCGAGCATATTTGTGGGTTCCAGTACTGACCCAGAAACAAGTAAACATTCCATTTTTCACAACCCCTCTAGACACATAGGCAACATCAATCTTCCTCCACTTTTCGCATTCCCCTGAGCCAAACCATCTTCTTTCTAAAGAAGCACGAACAGAAAAAAAAGGATATACATTGACAGTAGTATCGCTTATTACACAAAAACTTTTTGAGATCTGTTGGTCAGGGAATCTGAACTTCCCTTATCAACAACAGGACATGGGATTAACTTTAATGACAGTGATCATTGATGAAATAAACAGAGGAGAGAGGTAGTCAATAGAGGAGCTGGCAGGATTAAAAAAAAACTGCTATAATACTGGAGATCCTGGGTAATATTGGAGAATGGGCCACCCTACATAATGCACAAACGTGCATTTCTGCCCATGCCCTTCCACACATGCTCCACTCATAAGCGATGCGATGCTCCACGTGCCACACCGTCACGCATCGGTGCAGCTGGGGAAGGAGGTGTGATGAGGCTGTAGGATACAAGCAGCAGTATACATCATGAGCTGTGCTTGCCCAAAAAGGCAGACGTGTGAAGAAAACTGACATTATTAGATGCATGACAGCTCACTTGTCATAACAATATTGAGCACAAGCAGCAGCTAGCATTAAATAAATATATAGAGCAGAGTGTTGATTATTTCTTATAATCAGTTGCCAGTAAGATATGGAGAAATTAATGAACTGCAGAACTGTACAGCAACACCAAGTGAAGTGGTGCATTGGTTAGCACAATGGACTCATATATGGGAGGAGAACGGTTGGAACCCGTGTCCAGCCATCCCGATTTAGGTTTTCTGTGATTTCCCTAAATTGCTTCAGGCAAATGATGGTATGGTTCCTTTGAATGGGCATGGCCAACTTCCTTCGCCATCCTTCTCTAATCTGACAGGACCAATTACCTCTCTGTTTGGTCTGCTCCTCCAAATCAACCAATAGTACAGCACAACAAGTTGTAAGGGGACATGATTGTTGCAACACGACTTACATCAAAGGGAAATTCAATTGAATGATACTAACAAAATTATCACTCATATTTGCAGGTCTTCAGGAAGTGAAATCTGTAGTACTGCTGATAGACACATATTAAAGTAAAAATGACACATTGCTTACTTTTCAGAAGGAGAGCCCCTTCATTAGGGAGGACAGGGTTGGGTTGAGGAAGGTTAAAAAGGAATGACAGGTCAGTCAAACCCTAGAATGAGAGGGACTCATCTATTATCGCTACATCTGCGGTCTCTCTCTTCCTCGATGAAATACCAACTCATTCCTAAAGCTAGGCACTGTGCCACTTTTACTACTTCAATACATGTCTACCAGCAGTACTACACATTTTGACTCCTGAAAGGAACTACTGAGCACAAAATTTGTCCAATAATTTATTAGTCATCATACAGTTTCTGAGACATCAAACTGTGGGCAATGAGTATGATTTTTGTACAACCTAAAGCCCCCACAAAAATGCACAGAGGAAATTTAGAAAGATGCGATGAGTGTCCTTCCCTTGATATTGTGCTCAAGTAAATAAAATTCAGAAATATGCTGAAAAATTTTTTCATTACCACTGGTTTGTAACCAGATTTAAATTTGGACTAATAAATTAGTGTTAGCATTAACTAATATGAGTAGAATGCACTTACCTTCTATTTTCATTCAAAAATAATAGTTTATGTAATGAAATAAAAATACGAGGGCAGTTCAATAAGTAATGCAAAACATTTTTTTTCTCGGCCAATTTTGGTTGAAAAAACCGGAAATTTCTTGTGGAATATTTTCAAACATTCCTGCTTCATCTCGTATAGTTTCATTGACTTCCGACAGGTGGCAGCGCTGTACGGAGCTGTTAAAATGGCGTCTGTAATGGATGTGCGTTGCAAACAACGGGCAGTGATCGAGTTTCTTTTGGCGGAAAACTAGGGCATCTCAGATGTTCATAGGCGCTTGCAGAATGTCTACAGTGATCTGGCAGTGGACAAAAGCATGGTGAGTCGTTGGGCAAAGCGTGTGTCATCATCGCCGCAAGGTCAAGCAAGACTGTCTGATCTCCCGCGTGCAGGCCGGCCGTGCACAGCTGTGACTCCTGCATTGGCGGAGCGTGCGAACACACTCGTTCGAGATGATCGATGGATCACCATCAAACAACTCAGTGCTCAACTTGACATCTCTGTTGGTAGTGCTGTCACAATTGTTCACCAGTTGGGATATTCAAAGGTTTGTTCCCGCTGAGTCCCTCGTTGTCTAACCGAACACCATAAAGAGCAAAGGAGAACCATCTGTGCGGAATTGCTTGCTCGTCATGTGGCTGAGGGTGACAATTTCTTGTCAAAGATTGTTACAGGTGATGAAACATGGGTTCATCACTTCGAACCTGAAACAAAACGGCAATCAATTGAGTGGCGCCACACCCACTCCCCTACCAAGAAAAAGTTTAAAGCCATACCCTCAGCCGGTAAAGTCATGGTTACAGTCTTCTGGGATGCTGAAGGGGTTATTCTGTTCAATGTCCTTCCCCATGGTCAAACGATCAACTCTGACGTGTATTGTGCTACTCTTCAGAAATTGAAGAAACGACTTCAGCGTGTTCGTAGGCACAAAAATCTGAACGAACTTCTCCTTCTTCATGACAACGCAAGACCTCACACAAGTCTTCGCACCTGAGAGGAGCTCACAAAACTTCAGTGGACTGTTCTTCCTCATGCACCCTACAGCCCCGATCTTGCACTGTCGGATTTCCATATGTTTGGCCCAATGAAGGACGCAATCCGTGGGAGGCACTACACGGATGATGAAGAAGTTATTGATGCAGTACAACGTTGGCTCCGACATTGACCAGTGGAATGGTACCGTGCAGGCATACAGGCCCTCATTTCAAGGTGGCGCAAGGCCATAACATTGAATGGAGATTACGTTGAAAAATAGTGTTGTGTAGCTAAAAGATTGGGGAATAACCTGGTGTATTTCAATGCTGAATAAAACAACCCCTGTTTCAGAAAAAAAATGTGTTGCATTACCTATTGAACTGCCCTCGTAGAATAAGCCAAAAACTAGTAATGGCATAAACTTATGTATAATGTGAATATTAAATAAAGTTGCAGTAAATGACTAGCAGCTTAAAATACTAATGAATGTCAAACACAAAGGCAACGGCTGTTCTAAAATTGGAACCTTAGTCTCAAGGAAAAATTTGAGATGCAATGCCAAAAATACTCTGTGGCCTCATACACATAAAGGTTAGAATTTCAAGGTGGCAGTCTAAAATGGTATTTATGTGTGTGTGTGTGTGTGTGTGTGTGTGTGTGTGTGAGAGAGAGAGAGAGAGAGAGAGAGAGAGAGAGAGAGACAGGGGATGTGAGTGTGTGCATGTGCATGTTTCTTTGCAATCATATCACACACATTTGTTGGAAATATTTGTTTCAAAAATTTTCAAGGACATGCAAATCCAATGCAACAGCGTTTGATTTAAAAACTCTTTTTTCTTTGAAAGTCCTTAATGTGATTTTAGAAAGTTTATATTTATGTGAAAACGAGACATATCTGTCAGGTTTACTGGCTATTTAAAAATTTAGTTTATTTCCGAGTTCCTGTCATATACCAACTCTTCTGTAACATTTGTACAGAATCACTAACAAACTGTCCATCTGCTGAATAGTCACCACCAAACTGTGGCTACAATTATAGAGTGAGAAACAGAGAAGTGCATAATGAATATGGCTGTCAAAAGGACAATGGGTAATGTCTACAATGACTACCACAGTAGAATCTTATCAAAAAATCTTTCACAAATGCCAAGAATTTCTTCTTATATGTAAAGGCCATCAGTGGCATTAAAGTTAGTGAGATGTAACTGCCAAGTTAGGAGAGCTACATGTAAGTGTGGCAGTGGTTGAATGATGTCACTATCCACTTGTTGCATTGTTACGTATAAACAGTTTGACTTCTGAACTTGTTTGATTTCAAAAAGCAACTGATGAAGTCTTTATAGGCTCTTAGGGTGTCTCCAGCATTAGGGGATGAAACATCATGTACAGAAGTGCACGTAAAGCCCACATAGTTAAAAATCATCAAGGATGTAAATACTTGGCATGGAGAGACTACATTGTATTGCAATGTTGCCAGGAAGGTACTGGTAACAATGCTACATTACTCCCCCTCCTCAACACATACCATTCTTTAACTGAGCAATCATTCATTTAGACAAATAATAATTTACATGCTCCTTCAATATTATATTATGATATGAAGGATAAAGGATTTCACTGACAACAATTAATGATGGGTCAGATGAAGTATTTATTGTTGGAATTGGCCCTTCTCCAAAAACAAATCCAAGCTACACTTTGATTCAGAAAAATCTTATATGTCACAAAACATAACGAATTTCATAACTTTGAAACTTCAGGTATACTGGCACAAATAACTAAACTTGTAGCAACTTAACAGCAGTTGCATGATGCAGCATAAGGAAACTCTTTGAACAAAATTACAGTTTTGCCGCAGGATAATCTTTGAAATAGTCTGTTCTGGGCTTCTGTAGTGTACGCACGTTCTCTGACTGTACCTCCACCTAGTAACAAAGTGTAGATTCATGGTGTTCACAATCTCCATTATTTAATATGGAACATCATCACCTACATCTAATCTTATTGGTGACCCTGCATCAAACAACATTATCACTAAGGATTATTCTACATTTTTCATCTCATCATCTTGCTTACAACAACGATGGAGCCATCATACAACCTCTGGGTCACAAACAAGTAAATACACAATAGTGACTTATATGGTGCAGAGTTCGGTGCTTTGCATCAGGAGAGACTGAATACATAATAGTGACTTATTTGGTGTAGAGTAAATTATTATTTGCCTAAATGAATGATTGCTCGGTTAAGGAGCGGAATGTGGTGAGAAGGAGGAGGAGTAATATAGTACTATATAAGTCACTATTGTGTATTTGCTTGTTTCTGACATAATGGCTGTAAGATGCCTCCATTATTGTTGTAAGCAAGAAAATGTAGTGATAATGTCTTGCCTTTAGTTAAACATAAAAGTGATATTTTCTTGTGCAGTGCCAGTGGTATCAACAATGACTTCCACACACCTGAACAATTTATACCATTTACCGACTTTCTGGGTGACTTTGGCAACAGGCGAAACTCTTCCATGAACTGAGAGATGCCTCTCAACAAACCACCATGGACAGACAGGAACTGATGTTCAATAATATCATGCCTCCCATGTCACATACAGTTTTGCTGAAGATGGTCACATCACCACACATGGCCTATCTGGCTCAGGCAGGCTCAGACAACTCCTCAGGTTTCCCTTCACGTGAGAGTTCATCCACTGTCGCCCTTTGACTGACTGCAGTACTACATGAACCCCCAGAATTTTAAGGACAGTCCAATGTGCCCAAGTTGCTGCCCTTTCACCCAGAACAACTGGACATGTATTTGCTGTCAGCGAGTGCATTTTCCACAATTATGACATTTCTGATAATAGCTCCAAGTTCATCACCTTAGTGTGACACATTGGTGGATCTCATACGTAATGATATATTGTCTTCCACAGCTACCAATAAACACACTTTAGTGAAGACTGCACTCATTCAGCATCTCTACCAAACACTAGTATAGCAATTACATTATCTACGACAAATTTTTAGGCACCAAAACACCTTATGAGCTCTGGAGACATCTCTGATATTTAACCAACATCACACTCATGCCAGACCATACCTTGGGAACATTGTGGATTGTAAATTACCTTCTCAGTTATAACTAACAATGATCTTGGATAAGCATGAACCAATGGAAAGAAGACTGATTTTAGTGAACAGACAATGCATTAATTCAGAGGACAACAATTATCAGCTCTGCCCTGGTCAGGGTACAGGCTGTGACAGGTGACAGCTGAATGATACCGAGAGCACATGGACAATATCAAGGATGATGCAACTCCCATTCGCCTGTGCAGTCACCTTCAGCCACCCAGAACAGATAGACAGTCAGCTGGCAACAACACGCTGGTTTTGTACATGTGTTGGTGATGAAACTCTAAACTGCATGGCACCCTGCAACTACCTGAATGGGAAGAACAATCTTCAATAGGTGCTCTGGATCATTGAACCAATTCGTCACCTACTACATTGACATGTGAGCCAGTCTCACTGCACACCATTCTCTTGTGGTAGACCATGTCCTGGATCATAATTGCAGCCAATATTTTCTTGTTGACACCAAATCTAAGGTGAGCATCATCTTGTGTGAACTACCACTGACAGAAGAAACTTTGCCTGCTTTTCAAATCTATTCAGTGAATGATTCACACATTGCAGTATGTGGAACTACATCCGAAAGTTTGGACTTTGTGTTAGAAGACTTGCTCTGCTGACAATTTTTCTTTACTAACACCATCAAATCAGTAGTGGGGACTGGCTTTTTAAGACATTTTCATTTCTCCCCTGATCTGGTATGTGGAGCTCTTCTACACCATAGCAGCACACTCTGTAACTAGAATTATCAGTCATGCCACCCTTTGTGCACCCAATGACTATGGACTCCAGATCATAGACACTCAATTCTAATGACACACGCAAATGCTGTCCATATATACTATGAGACTGCCTGTCATCAGCATGGAATTCCAAAAAATTACTCATCAATATTTTGACATACAAAAGGAAATTCTTCACATACGCAAAGAGAACCACACCATACGCTGCAAAATTCATGCGCCTACAGAGGAGCTCACCACTGCATGTACTTACTTGGAACAGCTCACTCTGGAACAGCATAATCCCAAATATCCCATTACAAATGAGTCAATGAACGCAGGACAGCTAGCAGCAGACACTCACACACCATTGGAGCAGCCTGCAACAGCTTTACATTCACTGGTATAGATCAGTAAAAGACATTGTTCTTCTGGTGCCTATGCTCCTATTGTGTTTTTCCCCCCACCCACTGTATTCACTGGTGCAGTTCAGGCAGTATGCTATTAATAACAGAACAGTGTATAAAATATATACCATACTTAGCCTGCCAGTCCCTTGAGATTTGTAGGTTGGCTCTGGATAAATTTCATGTGCCTAAGTCGGTTATAGAGGACTTATGACAAGTAAATATTGTTAAGTGTGCCTAAACTGGTTATAGAGAATTTGTTGCAAGCCAATAGTGTACCTTTAGCCGGTCAGACAGTCCTCAGCCCGCACCCACCTAGCCCGTACCAAAGAAGAACGGCACCTACAGACTGTGTGGCGACTACTGGGCTAACTCCCACACAAAACCAGACAGTTATCCTGTCACAAATATTCAAGACCTTGCACATCATTTGGCATGTGCCTCCATGTTCAGTGCATTGGATTGGATTGTAAGAAAGCATATTTGCAGAGCTCTACAAACCCACAGGACATTCCAAAGATAGCTATCACAATCCCATTTGGACTTCATAAATTCCTTTATAAGCCATATGAACTTCAAACTGCAGTGCAAATTTGGCAAAGATTGACAGACAATGCTCTTTTCAAATTTCCCTTCTGGTATGCTTACTTGGATGATATTTTAGCCTTCTCTGCTTCTCAAAAGGAACACAACAAGCATCTCAAACTAGTTTTCTGATAAGTGTCAGCTGACACAGTCTCAGGTTACCTACCTTGGCAATTTGGTTTGGCATGACAGCATATGGCCTACAGCACAATGTGCTGAATTCATTCATCGCCTACGGTGGCCACAGGATTATGCCAATTTCTCAGCATGATAAATTTTTATTGTAGATACCTGCCTGACACATTTGCCATCCAAGCACCTCTTACTAGCAACACACCTCAGACAAAAAGAACACTAGCTGGCCCGCACACATGCAATAAGCATTTCAAATAATTAAAGACTGTCCTTCTCAGACTACAATGCTAGCACACCCATTACCCACTGCCCATATCATGATCACCTCTGATGCAAGCAATTTTGCTACTGGTGCTGTTCTGTGACAGTCAGAAGCAGACATGTTACAGCTACTGCATTTCTTTTCCAAACAGGTGACGGACTCCCCAAGTAAATGGTCAACCTGTGACAGGGAACTGTTGGCAGTGCAAAAAGGAATATGTTACTGTAAAAATGACATTCAGGACACATATTTGACAGTCTATATGGATATTCTCCCACTAGCAGATTCTTTTCACAAAAAAAAACCAAAAAACTGTTGCCCATTGTGCTTCCACCATTTGAATTAAAGACATCTGACATCTTCATGGCATGGACAACATTGTGGCTGATTTCTTTTTATGGATCAATCCTCTCTCAGTAGACACTGATTTTAACAAACTTGCATCAGTGAAGCTTCAGGATTACACAAACACTAACATGACAATACAACAGGATTGTGCATTAAACACTGCAATGTTCCTAGCTCTTCAACACAAGTACTATGTGACGTCTCACAAGACAAGCTTCATCGTCGAGTACCACTCACCATAAGCTGAGCCATTTTCAATAAATTACATGGGTTATCACACCCTGGGACCCAACTTACAATGAAGCTGGTCAGCGAACACTTTGTATGGTCAGCTGTCAAGAAAGACTGTAAATCTTGAACTCAAGTATGTACTGCCTGTCAACACTCTAAAATAGGATGGCATTTTCAAACTCAACACAGCCATTATTCTATCCCTAAAGGCCGTTTTCAGCACATTCACTTCAAGCTCATTTGACCCCTCCCTGATCCAAATGGTTATTGATATATTCTTTTACCAATTCACACAGTAACATGATAGGTCAAGGCTATACGAATTCTGCGGGAACCACTGAAAAAGCATCTGTCAATCTATGGATTTCCAGTTTTGACTGCCCAACCACAATAATGACAGGTTGAGCCAGACAATTTGTGACAGCCTCTGAACTCTGTCACTTATGTGGTATTTTGCTCCCAAACAACAAAAGTAATGGAATGGTAGAGAACTGGCACCACACACTTAAAACAGCTCTCATATGTCATGGAATGGAATGGATAGCACTGAGCCATGGATTCTTTTAGATGTACTTTCAGCTTATAAAGATCTCTGCACATCTTTGACAGAAGTCAATTATGAGGAACCACTCACTCTTCTGGCAGACTGCACACAGCCATCCTAACTGCCTACAGACAAGAAATGCTGCAGTTCATCAGCATAGTCAAGACACACATTGCACACCTTAAAATACCACTCTCATAGGTGCCAACTCTCATAAAATCTTTGTGCATAAAACCTTGCAGGATTGTGATCATATCATGCTGCAAGACGATACTGTGTGACAGCATTGCACCCACCCTACACATGCCCACGTAAAGTAATTTGACAGGGCAACAATATCTTTGACATTTTATTGCATGGCAAGGCATCATGGTCTCTACCTGATGCTAATGACACACCTGGAAGTAGCATTAACCATGCAAATGACATTCTGCATGTTGAACTGGATGACAACAAAATTATAGAGCAAGGTGTCAATTCATATTTCATCACTTCCACATATTCAGCAGACAGAGTCTGCACGCTCCCAAGGGAAGAGGGGAGAGAGTGACAGAGTGGGAAGAGCTGGGGCTGGGGGGAAAAAGGGGGGGGGGGGGGGGGTTGGCGATCTGGGCTTTGTAGCGATGACTTAGCAGCTGCCATATGATGCAGCAGCTTGGCCAGTGCCAGGGCTCTGTTACAGGAAAATCTTTGAACTACTCATTTCTGAGACTTTTTGGTGTTCACATGTTCTCTGATGAATCTTCACCCAGCAAACAAGTGTAGATTCATGAAATTCATGATTATTTAACCTGGAGCATCCTGAACTGCATCTACTCTACAAACATAAAATAACCTCAAGATGAGTATGATTTCATGCCAGTTATATTGACACACACATCTCAACATGTCTGTGCCTCAAGAGTATTGTTTACCAATTGAATCCAATTTAAATTTACTCTCAGTGTGCACATGATAAGAACAATAATAATTAATTTTCAGCAGGCCAAGATTACTTTTAATGCTGGATGCAGCTGAACCAGCTGTTCCTACACGGCAGTTGATACTCAATATGTAGTTAAACTAAAAAATAAGCTGCAAATGCAAATAAATAAATAAATGAAAGGATGTGTGATGATACAACATCCTTACAGCACAATCAGCTTATTTCTATTGTACATTCAAATAATTCTCACATGAACTGCAATCATCTGACAATGTTATTATTTCAAGAATGTCAGCTGCATGGTTTGTCTGCTGTAGTGCAGCATTTGCAACACTATGTGATTAATGATGTGCTATAAAATCCTTTATTTCCTGACACAGGACTTTGTAAACTTCCAAAAAAAAGTCTGTTGCTTGCTTAGGTTATCTCTTGAGAAATGAGGGCAACCAGATGTTTGTTAAGGTCAATTGGGAGAATATATGAGCCAGAGTCATACTTGCTCATTTAGTCATGCTGCTTCATGTCCTACACCTGCACTACCTAAGTTAACTACTGATTTTACAAGTGGCCACACGGTGGAAACAATCAGATGTCAATCACATATGCAAAGTAAATAATAATTACACAAATGTCCAGGATGATCTGTGACAGTAGCCAACATTAAAATTTATGGATAAAATTAAATGCAGTTTTGAAACTTCCCGGCAGTTTAAAACTGTGTGCCATATCGAGACTCCACCGTGGGACTGAGCTATATAGCCTGGCAAGAAACATGAGCCATCCTCACAGCTTCACTTCCACTTTTCAAACAGCACAGAAGTTCTGCTACATTATCTTGCTGGACTAACACTCCTGAAATAAAGGACATCAAACAGAAATTGCTTAGCCACAGCATAGGGGATTTTATTCACAATGAATATTTCACTCTATGACAGCGGTAGCCGATAGTACCTGAAGATGGGTATCGCACCAAAGTTTCAATGTCGCATTTTCATATAAGACACTTACAGGGGATACAATTCTTTAAGTTGGTGCTTGGCTTCCTGCTATTCATTATTATCTACACAGCCCTAGAATTTGCGTGTATGGATTCCACAAAATTCAGTTTTTTTACATCCAATTTATGATCTTGTGAAACATTTAAGATATATCTATGACAGAAAAATATTTGTGAGAAAGAGCATGTTGCAATTCATCAACTGATACGATAATACACAAGACAGAGATTACTGCCAAAACATTGTGCATGACTTAATAAGAGTGAAAAGCTAAGTGAATTGTATGTGATAGAGATGGGAGGGGGATGGTGAAAAATAGACAGATTGGAAAATGAAAGATGTAGATATACTGCTGGTATATGACATGGCACTTCACAAATGGCTCTCCCTTTGATAGTATGCATTTTTCCAGTTACAGGTCTGGTATAAGTGGCAGTAGGATGGCACAAAGAGCACAACTTACAGTGAGGAAAGTCACAGGGGTAGGAACCATAGGGTAGGAACATGGATGCAGAAGGAGCACAGGGTTGTACAAGAGTATTGCAGAGATTGGGAGGGTGACAAAAAGCTATTCAAAGTGTAGTGGGTAAAATGTCAAACAGAGTGGAGCTCATTTCAGGCCATGATTTTAGGAAGTTATAGCCTTGTCAAAGTAGCTGATTAACACATTCAAGGTGAGGATAATACTGAGTGACAAACCATGTACAGGATTGGATGTGATGGCTTGGAAAATATGCTTTGGAACTAGGCTGGTGGCATTATTGACCTTCACCTCAGCCTTCAATAGACATAATTACCACACCAGCTGTTATGCACATACTGTTTGGCCTTTTACATTCATATGATTCCCACCAAGCTATCAGTTAGGATGAATGGACATAAGCAAGGGGTATATACTGACAGCACACAGTATCATGTTGCCAAGCATGCTCAACATGACAGTCTTGATCTCGGTGTCTGTTTCACCACACATACCATCTGGATTCTTCCCCCAGACACCAGTTTCTCAGGATTCCCCAGTTGGGAATTGGTGCTACAACATGTGCATGGTTCTTGACATCCACCTGGTCTTTATTTATTTTAATTTCTTTGGTCTCAGCATTTCTTCACAATAACTATTTCTTTCTTCACTCCCTTTTAGTTTTTTACATTTTTCATTTTCTGACCTTTCTATTTTTCGACACCCCCTCTCCCACCTCTATCGCATACAATGGACTTAACTTCTGGCTCTTATTAACTCGTGCACAATGCTTAGGCAGTCATCTACGTCTTGCATATTACCCTGTCTTCCACCTTTAAGCTCTCAGGTTGCCAAATATCATCCAGTACAGTCCCCAACAATTAGACCTTCCTTCTCTTCCCATCTGGTAAGTCTTCCAGTCAGGGGTTTTAAGTGACTTTTCCAAATTCTACCCTCTTTCACACACCTCCTCAGTCTTTTTCCACCACCCCTGTTTCTTTCCCTTCAGCTCTTCTGCCAGAAGAAGGAGCCACTGGGTCTAAAAGCTTGCAAACTTTAATACTTTTCAGATGTATGTTCTTCTGCTGCTGCTAGATGCATAGATTTTTTAGCTATCCAATTACATTGTAAATCTTTGTGCAAGGTGGATAGAAGATAGTAAATTCAGTATCACTGGTGATGTGTATTTCTTCTTGTATCTTGGTCTTAAGAGCACAGCAGACATTAGGCTCTCTATGTATAGCTGGCTAAAGAGAACTTTGGGAAATGGCATAACTTTACCAAAGAATTTTAACCTAAGGTTAATGTTACAACAGGAAAGAACTTTTCATAGCCAAGAGTTTGGCATATTGTAGTTAGTTGGTTAGTTTCATATACCGTGGATCACTTTCTTGATAAATAGTAATGCTGTGGAATTTTATATTCACATCACAAATTATTTTGTAAATATGCTTAAATTAATGCATATAATTCCTACCCACCATCTTTCACACATTACAGTAATGGAAATTCTTCAATGGAATAGGGGAGAGTTATCAAGGAGAAACCTTTTCAGTTAATTTTCTAATTTTACATTCCTGTCTCAGATATTTTACATCACTGGGTAATTGATCAACAATTTTGGTTGCAGCACTGTACACCCCTTTTTGTGCTTAAGACAATTTTAATATGGCACAATGAATGTCATTTTTCTTTTGGTATTGTTATGTATGGTATTGTTCCCTTTGATCTTCAATTGATTATTTACAACAAACTTCATAAGGGAATAAATATATTGTGAAACAAGAATCAAAATTTCTAACTCCTTAAAAAAAAAAAAAAAAAAAGAAAGTGTATAAGATGATAGTGGGTGTGCACCAAATATTATTGTTACAGCACATTTTTCAGCAATACTGGAATCATCTGTGAAAACAACTAATTCTACTTCTTGTATATTAGATCAGTTGGCTAGTCCATCAATCCCATAACACTTTAGTTCACCTACGAGAATACTGTGATTCACACAATTAGATACATCATGGAAAATACCAACTGGTGCTGTTTTGTCACTTAATGCTCATAAAATTTGTTGATTGAACCTGTAAATGGCATTCTCAGTAGGGCAACTCTTCTAAAATCCACACTGTGATTTATCGGGGATATTACTGTTGCTCAGGTGGGTTGGTTGGTTGATTTGGGGGAAAGGTCCAGACACTGAGGTCATTGGTCCCATCAGATTATGGAAGGATGGGGAAGGAAGTCAGCCATGCCATGTCAAAGGAACTGTCCCGCATTTGCCCAAAGCAATTTTAGGGAAATCACGAAAAACCTAAATCAGGATGGCTGGATGCAGGTTTGAACCATCATTTTCCCAAATGCAAGCCCAATGTGCTAAGCACTGCACCACTCACTTGGTGTTCAGGTGGGGTACTGTTCTAGAATATGTCAGTTTCTCAACAATTTTGGAAAATGTCAGTAGTGAAATTGGTCATTAGTGATTGACATTTCTCCTATCATCTTTCTTAGAGGAGTTGAACAATGGCATATTTCAATCTCACTGAAGAATTGCCTTGAATAAGTGGTGCATCATAAATTTCAGATAAGACAGGGTGTATTAAATGGTAACACATCTTCAATACTCTGTTGGAATCATTGTCAAATCTATATGAACTTTTAATTTTCTTAATGTCAGACGGGGAAGTCAGTGATACAATTGAATTTTGCTTTTTCAACATATTGCTGCACTTTTTCTTTTGACATGTTCCTCCCTATATTTTTCACTGCATACATGAAATGGTTGTTAAATAAATTTTCTTCCTGTGACTCATCATTTACAGCCCTTCCATTTGAGAAAGTAGTGATATTATCATCATCTTTGGCCAGATGAAGTCACCCGAGCAATTAATTCTACACACAATTGGAAAGCCCCTGGAAAAGATAAAATAAGCAAATTACTGGCTAAAGAAGTTCACCTCAGCACATTCACATCCAAATAATTTATTTAACAGTTACATTGTAGACCCATACACAGTCCCTCATACACATACACAAGGAATAACTTATCTGAAACCTAAAGATCAAGCAGACACAGCAAACCCAGTAAAATATCGCCCCATAACACGCCTACCAACAATATACAAAATATTAACTTCAGTCATTACACAGAAATGAATGACACATACAACACAGAACAAAATCATAAATGAAGAACAAAAAGGCTGCTGCAAAGGAGCACAAGGATGTAAAGAGCAACTGATAATAGATGCTGAGGTGACATATCAAGCTAAAATGGAACAAAGGTCGCTACACTACGCATACATTGATTACAAAAAAGCTTTTGATAGTGTACCCCACTCATGGTTACTACATATATTGGAAATATACAAAGTAGATCCTAAATTGGTACAGTTCGTAAACATAGTAATGAAAAATTGGAAAACCACACTTAATATCCAAACAAATTCAAATAATACCACATCACGGCCAATACAGATTAAGCGTGGAATATACCAAGGAGACTCATTAAGTCCTTTCTGGTTCTGCCTTGCTCTGAACCCACTATCCAACATGCTAAATAATACAAATTATGGATATAATATTACTGGGACATACCAACACAAAATCACATATTTGCTATACATGGTTGATCTAAAACTACTGGCAGCAACAAATCAACAATTCAACCAATAACTACATATAACAGAAGTATTCAGCAATGATATAAATATGGCTTTTGGAACAGACAAATGTAAGAAAAATAGCATAGTCAAGGGAAAACACGCTAAACAAGAAGATTACATATTTGATAACCACAGTGACTGCATAGAAGCGATGGAAAAAACAGATGCCTATAAATACCTAGGATACAGACAAAAAATAGGAATAGATAATACAAATATTAAAGAAGCTCAAAAGAAAAATATAGACAAAGACTAACAAAAATACTGAAAACAGAACTGACAGCAAGAAACAAGACAAAAGCTATAAATACTTATGCTATACCAATATTGACCTACTCATTTGGAGTAGTGAAATGGAGTAACACAGACCTAGAAACACTCAATACACTTACACGATCACAATGCCACAAATATAGAATACATTACATACATTCAGCAACAGAATGATTTACATTAAGCAGAAAGGAAGGAGAAAGGGGATTTATTGACATAAAAAAACCTACATTATGGTCAGGTAGACAATTTAAGAAAATTCTTTATAGAACAAGCAGAAACTAGCAAAATACACAAAGCAATCACTCACATAAATACATCGGCTACACCATTGCAATTTCATAACCACTTCTACAACCCTATAGATCACATAACATCAACAGATACAAAGAAAGTAAATTGGAAAAAGAAAACACTACATGGCAAGCACCCGTATCATCTAACACAGCCACACATAGATCAAGACGCATCCAACACATGGCTAAGAAAAGGCAATATATACAGTGAGATGGAAGGATTCATGATTGCAATACAGGATCAAACAATAAACACCAGATATTACAGCAAGCATATTATTAAAGATCCCAATACGACAACAGATAAATGAAGACTTTGCAAACAACAAATAGAAACAGTAGATCACATCACAAGCAGATGTACAATAAAGCAAGAGGAAGGCATCTCTTTCTTTCATCAAAACATAAGGGGCCTCTTAAACAAAACAGACCAACTCCTTATTAACATTAGTGAAAAGGACAGTATAAATAATGCCCAGATTTTGTGCTTAACTGAGCACCATGTTACTGATAAATGTGCCTTGCCATCTATAGTAAGTTATACTTTAGTAACATACTATTGTAGGGAAAGTAAAGATAAAGGTGGAGTAGCAATTTATGTTAAGGATAGTGTAGCATACAAAGCTATAGATATTAAGAAATATTGTGTGGAACAACAATTTGAGGCATGTGCCACAGAAATAACAACTAAATTCTACCCAATAATAGTGTTGGCTGTCTACAGGGCTTCTTCAGGTGACATAAAAACTTTTCTGCATTCAATGGAACTACTACTGTCATGGTTACATTCAAAAGCGAAGGATATTGTAGTATTAGGTGATTTCAATATAAACTTTTTGACAGAAAATAAGAATAAAATAGACTTTGAGATTGTGATGACCTTACACAATCTGACATCAGTAATAAACTTCCCAACAAGAATTACATCCGAGTGCCAAACTATGATAGACAACATTTTTTTAGATGTAAATAGACATCAGAATTATATTGTCAGGCAGGTTATAAGTGGGCTTTCAGATCATGATGGACAAATTCTCACTATTTATGACATTAATCTGTTCAAAAAAGAATTTCCTCGATGGAAATTCATAAGAGTAATTAATGAAGAGGCGAAAGAAACTTTCAACCACAGGTTGCAGAAAATGGATTGGTCTTTAGTATATAGCCATGATGATGTTGATACTAAATTTAACTGTTTTATAAATGAATTCTGTGCTCTTTTTGAAGAAATATTTCCCAAGAAATGGGTCAGAAACAGGGCCTCCAATTCTGTAAGCAAGCCTTGGATTACAAAAGGTATAAAACAGTCATGTAAAACCAAAAGGGAAACTTATGCTGCAATAAGATTCTGTAAAGATGTAGAAAAATGGGAACACTATAGAATATACTGTAAAATTTTGAAGAAACTAATACAGAAATCAAAAGCCCTTTATTATGAGAAGAAAATAGATAATTCTAATAATAAAATAAAAGCAATTTGGAACATTGTAAAAAAAGAAACAGGAAGAGATACAACAAGTAAAGAAGATATAAATAATATCAGATATGAAGGTATCCTAGTAGATAACCCCAAAACGGTGGCTGAGATTTTTAATAAACACTTCCTATCAGTAACTCAACAGATTGGTTGCAAGCCCGATGTTGACGAAGCTGTAACTCTTTGTCAAGCCGTATATTCAAACAAAATTTCAGAAATGCACCTTAATCCTGTTACTGTAGAAGAAATTCAAAAAATCATCATGTCTCTAAAAAGTACGAATTCTGCAGGGGTTGATAATATATCTAGTAATTTATTGAAATATTCTTGTGTGTGGATAAGGGACATTCTCTGTCATATTTTCAATGCTTCCCTTCAGAAAGGTGTTGTTCCCAGTAGGCTTAAGTATGCCATTGTGAAGCCCCTGTACAAAAAGGGTGATAAAGCTGAACTAACTAACTATCGACCTATCTCTTTGCTGACAGCTTTCTCCAAAATTCTAGAAAAGCTAATACATGTAAGAATTACTGTTCATCTCATGAAGAACGAAGTTCTCAGTAAGAGCCAGTTTGGCTTTCAAAAGGGCCGTTCAACAGAAGATGCAGTCTACGCACTTGCAAATGAAGTCCTAGAAACTCTTAATGAAAAAATGCTAGCACTTGGTGTCTTCTGTGATTTATCCAAAGCGTTTGACTGTGTTGATCACCAGATTCTCTTGCAAAAAGCAAAATTAGTAGGAATAAGTGGTGTTCCAGGCAATTGGCTACAGTCGTACCTCCAAGACAGAAAACAAAAAGTTGTGTTGAATAGCTCGGGTGGAGTATGTGACACTTCCTCAGATTCTGAATGGAGTTCCATTACATGTGGAGTGCCCCAGGGCTCAATTCTTGGGCCACTATTATTCCTGATTTTTATAAATGATCTACCATCATGTACAAGCCTGCCGTGTAAATTTACATTATTTGCTGATGATACCACAATTTTTATGAGCAGTAGAACAGACAACAATCTTGAGGAACTCATTAATCACATACTCTCAGATATGGTTAATTGGTTCAAGGTGAATGGTCTCTCATTAAATTCCAGTAAGACCAGCTTTATTCAATTCTGTACAAAAACAGAAAAAGAGAGAGAGATAAGTGTGACATGTGGTAATCAACCAATAGTTAGAATGGAAACAACAAAATTTCTTGGAGTGCACATTGACAAGAAAATGAACTGGTCTTCACATATTATTGACCTCTGTAAGAGGCTTAGCTCTGCTACCTATGCTTTACGGGTTGTCACTACATGTGTTGAACCTAACACTGCAAAAGTGGCATATTATGGCTATTTTCATTGTCTCATTGAGTACGGAATTATTTTTTGGGGCAACCAGCCATTAGCAAGGAAAGTGTTCATTGCACAGAAGCGAGCTTTAAGAATTATATGTGGATTGCGCCCAAGAGACTCTTGTAGAAATAGTTTTCATAATCTTAAAATATACACAACTACATGCCAATATATTTTTTCTCTCATGAGTTTTGTTTGTAAAAATATAGAGATATTTCAACCAAACAGTAATTATCACAAGCATAACACACGGAGGAAGAATGAAATACACAGTGAACTCAGAAATTTGAGCTTGGCACAAAAGGGTATCCACTACACTGGAGCAAAACTCTTCAATGCTCTTCCTCCCAAAATAAAGACAGAGATTCATAACAAGAGTGAGTTTAAGAAAGCACTAAAAATATTTTTGCTAGAAAAAGCTTTTTACAGTCTAGATGAATTTTTAACTAAATAAATTGTAATATTTTAATATTATATAATACAAGTTGACATAATGCCACTATGAATTTTATTTAACCTGAGCTCTGTAACTGTGTGTGCTCCGTATCTGTGTTCTGTAGTGTTTTAATGATTCTAAGAAAATATGTATTTTCTTTTTCTGTATTGCTGCCCAAAGAATTTACTGTATAAATTTTTATATAATTATGTACTCAAATTTCTGTATATGCTATTAGATTATCAGATTGTATTTGTAAAAAACTGACTCGTTCCACGTCCTTGTGTATCCAACACAGTTGGACCTATGGAACACGAAATAAATCAAATCAAATCAAATCAAATCAAACTAGCAAATACAGAATACACCAGAAGACATGACAATGTAGCAAAAATAATACATCAACAACTTGCCATACAAGATAAACTAATAAAACAACACGTTCCCACATACAAGTATGCACCAAAAAATGTACTGGGGAATGATGAATACAAATTATACTGGAACAGAACCATTATAACAGATAAAACAACACCACATAACACACCTGACATCATACTCACCAATAAAAAGAAGAAATTAACACAACTAATCGAAATATCCATACCCAATACAACAAATATACAGAAGAAAACAGGAGCAAAAATTGAAAAATACATCCAACTGGCTGAGGAAGTCAAGGACATGTGGCATCAGGATAAAGTTGACATTATACCAATTATACTATCAACTACAGGAGTCATACCACACAATATCCACCAGTACATCAACGCAATACAGCTACATCCAAACGTATATATACCACTACAGAAATCTGTAATTATTGATACATGTGCAGTTACCCAAAAGTTACTAAATGCAATGTAACATATACCACACAGTTAAAAGGAAGCCACGATTGATCAAGGTCTGCGTCACTTTCCATTTTTAACCAGACATAACGTCTGAGAAAGGAATATAATTATAATAATAATAATAATAATAATAATAATAATAATAATAATAACAACAATAATAATAATAATAATTATTATTATTATTTAACTTCACATTGTGGTTGCTTGATGTCACCTTGCTCATTGTAAGAATAACTTGATGTGTGTAGCAATGTAGATATTATGCATTATGGTAGAATTTTGTCACAATTTCCTAGAAGAAAGAACACAACATGTCATTCTTAACGGTTCAAAATCTGCAGATGTAGAGGTAATTTCGGGAGTACCGCAAGGAAGCGTGATAGGACCTTTATTGTTTACAATATACATAAATGACTTAGTTGACAACATCGGTAGCTCCGTGAGGCTATTTGCAGATGACACGGTTGTCTACAAGAAAGTAGCAACATCAGAAGACTCGTACGTACTCCAGGAAGACCTGCAGAGGATTAATGAATGGTGCGACAGCTGGCAGCTTTCCCTAAACGTAGATAAATGTAATATAATGCGCATACATAGGGGCAGAAATCCATTCCAGTACGATTATGCCATAGGTGGTAAATCATTGGAAGCGGTAACGACCGTAAAATACTTAGGAGTTACTATCCGGAGCGATCTGAAGTGGAATGATCACATAAAACAAATAGTGGGAAAAGCAGGCGCCAGGTTGAGATTCATAGGAAGAATTCTAAGAAAATGTGACTCATCGACGAAAGAAGTAGCTTACAAAACGCTTGTTCGTCCGATTCTTGAGTATTGCTCATCAGTATGGGACCCTTACCAGGTTGGATTAATAGAAGAGATAGACATGATCCAGCGAAAAGCAGCGCGATTCGTCATGGGGACATTTAGTCAGCGCGAGAGCGTTACGGAGATGCTGAACAAGCTCCAGTGGCGGACACTTCAAGAAAGGCGTTACGCAATACGGAGAGGTTTATTATCGAAATTACGAGAGAGCACATTCCGGGAAGAGATGGGCAACATATTACTACCGCCCACATATATCTCGCGTAATGATCACAACGAAAAGATCCGAGAAATTAGAGCAAATACGGAGACTTACAAGCAGTCGTTCTTCCCACGCACAATTCGTGAATGGAACAGGGAAGGGGGGATCTGATAGTGGTACAATAAGTACCCTCCGCCACACACCGTAAGGTGGCTCGCGGAGTATAGATGTAGATGTAGATGTAGATGTACCTCACCAGAGAGACTAGCCATAAAGGATACACCATCACAGGACTGTGCAATTAATTTTTGGGGAGTCTAATTTAATTTTTACTTGTCTTATTATTCTAGCAAACTCACAGCTAACTTCTGTGCATAATGTTTGGAAGGAGACAGGAAACTCCAGAAGCTTTCTATTAGTTTACCTTTTAATAGGTAGTGGTATACAACAGCCATATGAAATATACACTCCTGGAAATTGAAATAAGAACACCGTGAATTCATTGTCCCAGGAAGGGGAAACTTTATTGACACATTCCTGGGGTCAGATACATCACATGATCACACTGACAGAACCACAGGCACATAGACACAGGCAACAGAGCATGCACAATGTCGGCACTAGTACAGTGTATATCCACCTTTCGCAGCAATGCAGGCTGTTATTCTCCCATGGAGACGATCGTAGAGATGCTGGATGTAGTCCTGTGGAACGGCTTGCCATGCCATTTCCACCTGGCGCCTCAGTTGGACCAGCGTTCGTGCTGGACGTGCAGACCGCGTGAGACGACGCTTCATCCAGTCCCAAACATGCTCAATGGGGGACAGATCAGGAGATCTTGCTGGCCAGGGTAGTTGACTTACACCTTCTAGAGCACGTTGGGTGGCACGGGATACATGCGGACGTGCATTGTCCTGTTGGAACAGCAAGTTCCCTTGCCGGTCTAGGAATGGTAGAACGATGGGTTCGATGACAGTTTGGATGTACCGTGCACTATTCAGTGTCCCCTCGACGATCACCAGTGGTGTATGGCCAGTGTAGGAGATCGCTCCCCACACCCTGATGCCGGGTGTTGGCCCTGTGTGCCTCGGTCGTATGCAGTCCTGATTGTGGCGCTCACCTGCACGGCGCCAAACACGCATACGGCCATCATTGGCACCAAGGCAGAAGCGACTCTCATCGCTGAAGACGACACGTTTCCATTCGTCCCTCCATTCACGCCTGTCGCGACACCACTGGAGGCGGGCTGCACGATGTTGGGGCGTGAGCGGAAGACGGCCTAACGGTGTGCGGGACCGTAGCCCAGCTTCATGGAGACGGTTGCGAATGGTCCTCGCCGATGCCCCAGGAGCAACAGTGTCCCTAATTTGCTGGGAAGTGGCGGTGCAGTCCCCTACGGCACTGCGTAGGATCCTACGGTCTTGGCGTGCATCCGTGCGTCGCTGCGGTCCGGTCCCAGGTCGACGGACACGTGCACCTTCCGCCGACCACTGGCGACAACATCGATGTACTGTGGAGACCTCACGCCCCACGTGTTGAGCAATTCGGCGGTACGTCCACCCGGCCTCCCGCATGCCCACTATACGCCCTCGCTCAAAGTCCGTCAACTGCACATACGGTTCACGTCCACGCTGTCGCGGCATGCTACCAGTGTTAAAGACTGCGATGGAGCTCCGTATGCCACGGCAAACTGGCTGACACTGACGGCGGCGGTGCACAAATGCTGCGCAGCTAGCGCCATTCGACGGCCAACACCGCGGTTCCTGGTGTGTCCGCTGTGCCGTGCGTGTGATCATTGCTTGTACAGCCCTCTCGCAGTGTCCGGAGCAAGTATGGTGGGTCTGACACACCGGTGTCAATGTGTTCTTTTTTCCATTTCCAGGAGTGTATATTGTGAGTTTCTGCAGCAATAACAGTTAAAAATTCTGATTCCCTTGTTTTCTTTCAAATTTGCAAAAGCTCATTCTGAACTGTTATAGATGTTCCTTTTAAAACAGCTGCCTTATCCAAATGATCTTTTAGTGGTGCTCCAATTCAGCACTAAAATTAAGCCATCCTCTGAAACACAAGGGTATGATGACAACTGAGTTTCATCATGACCCCTTGAGGTTGATTCAAAGGAACCGCAGAAAAAATACATTCACTAAAATATTTAACACATACATATTATTCCTAGGTTCTTTGTTAAATTCTGCAGTTTTCTTTCTATATGCACTATCCAGTTGTTCAGTTATGTTGAAAGTTCCAAAAACTGCCAGGCGAAGCAATTTTTGTACGTGAACAGCTGAAGAATCATGCTTCTTCACCTTGGCACCCAGATTTTATTTGTCCGTAACCCCCACTTTTGTTCATGAGGGATCCCCACTGAACAACAGGGACGGGAAGCAGAATAATGCCTTTTTAACTTCGCAGTCACATAACCACTGTTTTTATAAATATCCATTTAAAATGCTCTGTTAAACTCTCGATTTTCAGTATTAATATTGTGCACAATATTTAAAACTGTAAACGTTTGTCCTAGTCTTTTATGGCAAGCTTCTCCTCAACAGAAAGATGGTAATAGTTTGTATCTTGTAAATTATTTACACTGTTCATTTTTGATCATAGTGCACACTACTGAGACTATGTGACAAGCTGTTTATCATTGTCCAGAATGTACTACATACAGCAATGCTTAGAAAACTATTGCATTAAAAACCAAAACACTCAATCACCTTGAATCACCACAACACCCATTCACAACTTTCTTAGAAATAATATTCATCCACATGATAAATGTAAACATTAGAGCTGCAGCAACACAAACAATCATAATATTGTAGCCATTTTTCCAAATGTCACAGTGTGAGCATTAAATCTAAGCTCTATTTGGCACTGAAAAAATATAAAATGCAATTATGCTGATGAGAAAACATTTCCTCGGAATATCTGTGAACGGGAATGGGACTCCACTATCCGTCACCAGATTCTAACGTGGATTCTCTACTGGGTGTGAGGAAGAGGATGCTGAGAGCATGCCCATGGATGGCTCCTGATGACAGAATAACATTATTTATTGATCAACTGTAATACAATAGTTGTTGGTCCTCTGAGCGATGTTTGCTTCCACTTGCAATATTTTTGGTGGTGATGAAGATGGCTGGTGGATACACTCCCTGGCACCTGCTGCTGCATCTGTAGTTGAGGTGGCGTAACTCAAATCTGCAGCTGAGGCAATGGTGCTCTGGCCTTGGTGTGTCATACTGTTGCAGACGGAACCAAGTGCTGTGGGCCTCTGTTATGATCATGGTTCAGAGGGGTGGGGTGGGGGGGGGGGGGGTGTTACATGTTAAAGCAGTGGGACAGGTCAGTGCCCTATCTCAGCACCATTTCCAGTGGTAGCTGCCTGCTGTGGACATCCGATGACAGTGATAGTGATGATTACAATGGCGGTGACAATCTGCTGGCACCTCCTAGGCAATGACCTGCATCACGACGGTGACTATTATGATGACTGTGATGACTCCAAACTGGTGGCAGCACTGAGTTACCTAGGCTCTCCATCACTCCAATGCCTCAAGCTGGTTGATGATGACAGACTGGCTGCCGGTCCTTAAATACAGCTTTCCTCCACTGATGTTCTGGTTTTTCCTCCAAGCAGGTCAGTGGAATATTCTGGTCTTGTCTGGCTGGCATAACTAACCCCATTATTGCCCCTGATGTTGACACCCTGGCATACGGCGAGCTGCTTCTTGTCACATCCTCTGCTTGTTGGTGACAAAGCATTCTCCTGTGTTGCTTAACTTAGCACTTCACCAACCCACTTGTGTCACAGTACCAAACCACTGAGCCATGCAACTGAATGTAACACAAAAATGACTTCTGGTCCCCAATATTCCTTCACATCTTAACTAGTTTCATTACTGTAAAACTCCTACTTTTAAGTAACTTAATCAATCCAGCCACATGAAACTCTACATTCCCCCCTTGCTCAGCAAGAATGTGACCCTGCCTTCTGCCTCTACATCTATTTACACTCGACTATTTACATAGTTTTGAACCCTCTACCAATACTGGACTTGTATCGTATTTACATGGTTCACTTCCTTTGAAACTATACATTATGGCTTGTCACTAGTAAATACACCACATTTCTGTTATACATCATTGTTCACTATGGTCCTTGGTCTTTACCTTCATGACTGTTCACTCATTACACTGCCTTGTCGATGATGGTGCCATTTTGATCAGTTTGAACTCGTAGGCTGAAGGTTAGGAGATGTGGAATCTGGGCAACTCTTCTCTTGAAAAAGAAATATGTAACTGCAATCATCACAAGGAATACACAAGCAGCTGATGGTGATGAACCAATAACTACTAGTTGCTGCTGCTGCTTACTTCTATAGCTTTTCCCGTGCTCTAAGAGATGTTTCATGGTAACACAACCATGTTAGGTGGCGATCGTATGATCCAGAGAGGTGAGCAGGTCCTCATCAGTGATATCATTGACAAACAAAAGGTGTTCAGGGGCAAAACCAAGGAAGGTAGGTCAGGTACATAAATTAAGGAATGAACCATACTGATGGCTATGGTTTCCATATCAGAGCTGGTAAATGGAAAGTGGGTCCAGATATCCCACAACAAGTTCCATTAAGTATTAATCCCTGACCCTGTAGAACCAACCTTTGTGCACCATCTAACTTGACTTACTTATAACATGTACAAATAACAACTGTTGGTCTGCCACCGAATATAACCAGTGCTGTCCTACCCTCTGTAAGTTTTCCCCCTCCTCTGACGATACCTCCTTAGTGCATTCTGCAAAGCCCTTCTCAAATGAAACAACGCAAACTCACAAGACTTCAGTACTTTATGCACTAACTTTGAAGATCACATGGTAACCGGTCCAGTGTGACAGCGTAACAACTCTTGTGCAGACATTAACACATGCCTGTGTCTGTCTGGTGCTACTAGTAAATCTCCTGCACCTTTAGTTGGATATACTTCTGCAAAGACTCCCATGGTACTGGGTACACATGTACTGCAAAGCACTCCAAATAAAAGTCTCTACAAGTTAGTGGTATTTGTACACTAACTTCCAACTGAGTCCCTGTCTGATGGCTTGCAATGAGAGTCAAGCAGTAGTATTTAGTCAAGTAATCCTCTCTTGCAGGTTTAATAAGTCCCAAAGGCACTGGCACAGCAGTCTGAATTTCTTTTAAACATATCTGCAGTTTAACATAAACTGGAGACATCATCTCTATCACTCTGTAAGGGCCATTATACCTCACTGCTTTCACATCATGCACTCTTTTCTGTTTCTCTAAGGCCTTCATATTCATTTTTTGTATGTGTCTCCAAGTAAGTTTCACTCTCCTGGTGAAATCCTCCACTGATGAGATGTCTCCCTGCAGTGGGGCTTTGCAAAACTCAAAGGGCAATGGCAACCTGTGCCCAAAAATTACTTCATATGGGAATAACCCTATGCTCCTGTGAGCTTTTGAGTTGCATGCAGTGATGATATATGCCAATAGGATGATGTCCTAATTGTTATGCTGGGAATTTATGTAAAATCTCAACATTTTCACATCTTTACTGTGGACTCGTACCATATGACTGTTAAGTTGAGGATGCAGAACGCTCATCCATAATTTCTTAATGCGCAACAGCCTGCATAGCTGCTGCATTAATTCTGACATAAAATTTGAATCCTGATCCATGATTATTTCAGGTGTCCTAAACTGAAGTATCCAGTGGCTGACTGGAGCCTGAGCCACCACAGTGGCTTGCTCGTCCAGTAAAGCTATCATGGAAACAAAATGCTAAAAATGATCAGTAGTATTTAATACATAACAGTTCCCTCCTGGTGTCTGTGCTAGAATTCTAGGATGTCCAATCCTACCCCTTGGAAGGGTTTATCAGTTTCTGGTAACCTCTGAGCTTCAATTTTCTGGTGGTTAAGTTATGCTCTTAGAGCACATGGAACACAATTTTTTCCTTGATGGTCCACATCCTGCCTATGCATCATCCAGCAATGAGTACTTGGTGTCATTGGCCGGGAGGCCCCTTACGGGGCAGGTCCAGCCGCATAACTCTGCACTACCCTTCTCTCCATTGCTCTTCGACCCGAATGTCCTTCTCAAGTCGAATCATGTGCTTGCTTCAACACTTCATCACACAAGCTTTACAGTACCACCAACCATGGTTTATTTCACATTGTTTGATACGATAATTTGTGCTCTGTGCAGAACTGCTGTTGTTTAGCAAACTGCTGACAGTCTGGGTCAGCACTCTGTGGTGTGCCCCATTCATTACAGCAATGCCTTTGCATTTCACAGCACAGACCTTTTGACTGAGTCCATCTGTGTTGGTGTGTGACCTTAACAGACAATGCACAATATCCAACAAACCCTGAAAGCTTGCTGGTGTGGTTGTATATCCAAAAGGTATGTAATGAAACTCAAAATGTCCAGTCAGTGTCAAGAATGCAGTTTTTGTTTGGTCCTCTGGTGTCACTTGCAACTGGTGGTAGCCACTATGTAAATCTAGAGTTTGAAGTAGTGACACTGACCCAAGTTGTCCAATGTCTCTGTTGTATTAGGCATGGGATACACATCCAACACCATTTTCTGGTTGAGGAACCAGTAGTCACAACAGAAATGATATGCTTTGTCACCATCTGATGATTTTTTGCTTACAATTATAATGGGAGCAGACCAGGGACTGCTACTGAGTTCCAAGATGCCATCTCTAAGTTGCTGATCTATAAACTCTTCCATAATTGGCTGTAATTGCCTTGGGACTCGATACAGTCATTTGTAGGTGGGTCCTTCACTTCCAGCAGGAATCTGATGCTGAATAAGTGGTGTTGCAGGTAATGGACCCAATAGATTAAATAATTCAACATACTCACTCAAAGTTTTTCCACTAATGCTCTATCCTTTGCTTTAAGACGTGTTACCATACTCCTTAGCACTGACCAGTCAACAGACCATCCTGGTATTGTGTAATTTAGTGTAAAATCATGGTCTAGGTCATCCCCATCTAACACTTCTAAATTCATAACCAGCATGCCCTGTGACCACATTACTTCCTTTGGGTCAAGATTATCAATAGTGATAAGCACTACCCTCATGCCATCCACCTTCTGAACATAGGGCATACTACATCTTATAAATCAACTTACTGTGGCCAGCACTTTGTTATCTGCCAAAAGTTCAATGATACATAATGAGTTCACCAGCAGGTCAGTACCAACATCAGTCCAGACTAACTTTCTTGTACCTTTTGGTATGTGATACCGCAAATTGTCCTTAAGGGACCAATTTAATCAGTTTCCCCTGACCACTGGTCAGACCTTGCAAGAGTAAAGGTATTCCAGCTGCAGAGCCTAGCTCAAACAAAGTTCCATCCAGTTCTACCATATGCTGTTCCAGGTCAATTATGGCATGATGTGCAATGAGGAAATTGAGTCCAAGAATAACCATGGGAAGTACTTCTGCATCCACTTTAAAGGTAATCTCCCCAACTTGGAACTTCAACAGTCCAGAACCGAGTGAATTTACATGCCCTCCACCTACACTACTTAATGTCCAGTGGGGTGCACTTAACCTATTTGCCCCAAATATTCACTTGCTTGCAACCAATACCTGAGAACAGGTATCTAACAAAATTTTACATAATTTAGCCCCCACATAACCCATCAGAAAAAAGTCTGCCATTTCTTTCTTACACGCACTGCTCTTACTCAGAGCATGGCACAGTGGACACACCACCCCCTGTGCTGTTTAATTGCTGCCCATAAGATCTACCCAGCAACTGAAACTTCTGTTGCTGCTAATTTCTGTTACAGTGTTGCTGATCTGAGTGATCAAATTTTTTACAATACCAGCAACATTGCTGTCTGAAGTCTCATTGTATGTGACCCTTTTGTCCACAATGAAAACAATTCATGCCCATACTAAAAATGTCAGACAGTCATGTGACCTAGCCAACGCCTCAATTTCCTCTAATGATTATGCAATTTCCACTGCACACTCAGACACTTAGGAAATTCCAAACGAACCTTTCTTGACATTTCCAGTTATAGCCCCCTCAAAAATCCGTCAAGAGTCCTCTGCTCTGCTTCCCACAAAATTACCCTATCATCATCCATGAGCTCATAGACATGTACACTTATTTTACAAATACGGTCAGTGAAACTTTCAATCAATTCATTGTACTTACAAAACATTCTAGTAACTTGTTCCCGACAATATCTTTCCATGTTCTTCTTCTGATATTTCTCTATTAGTCCCTCCTGAAATTCCTCAAATGTTTTAGCACCCCTCAGGTTCTCATTACAAATAACACGTGCTCTAGCATATCCTGTTAACTTCAGTCTAGCAACACGTAATAAATGCTCCTTACTCCATCCCCCCAATCTGGAGGCTGTAGCCAAATTGTCAGAAAATATAAAAATATCTTTACCCTTATTCCCTGAAAATGGAGTAACCATTCCCGCAGCAGGGCCATCCAGAGTGGATAGTTTGGGATGTGACTGCTCCCTCTCTGCCACTCTGAGCCCATTTACCTCTATCTGTAATTTATCTACTTGATCCCTATGTTGCTCAATAGCCTTAGCGGCTGAAAGTCCCTTCGCCATGTCTAAAATTTAATCAACAGAAAAGTATACCCAAAGAATACAAAAATGATCTAGGAAAAAGACACAAAAAGGGATAACCCAACAGGCTTGAAACCAAAACAACTGAAACTGGCACTTAGAGCTTTTGCTGCGTGACACACCATCACTGCAGGTGTCCCATACTGCTGACTCCTAACTCCATGTGGTCTGACCTCCACGATGCCTCAGCAGTCTTCCTGACACCAGTGTACACAGGCACTGGACTCCACAGCTCATCACTGGATTTGAATGTGGGTTCTCTGATGGGCATGAGTAAGAGGGTGGTGGGATTGTGTCCACAGATGGGTCCTGATGACAGAATAACAACATTTATTGATCAACTGCAATACATTGGTTGTTGGCTCTCTGGCCGATGTTTGCTTCCACCCGTAATATTCTCAGTAGTGATAAAGATGGCTGGCGGATACATACCCAGGTGCCTGTTTCTACATCTATAGCTGTGGAGGCATAGCTCTAATTCACTGCCAAGGTAGTGGCGCTCGGGCCTTGCTGTGTCGTAGTCTAGCAGCTGGAACCACGCACCGTGGGCCTCTGTTGTGATCGTGGCTGGGGGGCACGGTGGCAGTGGTATGGGTCAGTACCTCATCTCAGTGACCGTCCCCAGCAGTAGCTGTCTGGCATCAGTGGGCCACAGTACCCGGCTCCTAAGCCAGTCACAGTGTTTGGTACGCCATTGTCCCAGGAAGATGGTGACAGCATGTTACCACAATGCACCCCAGGCAATGACTCCCATTAGAGCCAGCAACCTACTGCAGGTGTCTGACAATAGTGACGGTGTTGACTGCATCAACAGTGACACTCTGGCGCATCACAGGTGACGACCTGAATCATCACAGTGGCTACTAAGATGACTGTTATGACAGTGGTGACTCCAAACTGATGGCAGGCTTCAGTAACACTGGCTCTGTGTCACTCCAGTGCCTCACAACAGCTGAAGGTGAAGAGCTAGCTTCTGGTCCTTAAATACTGCTTTATTCTCCTGATGTTTATGGTTCTTCCTCCTCAGTAGGTCAGTGGAGTATTCTGGTGTTGCTCGGCTGGCATAAGTATCCCAATTACCGCACTTGATGTTGCCACTCTGGCATGCGGTGAGCTGCTCCTTGTCATGTCCTCTACTGGATGGTGACCCAGTGTTCTCCTTTGTGCTGCTTAACTCAGTGCTCTGCTGACCCACTTGCATCATGGTACCATACCACTGAGGTGCACAATCAAATTTAACACACAAATGAATTCTGGCCTCCAATATTCCTTCACATTTTAACTAACTTCATTACTGTAAAACTCCTACCTTTAACTAACTTAATCACTCTAATCATTTAACCCTCTGCATTTCTACCCTAAAAAAATTGACAATAAAACCAAATTTTTATGAGTGCTGTTGCAGTAGCAATACTGGTGACATTGTGGGCTATGGAACGGTGTACCCTAGCAGTTTGTATAAAAAATTAACATTTGGAGAGGAAAGAAAGCTGAGAGAAGTGTTCGCCATAGAATTGTGCTACCTGCAAGGGAATTTGGAACTGTTTCTAGTTAGGGAGTTTGCACACTGACTGCAACACCCTTTGACATCACTGGCATGCATGCTATCTGGTGCTAAGGACAGGCATCAAATTGTCCCTACTCGAACTGCAAAGGGCTGCACTGTCTGCTTGGGAGGTGTCATAGAGTGCAGACCCTCCAAGCCTGCCTTGATACTGGCAGTATTTTTGAGTCCATTGTGATGCAGTAGGAAACTGGATGATGAAAGAGAACTGATAGTAACATATTTCATGGTTTATATTAGGCTTGCTAAACAAAAAATATAAGAAAAGGTGACATACAAAGTGCAAAATTATTGAGAGTTGTGCAACACTGCATCAGTACCATGCGCCTTCACTGTTCTAAAGTGGAGTGTGTGCTGTTTTGAAACTTTTTGGCAGATTAAAACTGTTTGTCATGCCATGACTTAAACCCAAAGTGTACCTTCAGTGACAATCACTCACAGAGCTTTTATTTGTCAGATAGATACCAAACAACACATGCTCAGCCACAAGCTGAAATAGTAATTCTGTTTAAATGTAGTAGTTCATCAATTTCCAAAACTAAAACCCATGAGTGGGTGACTACACTAAATCAAATACTGTTTATGCCATAGAAGATTCCAGGTAAAGCTATGCCAACAGTCTCAAACTCATAAGAGAAATTTCTTTTCCCAATGACAGAGAGAGTAGAAGAGCCACCAAAACTCCTCACACAGCGTCTCTATTTCAGGTTAGGATCCACTACCAAAGGCACCAACCTACGTTTATAGCATTTGTAGATCAAGAGGAAGCTTTTCACAATGATGATGAGAATACACTCTTTGAAAAACTGAAGTTAATAGAGATAAAAATACAAGAAATGAAAGTTTATAAACAATCTGTACAGAAACTACACTGCAGTTATAAGAGTCAAAGGAGATAAAAGGGGAGCAGCAGTTTAGAAGGAACTGAAACAAGCTCATAGCCTATCCCCAATGTTATTCAGTTTCTGCACTGAGTAAGTGGGAAAAACAACCAAGGGGAATTTGTAAAGAGAATTAAAAGTTCAGTGAGAAGAAATTAAAAGTTTGAGATTTGTTGATGACACTGTAATTTTGTCAGAGAGGGCAAAGAAATTGGAAGAGCAGTTTAATGGAATGGTTTGCATTCTACAATGAGATTATAAGATGAAAATAAACAAATATGAAACAAGGTAATGGGGTGTATTTTAATTAAATTAGGTGATGCTGAGGGAAACAGATTAATAAATAAGACACTACAAGTAGTAGAAGAGTTTTGTTCTTCAGGCGGCAAGACACGTGACAATAGTCAAAGTAGGAAGAGTGTAAAATGCAGACTGGTAATAGTTAGGAAAGCATTTATGAAAAAGAGAAAGTTGTTACCATTTAAATCAAATTTAAATGTTATGGAGTATTTTCTGATGGTATTTATGGAGAGAATTGTGTGTGTGTGTGTGTGTGTGTGTGTGTGTGTGTGTGTGTGTGTTGTGGGGGCCGGGGGGGGGGGGGGGGGGGTTAAACATTGAACATATGGATATACAGTGTCAATCCAAGAAGTTCTGAGATTGGATTAATGATTTAAAAAGAAATTTGACAAAAAAGTGGTCAAATGTTCTGTGAAATGATTTGTCTAGAAGTAAGGAATAAAATAGATTAGAGAAATATCTGATCTGCCTTTGAATAATGGTCAAAATCATGTACCATAAATGAGGCTGCATGGCTTCCATAGTCCAACAGACAAATATCCTCTACCATTCTTTAAAATTCTAAGTTAAACATTGAATTTTAAATTCTCAACTGGCACCTCATTTGTTGTGCATGATTTTGAGCGTAATTCAGAGATGTGTCAAATTTTTCTCTTGAATATCATTTCTCACCATTAGACAAATCATTTCACAAAATATTTGACCATCATTTTTTTTTCAAATTCTTTTATTGACAGTAAAATACCACACCAACATAACTTTTAATGTACAAAATAGCTAGGTCTCAGAGAGATGAACTTTTTGATACTTCATTTACATTGCTAGCAGCAACTATTCATGAAACATTTCAAATTTTGCTCTAATCACAAATTGAGTATTGCTTCATCATCATGATTACTTTCAAATAATTAAACATTTTTTTTATGAAACTAGGCCTCACATTGGTCAATTTGATAGCCTGTTTATCCATTTTCCTCTATTTGTTTGGCTATAAAAATTCAGATAGAACCCACTGTGTTGTTTCTAGTGAGACTTCTTTGAGAGAATAAATGTTAAGATGGTGGTTTTAATGCTTCAGGTGTTCTACATAGTCTCCTCCTACTTAAGTACAACATACAGAAAGTTCATACACCCATGCGAAATGTAAGAAAAGTCATTCTTCAGAATGTTGTTCAACTCGCATGTCACTTTGGCTTGCATGTCAGTTATGTCATCAAAGCTTTGACCCTTCACATTAATTTCTGCACTTTTTCATTTCATGGTAGATTTGTATTGATTATGCTAAGTCTTATCATTGAATTGAATTGAATTGAATTTTATTTGATCCTGTAAGATTACATTGTGTACAGTAAATGTACGTGTAATATAGGACATGTCAAAGTATTAAAATTCTTTATCACTTATTTTCCTACACCTTTAGCTTACATTTTTACATCACTGATAATGAGTAACAATATATACAAATTTAATGGCATAAGTATTCTGCAACACTGTAAAACTCTTTTTCAATGAGATAGTCTTTAAGTTTCTTTGCAAAGTCATTGTGAAGTACACTATCTTGCAGGGTTTTGGGCAGACTTCTTAGTAGTCTTATACCAGAGTACTGGGGTCCTTTTTGTAGCATTGCCAGTCGGTGGGGTATGCTCCGTACTTCATTCTTCTTTCTTGTATTGTGGGTGTGTACACTAGCATTTGTAATCCAGTCCTCACTACCTTTTGTGATGTACATTATTCAATTCAATTCAATTCAATTCAATTCAATTCAATTCAATTCTTATCATTGATGATGATTTTTTCCAGAAAATAATTATCTGAATTTTTAACTTCAGTCAAGTCATGGTGAGTATCTATGCATCATCATTTTTGTTCGGTAGCTGAGGTGTGTGGAACCTAATCTGCACACATATTACTCTTCTTCAAAACATTCTAGACAACATCTTGAACATTTGATTTAGAGATGTTGCTCCATTGTGATTTGTGACACAACAATGTGGACACATCATGCCCACACTTCCACTACTTAACACTGCCTGCTGACAGCTGACTGGTCGAATGCACGTCTGTTGTTCACAGTATTTAGTTCAGGCTGCCATTGAACTTACTGCACTGACATTGCTTGTACACCAAGAATAAAATTTGTCTCGCAGCATTTTGGTCAGATGGTAGTTACCCAGATATGAAGACGGTTGGACAGGACAGACTTGTGTGGTGGAGCTACATGATACCAATCTTCAGAGTGAAGATGACAGTGATGACAGGAACAAAAATAACAACAACAACAACAACAACAACAAGAGTGTATGTCCTCCCATGTCAGAGACAGCCTGAATTCAGCTTCTGGACCCAAAAACCTCAGCTGTATAACAGGATGGACACGAGCCACTCCACAAAGCATTTGCTTTTACCTCATGGGATGTAGTTAACAACTTAATTATGATTATCTGGAGGGGACAGTACTCCTCTGACCGAGGTCGAACCAAGCATACATTTGGATTCTGTAGAACCTGCCAAAAAGCATATAATTTCAAGAAGTGCCAGCTAAAGTGCACTTATGGTGTCCTTGTTACTTTCACTGTCTGCTGCAGTTGGCACTTCATTACTGTTTATCATAGTCAGACAGGTGATAGTGCATCAATGATGTAGGAAAACACAAATTGCTACTTACTGTGAAGAAGACACATCAAGTTGCAGACAGATAAAATTAAAAGACACACATATAGCTTTTGGCCACGGCCTTCATCAGTAACACACACACACACACACACACACACACACACACACACACACACACACACACTGGATAGTAGTATAGTAGTGTACAGGTAGGGAGAGAGATGAATGCTGTCTGGTGGACTTTGCAGGGACTAGACTGCCAACAGGCACATCATCTGGAGGCTGTGGGGCAGGGAGGTGGGGAAAAAAGGAGAGGAACAGGGAAAGACAGGTGGATGCGTATCTGCAGTGACAAAAACTCCCTTGCTCAGTATGCTGAGAGCCTCATCACACCTCCACAACAGGCACTACCCCCCAGACCTAGCCCGCAAACAGATCTCCCATGTGATTTCCCATCACAACCCCAATCCTCACCATCCACAAAACCAGCCACAAAGGAGTGTCTGCTTTTTGTCACGCAGTACCACCCTAGACTGAAACAAGTGAATGACGTCCTTCGCCAGGGCTTTGATTACCTATCATTGTGCCCTGAAATGAGGGACATCCTACCCAAGGTACTTCCCATCCCTCCTAAAATGGTGTTCAGTCACCCACCCAATTTCCATATTATCCTAGTCCATCCCCATGCCACTCTCAATCCCAACCCCTTGCCACAAAGATCATATCCCTGTGGAAAACCCAGGTGCAAAACCTGCCCAATACACCCACCCAGCACTTCCTTTTCGTGCTGTCAAAGGATTACCCCACCCCATCAGGGGCCTGGCCACCTGTGAAAGAAGCCAGGTCATTTACCAGCTCTGCTGCAATCATTGCACAGGCTTTTATATTGGTATGAATACAAACCAGCTGTCCACCAGGGTGAATAGTCAGTGCCAAACTGTGGCCATGAGCAAAGTAGACTGCCCTGTCACAACATGCAGCTGAACATAGCACACTTAATTCCAATGGCTGCTTCACTAGCAGAGCCATCTGAATTCTTCCCTCCCCCACCAGATTTTCTGAACTACACAGATGGGAGTTATCCTTACAACACATTCTCCACTCCTGTAATTAAACTGGTCCCAACTTACGGTAACATACTTCCACACACCCTCCACCTAACACATTCCAACCCCTCTGTCATATCATCTCCTTCTACTTCTCATCTCTCACCCTGTTCATTTACAGCCTTCTGCCAATGCATCCACCTGTCTTTCCCCACACACCACAACCATCTGATGCTGTGCCCATTGACAGTCTTATCCCTGCATACTCCACCAGACAGCATTCATCTTTCTTCCCACTTTCCACTTCCCACCTTCCCACCTTCCCACTTCCTACTTCCCACTTCCGACCCCACTTCCACTTCCACTTCCACTTCCCCACTCCCTCCAGAATGCTAGTTACATCCCATGTGTTGCATTCCAGCCTGAGATGCTGGAGCTCGAAAATGGCTCTGAGCACTATGGGACTTAACATCTGAGGTCATCAGTTCCCTAGAACTTAGAACTACTTAAACCTAACTAACCTAATGACATCACACACATCCATGCTCGAGGCAGGACTCAAAACTGCAACTGTAGCAGTCGCAGAGTTCTGGACTGAAGCGCCTGAGATGCTGGAGTTGGCGGTCATGTGTGCGTGAGTATGCTCAGTTGTGTGTGTGTGTGTGTGTGTGTGTGTGTGTGTGTTTTACTGATGAAGCTGGTGGCTGAAAGCTATATGTGAGTGTCTTTTAAATGTGTCTGCCTGCAACTTGACGTGTCTTCTTTATGGTAAGTAGCAATCTATCTTTTCCTAGGTTGTTGATATTCTTACCTGGAGTTTCTGTTAGGTGATAGTGTATGGAAGCCAATGAGAATTGCCCATGAAATTTACAATCATGGCAGTTACAAATATTTGGCACTTTTATCCAAATCTGTGATTGCTTCAGACGTGGTGGTTAGGGTGAGACCAAAGAGTTTTCAGCTTCATTTGCTATCATTGAAACAAAATACCTGCTAGTTTCATTCATGAAACACAGGAAATTATAAAAAAAGCCACAGACACCATAAGTGCATTAACATAAGTGCATTAACATAATGTTAATGTTTAAAGGATTTAAGATTGAATTTAATAAACATACAGAAAAGACCAAGACCAGTAAACTTAAATAGGTAATAGATGAGATAAAGAGAGGAGCACTTAGGATATTAACTGTGCAAGAAACAAGATGGAGGAATGGAGATAAAGCGAAGTTGGCAGGCATCATGATGCTGAAATAAAAACCAGAAATCAGTACGGGAAAGGAAATACAAACACACATGGGGTTGATAGCAGACCAGAGCTATCAAGATACCATAACTGAATAGAAGAGTTAGTCATAAGGGATATTAATGTTGATCATATGAGATGGGAGCAAAATGTATGCTATATTAATACTTTTGGATTAAAGGAGACTACACACTGAAAGGCAGAAGCAATGTGTTATTGACAGATGCACAAAAGAAATAAAACTTGCTAGCTTTCAGAGTTATCCTATGTATCCTTTGGTGAGCTAGGGAAAAACAAACTCACTCTCTCTCTCTCTCTCTCTCTCTCTCTCTCTCTCTCACACACACACACACACACACACACACACACACACACACACATGCACACACATGCCTATGCCCCTACATGGTGCCAGCTAGACTAACTCTTTTTCAGTATGTGAACTGGTTGTGGTGGGAGTAGTGCTACATAGATTGGGTAGAGGGAGAGGAAGGCAGGAGGTAGGGAGAAGGGTGGGTGGCTAGTGGCTCAGATGGAAGTTTGCTAGCTAAGAATGCAGGAGGGAGGACTGGCAGGTATATGGGCTGAGGTCAATACAGATGTCATATTTGGAGACAGGTTGTCAAAAATTTTGTCCAACGTAGCACTGAGAAAAGTGGTCAGGCAGTGGAGAGCGATAAACAATGATATGAGAATATAAAAGAAGCATGTGAAGTAAAAAAAGAACAACAGGGCCCTAATGGACTACCTACCCTCTGTGACACACATAGTAATTAGATACTGCATCCACATGGCAAAGCCAAATGAGTGGAAGTCATTCCACATCACTTGCTATCCACGTTGTTTGGTCTCATCCACTACCACGAGAACACTTTCCAAGTGTGACATAAGAGCTATGTGAACTTTTCCACATAGTTCAGCAAAGACTTTGGTTAGCTATGTCACAACGCAGGATGAGGCACAGAGTAACTGCACTGAGCTCAGGCACAATGCAACTTTGCGACTTATACTCATCTGCACGATTTATGCATCGCTATGCATGCTGTGCAAGAGGCTGTGTCACTTGTGAGGTAAAAAGTGTTGGTCATTTTTGGCAGTTTCTGCCAAGCTGTGCAAAGTTTATTCACCTGCAGCTGAGTGAATGGTACACAGATTAGGCACACTTGCAGTTCTCTAAGAGTGATAACATGGAAGGAGATGCAAAGAAACAACTTGACAACCTAAGGAAGGTAGGCAGGATGGTGGGATCACATGCAATTCACTTATATAATCTCATAAATTTTATCAATCATTTAAAATAATATTGCAAGTGATTATAATACATAATATCCTATGTTCAAATGAAATCAGAAACAATAAGTTGAAGATTATTCTTGATGTCAACAATGACACCTAATGTCAGCAACACAAAAGACCATGACACTGAGCAAACCACTTTGGTGTGAGTCACAGACAAGTTAGAAATAAAAGACAAATTTGCATTACAGAGTAAATTTATGGTGCACAGACTGCATAAACATGTGTATTTCTAAATATTAGTGTAGCGAAATTTGAGTTCTGTTAAAAATACTATTAAATTCATGCAGTTTGTTATTAGTAAAATAACTCATCCAATAATAAATGGTAATCAAAATACAATAGTCACCAAGGAAATAAATGGAGGAGGACACATCAGAAGCAGTGGAGGTGAAGTCAACATTGCAACTTACACCAAGACGAAGACACTGAGTGCTACTACTGATCAGAAATCACCAAATGGCACCGTGAAAAAGGCAGACAAATTTAAATGCCCAAATGCCCAAAATTAAAGCAACATACCATTATTTCCTTACTCTGTGCCTAATTCATGATATAATCATACAATCTGTCGACAGATGTCTGTACAATTGTGTTCTGCGTGGAAGATAACCTTCTGGTCAATGAACAACCATCCCAAGATGGCATCAGGGCACCTAACAAACTTGGTAGTGTTTGCTGGGTAGTCCAAATACACAATCCCGGTGTACACAGTCATAGACTGTGATGTATGAATGACACAGTGAAGATGTTTACCGTACTCCCTGAGGTGGAGGGCCATATGAAGAATGGAAGCAGCACAGTCGCAAACTGATGTGGCCCAATGGCTTAACATGAATCATTCTGTTGTTTTTCAGATGTGGCAACAATTCATAGAGACCAGAACTGTATCTGAAGTCCAGAACAGGGCCATCCACATGTGAAATCAGAAAGAGAGGACTGTTCTTTGGTTGTAAAGGGACGATAATACTGCCTTAGTACTGCATGGCCACTGGCATCTGACTTCACAGCATCCACTGGGCTTGTTGTATTGAGGTAAATGGTGAACAGAAGGCTTCTGCAGAGATGCCTTTATTGCCACAAAACTGCTGTATGTGTACCTCTGACTTGTCTTCACAGAAGAGAACGTCTAGAGCCACCTGAATGGTTGAACAGTGGGGCAATGTCCAGATTGGGTCTGGAAAGTGATTCTTGATGGATTTGCGTCTAGAGGGAATATGGAACATGATTTTTGGACCCAAGCACTGTGGAAAGAGACTGATATCGAGGAGGGTCTCTAAAGGTGTGAGCAGGGATTTTGTTGAGCACTCGAACACCTCTTCATGAAGTTGTACAGTTAAACTGACAAGGTTTAACTGCTGACAGGTATTGTGATGAGACCTTAGGACATCATGTGGGGTTGTTGTGAGGTGTGCATGGCATGGCCTGCTCGCTATCCCAATTTGAATCCTATACAGCAAGTCTGGGATGCATTAGGGACATAGGTTGCATCACGTTAACATCTATCAACCACTCTGCAAGATTTATGAGCAGCTCTACAGGAAGAATAGGGATTATTGCCTAACATGCTATTGATGACATCATTTACAGCATGCCCCATCACTGTCAGGCCCATACTGCTGCCAGATGTGGTCACACCCCATACTGAGCACATTAACCAGTTGTTGGAATGTGTGTCTAAATCCATCAAGTTGAAAAAAAAAAATGAAGAACATATTTGTCTATCATTTGCATGTTACAGTTGTTTATGTACTGCATTGTTTACATTATTTATACTTCACTATCACCTGTTTGTACTGTTTTGTGGAAAAATAAATGCAGCTTTGCAAAACTTCTGTCCATTTCTTTAATTTTGGACACCAGTGTATAACAGGAACAAACAAGAGCCGTGAGAGCAAAACAGAGGGGGGTGATGAAAATGAAATGTAAGAAGACTAAAGCTATGAATGAAAGTTGTACCATGGCCAGGACTTGAACCCAGGTCTCCTGCTTACTAGCAGATACACTAGCCACTATGTCACCTTGACACAGTAGCATTGTACAACTGCATGGAATACCCTAGCACACCTACTTCCTCAGTCCATAATGCCATTCACACATCAGCCCACTTGGTATTCCCTCTAAACTCAGCAGCATTGCAGAGGCCCTCCAACTGCATTGGAGTAGAACCCCAGTGTCAAACAAATTGGGGGATCCTGTCTGAAATCAAGGCATAGGTGCTTTAATCAAGTGAAACTATGTAACTATGTAGTTCCAGGGTGCAGGGAGCACTTGAAGAAGACAGGGACTCACACCAAAGAAATATGTAAGAATGATGTGAACAACTGACAGAAGACCCGATTATTTCACTTGTCAACATATCACCAGGAATGCCGGAGGAATTGTATGGTTCCAGGTATATATATATATATATATATATATATTTTCCCATGTGGAATGTTTCCCTCTATATCTAAAAACAAAGATGATGTGACTTACCAAACGAAAGCGCTGGCACGTCGATAGACACACAAACAAACACAAACATACACACAAAATTCTAGCTTTCGCAACCAATGGTTGCTTCGTCAGGAAACAGGGAAGGAGAGGGAAAGACGAAAGGATGTGGGTTTTAAGGGAGAGGGTAAGGAGTCATTCCAATCCTGGGAGCAGAAAGACTTACCTTACGGGGAAAAAAGGACGGGTATACACTCACTCACTCACTCACACACACACACACACACACACACACACACACACACACAGGCACATGTGTTAACATTCTGATAAACTGTGTTATGATATGCGTAACAATTCACTAAATAAAAGGGTGTTGCATATGACTTACCAAACGGAAAAGCGCTGGTAGATAGGCACAATAAAAAAACACACAAACGCATACACAAAATTTCAAGCTTTCGCAACTCACGGTTGCTTCATCAGAAAAGAGGGAAGGAGAGGGAAAGATGAAAGGATGTGGGTTTTAAGGGAGAGGGTAAGGAGTCATTCCAATCCCGGGACCGGAAAGACTTACCTTAGGGGGAAAAAAGGACAGGTATACACTCGCGCACACACACATATCCATCCATATGGATGGATATGTGTGTGTGTGTGTGCGCAAGTGTATACCTGTCCTTTTTTCCCCCTAAGGTAAGTCTTTCCGGTCCCGGGATTGGAATGACTCCTTACCCTCTCCCTTAAAACCCACATCCTTTCATCTTTCCCTCTCCTTCCCTTTTCTGACGAAGCAACCGTGGGTTGCGAAAGCTTGAAATTTTGTGTATGTGTTTGTGTGTTTTTTTTATTGTGCCTATCTACCAGCGCTTTTCCGTTTGGTAAGTCATATGCAACACCCTTTTATTTAGTGAATTGTTACGCATATCATAACACAGTTTATCAGAATGTTAACACATGTGCCTGTTTACTTGTCTACACTACAGGTCGCTCATTTTTGCTTCAACATTCATTGTGTGCAGACGCGTATGACAAGAGGAGGAGTTAGATATATAATTTTTATATAGTAAATGTAAAAGAAATGATGCAAAAACAGTACAGCTCTATAGGGCTACTTATCCGGATTGCCAATGTCCGATGCACTAGGCAACTGCAAGAAATATTAAGATGCTAGTGCGGACAAACTCTTGAACATCAAAAAGAGAACAAGAAAGAAGACTGCAACTAACAGAGAATGCAAAGAAGCTGGTCTGGCTACTGCACTAATACATTCGTACAGTGGTATGAGGCATATTCCCAAGGAATGTGGAATCAGCTAGATGAGTGTCATTTGCACCCTGCATTGACAGAACTTCCATTCATATCACCTGTCACTACATCAGGCACTTGATGACTGTGATTTTGAACACAGTACAGAATTTTATTGGTTTGTCCTTCAGCAACTGAGAGACGATTCTACATTTTTCCAAAATGTACACTTTACTGATGAAGCAATGGTTACTAATCTTGCTAATCAAAATTTGAATAACAAGAACTATTGGGCAGACAAAAATCCACACTGGCTTCATCAGGTGCAACATCAATGACCATGGAGTGTAAACATAAGATGCAGCATCATAGAAAATTACACTGGGGCACCTTACTTCATCTCAGACATTCTAAATGGACATTCATATACAAACTTTCTGACGAACATTCTACTGGTTCTTCTAGTAGATGTACCACCAGGTATTTGACAGTGTATGTGGCTGCAACGTGACAGTTGTCCAACTCATTCATCCTGTGATGAAACAAAAATACTAAATGAAAACTTTCCTGGACATTGGATAGGACAAAATTCTGTTGTGAAATGGCCTGCGATGACCTCTGATTTGACTCCTCTTGATTTCTTTCTTGGGGGGGGGGGGGGGGGTACCCAAAGATGCAGTGTATGATGAAGCCCCATCTGCTCCAGATGATGTGTGTCATCAAACTGCCAGTGTATGCTCTACCATATCATCCACTGTAATTACATCTGCTCATCATTCTTTTGAACGGTGATTGCAAATGTGCCTTTCAGTCCATGGTCAACAGTTTGAACACATGCTTCAATAAAGTATAAAGTTATTTTTTTGGAAGACAAAATTTATGTTATGTGATGTGGTTAGTTACCAAATCATTGTCAGTAAACTGTTTATTTCATTTATCTGTGTATTAAATCACATTGCAATGTCAGATAAGTCGCCAGTGTGCACTGCACATAACTGGTAACACTGTCCTTATTCACTTACAATTAGCATGAAATGATGCTTCGTTAAGGCAAATATTTATTTTGCGCTGTACAGGCGGCCACCAAAGTATTTTTAATAAAATGTTCAGCTCAATGAATGTATCCCATATGATATAACTTAGAGCAGTGTAGGTAAAGACAGTTGTCTGACAGCATGCATTTTACATCTTAGAGTTACAAAGCCACATAGAGGAAAAGGTAGGCCAAATCTTCCTTCTAACATTTAGATATTTAATACAGTAGCTGCTTTTTGCAGCATATAAGACCTCTTTATTTTTGAAGAATGAACAGTTGATTTCTCTGTTTCAGCTTATGTAAATCTGGGCTGATACACAAATGTGAAATAGTTTTCCTAAGCCCTTTGTGATACACTAGATTCTAGCCCATGTTGTTTTTCCACATTAAACATTTGTAAGTGAACCTGCATCCAGGTCATAAGTTGGTTCAAGCAGAAATAAAGCTTTATTGTAGTGCAGGCCTACCTTATGGTATATAATTATGCAGCCTGGTCCAAGACACATCTTTGGCAGTGTTTGCACCACTAATGCCATTTCCGGCCATGGCACTCCAAAATTCAACATTTCTCAAATTTTTTTATGGCAGGTTTCAATATCAACATTGACAAACACTATATCATTGTAACTGTCCTCTCAAGAGCTATCAAATGCAGTTATAAAGAGTATACAGTTCCATTACAAAAAGTACTTGCTTCAATATCTCTGATTATGTTGTTGTTGTTGTGGTCTTCAGTCCTGAGACTGGTTTGATGCAGCTTTCCATGCTACTCTATCCTGTGCAAGCTTCTTCATCTCCCAGTACCTACTGCAACCTACATCCTCCTGAATCTGCTTAGTGTATTGATCTCTTGGTCTCCCTCTACGATTTTTACCCTCCACGCTGCCCTCCAATGCTAAATTTGTGATCCCTTGATGCCTCAAAACATGTCCTACCAACCGATACCTTCTTCTAGTCAAGTTGTGCCACAAACTTCTCTTCTCCCCAATCCTATTCAATACCTCCTCATTAGTTACGTGATCTACCCACCTTATCTTCAGCATTCTTCTGTAGCACCACATTTTGAAAACTTCTATTCTCTTCTTGTCCAAACTGGTTATCGTCCATGTTTCACTTCCATACATGGCTACACTCCATACAAATACTTTCAGAAACGACTTCCTGACACTTAAATCTATACTCGATGTTAACAAATTTCTCTTCTTCAGAAACGATTTCCTTGCCATTGCCAGTCTACATTTTATATCTTCTCTACTTTGACCATCATCAGTTATTTTGCTCCCTAAATAGCAAAACTCCTTTACTACTTTAAGTGTCTCATTTCCTAATCTAATCCCCTCAGCATCACCCGATTTAATTTGACTACATTCCATTATCCTCGTTTTGCTTTTGTTGATGTTCATCTTATATCCTCCTTTCAAGACACTGTCCATTCCGTTCAACTGCTCTTCCAAGTCCTTTGCTGTCTCTGACAGAATTACAATGTCATCGGCGAACCTCAAAGTTTTTACTTCTTCTCCATGAATTTTAATACCTACTCCGAATTTTTCCTTTGTTTCCTTTACTGCTTGCTCAATATACAGACTGAATAACATCGGGGAGAGGCTACAACCCTGTCTCACTCCTTTCCCAACCACTGCTTCCCTTTCATGCCCCTCGACTCTTATAACTGCCATCTGGTTTCTGTACAAATTGTAAATAGCCTTTCGCTCCCTGTATTTTACCCCTGCCACCTTCAGAATTTGAAAGAGAGTATTCCAGTTAACGTTGTCAAAAGCTTTCTTTAAGTCTACAAATGCTAGAAACGTAGGTTTGCCTTTTCTTAATCTTTCTTCTAAGATAAGTCGTAAGGTTAGTATTGCCTCACGTGTTCCAACATTTCTACGGAATCCAAACTGATCTTCCCCGAGGTCCGCTTCTACCAGTTTTTCCATTCGTCTGTAAAGAATTTGCGTTAGTATTTTGCATCTGTGACTTATTAAACTGATAGTTCGGTAATTTTCACATCTGTCAACACCTGCTTTCTTTGGGATTGGAATTATTATATTCTTCTTGAAGTCTGTGGGTATTTCGCCTGTCTCATACATCTTGCTCACCAGATGGTAGAGTTTTGTCATGACTGGCTCTGATTATACTAGTGCTAAAAACATTAACAAAAAAAAAGGTGCCCCAAGAGATCTAACATTTTCCGCTAACTGTGTTTAGATATGTGTAACAATTCACAAAATAAAAGGGTGTTACATTTTACGTGACTCACTGTATATAGATCTGGAACCATACAATTTTTCAGGCATTCCCAGTAATATGTTGAATAATCGGGTCCTCTGTCATTGTTCACATCAACCTTGCAGAATGTTCCTTCAGCATGATTCCCTGTCTTCTGCAGGTGCTCCCTGAGACCTGGAACCATATAGTTTCAATTGAGTAAAGCACCTATCCTGAGTTTCAGGCAGGATCCCCCATTTTGTTGCTATTCCAATACAGTTGGAGAGCCTCTGCAATGCTGTTAGAGCTTAGGGGGAATACCAAGTGGGCTGATGCATGAATGGGAATTTGGACTGAGGAGGGTGGTAAGCTAGGGTGTTCCATGAAGTTGTGCAAAGCCACTGTTCCAGGGAGGTGGAGTGGTTAGTGCATCTGCTTACTGAGCTGGAGACCCAGGTTTGAATCCCAGCCTTGGTATAAATTTTCATTTGTCACTTTAGTCTGCTTAGATACATCACACATATTTGACACTTGAAAGAGTCTCTGGAATCATACAGTTTCATTTGATTAATGTATATATGCCTGGGAGTCAGGCAGGATCCTCCATTTCATTTGATGCCTAGGTGCTATTCCAATACAGTTAGAGGGCCTCTGCAATAGTGTTCATATTTAAGAGGAAAACCAAGTGGGCTGCGGTGAGAATGGGAATTTGGATTCAGAAGGGAGGTGTGCTTGGATATTCCCTGCAGTTGTGCAAAGCCACTGGACCAGAGTGGTGATTAGTGCATATGCCTAGTGTGCTGGAGACCAGTTTAAAATCTGAGCCTAGTTACAAATTTTCAAACGCCACTTTAATCTGCATATATACATGAAGAAAATAAGGTCAGCCTTCTGTATGACCAAGGAAGTATACTTCAATATGTGATACTGAGCGAGGTGACACAGTGATTAGCTCACTGGACTCACAGTCAGGAGGATGATAGTTGAAACCGACGTCTGGCCATAAGATCTAAATCACTCACGGTAAATGCCAGGATGGTTCCTTTGAAAGTGCATGACCAGTTTCCTTCCCCATCATTGACACAGTCCAAACCTGTGTTCCATCTCTAATGACCTTGATGCCGATGGGAGATGCACAAAAGAAATAATGAGCTTTTGAAAGCACAATTTAACTGGATAGATAAAAAATCTACTCACCAAGTGGCAGCAGGAGAATACACACAAAGGTTAAAGAAATTTGCAAGCTACTGGATCCAGTGGCTCCCTGTAGCTGTAGAGTTTAAGGGGAAGGAAGAGGGATGATGAAAAAGGACTGGCAAGGTTTAGGAAATGGGGAGAGTTTGCAAAAGTCACCCAGAACCTGGGTCAGGGGAAATTTGTCAGATGGGATGAGAAGGAAAGACTGATTGTTGGGAACTGCACTGTATGAGATTTGAAAACCTGAGGGCTTAAAGGTGGAAGAGAACATAATATAGCCAGATGGAGATTACTGGCAAAACATTGTGCAAGGATTAATAAGCAAAAAGCTAAGTGCATTGTATGTGGTAGAGGTGGGGAGTGGGGAAAAATAGACAGGCAGAAAATGGAGAGATATAGAAAACTAGAGTGAAGGAAGGAATAGTTAGCGTGACAACGAGACAAAATGTTGAGACCAAAGAAATTAAAGTAAATCATTCCCACCTGCGGAATTCCACAACAGGATACTGTGTGATGCCAGTGAACACACTCTTTCTAGGTCCATTCATCCTGACTGATAACTTGGTGGTAGTCATACCAATGCAAAGGGCTGAACAGCGTTTACATAACAGCTGGTACGTGAGGTTTGTTGTTTCATCTGATAGTGTATATTTCCAGTTACAGGGCAGGTATGAGGATGGCAGGAGCATGCATAGGTCAAGTCTTACAGGGTCTAATCAGGATATTTTGGAGATTGGGTGGATGGGGGATTGGACAACAAAGAGCTATTGTAGGTGTTGTGGTCACAATGTCAGGGCATGATTTTAGAAGTCACAGGCTTGTCAAAGTGCCTGATTAATACATTCAATATCAGGGTAATATGGAGTGATAAGAGGTGTACTCTTACTTTGTTTTTTTGGGGGACCAGCAGTACCACAACTGGATGTGATGCCCTCCCTCCCCCCACAAACCATCCAAGAATTCCTAACATCCAGCTTTGCTTCACAATCCTTCCTCAGGTCCTTACAGGATGCCCCCAACCTGTCCTCTGCAGAAATCCAGGCTTTTCATTCCCTACAAACTGGTGACTCTATCATTATCCTTCTGGCAGGTGAGGGTACTTGACTGTGGTACTTGGCCAATGGGCGTATATAAGCAAGGGGCTATGCCAGCTGTCTGGTACCTCTGCATACAGCATCTGCCATCAATGTCCCATCCCTGTGATACAATCTGATGTACAGTCCCTCCTTAAAACCTCAGGATCATCACAAGGAGTAACACTTCAATCCATAGAACTTCTTACCCCTTGCAAACCATGCACCAACACCTTTTACCTTCTTCCTAAGAACCATGAACACAATCATCCAGGGTGTCCCATAGTTGCTGTCTTCAAAGCACCCACAGAATGTATATCTGCCTTAGTTAATCAACGCTTGCAAATTGTACTACAAATACTTCCCTCCTATATGAAAGACCTAGATGATCTGAAATCTGTGCCCATCCCACTCTCACCATACACCTTGCTTGTCACCACTGATGCCACCTCGCTCCTATACAAAAAAAAAAACCAAGTACATGGTGTGTCTGCTGTTGAACATTACCTCTCAAGTGGCCACCTGATGATGTTCTTCCCACTCTCCTTAGTCAACTTTATGCTTACCAACAACTATTTTACCTTTCAGGGACAGACATAAAACAGATCAGGAGTAGGGCCATGGGAACCAGGATGGTCCCTTCCTATGCCAATATTTCCTTGGATGGGGCCCTGGTTTGGGTTATATACAGTGATGATACAGTGAGGATCAGCTATATACACCTCTGTTCACATTAAACCTACTGAAAAACACCAGTACTTACATTCTGACAGGTGCCAACCTTTCCATGTCAAACACTCCCTCCCATACAGCCTAAGCCTTTGAGGCACATGTAATTGTTCAGATGCAGACTCTTTATAGTAGTACAGCTATGGAATGTAGTTTATGATGACCGGCTGCAATCCTGAAATCTCTTCAAACATTACAGCACTATTCTCACCTCAGCATTCACTGGAAGTAATTACCTCACCCACCAGCCTATATTAAAAGCCAATTTCCTGAGCCATCGCAATCAATTGTGACACCGCTGAACCCAAAAAACAACTTAGGAGCTAACCTTTGGTCACTCAGTATTAATCTAGTCTTGAATGTATTAATCACCTACTTTGACAAGCCTATTACTTCTTAATTCATGACCTGAAATGTCGCCACACCTAAAATAGCTTTCTGTAGTTACCTGCCCCCCCCCCCCCACCCCCCACCCATCCACCCTGCAACATCCCTCCCCACCAAATCCCCACCTCTGCAATATCCTGATCAGACCCTACGCTCCTTCTACACCCATTTCTCTACCCTATGGCTCCTACTCCTGTGACTGTCGCCACTGTAAGACTTGACCTATGCATGCTCCTACCACCCATATATCAGTCCTGTAACTGGCAAGATATATACTATCAAACAGAGAGCCATCTGTGAAACAACACATGCCATGTACCAACTGTTATGTAAGCACTGTTCAGCCTATTACACTAGTATGATTACCAGCAAGTTATGTCAGTATGAATCGACATAGACAGAGGGTGTATACTGGCAACAAACAATATCCAGTTGTACAGCATGCTCTACAACATGAAAGCTGCGACCTCAGTGTCTGTTTTACCACACATGCCATCTGGATTCTTTCCCCAGACACTAGCTTCTCAGAACTGCACAGGTGGGAACTGGCATTCCAACATGTCCTCAATTCTCATGACACACTTGACCTTAATTTACATTAATTTCTTCAGTCTCAGCATCTTATCTCAGTAACTATTCCTTTCCTCATTCCTTTCTAGTTTTCTACATATTTTTGTTTTCTGTTTGTCTATCTCCCCCGACTTCCCACTTCCACTTAGCTTTTTACTCTTATTAATTCTTGCATGACATATTGTCAGTAATCTCTGTCGAGCTTATTACTCAATCTTCCACCTCTAAGCTCTCAGGTTTTCAAATCTCATCCAGTATAGTCTCCAACAATCAGTCTTCCCTTCTCATCCCATTTGGCAAGTCTCTACTGACCCAAGGTTCTGGATGACTTTTCCAAACTCTCCCCATTTCCCAACCCTTGAAAGGTCTTTTCCTTGATCCTTCTTTCCTCTTCCTTCACCTTCAACCTTTCTGCCACATGAAGGAGCCACTTTCTCCTTCACCTTTATATGTGTGTGTTCTCCTGCTGCCATTCGGTGAGTAGATTTTTTATCTATCCAGCTACATTATGTTTTCAAAGATGGAGGAAAGGTCAGAGGTACTTAGGGATGGCTGCAGCTCACTCCGGGGAGGGAGCCACTGCAGCCACAAGCAGGTCACGAGAGTGCTAGTAAATACTGTGGGCCCATGCTTGTCACTCCATCTCACTACTTCTTCAGAGCCTTTGATACACGCCATTGACTAGCAGTGTGATTGACCTTGCCTGTGGGTATGCTTTCGATTGAGATTGCTCCCTGGACTGTTTGTGGTCACTTATGGCAACTTTTGCTATATTATGGACGTTGTTTCTGGCTAGCTGTTCACTTTAAGAACGCCACCACAGGAACCGCCTGTCTGGTGCACCATTCTCAGCGACATTGTCAGTTCAGATGACCATTAACTGAGTACAACCTTTGCACAATACGACAGAAAATATACAATAAAAAGAATGTATTGTTGAACTCAAAGATTAGACACTACAAGGCTACAGTGAGGAATGCAGTACTATATGTGGCTGAGAGGACAACATTAAAAAGACATGGTGGGGGAGGAGAAAGAAGAGAGAAATAGAGGAAAATACGGGGCCCTAAAGGAGGTGCTGACAGATGGCTGTGAATACCTAGACAAGAGCTTTATAGCTTTACCAGGACAACATCAGAAGAAATAAGAATAGAAAGGGTAATTTTTGTGGGATATGTGGTCAGGATAAGTACAGAGAGAAACGCCAAAATATTATAAGAGACAACAAGTAGGACACGAGGAAACACATGAACTGCGTGTGTTATTGAACTTGAGAAGGAATGGTGAGAAATGGGAATTGAGGTGAAATAGAAAGAAAACTGGAGAAGTAGATATACTTCAACTAATATGCCCCACTCAATGACTGAGATATATACAGGAAAAGGATAGAGAGTCAATAGTGAAACTGTGATGGACAGAAAGTGACCCGTGTTTTCCCTTACGTACAAACACATTCAATCATGCTTCAGTGCACTTCCTGAATATAAAATATGTGGCTCAGCAATAAAATTTCCAATAAAATTGCCTTATCTCTAATATATAGGGGGAGTCCATCTTGTCATTGGTCATTTACCGACCACAAACATCATCCTATTTCTACTGGTTCACTAATAACTAAACACACACACACACACACACACACACACACACACAGGATGTGAAATAATAAAATATCATAAAATATTTATCTACAACTGTAAACTTGGGCAAATTAAACTAAACATTTTTTGAGCTCTTTTTCAATGGTGTTTTCAGAAATGACATGTGTTGCACCATATTCAAATGATATATGTCTTTTGCTTAATTAAATACGATATATATGTTATATCTGAACATTTAACATATCAGGAGAAATGAATTTATTGAGGCTATATGATGCTGCATTTACACTACATGTATGTATTGAATATTTCAAGTTTTATATCTAAAAACAAAGATGATGTGACTTACCAAACGAAACTGCTGGCACGTCGATAGACACACAAACAAACACAAACATACACACAAAATTCTAGCTTTCGCAACAAACTGTTGCCTCATCAGGAAAGAGGGAAGGAGAGGGAAAGACGAAAGGATGTGGGTTTTAAGGGAGAGGGTAATGAGTCATTCCAATCCTGGGAGCGGAAAGACTTACCTTAGGGGGAAAAAAGGACGGGTATACACTCGCACACACACACATATCCATCCACACATATACAGACACAAGCAGACATGTCTGCTTGTGTCTGTATATGTGTGGATGGATATGTGTATGTGTGCGAGTGTATACCAGTCCTTTTTTCCCCCTAAGGTAAGTCTTTCTGCTCCCAGGATTGGAATGACTCCTTACCCTCTCCCTTAAAACCCACATCCTTTCGTCTTTCCCTCTCCTTCCCTCTTTCCTGATGAGGCAACAGTTTGTTGCGAAAGCTTGAATTTTGTGTGTATGTTTGTGTGTCTATCGACGTGCCAGCGGTTTCGTTTGGTAAGTCACATCATCTTTGTTTTTAGATATATTTTTCCCATGTGGAATGTTTCCCTCTATTAATTTATATTTCAAGTTTTGTCACATTTGCATAGTTAGGTACAGTAAAAATCTGTTGCAACATAGAAAGATGGTCAGTGGTACCAACTGGCACACTCAGCTACCATTTGACATTTATCTTGTTTGTGAATTTACTTATATACATTCATATTCTACAGATTCTTATAATTGTCATGTGCAAGCAATCATTTATGTGAGCCCTTACAAATTTCTTAATTTTTTATCATACCGTCATCTGCTTAAATACAGTGCACTCATTTTATTGACATATGATTTTGGTTTATTTGTAAGTTCTGTAGGTTTAATGGAAGTAGAACTCAATTTATGTTTTGTCAACCCAGGTATCTTTTAGTAGCTGGACATGGGGCTTCTAGTGTACACTGGAAGCTGGGCAGCTGCAGCCCCAAGCAAAATCCACATCCCACATAACTCACTACCATTCAGCTCACCTCCTCAATCACTGTTTTCCAGTCACTAGTCTGACAAATTCTCTTCTCCAGTGCTTTCTTCTCATTACCTGTGTGCCCCATGCAGTCTTCGATGACCGCATCTGTGTATTTCCAAGCCTTGGCTACTGTCAGTCGAGAAGCGGTTCTTACCTTACCAGCTCACTACCAAGTGCAGCAAAGGTTTCTGTGAGTTGTATTTTACAGACAATACAATCCTTAAGTATCTATGTTCTCAGTGAACCTTGGGTTTCATCTGCTATTTCATCTACTGACTCTTTAACTGTCATTCACATACCTTCAGTAGAACAATAGAAGCAGCTTGTGAATATCTTACATACTTTTCCATTCTCAGTGTCTACCAACTGTTGAAGTTGCCTGTCATCAACTTCTGACATTTACTGTCAACAGACTAATTCTTTTGTTAATTTGGGCACATGTTAAATATCTTTTTTTAATCACTTTATCTGTTACTAAACCTAGGTATATGCTTTATGGCAGACCAGAAAATAACATTATGAACTCATTGATGCCAGCACTGATTTTCATCCTGATACACTGATCCCATGTAGAACATGTATTTAGTAGATAAATACTAACACAGTCAATCATGTTGACACCCGCATATGATTTTATAGTTACTTTATGGTCAAGAAGGTTCACTTTTGGCTTTCAAATAATTATTTTATATAAATTTACTTTCGTAGAAAAATCGGCATTTCATCAGTTCCTAAATTAGCTTTTCAGAAGAATGTAAGTTAAGTTAGGAATGACAGGTGAATAAAATTCAATACCAAATCTGGAGTCTATATAAATGTTGGTTTGAAAATCAATTTTGTAATTAAAAATAAAGTTAATATTTTAAATGTAATTGTTATCATGAAATTTTATACATAAAAACACATTCAGGATGATATAAAGTATACAAACAGAATTTCCATTTGTTGTATGACTTTTTCAATGTGTGAACTTATGTAAAAGCATAATTTTTAATTGTAAGTTTAATCATTTTTATGATGTAACTACACATGAAAAACCTCTCAGTTATTGTAAGACATAAATATGCATGTAGCAAAGCCCATGATTTATTGGTTTTAGTTACACTATATTTTGTTGGAGAAGTTGCTGTTGTTCTTGTGGTCTTCAATACAAAGACTCATTTGATGCTGCTCTCCATGCTACCCTATCCTGTGTAGTGGCCCTCAAGCTTTTTCATCTCATGATAAAAATAGATTCTGCCAAACTCTGCAAAATACTCATTGATTGCAACTATTTTTTCCTTATTTGATGAATATTTCTTCATTTCAAGTTAGGGAACAGGATAATATCACTTGAGGTTCACCTGATGAATGGGGTTGGCGAGGAACCAATTCAGTGCCCAATTCTTGTACTTTCACCATTGTTAATGCTGATGTGTGAGATGGTGCATTATTCTGGTGAAACAGCACTTTATAGTGTGCCAACCTTGGTCTTTTTTCAGGCAACACAAGATTCAGGCTTTCCAACAATGAAGCATATTAGGGTTCAATTATGGTTCTGACTTTTTACAAGTAATCAAAGAGGATTATTTCTTGGGAATCCCAGAGAGCAGTGGCCATCACCTTACCAGCTAACAAACTGGTCTTCTGTACGCATCTTCTTGTCCATTGTTTTGACTGCCATTTTGACTCTGGTGTTTAATGATGGCTTCAGGATTCATCAATAGTGACATTTTGGCACAAGAAGTCTTCTGAATTGCAATTAAATATCACCAGAGGTTGTGTTGAAATGTTGTGTTGGATGCGCTTTTGGTTGACTGTGAGGGAATTGTGGCACCCACCTCATATACGGCTTCTTCATAGATTACATTATGCACTTGCACAGTTGGAATGCCTACAGCCTCTGCAGTTTCATGAATTTGTATTCAGCAGTATTGCGTTACAATATCATGGATTTTGTCACTGGTTTGTGGTGACCTCAATTGCATGGCCAGAGTGTGCTTTGTCATCGGTACTTGTCCAACCATGTTTAAATTCATTAATCCAAAAGTAAATGGTCTTCAGTGATAGTGCAGATTCTGCATAACATGATACAGATCTGTTTCGATTTTTGCGGTGGTCCAAGCATTCAAATGAAAATGTTTAATAACTGCACAAAACTTGGTTTTCTCCATTTTCATTCACAACTGACATGCTGAGCAATTCAGACAGTTTTCAGGAATTAACTGCACATTGTACATTGTTGAAATTATTTATATGTTTCTCGGAAGAATCAAGCTTACCAACCATGAAGGCACAATAAAAATGTTCCATTCTTTCATGGAAATTTACCACCTACCAACCACCCTTGTATATCTAATTTGCCATACACAAATGAAATGATCACATCACTATACCTTGAAGCAAATACAAAAGTAATGAAAATGTTATGAAGAACATATAGAAAATTCTCAAGCTATTATCTTGAGAAATATGAAAAAGGATAAATAATTTATACTATCCTATACCGGTTTATAACAAGATACATAAGAAAATTAAAATAAATGAAAAAAGAAAATAGGTTTAAATAATCATGTGATTGTATCAATAATACTCTCAATCTGTGGACTGAATCAAAGCTTAAAACTATTGCTTATTTCTGTTGCTATCAACAGTCTCAATTCTATAGTCTGCAGGCCCCTTCAAATAATAATTTTATAACAGATTTTGCACAGCAGTTTAATAAATACATAATAATTTGCTGAATAAGTAATGATGCATTAAGTATAATGGCCTTACCAGTTCTTCTTTATTTGTTCCAAGGAAAGATTTTACTTGGACATCTGTTATCAATTCGCAAAAGGCATCAGAGACGATTTTCAGCGCAAAAGTAGCAGCCAAGCATGGAATCAGTTGCCACTGCTGTGCAGAGGAAGACAAGCAGTTACTGTAGCAAATCTCTTTTAGATTTATACTTAATATAATATGCCATAGCAAAGTGTCTTATATTGTTACAATACCTGAGCAAAAAGAGTCAACATTTGTCAAAAATGCTATGTATGGATAGTATGATTAAATCATATTCTTCAGAGGATTAACAAGTGAGTTACTGAATGCAACATAATTCAAACAAACTGCTGGTGCTAAGGGTAAATGATCAACAAAATTCATATCAGGGATGACATGAGATACCACAGCCCACTGAGAACAGACAATTAAGGTAGGTACACTGAAAACACCAATCTGAAAAGATTAAAAACCAATATCAAATATCTGACTCACCTCTACATACAAATATATCTACATCACTACTCTGCAATTCACAGTTAAGTGCCTGGCAGAGGGTTCATCGAACTGCCCTCAAGCTATTTCTGTACTGTTCCACTCTCAAACACTGCACGGGAAAAACTAACACTTAAACCTTTCCTTGAGACTTCTGATTTCACTTATTTTATTACATTGATCATTTCTTCCTATGCAACAATAAACACCTTTATTTTAATGATTTCTACCCAATCTCTTGTATCATATCTCTGACACTCTCTTCCCTGTTTCACAATAATACAAAATGAGCTGCCCTTTTTGAACTTTTTCGATGTCCTCTATCAATCCTAGCTGATGCAGATCATGCATCATGCAGCAGTACTCAAGAAGAGGATGAACAAGTGTAGTGTAGGCAGTCTTTAGTAAACTTGTTCAATCTTCTAAGTGCTGAACTCAGGAAGCACTCAGTGAGCACAGCTCTGAAAAGCTTTCTCTTCATATCCACCATTTTGTGAAGTACAGTTACTGTAGCAAATCCCTTTTAGATTTACACTTAATATACACTATTTTACAATTCTGTAGACTTACAGTACAGGAGCAATCTTTGCACCACTTTGAAATCTTATCACAGTTTGACAGAATATTTGTACAGCTTCTTTCAGACAATACCGCATTATAGATAAGTGCATAATCTGTGAAAAGTCTGACATTACTATTAATATTGTCTGCAAGGTCATTAATATAAAGCAAGGATCTGAACACACTTTCCTGGGCACTCCTGAAGTTACTTCTACATCTGTTGATGACTCTCCACCCAAGATATTATGTTGTGTCCATCCCACTGAGAAATCCTCACTCCAACCACAAGTTCTGCTTGATACCCCATACAGTCATACTTTTGATAATAAGTGTGGATGTGGTATTGACTCAAATGCATTTTGGTAGTCATGAAATATTAAATCTACATGACTGCCTTGATCAGTGGCTTTCAGAATGTCATGTAGGAAAAGTGAGAATTGGGTTTCACATGACCAACGTTTCTGGAATTTATGCTGGTTGACGCAAAGGAGGTCATTCTGTTTAAGATACCTTATTATGTTTGAGCTCAAAATATTTTGTGAGATTATACAGCCAACGTATGTCATGGATATTGGTCAATAGTTTTGTGGATCACTTCTGCTTTCCTTCTTGCAGTCAAATGTGACCTGTGGTTGCTACTAACTATAGGGCACAGTATATAATTATTAAAAGAGGGCTAATTCAGTCACAAACTCTGTGTAGAATCTGCAAGAGATTCCATCAGGACCTGAAGCTTTCATCGATTTTAGCAATTTCATCTATGCTATTGGCACTAATATCTATATCACCCATCTTTGCAGTGATGCAACAATTAAAATAAGGCAGTGCTAATGAGTTTTATTTTGTAATGGAACATTTGAAAATGGATACAAGGATTTCCAGTTTTCACTTGATACTCTCAATTACAGTTCCTGTGCATCCACAAGTGTATGGATACTAACATTAGTGCCTTAGCATGTAACCAGAATTTACTGATGATGACAGTGTGACTGGGAAATTGTGGTGCCAACCAAAGAGAGAGGTCTCAGGTTACACTTGATACCTCACTATAGCATCTGAAGCTAAAGACAGATGCTGCCAGACATAACAACAAATGAGATGTCTGTATTGTATAGGCTTGCCCTCTAGAGTTTCCATATGCTGACACTGCTGAAAGCTTACTTACATCAAAGTGCAACACAGCTCAGCCCACTCTGTAATCATCACCTACAGTGACAGCATCATCTTAGCTCAGATCTGGCTGTGACCTAACAGAATTATTAGTCAGAACTGTGTATCAAAGGTTTATAGTCAATATTACACTGAGATTTGAATATAATACAGGCCAACAATGGAAATTTTTTTTGCTGAAAATACCTTATTCTTATGTTTTTTAGGGGGGGAAATCCAAATATGATATTTAAAAAACTGTATATCCACCATTTCTTCACATTTTACAGTTACATTTATTAAATTGATCTATTTTTATAGAATTTAACAGCTTTTATATAGTTAAAATAATTTAAAAAGGAGGGTATTGAATGTAGATGATGTTGGTAGCACTGCTGAAAAACATTTGCTGGCAAAAAAAAAGGTTGATTCAATTTTTATGTTAGCAGATGGTGTTTTGTTTACTGTCAACCTAACCTCACTTACCTATTTCCTGTACATGTGCTCAGTACAATGTCTAATCGTGGTTGTAAAAACTCTACTGACAGTTTTTATTATATCTGTGGTGAATTTGTGATTAAAAAACACTAAAGAAACATTACAGACTCTGTGAAAAAGGTTTATCTATCGTACTTTGGACCTAAACTTGGTAATCAAGATAAATCTTGGGCAGTGCATAAGGTATGTTATGTGTATGTTGAAGATCTGAGAAAATGGTCCAAAAAGGAGAAAAAATCCTTTATATTTTCTGTTCCTATGGTATGGAGGGAGCCAAGAAATCATTCCGATGATTGCTACTTTTGCAGTGTTGATATTACTGCCCATAATTCGAAAAACAAGAAGGTAATAAGCTACCCTAACCTTCCGTCTGCCATCCAATCAGTGTATGGTGTAGATTTGCTGGTTCCTGAACCACCAGATGATTTAAATTCTATTCCAATGGAAGTATTTTCTGATGTACAATCTAATGTAGATGAACCAGATGATGATGAATTCCATTGTAATATAGAAAGTCTAGAGCCCAAATTGTTTACTGAGACCAAGCTTAACGATTTGGTTAGGGATCTAAGATTAACGAAAGAAAAAACTGAATTGCTTGGCTCTAGATTAAAAGAAAAGAACTTATTGGCAGTTGGAACCAGCATATACGTGTATAGAAAGAGAGAGCAGCAACTTCCCAAGTTTTTTCAACAAGAATGTGATTTAGTGTACTGCTCAGACATCCCAGGACTGATGAATGAGTTTGGTATTGAATACAAAAAGGAAGATTGGAGGCTGTTTGTTGATTCATCCAAAATTAGTGACAGATAAACACTACCAAGACCGCTGGAACACCAACATGATGGGAGCTACTGTTGGTCACTTCACCGAGAAGTTCAGCAAGTGACTCATCATAGAAAAAGTTACCCAAGAAGCTTCAAAGAAAATAGAGAAAGAAAATACAAACCAATTCCAGCCGACAAGTGAAACCAATATTCTAGCTGACAAGTGAAAGCAATTTCCCCATTTGCTGTATAGCATAGAATTTTTATACTATATAATAAAAAGCATATTGCTCAAAAACTATGGGTGATACAAAAAACCTAAGGCTAAATTTGGATTCAGCTCATAGAAATCTATAAAGAGCAGCTATCAAAGTAAAAAAAAGTTTTTCAAAAAATTTTTTTCATTGGCCTGTGTAATTTGATATAGTATCAAGTGATGACTGAAGTCAGCACACTTGGATCCGAAACTGAGAAAGAACAGCATGCTGGTACCTCTCACTCCATGACCTACCCCACCAGACCAGCACAGCGCTCATGACAAAACCTGGAGTGCCTACCATGAATATGAGACCACACTGGAACGGGTACCAGAGAGTACAGGAACTGGACGAACCATAAAACATCAGTTCCCCAACATACTCTGGGCTTCTGGACTTTGGGTTGAAAAAAGGTAGGGCAGTGGGGTGTTACAGGTACTGATGTAGTGACACAAATCGACAAGCAAGCGACAGCCCAAAGACAATTTGTAATAGAAGTGTGATAGAAGTATTGTGATTTTAGTCTCTCTTGGTGTGATCCTGCAAGCTTGTGATGTACTTTGTAGAGTGATACTGTGTGAAGCAAAGATACAGAAAGATCAACCAGTGTACATCATTTCATCCATTATACTTCATCTAGCATCCCTAAATCTTCTTCAGCAAAGAAACAAAACACTCATCCACAAAAGCATGCACGCCTTAGGCATACATGACCGCTACCACCAGCAGCTTGAACCGGAGCTATGGTAGAAGCTGCCGGTGTTAGTGGCCATGTGTGCCTGAGGTTTAATTACTTGTGTGGATATGTGTGTTGTTTCTTTGCTGAAGAAGGCTTCCACCAAATGCTATAATGTGTAAGTCTTTTCATCGTGCCTACCTGCGGCTCAATGTGTAATCTTTTTGGTGAGTAGCAATCTATCTTTTTCCTAATATTTTTGATATTCCAAACCAGACTTTCCATTTTTTTTACTTCAGATTTCCATATTCAGATGAAAAATTAAATGCCTAACAAACAAAATATATTGTGGTAAACTGACTGTAACTCCTACCTTGAGAATAAATTACAGTGGCAATACTCATCTTGCAGATAGTATCATCAACCATCACTACATTGTGGGACAAAGAAAAGATCAAGAATAGACAGAAACATGATTGCAACCTCTTTTATATTGATTACTTGCCACTGTTACGTATAACATACTCCCTAGATGATACACTCATATTAAGAAAAACCAGAATACCTTGAACAACTAGAGGTAGGATGTTCATATTCACAGGACATCTACATTAGTATGTTCTGCAGAAATGATTAGCATTTGAACCACATCGGTCCATAGGTTCAAGGTCAACATCGATATCATGGTGTGACACCACCTACCAATATAATGTGTCTCTAGTTCTCTTTGTTACTATAAGCTGCAGGTAACGGAACAGTGTGACTTGAGCACACATGCAGGATGCATCGCAGACGTATGTGCAAACCATACCGTTTGAAAGAGGGTGCATTATTGGCATTAGGGAATGTGATGCATCCATCTGGGAAGCCACAGCTTGTGTGGGACAAAGTGTTTTGGCAGTGCAAAAGGTGTGTGCAGAATGGTTCACAGAAGGCGACAGAAAATGACGAGATGGGTCAGGTTGCACAACCCAGTCCACTTCTGAGAAGATTGATATCTCATCTGAATGGCATTGCAGAACAGATTTGCATCCTGTTCGGCTCTGGTACAACAGCAGAACAGTGTAACACAGCATACACTATCAGTGGTGCCAGTCCATTGCCTTTTATTATGTCACGGGTAACGTGAATGTCGTCCACTGCTTTGCCGACCTTTGACGAATGTGCAGAAACATGCCAGACAGCTATGGGGTATGGAACAATGTCACTGGGGATAGGAATGGCATCAGATAGTGTGTTCATACAAATCCAGGTTCTGTATGTTTGAAAATGATGGTTACATTTTGGTTCGCCACAGACAGGAGTAGTGGCATCACAGTGACTGGATTCACACAAGACATAAAATGCCAACTCAAAGACTTATGGTGTGGGGTGCTATTGCATACAACTGAAAATTGCATTCAGTGCACGGCCAGGGCACTGGGAGCAGTGTGACCTATGTGAATGCCATCCAGTGAACTGTTAACTGTACCCTTTTTGCACAACATTCCCCATGCCATTTTTCAGCAGGACAATGCATGACCACATGTTGCTGCTTGAACATGTGCTTTCTTGGTGCAACAGGATGTCTGCCCATTGCCCGGACCCACCAGATCACCAGACTTGCTGCCAATCAGAAATGTGTGGGATATGGTGAAACAACGGGTGCAGTACTGCGACCCAGTGCCAGCCACCACAGATGAACTTTGGAACCAGGTGACTGCAGCACGGATGGCTACACCACAGACACCATTCACACCTTATATACACCGATGTCATCACAAATGGAAGAAGTTATCAGGGCCCATGGCAGACCTTGTGACTACTAGGCCACAGGACACATGTCGAATTGAGACAACTGAAATGCTCATCATTTCTGCAGAACATTCTAACGTACATATTTCCTGAAAATGAATGTTCCATCTCCAGTTGTTCAAGCTGTTCTGTTTCTTCTGAACATGAGTGTATTTTAGTCCACATTTCACAGTTATTTTTATTATTAAAATCCACAGTTTCAAACAAACACTAAGGAAGGTCACAGATGTAGTACCAACAAAAGTCACTAGATCACGGGCCAATCAAAAGATCGAAAAGAATCCAAGATTTCCTGAACTGTGACATAAACTGTTTGAACAGTTCAATTTGTGTTCAAATGCAACCCTACTTGGAACAATGAAAACTGAGCTGAAACAATAGAAGACAAGTTCTCCAAAGACGACACAATGAGATACTTATCAAAAAATGTAACAAAAGTTGGTGCAACTAACCATCTTTTCATATGGGTGAAGATGTGTTCATTCATTGCATTCTATTGATTCAAATATGACTGATTTAAAGCAATTGTAGTTTCTTACGTGGCTTGCATTCATTATGAGTATCAACAAGGTACAGGGCCTTTGTGTGGCAGGTATTAAACCTTGTGGACAACACCAGGGACTGCAGCTATTACTTGTGTGTAAACTGGAAAGTGTTTAACCATTTCTGAGCCCCAACAAGAAATGTCTCTAAACAAGAGTGTTCGCTTTCAGCTGCAGCAGATAGAACATTAACAGTAAAATTGCCAGATCCAGATCTAAAAAGAGTTTTGTCTATTGTCTCAAAGTATTGTGAACACAGATGAAGTTGATTTTGAGGAACCATCTGCTTCTCTTGTTCATAGTGCATAAGGAACTCAGTCTAAAGTTAATGTAAAAGTTTATTCAAACAGGGAACAGATGAACAGTAAAACTAGAGTAAAACCTTTCAGTCAGGTGGAACACAAGGTGTACTTCACAATAAGGCAAAAGAAGTCTTCTCTTCATTGTCTTTCAAATCATGATGGTACATCTTGTCATTGTCCTGATACAAGGCGTTTCAGGTGAGGTAAAAAACATCATATCCAGACAACCTGTTAACAAAGCTATCATGGCAGGCACTGGGGGACTGTATGACGACAGCATGGCTTTCAGCGAGTGAATGTAATGTCAGCAGAAATATTAGGGCCAGTGCAAATGAAGGTTCATATTTCCACTTTTCAGAAGGCTTCTGCTGTAGTCCACAGACAGGAGAACAAGGATTTTTACAATCAACAGTGGCTCAAGAGACAAATAAATTCCAGTTGGACACAGGTGCACCTGTTTCCCTCATCAGTAAAGACACACATAAAATGATCAGTGCCTACAGCTACTGAAGCTTCTTCTGTTTTGTCTGCTTATAATGGACATGAAATACCAGTACTTGGTCTGTGCAATTTGCCAGCAAATTTTCATGACATTATAAAGACGGTTTCCTTTCATGTACTATGTTTTAGGAAACACTGCAAAAATTTTTCGTTTGGACTTGTTTGATTTGTTCAATCTGTGCATACAAGATAACATGTTACAAATCAGTGTTTCAGTGCCACATACTAGTGTTTCTGATGTGTAATAAATACATGAAACTTTTTGAACCAGGTTTAGGAAATACTAAAAATTTTGGGATGTACATTACTGTTACCATACAATGTGCCATAATAATTTTATTGTGCAGGGCCTTGGCCCTGGGCTATATGTGAGCAGGGTGCTCAGGAGCTTAATGATGGAAAAACAATGGGGTGATACCACCCATTTCTGTGAGCAAGAGAACATCCCCTCGATTGTACTTTGAAAGCCATCAGGAGGTTACATCTCTGTGCTCATTTAAAAGCCACAGTAATGGTTTAGTTTCTTCTCCCATGACTGGAGAACTGAATGGACAGACTGGTTTAAGTAAGGTATACCTACAGTTACTGCTGGACGATCAGTCTGAGCAATATCTTGTGATCAACACACACCTAGGTTTAATCCATTTTGAAAGATTCTGTTCAGAAGTCCTTCTGCTCCTGCTATTATTTGTTCTCTAGAACAATTAACAGCCAAAGTCCTTTCATGTGCAAACTACCTGGATGATATTGCTGTCATGGTTAGCATGTTTGCTGAACAGCTGGTAAATTTACAATGTTTGTTTAATGTGCTTGCTGCAGCTGGCTTAAAGTGTAATGAGGAAAAGTGCTCCTTCTTCCATGAAGAACTTAAATATTTATGACACATTATAAATTCACAGGGTATTCATCCTGCTCATTTGCACTTGTCTGCAATTAAAGATTTTCTGGGATCTCATAACATCCATAAGCTACAGACCATCATGGACAAGCTAGCCTATTACATAACCAACTGCACTGGAAAGGAGTTCCTTGTGTGCAGTCACATGAATGTCAGGGCACATTTTGGCAGTTGAAGGACACAAAGTTAAGCTGTTGTTGTCCTATTCATTTTAATCTTGCAAACCCTGTTGTCTTGCTTGTGGATGCTTCTTATGGGATTGAACCTGTGATCTCCCACAGAATTGCTTCACCTGATAAGCCCATTGCTTTTGCCTCAAAAACTCTCAGCAAAGTAAAATGCAATTGAAGTCAACATGAAAAAGAGGCACTTGTCATTATCTATTTCCTTATCAATCTATGACATTATCAATTTTCAGCAATATTTGTATGGTTGGAAGTTCTATTTTATTACAGGACATCAGCCATTAACAGTTTTGTTCAATCATTCCAAGCCTGTTCCAACATGGACAGCACAAAAATTGCAAACCTGAGCTCTATTATTGTCTAATTATCAATGTGAGTCATACACACCCACTGCACAACAATCAAACACTTGACTTGTTGTCTCAGTTACCAGTCAGTACCTATACAGTGTTTGATTCATCTGAGGAATAATTTTATTAAATCGATACACAAGATTTTGAAATTCTTCAGAAATTTCTTCTCAATTTTCAGCATGTTGTTGGAGCAATTGCTTCTTACCCAGCTCTTTGGGTAGTTTTGCAATACATGCACCACAGGTGGCACGTCGCTTGAAAGAAATTCTGCAGCCACTTTCCACATCATCACATGCTGTCCGTATGGTCAGGTGTCTTGCTGTTGCCAACAGAGAATGACAATGTATGAGTTGTGAGTCCTCAATCCCTTATGTGGAAAATTTTGTCATTTTTGCATCAAGGTCACTGGGGCATAGTTTGTCGAATGTCATTGCACTTTGGCAGGGCACGAATGTCCAAATGTCCAAATTCAGCAAATAATTTTTCATTGCAATGCTTGTACATAGTTTCAGTCCACTGTACAGCAATACATTTTTGAGTCTGGATGATGGCAACAAACACACATTGATTTTGTTGGTCCATTCTGGAACATGCGATGGTTGTTGGTGGTAGACATGACAGAAAATTTCCTTTTGTAGTCAACGTGACATCCACATCTACTGCTAATAAGGTATCTGCTTTGTCTTCTTTTATTTGTCTTGAAGGTCTTCCTGAGATCCTTGTATTGGGCAATGGACCAAAATTTATGTCAAACAACTTTCAAAACATTTCTGCTGATTACAGCATACACCGTGTAACTACTGCTCCTTCATACCCTCAGTTTAATGGTGAAGCTGAATGGTTCATTCAAATTTTCAAAAGTCACAGAAAGAAACTCCATTCCTCCCACACACCGGAGCAAACCTTAAAGTGTTTCTTTATTCCTATTGCTTCTTGCCATGTGATGAGAAGCCACCAGCAGAATTATTACAGGGGTGTCATCACCATACCCTGTTGCATCTTCTGTGGCTGATGTGGAAACAGTTCATTCCTCCATGTCAGACAAAGTTTCAGCCACAGCATGAAGTTTTCTTTAACGTTTTTGGCCACAGCTTCATAACAAAAGTTTTGGGTTGTTCACTTCATATCATTCAAGGTTCCTCTGGGCTGCACCGGTGTCACCAGAACCAGCTGCGACACTCTTATGTCAGTGATTCTGCCACAGAATTTTTGCCTACAGATGCAGCATGCTGCTGCGGTCCACAACAGCAGTCATCTCCACCTGCCAAATTGTCACAGTCAGCACCATCTAGAGCAGTGCTGATGGAAATTGACATAGTGCCACTGCCATCATCACCGTCCTGTAGCCTGGGCCGAGATCAGTGGAGGCAGAGCTCCTGGACAGGTGTCACTATGCCTCTGGAGTTCCACCTACAGTCTGTTCATCCACAGCATATGTGTCCCTGGATGTGGGCGTGCACCCTGTGGCCAGTTTTTTGGGGGGTGTTCGTGGTCACTTGCAAGGTGGATACAGGGATGGGGAAAAAGAGACATGCCATCAGTCCTCACTAAGGTCCCTGATTCCTCATCTGCATTCACATTCAAGATCCCCTGCCATTGTCATCTGATCCAGCACTACACAATGACAGTGCAGAGGGGTACATCACAACAGTACCACAAGCTAAAAGCAGATGCTGCCAGGTGCAGTGACAAATGAGAGATTCTGGTGTAAACACGCCCTCTATAGTTTCCACAGGCTGCTGCTGCCAGAAGCTTTCTTACATCAGAGTGCTGCATAGATTGGTCCACTCTGTATTCCTTGCCTATGGCTGGTGGTGGGAGGATGTATATAGGACAGGTCTTGCATTTAGGACTATTACGTGGATACGAGGCATGAGCTAAGGATTTGGGAGAAGGGGTTGTGTGGTGTTACTGATGACAGAGATAAGGTCACAGAAACAGTAAAACAGTGATACCTATCACTGACACTATTGCGTACAAGTGTGCCATAGCAATCATTGTATAGATTTAAGTGTCAGGAAGTCGTTTCTCAAAGTATTTGTATGGAGTGTAGGTATGTATGATGTGACATGTGTATGATAAATAGTTTAGACAAGAAGAGAATAGAAGCTTTTGAGATGTGGTGCTACAGAAGAATGTTGGAGGTTAGACGGGTAGATCATGTAACTAATGAGGAGGTACTGAATAGAACTGGGGAGAAGAGGAATTTGTGGCCCCACTAGACAAGTAGAAAGGACTGGTTGGTAGGACATGTTCTGAGGCATCAAGGAATCACCAATTTAGTAGTGGAGGGCAGTTTGGAGGGTAAAAACCACAGAGGGAGACCAAGAGATGAATACACTAAGCAGATTCAGAAGAATGCATGGTGCAGTAGTTACTTGGAAATGAAGAAACTTGCAAAGGATAGAGTAGCATGGAGAGCTGCATCAAACCAGTCTCTTGACTGCAGACCCAACAACAACACTACATTCTTCAAATTTCATCTTCGCCAAGGCTTAAAACTGGATTCCACATTACTGTGAATTTCTGGAACCTGCACAAAGATGGGTGCTATTATCAAGCATACACCAAAAAATCACAAAGAAAATGAGTTCAGTTTTATCTACATCATTATCACATAGCAATACAGCAAAGGCAACTGCTAATTATTATGAATGTTGAAGGCGTTGCAAATACAAGTGAGTAGTAGCTGTAAAAACTATGTCACAGAAACTATCAATGGAAACTGAAATTCAATTTATCTGTTTACTATTGTGCCATCAGCCGAGGATATGTGCTCACCATATTGTGGATATGCTGTCTGCTACAGCTGCAGCAGAGGGGTACACTCCCCCAGCCATCTGGCATGCTATGAATTTGGTTAATCTCAATATTTAAAAAAATAAAAAAAATTGCAGTGTGCCTAAAATTTTGACACTGTTTTTTTTTTTCAGTATATTCTTCCTGTTCAAAAAATTTTATGGCAGGTTTCGACATATCAGATTGGACAGTTCCCTTGTGAGATGTGTGGAACACTAGTCTGTCATATTTAGCACTGAGCCATGGAGCCACTTAAGGTTACCTAAAACTAAACGTCCCCATGAACCATGGACCTTGATGTTGGTGGGAAGGCTTGTGTGCCTCAGCAATACAGATAGCCGTACCGTAGGTGCAACCACAACGGAGGGGTATCTGTTGAGAGGCCAGACAAACATGTGGTTCCTGAAGAAGGGCAGCAGCCTTTTCAGTCTGGATGATTGACTGATCTGGCCTTGTAACACTAACCAAAACGGCCTTGCTGTGCTGGTACTGTGAATTTCTGAAAGCAAGGGGAAACTACAGCCGTAATTATTCCCGAGAGCATGCAGCTTTACTGTATGGTTAAATGATGATGGCGTCTTCTTGGGTAAAATATTCCAGAGGTAAAATAGTCCCCCATTCGGATCTCCGGTTGGGGACTACTCAAGAGAACGTCATTATCAGGAGAAAGAAAACTGGTGTTCTACGGATCGGAGCGTGGAATGTCGGATCCCTTAATCGGGCAGGTAGGTTAGAAAATTTAAAAAGGGAAATGGATAGGTTAAAGTTAGATATAGTGAGAATTAGTGAAGTTCGGTGGCAGGACGAACAAGACTTTTGGTCAAGTGAAAACAGGGTTATAAATACAAAATCAAATAGGGGTAATGCAGGAGTAGGTTTAATAATGAATAAAAAAACGGAGTGCGGGTAGCTACTACCAACACTATAGTGAACGCATTATTGTGGCCAAGATAGACACAAAGCCCATGCCGACTACAGTAGTTCAATTTTATATGCCAACTGGCTATGCAGACGATGAAAAAATTGATGAAATGTATGATGAGATGAAAGAAATTATTCAGAAAGTGAAGGGAGATGAAAATTTAATAGTCATGGGTGACTGGAATTCGAGTGTAGGAAAAGGGAGAGAAGGAAACATAGTAGGTGAATATGGATTGAGGGTAAGAAATGAAAGAGGAAGCCATCTGGTAGAATTTTGCACAGAGCATAACTTAATCAAAGCTAACACTTGGTTCAAGAATCATAAAAGAAGGTTGTATACATGGAAGAATCCTGGAGATACTAAAAGGTATCAGATAGATTATATAATGGTAAGACAGTGATTTAGGAACCAGGTTTAAATTGTAAGACATTTCCAGTGGCAGATGTGGACTCTGACCACAATCTATTGGTTATGAACTGTAGATTAAAACTGAAGAAACTGCAAAAAGGTGGGAATTTAAGGAGATGGGACCTGGATAAACTGAAAGAACCAGAGGTTGTACAGAATTTCAGAGAGAGCATAAGGGAACAATTGACAGGAATGGGGCAAAGAAATACAGTAGAAGAAGAATGGGTAGCTCTGAGGGATGAAGTAGTGAAGGCAGCAGAGGATCAAGTACGTAAAAAGACGAGGGCTAGTAGAAATCCTTGGATAATAGAATAAATATTGAATTTCACTGATGAAAGGAGACAATGTAAAAATGCAGTAAATGAAGCAGGCAAAAAGGAATACAAACGTCTCAAAAATGAGATCGACAGGAAGTGCAAAATGGCTAAGCAGGCATGGCTAGAGGACAAATGTAAGGATGTAGAGGCTTGTCTCACTAGGGGTAAGATAGATACTGCCTACAGGAAAATTAAAGAGACCTTTGGAGAGAAGAGAACCACTTGTATGAATATCAAGAGCTTAGATGGAAACCCAGTTCTAAGCAAAGAAGGGAAAGCAGAAAGGTGGAAGGAGTATATAGAGGGTCTATACAAGGGCGATGTACTTGAGGACAATATTATGGAAATGGAAGAGGATGTAGATGAAGATGAAATGGGAGATACGATACTGCGTGAAGAGTTTGACAGAGCACTGGAAGACCTAAGTCGAAACAAGGCCCCAAGAGTAGACAACATTCCATTAGAACTTTTGACGGCCTTGGGAGAGCCAGTCCTGACAAAACTCTACCATCTGGTGAGCAAGATGTATGAGACAGGCAAAATACCCTCAGACTTCAAGAAGAATATAATAATTCCAATCCCAAAGAAAGCAGGTGTTGACAAATGTGAAAATTACTGAACTATCAGTTTAATAAGTCACAGCTGCAAAATACTAATACGAATTCTTTACAGATGAATGGAAAAACTTGTAGAAGCTGACCTCGGGGAAGATCAGTTTGGATTCCGTAGAAATGTTGGAACACGTGAGGCAATACTGACCCTACGACTTATCTTAGAAGAAAGATTAAGAAAAGGCAAACCTACGTTTCTAGCATTTGTAGACTTAGTGAAAGCTTTTGACAATGTTGACTGGAATACTCTCTTTCAAATTTTAAAGATGGCAGGGGTAAAATACAGGGAGCAAAAGGCTATTTACAATCTGTACAGAAAGCAGATGGCAGTTATAAGAGTCAAGGGGCATGAAAGGGATGCAGTGGTTGGGAAGGGAGTGAGACAGGGTTGTAGCCTCTCCCCAATGTTATTCAATCTGTATATTGAGCAAGCAATAAAGGAAACAAAAGAAAAATTTGGAGTAGGTATTAAAATCCAGGGAGAAGAAATAAAAACTTTGAGGTTCGCCGATGACATTGTAATTCTGTCAGAGACAGCAAAGGACTTGGAAGAGCAGTTGAACGGAATGGACAGTGTCTTGAAAGGAGGATATAAGATGAACATCAACAAAAGCAAAACGAGGATAATGGAATGTAGTCGAATTAAGTCAGGTGATGCTGCGGGAATTAGATTAGGAAATGAGACACTTAAAGTAGTAAAGGAGTTTTGCTATTTGGGAAGCAAAATAACTGATGATGGTCGAAGTAGAGAGGATATAAAATGTAGACTGGCAATGGCAAGAAAAGTGTTTCTGAAGAAGAGAAATTTGTTAACATCGAATATAGATGTAAGTGTCAGGAAGTCGTTTCTGAAAGTATTTGTATGGAGTGTATGGAAGTGAAACATGGACGATAAATAGTTTGGACAAGAAGAGAATAGAAGCTTTTGAAATGTGGTGCTACAGAAGAATGCTGAAGATTAGATGGGTAGATCACATAACTAATGAGGAGGTATTGAACAGAATTGGGGAGAAGAGGAGTTTGTGGCACAACTTGACAAGAAGAAGGGACCGGTTGGTAGGACATGTTCTGAGGCATCAAGGGATCACAAATTTAGCATTGGAGGGCAGCGTGGAGGGTAAAAATCGCAGAGGGAGACCAAGAGATGAATACACTAAGCAGATTCAGAAGGATGTAGGTTGCAGTAAGTACTGGGAGATGAAGAAGCTTGCACAGGATAGAGTAGCATGGAGAGCTGCATCAAACCAGTCTCAGGACTGAAGACAACAACAACAACAAATGTAAGGAATAATGCACAAATAGTCCTTCAATATAAAGTTACCTAAGTTATTTAAAAAACTGAGAAGTCAATGTACCAAAACTCTAATGATGGAAACTCCAGGTAGGAATATCAACAATGTAGGTAAAGTAAGATTGTTACTTACCGTAAAGAAGACTTGTTAAGTTGCAAACAGGCACAATTAAAAGGCACCTACATAAACCTTTCAGTCACAGCTTTCATGAGCAAAAGATAAACACACATCATTCATACACACAATCAAGGGCTCCTCATGGGCACATGACTGCCAGCTCCACAGCTCGGGCCAGACTGCAACTATCATGAGGGGATGGGTGCAAGCAGCAATCTGGATGGTGAAGGGAAGGGGAAGGGATAGTAGTGTATGGGTGGTGGGAGAGAGAAACACTTTCTGTCATGGTGTGCAGGAACTAGGGACTAGAATGCCAACAGGTGCAGCATCAGGATCTTGTGGGGTGGAGATGTGGATAAAAAAAGAGCAAAAGAGGAGAGGGGTGCAGAAAGATGGATGGGTGCATTGGTAGAGGGTAGCAAACAAAGAGGGTGGCAGACACGAATGGGGAGAAGGAGACAGGACAGAAAGGGGGTGGAAACTGTTGGGTGAAGGGTGTGGGGACAGTATGTTACCGTAGGTTGAGGCCAGGATAATTACGGGAGTAGAGAATGTGTTTTGAGGATAGTTCCCATGTGCACAGTTCAGATAAGATGGTGGTGGAGGGGAGGACCCAGGTGGCTCAGGTAGTGAAGCAAACATGTTGTGCCACATGGCGGTCTACCAAAACTCTGAATGACAATTTCTTTGTTATTCATGAGAAAGGAAGCTTCTCGTCAAAAATATGGCATAAGCTGAATGACAATTTTACACTAACAGTAAAAGCTGATGAAGGAAATACCACTGTCATTATGTACAAATGGGAATGCACCAGAAAAACTCTATAAAATTTTTCTCTACTAATACATTCATCAAAAAAAGTTTTGCATCATCCAAGATCCCAGAACTCCTGAAGATAGACATTGACTATGGATATTGTATCACAGACACAGTCCCTTTCACTGTTCAGAGATGTCACTAAACCAGCCCAATGATGTAAACAACCATGCATGAGCAGTGCCTATTAGATGGAGAGGGTCTGACAGCCGATCAGTTCCAGTCATTCCACCAAGAAGTAGGTACACGGCTCGTGTTGTCTGTAGTTCATCCATACCTAGACGGTCAATACTGTGGTTCGATCGCGTTCACATTATTACTTTGTGCCAGGAAAGGCTCTCAACAATGGAATTGTCCATGCATATCGGAGTGAACCAAAGTGATGTGGTTCAGACATGGAGGAGATAGAGAGAGAAAGGAACTGTTGATGACATGCCTTGCTCAGGCTGTCCAAGGGCTACTACTGCAGTGGATGACCGCTACCTATGGATTATGGCTTGAAGGAACCCTAACAGCAATGCCACCATGTTGAATAGTGCTTTTTGTGCAGCCACAGGACATCTTGATATGACTCAAACTATGCGCAATAGGCTGCATGATGCACAACTTCACTCCCGACATCCATGGCAAGATCCATCTTTGCAAACACGACACCATGCAGCGCAGTACAGATGGGCCCTACAACATGCCGAATGGACCACTCAGGATTGGCATCACGTTCTCTTCACCGATGAGTATCGCATATGCCTTCAACCAGACAATTGTCGGAGGCATGTTTGGAGGCCTTAGACACACTGTCCAGCGAGTGCAGCAAGGTGGAGGTACCCTGCTGTTTTGGGGTGGCGTTATGTGGGGCCGACGTATGCTGCTGGTGGTTGTGGAAGGTGCTGTAACGACTGTATGCTGCATGACTACCATCCTCCAACCAATAGTGCAGCCATAATGGCAGCATATTGGCGAGGCATTTGTCTTCATGGACGATAATTCGGTTGGATGGTGGTTGTGGAAGGTGCTGTAACGACTGTATGCTGCATGACTACCATCCTCCAACCAATAGTGCAGCCATACTGGCAGCATATTGGCGAGGCATTTGTCTTCATGGATGATAATTCGCACCCCCATCGTGCACATCTTGTGAATGACTTCAGGAGAAATAACAAAAAAAGAGACACTATTCAGATACTTACACTTAACACACAAGGTTTTTCTTCATATTTCAGCACAAATGAGGTTATTACCACACAGTTTGCTTTCAGTTGTTTAGAAATTAATGAGAGTTGATGGTTGGTATCTCAGTGTGAACATATATTCAGTTACTGTGGTATATATATGGAAGAAAAGTGTTTGAAAAATCAGATCAAATTAGTGTGGGGTCAATAAAACTAAAACTAAAAGCTTTAATGGAGGTATAATTTTAAAACCTTTTGTCTTTAGTAAATGATAGTTTACCTGCCACTGGCCCTCTAGCTGGGCCTGTGAGCTCTTCGCATTCTGTGTATCCTCTGTATGTACTGCAGCGTATCGAACTGCAATAGGAACTGCTCTCATGAGATATGACAAGCTTACTGTGATTATAGACACTCGGGCAGTAGACAATGTCGCAAGTGAAGCTCCTAAAAGTATCATTTTCTTGTAATATCACGATAAATCCAATATTGTTATAGGACTACTGTTATAAAAAATACAATAGTTACATTATTTTGAAATAAATTATGATAAAAATTATTTGTTTTAACATTAAATGTGTAACAAACCTAGTCTCTTATTTGGGTCTTTAAGTGGGCTAACATAATTCCCTTCTGGTGTCACATCTCCTAATTTATTTAGTAGGTTCTCACGAGGTATTCTGTATCTAATGAACTGCACAAAACCATTATCCAACCCATTCAGTCCAATTTTCTCTCCCACGTCACCAACAAGAACACCAGCAAATGGCTGAAGGGTTTCTGGATCCCTAATGGGAACTATAAATGCATGTAAACCATGGTCTGTTTTATCTGGTGTTATAAGCCTTGCATATACTAATCCATGGGTACAGCCTTTCCCTGCAAAGAAAAGTTAATTTATATGGTTAAATTTATTTCCAAGGTTTTACTCACTTCACAAATTTTTAATGTAACAAAAATATAGTGCTCTATGTTATTTGTACAACTGTTTTTGTGTTGAACCTTCTTTTACAAATAAGCTTGCAGTATTAAGCGAAACTCATTAACACCATATGTGAGAGGAAACAGCACCTGCGTATCATGTATAAGAACCAAATTAAGTGGAGTGGGCTGAAAGTAAAGCTAGTACCATAACAAAAGCCACAAGAAATTAAGAAAGTTTTTTATAAATAATGTATCTGCATATTTTTTTTTATAAACTTGTCCTTATTCTATTACACTAATACCACACTTACTTCTGTTGCCACAACGTTCATAACCCTCTGGAAGGCAAGGTTCCAGGACCTATCCTATGTACCCACCCAGCACATCCTGTTTCAGCCTCGCAAGGCATATACTGTCTTATGAGGATTCCTATTATTTACTACATCAATGAGTTGGTGAAGGAAGCAGTTAAAGAAAAGAAGAAAGAATGGTAAGAATGAAACAGAGACAAAAAGGAAACTGCGAAGAACACAAAAAGAAATGTGAGAAAGAGGTAGCAGAAGAAGAGAGGAAAAGTTGGGAGGAATTGACACAAGAGTTGGAAAACGATGATTATGGAAGTAAAAGGATGCGGGTTCGAGTTGCAAGAATTGCAAGGAATTAATGTACTTACAAAAAACCAGTGAAAGGGGAGAATGGAGAGCTAATAACACAGAGGAGATGAGGAAAACATAGAAAATAGTGACAAAAAGAGATAGAAGTATGGTGGGGGGGGGGGGGGGGGGGGAGAGGGACCTAGACCTGGAAAAAGAGAAAGACACTGGAAAAATGTTCCTATTGGAGCAAAACGAAAGCTGAATATGTCCCACTTTATTAAAAGACTCTGACTGAAGAGTGGGTACCAGCTGCCTCATTCTACATTCCTCAGTGTCCTTAAAATTTTTCACCAAAATATTGACATGCAACATATTCATGCTCTTTTTAATATGCAACTCACCACTCAGTCCCACAAGCTCTCTAACTGTAACTCGCTCACACTCACTAGTCCATAATTGTAAGTCTCTCATGCCCATCCACTCCCTACTATCCATTCTCACTCTCTCATCTGACCCAACTCATTGTCATTATCTTTTAAGGTCTCTCCAACTGTCACTGTTCTGTGTCTCACAGCCACAGTCACCTTCCTTCTGTCCTACTACTAGTGTCTTCTCTCACTGTCACAGTCTCCCTCTTGTTCTCTCTTTCTGCTACTATCTCATTCCTTCCTTCCCACTGCTGCCATCTTCTCATGGCCACTAACTCACTTCTTTGTTGCCACTACCACAGACTGTCTCTCTCTCATTATCACTGGCTCTCATCCAGTTCCACTTTCTCCTTCTCATTATTCCTCTCCCACTGGCTCTGTCTCCTTTACTCTTTTCCTAGCACCATTCTCTCACTGTCTACTATCTTCCAGTGGCACAGTGTCCCTCTCTTTCTTTCAATCTGTCACTGTCTCCTTCACTCTTTCTATTCCACTATCACTGTCTACTAATGAGTGTCTCAAAAGAAAGTTTACATTTGATGTGTCAAAATAAAATAGAGGCTATATTCTATCAACTAAAACTTTATTTATATTCCAGAATGAGATTTTCACTCTGCAGCGGAGTGTGCGCTGATATGAAACTTCCTGGCAGATTAAAACTGTGTGCCCCACCGAGACTCGAACTCGGGACCTTTGCCTTTCACGGGCAAGCGCTCTACCATCTGAGCTACCGAAGCACGACTCACGCCCGGTACTCACAGCTTTACTTCTGCCAGTACCTCATCTCCTACCTTCCAAACTTTACAGAAGCTCTCCTGCGAACCTTGCAGAACTAGCACTCCTGAAAGAAAGGATATAGCGGAGACATGGCTTAGCCACAGCCTGGTGGATGTTTCCAGAATGAGATTTTCACTCTGCAGTGGAGTGTGCACTGATATGAAACTTCCTGGCAGATTAAAACTGTGTGCCCGACCGAGACTCGAACTCGGGACCTTTGCCTTTCGCGGGCAAGCGCTCTACCATCTGAGCTACCGAAGCACGACTCACGCCCGGTACTCACAGCTTTACTTCTGCCAGTACCTCGTCTCCGACCTTGCCAGGAAGTTTCATATCAGTGCACACTCCGCTGCAGAGTGAAAATCTCATTCTGGAAACATCCCCCAGGCTGTGGCTAAGCCATGTCTCCGCTATATCCTTTCTTTCAGGAGTGCTAGTTCTGCAAGGTTCGCAGGAGAGCTTCTGTAAAGTTTGGAAGGTAGGAGACGAGGTACTGGCAGAAGTAAAGCTGTGAGTACCGGGCGTGAGTCATGCTTCGGTAGCTCAGATGGTAGAGCGCTTGCCCGCGAAAGGCAAAGGTCCCGAGTTCGAGTCTCGTTCGGGCACAAAGTTTTAATCTGCCAGGAAGTTTTATTTATATTGAAATGTACAGTTTATGAATTTACATCACAAAATAATGTCATTTAAATGCAGTCCAGCATGTCTACAGCACTTACTTAAACAATGAACAAAATTTTGTATGATGGGTTGGCATGTAGCTACTGGTATGGCTGCCACTTTGCTACAGATATTTTCATCCAATTGTTCCAGAGAAGTTGTATTATTGACATACTCTTTAGATTTGACCTATCCTCATAATAAAAAATCCATGGGTCTCAAATGAGGATTGCATGGGGCCAATTTATGTCACTCCTCCTGGGGATCAATTTGCCAGAGAAAATTTCTTGAACTTGCAGTATACACACATTGGATATCTGTGCTGTGGCTCAATCTTGCTGAAACCATGTTCTTTGGTTATAACTAGAAAAGTTGTGCAATTCAAGTATCAAAAACTCATTTAACATTGTCACATAATGTTCTGCACACATTGTACCTTCACAACCTCTCTCGTTCTCGAAAAAGCAGGGGCCAGTTAATTCTCGAGTCAACAACACAACCTGTACAATAACTTTTGGTGAAGGAAGGGGGTTTCTCATGTTTCTGTTAAGGATTTGCTGCATGCCAGTTGCAGCAATTTTGTGTATGGACGTGACTGTTCAGGTGAAAATGAGCCTCGCCAGAAAAGAATATGCTCAATGACAGGCACTCAGTCACATTATTAATGAACTGCAGCCATTGTCTGACATCCTGAGGCTTTAATTCTTGCACCAATTGGATTTTGTAAGGGTGCAGTTTAAGGTCTTTTTGCAGAATTTGGTATACTGATGATCTATGCACATTTAAAGAACTTGCATGCTTAGGAATGGAGAGGTTAGGATTGTCATGAACAGACCAACTTACACTCTCCACAAATTCCCCCTTCTTGATGATCTTTCTCACCCAAATTTTGGTATGGCCAATGTTTAACTGGTCTCCTCAAACAATGTGATCCATTTCCAGAAAAGGGGAAGACTTTGAGCACCATTTGTAAGGGGCATTCAGATGAAACCCGGTCACTAATGTAAAATAACGGTAATGATTTTATTAACTCAAAACTTTAGTTATACACAGTACACATATTCAAAGATAGTTGCCAAAACTGTTGGCACATTTATCCCATTGCAACACTAGCCGGTCAATTCCATCCTTGAAGAAGCTAGTAGGCTGCTGTTGGATCCAGGCCTGGACCCAGCCACACACTTCATCATCTATTGTGAATCGATGTCCATGAATAGCTTGTTTTTGAGCTCCAAACACATGAAAGTCATACGGTGAAAGCTCGAGACCGTACGGTGAATGTTTCAGCATTCCCCACTGAAATTGTTACTATGTCATCTTCAACGCATTGGCCGTGTGTGGGTAGGCATTGTAATGCAGGAGGATAATGCCAATGGACAACATGCTTCGGCATTTCGACTTGATGGCCCACCTAATGTTCTGTAAAGTGGCTTGATAATGCTGGACATGAAAATAAATCACTCCTCATTGTTCCTGCTTACTCGCCTGCATGTTCGGTAGTGGACGATAACTTGTGTGACCACCTTCTCTTCAGCATGAAACAACACTGGAGCTATGCAACATCAAATGGCACACACGCATCAGTCTCTCTACCAATAGATGGTGCCACCATACCTGCAATTATGTGGTGCCACCTTACATGTAAGGCAAAAATAGACACACTGACCTGGTTTCATTTGAATGAACCTCAAAATTTACTGTATGGAATACATAATCACTGTAGAATTCCCTCCACACTACAGCTGCCAAATCACCATTTTTGTAAAATTCTCACACACAGAATGTGTGGTCTGCTCCCAAGAAGTACTCCATATTGACTGAATTCCTAAAGGCCAAGCAAGTGATGAATGCACTCCCCACTCTCCTCCAAATTGTTAGGCATGTGCAGATAGTTCTTCAAATATAAATTTTCTTTTCATATGTCCTGTACCTTCCAGTATTTATTACTTCTCCATCTCTTTCGAGCTTGCACTGTTTCATTCTCTCTCAGCACAAAAAATCATGAGTATACATGCCATATTTTTGTGAAAAGCTTTAAAGGTGCTGAGGAAAGTATAGTGAGGCACCTCATACCCACTTTTTAGCCAGACTGTTTTAATAATGAGGAGCATATTCGCCTTTTTTGTTCTCCGATACGATCATTTTTCTGCTAGTTCTCTTCTTTTCCCTGCCACAGCAGGGCATGTCACTCATATCAAAAGAACTTGATGCAATTCAAACAATGCAAAACTAATTTTACACATCACACCAGATTTTACGGGCATAAAATATTTGCTTGTGTTTCAGTACTACAACGTGGAGCACCCAGAACCCTTCTGATGATAATGGAGACACTTTACATCATATTTATCTGTGCTAATCACTTCATAAACTACATTTTCACCTGATGCTGCATTTTACTTGTGTAGCTTACATGCAAAAATAAGGTAACTTTGAACTTCTGTACCTCGGAAAGTGATAAAACATTTCTAGAAAATTTTTGAAGTTGTTCAAGAATAGAATTTTAGGAATATTTCATAAAAACTACAGCCATTTGCTGTGCATAACTACCTTGGGATGTGTGTCTGAGGTTTGGTTCACCGCTGACAGCAAAAAAATGGTGAAAAACACTTTTCTTGGGATTTTCTCAGGAACCACCCATGAATTTATGCAAATGCCTCATTCATGAATTCATTCATTCATTCACAGGTATGTCTCTCAGTTTAATTAAATCATCAGTTTAACATGGGTATATCTGTCATCAATCAATATTTTTAGTTTTTATGTGCATATTTTATGTGTATTAGCAGGGTAATTTTTAACCTCTGTATCTGGGAAGGGATAAAGATACAAAAATAAATAAATAAATATATAAAAATAAAAAAAATCAAGATTGTCTGAGATCAGGATCTTAGGAATGTGTCATACAAATTTCAGCCACTTGCTGTGCATAGCCATGTTGAAATATTCGACTAGGTTTTGGTATGCTAGTGATAGTGAAAATATAGCAAAAAACACTTTTCTGGGATTTTCTGAGGAACCACCCATGAACAAATGGTGCCTCCCTAAGTCCCATCAAGCCCACCATAGACCACATCAAATGCAAAAAGGACCAACAGATCTGCTTCATTTGAATAAGCAGGAGGAAGTGCATAATATTCATACTTTGACCCTATACTGTACGATAGTGATACTAAGATGATTCTTCTGTTGGGCATACAAACGGTCACTAGTCCAATGGCTATCCTGAACGCTTGACCCTACCTTTTTGTCACCAACAGAACCCAAGGTATGGGCACTGGAAAATCCCGTGTTTAATAGCAGTGTTTTGGAACATGTTGGTAAGAATGTTGTCGCACATATACTGATATTACAGTGTTAGAAGTGGAAACAGCAGTTAGAAGAATGAACACAAGAGAGGCAGCTTGGATGGATGAAATAAGTGGGAAGATGATAAAGGCAGCTGGACCTACTGAACTACAATGGTTATACAGATGGCTAAGCTGCATAAGGACACAGAAATGCTTCTCAAGAATGGGGAAGGGCAACAATAATTCCAATATTGAAAAAGGGAGACAGAAAGGTATGTGATAACTATAGAGTGACGACACTTGTATCTCATATAGTAAAAATAATGAAAAGATTCTGGAAAGAAGATTGCGGGGAAAAAGTGGAAGGTCCACTAGAAGAGTAGCAGCACAGCTTTTGAAATGCTAAATCAACAGTGGACCCAATGTTTAGTATGAGACAGTTGATGGAGCATCATTGGGAGTATGGGAAAGACCCAGTGATGATATTTACTGACTTAGTAAACACATACGATAGTGTCCCCAGAAAAAAGGTATGAGAAACGTAGGAGAGAAAGGGGTTTGAAAAACAAACAATTGAAATTCATTAGGCAATTATGACACAAGCTTCAGCTGTGTCCACACTCAAGTTCAAAGCACTGTTTGATTTAGGAATGTTACAGGTCTGAGACAAGAACATGTGGTATCCTCATTATTATTTATAATGGTGATTGATGAAATTGTGAAAGAAGGAAAAGACCCTTACGGAGGAAGGCAGATGAAATTATTGCTTTCCACAATTGATATTGTGTTGTGGGGGACTAACAGTAAGGACTTACAAGAAAGACTGGGATAATGAAATGAAAAAAATAAAAATAAAATTGAGAAATTTGGTATGAAATTCAGTGCGGAGGAAAGTAAGGCTAAGGTGGTCAGGAGAGGCAGAGAAGGGAAAGGAAAAATTGATATTAAAGGGCAGGAAATTAAAATGATGGACAACTTCAAATATTTAGAAAGTGTCATAATTCTTGCATTCTATTCAAGGCTGGAGGTAGAAATTCACAAAATCGTGCAACAGAGCAATGCATTTTACCAGTGTGTGAGGGGCTCAGTTTGGAGAAGGGAGATGCAAATGAAGCGTAACAAAGTGCTGTACAGCACATACTTTATTACACAGAGACTAAGATACAGATGGGAGACACAGTCAGTGATAAGAAGAAATGAGGGTAGAATACAAGATAATGAAATGAAATTCCTAAGAATCGAAGAGAGACAGAGTGAGGAACGAAGAAATTAGGAAGCAAACTGGAATTAACCAGGTGAATGACAGAACTGTGAGGAGTACACTGAAATGTTTTGGACATGTAAAGAGAACAGGAGAAGGAAGAACATGAAAAGGAATGATACAGGTGAAGTTTGAGGGCAAGGGCAAGAGGGAGACCCCGAGTAAGATGAATTGACTCAGTTAAGACCATTAAAAGAAGAAGGAATCTGGACTGTAACAAAATAGTTACAGAAGAAAAATGGTGGAAAGACAGGGCAAAATGCACAAGTACCATAAATGTTCCAAACCAGCCCAATGCTGGGATAAATGGAGACAAAGGTGACGATGAACAGCTCCACTGTAGCTTTGGCACAGCCATAGATTTCAGGGCATGACCACTGACTAGTTGTGTTTCTCTGAATGACTTGAAATATTACCTTCTGTGAACTAGAGAGATGAGAATTGCCCTCGCAAAATGTCCTGTGATCCTGCAGTCCTCCTGCCCTCAATCTCTACTAGATGCTGGCACACACACACTTCCATCCTTGCTCTTGTCCTCATAGCCCTTACTTCACTCATTCTACACTGACAACCTCTTGCCTGCAGTCGCCTCTTGCTACACTCGTTCTCTTCTGTGCCACTAACAGCCAAAACAATACAATCATGCAGCTGTATGTCTTTGTGTGTGTGTGTGTGTGTGTGTGTGTGTGTGTGTGTGTGTGTGTGTGTGTGTGTCCTGTAATGACTGCCTTTGAAGGCATTAGTAACATATTCAGTACATGAAGTATAAATAAATACACACATCAAAGGAAGTTTTGCATCATCCTGGTTCCCAGAACTCCTCACGACAGACATTGGCTGTGGATATTGTATCACAGACACAGTCCCTTTCACTGTTCAGAGATGTCACTGAACCTACCCAAAGATGTAAACAACCATGCATGAGCAGCGCCTATTACATGGAGGGGCTCCGGCGGCCGATCAGTTCCAGTCATTCCACCAGGAAGGAGGTACACGGCTCATGTTGTCTATAGTTAAACCATGCCTAGATGGTCAATACCATGGTTTAATTGTGTCCGCATTGTTACTTTGTGCCAGGAAGGGCTCTCAACACAGGAAGTGTCCAGGCATCTCGGCATGAACCAAAGCGTTGTTGTTTGGACATGGAGGACATAAGGAGAGATAGGAACTGTCAATGACATGCCTCGATCAGGCCGCCCAAAGGCTACTACCGCAGTGTATGGCCGCTACCTACTGATTATGGCTTGGAGGAACCCTGACAGCAATGCCACCATGTTGAATAATGCTTTCCGTGTAGCCACAGGACGTCATGTTATGACTCAAACTGTGTGCAATAGACTGCATGATGCGCAACTTCACTCCCGACGTCCATGGCAAGGTCCATCTTCCCTGCTGTTTTGGGGTAGCATTATGTGGGGCTGACATATGCCGCTGGTGGACATGGAAGGCACCATAATGGCTGTAAGATATGTGAATGCCATTCGCTGACCGACAGTGCAACTATATCGGCAGCATATTGGCGAGGCATTCGTCTTCATGGATGACAATTCGTGCCCCCATTGTGTACATCTTGTGAATGACTTTCTTAAGGATAATGACAAAAGCATGTTCTCCAGTCATGATTGCTATCAAACATGCCTGGGATAGATTGGAAAGGGTTGGTAATGGACAACATTACCTACCAATCACTCTGAGGGTTTTATGCCAAATTGCCTTTGAGGAGTGGGTTAATCTGGACCAACAGTGCCTTGAACTTGTGAATGGTATGCCATGATGAATACAGGCATGCATCAATGCAAGAGGACGTGCTACTGGGTATTAGAGGTACAGGTCTGTACAGCAATCTGGACCACCATCTCTGAAGGTCTTGCTGTATGGTGGTACAACTTGCAATGTGTGGTTTTCATGAACAATAAAAAGGTCAAAAATGATGTTTATGTTGATCTCTATTCCAATTTTCTGTACAGGTTTGGGGACTCTCAGAACCGAGGTGATGCAAAACTTTTTTTGATGTGTGTACATACAAATACATGAGATGCATTAATGCTTCCATAGTATGGGAACTTTGGGAGAAGAGACTGATCATGATTGTGTCTCAATTGCAGCATCTGCTTAAGTACTGAATTCCCAGAAGTGAACTATACAGTGTATAGAGTGAATAATTCTTGAATGTGACATACAAATTCCCACTGAATCCAGATATACTACATTGTGTTTAAAAAATAAATAAATAAATAAATAAAAGGAGAAAAAAGAAGCAGAATGTTATTGGTACTTGCTTACATGGGGGTTGATGTTCACACATGATGGTCAGTAACAGCCTGAAAAGCTTGTAAGGGTATTGCAGGGTAGGTTGTGCTGGGAAACAATTCTTAAGAAAAACTTTGGTATGTCACATTGGTGCCAATTTAATTAGCACTGAAGCTGGCCAATCAGGTTGTTGCACCTGTTTGAGGAAACCAAGCAAAGAACACATGGGGCAACTCCGTCTCTGCAGGCTGCTTGAATTTGTGTGCACAGTGACCTGATTGGATACTTCAATGTTCACTGTATCGAATTGTCTCTTAACAATTATTTCTCCACATAACCTGCCCTGAAATATGCTTACAAGCTTTTCAGACTGTTTCTGGCCACCCTTTATTTCTTCCCCCCAAATCTTTCTATCGTGTAGAGGAAAAATAATACATTAACCGTACATCAGTTTTCTCTCTTTTTTTTCATGCAAGAACATATTTGCTCCATGTAATTTTTATTTTGAAAACAAAAGTTACTTACTCATATTACAGTTAACCCCACAGGTAACCAAAAATGAATCAGTAAATATGATAATAAAGGCACTGTTATGTGCACCTACTGCAATCAAGCTATGTCTTATAATCTATCACAGTTAATGTGGTTTATATGAGAAATAGTAACTATTATAGTACTGTAAATCTACATTTCTTGTAAAAAATTCTTCTTTTCTTCCAGAGGAGAATATATCAGTTCTGAAAGCTCAAGACACTATGAATATGGCATTGATTTCCCTATATGTGAGTGTAACTTACAAACTTTAAAATATACATAAACAATGGAAAATACAAACTAGAATAATAATATGAACTGGACAGACTGTTATTCATTACATCTAGGAGGCATTGAGTTTCCAGTTTCTACACAAGTTGCTTCATGCTTCACCATATGAACACACACACACACACACACACACACGAGTGTGTTGGGCGGGGGGGGGGGGGGGGGGGGGGCATGAATGCATGCATGCATGCACATTCGTTTGTTTGTTTGAGCAAGTTTCTTTTCATCTGCTGAAGGAACTTCTCCAATACCATGACAATATTTTTGATATTATTTTAAACATGTCCATCTGCCAGTCAACACATTCTGTGTGTGGTGACTAGCAATCTGTCCAATTCATATTGCTAAATTTCAGTATAAGCATTAGAACACACATGTTATGGGAATCTAAAATTTTACCTAGACCTCCTGCCCAGCATTTAGCTGCTTCAAAGTCAGGAGAATGAAGCTCAAACTCTTGAGTCTGTGGATCATATGTAGCTGTCAGCCTCATCCCCTTTGCATTTGTTCCATGTGCGATTTCAGTAAGAGCAAAACAGCCTCTAATCTTGAAACATAAACAGAACAACAAGCAGCATTGATTGTAACATCTACATAATCTGCAAAGCCATTTAAAAGTGCATAGCCGAGTGTAAACATCTGGTCATTACGAAACAGACACTAATAGAAATGTATTAAGTATTTAAACAATTACACAATAAACATTATATTTGTTTTTCAATAGTTTTTCCTTTTTGCCATTATCATTTTCTCAAGTAACTTCCACTTAGAGAGGTATGCTACTAAACCATTATATCTAAAAGAATACGTGAATAAATATTCCTTATTAAGAATATATTTTCTAATAAAAATAAAGAGAAATAAACAATAGCACCGAGCGAGGTGGCGCAGTGGTTAGACACTGGACTCGCATTCGGGAGGACGATGGTTCAATCCCGCGTCCGGCCATCCTGATTTAGGTTTTCCGTGATTTCCCTAAATCGCTCCAGGCAAATGCCGGGATGGTTCCTTTCAAAGGGCATGGCCGACTTCCTTCCCCGTCCTTCCCTAATCCGATGAGACCGATGACCTCGCTGTCTGGTCTCCTTCCCCGAAACAACTAACCAACCAAACAATAGCATCTTAACAGCAAGTGAAACAGTTAGCCAGTCTGCACTGTCACTTAAGTGTCAATTTCCTTAACAAACAACAATAACCTCTCCAGACAAAATATCATCCTCCCATTTAAAAAGCAAACAGCCTCTCTAAGATGCCATATCTGGTGTATAGCCACTGCCATGTGCAGTCATGTGGTCCTCCACTACTGACACAAGTCAGCTGTACAGAACTGGCACAGTAAGATGGGCTGATATGGGGGCTTTAAATAATGACAGAAATAAGCACACCACGAATGAAGTTGCCTGGTTTGTTAGTGTATCAATTCAAACTGTGTGTCACATTTATGAGGAACGGTGTACTAGTCATAGCTATCTGACGTGGCCTAAGACTGGAATTGTCAAGAGATTGTAATTGACACAGGCTTCCTAAATGACAACTGAGTTGAAGCACAACAGGAACACTGCCAGTGAGTGCAGCTCCTTCTGGGTCAGTTGCTGAGCAAACAGTGTGAAAAGAACTGCTTGCAATGGAGATTGGGAGTTGGGTGGCTCATGAAAGGCCAATGCGTACAGTGGCGTATGGAGCTGCATGACACAGAAGCTGACAGGAGGAATGTAGTGTGCCTGACTAATCACTATCTTGCAATGGAAAATCCAGGATGGAATGTAACAATACCAGAGAAAGAAAGTTGCTACTGACCACATAGCGGAGATGCTGAGACCACACAGTGTGGTCTCAGCTCTCTGAGACTGCAGATGTGTGAGCAAGTTGCGTTGTGTGTGTGTGTGTGTGTGTGTGTGTGTGTGTGTGTGTGTGTGTGTCTACTGCTGACAAAGGCCTTAATGGCTGAAAGCTTTAATTGTGTGGACCTTTTTATTGTGCCTGTTGCGACTCAGCAGCTCCGCTATATGGTGAGTAGCAACTTTCCTTCTCTGGTATGGTTACATAACCACTATCTTGTTTCTTCCCATATAATGTAACACACTGAGTGTACCACTGAATCAAAATGGTGTTTCATCCACACTGTTTGGAGGGTGTAGTTGAGATCGGAGTGGTTCTGTGATATTTTGGTTGTGTTTTCCGTATCAAGACTATGAACTTAATACTGTGTAAAATATGCTATGGACTCTACTGATTGTTAAAAGTCCACCTCATTAGTTGTTCCTAAATGTGGTTGTTCTAAATAGAAAAATTTTGCCACAACTGGATCTTATAGTACTTGCTTAACTCCACATGTGGCAAAGCCCTTATCCACCAGACTTTGCTCTGAAAGCGTCTTCAGTTTCTTACCAATGACTGCACTGGTCATCCATTCTAAGTTGATGTCCAGTGTAGTTGCATCATCCCACACATTGTCTTGTCACCTAATCCTGGGCATTCATCTTTCAACTACTGTCCTAGGGAATACTGCAGTAGGCAGACTATTCTCCAACAATTTGCTTTGTGACCAACTATGACAACCTTCTCTTCTTTAGCACTTCAGGAGTATTACGTTGTTTATCTAAATCCTGTAATGCTTCATTCTTTCTCATTCTCTCACTATTTTTCTTTAAAATATCGATAGTTTTTATTTTTCTTTCTATATATTAATGCTCCACATAAGTGTCATATCACTGGTAAGACAGATGACTGATAAAGGGATATTCTGAAGTTAGCACTAAGTGATCTTTTCCTTAAGACATGACTGTAAAGGATTATGTCATCTGCTGCTAGGCAGCCATCTATTATTGTATACATTCTGTTGACTTTACTACATGGATTTTTTTAACTTATGAATTTGGCTGTGTAACTCAGTGTTGCCCAGGTATCTACTTAGAGCTGTGGTTGCAGTTTTGTGCACACAGAATTTATTTTTTACTTTTAAACCTTTTCTGTATATAACATCTGAAGTAGTGTGGTTGGTGACGTGAATGGAAAGCTTGTTTTTTTTTCACTAACACATGAGATAGCCATGTAAAGCTGCCCATGCAAGAAGCAACTGATACTAAGATACACACCTGCAGCATGCAGCATTTGGCCTCGTGCTTCACTCACCTGCTTACTTTCCTTCAAAATTTCTGCTTCTATGATGTTAAGGTGGAGGGAAGTAATACTAGGCCTCTGTGAGTGAAGGATTCTGAGGAACAAGATAATGCTTGATGCTCTCAATCAGAGTTACATAGCAAAAAGATTCTTTTTTTTTTCTTTTTCTTGTGGCAAAGTATGCACTTTGTGATCCAGAAAGCACGGGATCAGATCCTGTCCAGATCACAACTTTTTCACTATGATTTTTAACTGAGCATTCACTTCTCACAGACATGGGAGCGGCCACAAGACACACAATTTGGATTCCACATTAAACTGCAGGTCTCCATTTTCCAATTACGTAACTGGGGAAGGTTAGGAACACTTAAGTAGCTGCAGTGGTGCCCAGTTAAAAGACTTTCAAGAGGCCTACCAGGTACACCAGACAAAAGTCTCTTTTGCTCAAGTTTGTTAGCTTGTTTGCTCTGGTGAAAACCTGGCTTAAACTATACAAACACTTTTTTAATAACTTATTATTGACAGTTCTATTGTTGCACATGTAATTCTGATAAAAGTGGCTAGCAGAGGAAATAAAATCATGGCAGTGTTTGATGACACAGACGACTTCCGTCAATGAGTACTTGTAATTTGTTGAAATGAAATGTGTCTTGCAGTACTACGTTTTATAACAATTCCTGTAGGGCATTCCTTGTAATAATGTTTGAATGTTGTACATTTGACTATCAGTGAAACAGTTCTTTGTTTATTCCCTGTAGTCATCACAAAAATGCAAAGTGTCTATTGAATGACAAAATCAAACATTTTTCTTGCACCAGGAACACCAGACAAAGGTAAAACTGATGCAGTCAGGCACTTCGCAGAGAGAAACTATCAATAAATGGTAACATCAAAAGTCCTTTAAAAATTATGATCGAACTGTGTGATGTTTCCTGTTTACAAATATACCGCCAACCTCAGCTGTGTGTGTGCGCACCTAATTGCACATGCGCAGTTTCAAAAGGTGCTTTTCCAACTGAAATTCTAATCAATAAAGACCCCCTATGAATTTTAAAGTTTCCACCCTATTCATTATTTCCTCACCATGTTTTACACTTATCATTGGTGTAATACCTCTAGGTGTGCAAAACTGCAAAGGTTGGGTCTTTCTAAAGTTGAGGATGAGACCACCCGTGGAAAACCAGCACTTTTAAGAACTTTGTTCACCATTTCTTCTGTTTCTGTACATATGCTTGGACTGATTACAGGGCTAGCGTCATTTGCAAAAATAACTAATTCTGCTTGTTGTGTACCAGACGGAAGATTATTTACATATATGAGGAAGGACTGAACCTTGGGGAACCCACAAGTGATTTCTCCCAAATTAGAATTACATCCCTAGATTATATTGTGTGAATTACCAAGTACAACTTCCTGCTTTCTTTTTTAACTTAGAAAATACCTGGCCACAGAAAATACCATCAGTGCTATTTTATTATTTAATGCTTGTAAAACTGGTGAGTGAACATGTAAATGGTATTTTCAGTAAAGTAACCCTTCTGAAATCCAAACTGTGATTTGCTAAGCTTACTGTTGTTGCTAAGGTGAGATACTGTTCTAGAATACATCACCATCTCAAACATTTTGGAGAATGATGTCAGCAGTGAAACAGGTCAGTAGTTGTTGACACCTTTCTTACTACCTTCCTTAGAGAGGGTTTTAGCAATGGTATTCTCTCTGGAACAATGTCTTGAGTTAGTGACATATTACATATTTCAGATAAGACTGGGCTTATTACATGGCAACAAATTTTTAATACTCTATTGGAAAGACTATCAAAACAATATGAGCTTTTATTTTTTAGGGAGAATGTACAATTTTCTAAATTTCAGAAGGAGAAGTTGGTGACACAGTTATATAATTGAATTTTATGAAAGCTATATCTTCAACATACTGCTGTGATTTTGTTGTTGAACTGTTCGTCCCTATGTCTTCTACTATATTAAGAAATGATTATTAAATGCATTTGCTACCTGTGACTCATCATTTATAGCCATTAGATTTATTACATGTAATTATGCAGCCATCTTTTGTTGTGAGTACAGCTCTGTAAGCCCCATGGGATGTCACATCTGGGATTAATGTGCGTGAAGTGTACCAACTGTGCAAGCTCCATGTGGATCTTGAGATAAAACACAAGTCTACCATGGCTATAAGCGCAAAGTTACCAACCAACACAACTTGTACTGTGCTGAGACAATGGCAGCTAAAAGCCAATTTGTTGCTGGACTTTGAACAGGAATCTATCACAAATTCAAAATGGTGGGCAAAAAATCAGCAGATGGGACTTATTTCAAACTGTGATATGCGTCGTGATTCAACCAAGATGCCTGTGTCACATAATGTGACCATAAATGTGCCTGCTTTGCATGTGCCTACATGACTGGTCTGTATACTATGACAACTCATGAGCCACGTTTCCTACTGTGCCTCGTTCTCAGCAAGGTCTCTTGTCACCAATACTGGCTTGACTAACTAACAGAGCCACATCACAGCCATTACCTGCCACACAAACTCAGCCTCCAGCCTAAATTGCCACCATTTCAAGCAGAACAACCTACTTTACAGCTACGGAGTGTATATTTACTTCATTAAGCCTTTCAGATGATGACACCTGACTCATCAGCCTGATTTGTCACATGGAACAACATGCTGACCTAATCAGTGTCTTCACATTAGCACTGCCCACCCACAAGTATGATGCAGCCAAATCTGAACTGTTATAACGATTCTCACAGACTCCCAAACAACAGTTAAAACAAGTCATCTGTGATGAAAAATTCACTGACAGAATGTCATCTCAGCTCTGATGATCACTCCAAGCTACACTAGATGTTAACCTCATACTGGATGTTGCACTTCCAATGCTCTGGATTGTTAAACACTGCCACAACTAGATTAGATTAGATTAGATTAGATTAATACTAGTTCCATGGATCATGAATACGATATTTCGTAATGATGTGGAACGAGTCGAATTTTCCAATACATGACATAATTAGGTTAATTTAACAACATACTTAAGTTAATATAACAACTTTATTTTTTTGTGTTTTTTGTTTTTCTTTATTTTTTATTTTTATTTTTTTAATATTTTTTTCTTTTTTTTCTTAATTTATATCTAAAAATTCCTCTATGGAGTAGAAGGAGTTGTCATTCAGAAATTCTTTTAATTTCTTCTTAAATACTTGTTGGTTATCTGTCAGACTTTTGATACTATTTGGTAAGTGACCAAAGACTTTAGTGCCAGTATAATTCACCCCTTTCTGTGCCAAAGTTAGATTTAATCTTGAATAGTGAAGATCATCCTTTCTCCTAGTATTGTAGTTATGCACACTGCTATTACTTTTGAATTGGGTTTGGTTGTTAATAACAAATTTCATAAGAGAGTATATATACTGAGAAGCTACTGTGAATATCCCTAGATCCTTAAATAAATGTCTGCAGGATGATCTTGGGTGGACTCCAGCTATTATTCTGATTACACGCTTTTGTGCAATAAATACTTTATTCCTCAGTGATGAATTACCCCAAAATATGATGCCATATGAAAGCAATGAGTGAAAATAGGCGTAGTAAGCTAATTTACTAAGATGTTTATCACCAAAATTTGCAATGACCCTTATTGCATAAGTAGCTGAACTCAAACGTTTCAGCAGATCATCAATGTGTTTCTTCCAATTTAATCTCTCATCAATGGACACACCTAAAATTTGGAATATTCTACCTTAGCTATATGCTTCTGATTAAGGTCTATATTTATTAATGGCGTCATACCATTCACTGTAAGGAACTGTATGTACTGTGTCTTATCAAAATTCAGTGAGAGTCCGTTTACAAGGAACCACTTAGTAATTTTCTGAAAGACAGTATTGACAATTTCATCAGTTAATTCTTGTTTGTCAGGTGTGATTACTATACTTGTATCATCAGCAAAGAGAACTAACTTTGCCTCTTCATGAATATAGAATGGCAAGTCATTAATATATAATAAGAACAACAAAGGACCCAAGACTGACCCTTGTGGAACCCCATTCTTGATAGTTCCCCAGTTTGAGGAATGTGCTGATCTTTGCATGTTACGAGAACTACTTATTTCAACTTTCTGCACTCTTCCAGTTAGGTACGAATTAAACCATTTGTGCACTGTCCCACTCATGCCACAATACTTGAGCTTGTCTAGCAGAATTTCATGATTTACACAATCAAAAGCCTTTGAGAGATCACAAAAAATCCCAATGGGTGGTGTTCGGTTATTCAGATCATTCAAAATTTTACTGGTGAAAGCATATATGGCATTTTCTGTTGAAAAACCTTTCTGAAAACCAAACTGACATTTTGTTAGTACTTCATTTTTACAGATATGTGAAGCTACTCTTGAATACATTACTTTCTCAAAAATTTTGGATAAAGCTGTTAGAAGGGAGATTGGACGGTAATTGTTGACATCAGATCTATCCCCCTTTTTATGCAAAGGTATAACAATAGCATATTTCAGTCTATCAGGGAAAATGCCCTGTTCCAGAGAGCTATTACACAGGTGGCTGAGAATCTTACTTATCTGTTGAGAACAAGCTTTTAGTATTTTGCTGGAAATGCCATCAATTCCATGTGAGTTTTTGCTTTTAAGCAAGTTTATTATTTTCCTAATTTCAAAGGGAGAAGTGGGTGAGATTTCAATTGTATCAAATTGCATAGGTATGGCCTCTTCCATTAACAGCCTAGCATCTTCTAATGAACACCTGGATCCTACTATATCCACAACATTTAGAAAATGATTATTAAAAATATTTTCAACTTCTGACTTTTTGTTCGTAAAGTTTTCATTCAATTTGATGGTAATACTGTCTTCCTCTGCTCTTGGGCCACAATAGGCACACAGACTCACATCACACCAACAAGTCACCAACAGCCACTATGAGTGACTCGCAGAAACGCTCTCCCAATCACACACACATGGCATGGAGCAAATGCACACGTTCACCTCAATTCAAGAAAGCACTTTTTGGAGGATACGGGATCCAACATCAGGTCAGTAATGCTGGAAAGCACATCAACATTCAACACAATATCAGTGCTACAACTTCACATCATCGACAATTCAAAGATCAGGGTGCACAAATCTATCACATACCTTACAACTGGTGCCTCATCACCAACTCAAATGGACCTTTCTACATCACATACTTCACAGAATCGATAATGGGAATCGCCCGCATCTCGTGGTCGTGCGGTAGCGTTCTCGCTTCCCACGCCCGGGTTCCCGGGTTCGATTCCCGGCGGGGTCAGGGATTTTCTCTGCCTCGTGATGGCTGGGTGTTGTGTGCTGTCCTTAGCTTAGTCAGGTTTAAATAGTTCTAAGTTCTAGGGGACTTATGACCACAGCAGTTGAGTCCCATAGTGCTCAGAGCCATTTGATAATGGGAATCGACTTCCTGTGTCACTTGCATCCACCTCCATGCATACAACACCATGCCCACCTGGGCAGCAGTACAAAACTGCTCAGGTAATGTGTGATGACAGCAGAAAAACTGCTTTTGGAACTATAGGGTTATGACAACTGCTGTGCACAAGCATCTGAAGGTCATCTCACACACCTGCCACTCCAACAAGTGCGAGCACAGCATTGTCCTTGTGGGCCTATCATAATCTCTGCCTATGTACCCACCATGACTATGGTCAATGACCCAGAATGTGCAGTGCAACACAGCGGTTATTGTGTTGCCCTCTGCCTTGATATGCAGTGTCTCTGACCTAAGCTCCACCACCCTCTCTACTCACTCTCAAATGAAGGCACAGGCAACGTGCATCACATCCCAACAACCACCCACACTGCCAGTATGTCACAAGGTGTGCTGACTGGCCTTGGATAAATTACATGCTGTTGCCTCAACAGTTTGTTGCGAAAGCTTGAATTTTGTGTGTATCTATGTGTCTGTTTGTGTTTCTATTGACCTGCCAGTGCTTTCGTATGGTAAGTCACATCATCTTTGTTTTTAAATATATTATACCAACTTCATCATACAAAGAAAATGTTTATAAAATTAACATTTGAATAGCAAAAACCTTTCAGCCAAAAGTACATTTATTCCAAGTTCCACAACTAGATTAATTTATTTTTCTTTTTGCCTGAGAACTCTATCTCATACATCACTTTTTTCCTTCTGTTTGTTTTCTCATCATTGTTTTTCTGGTTTCTTCTTGATAATTTCAAACTCTGTATCTTCTTTGTACCTCTTCATTTTTTGTTTTCAGTCCACTATCAATAGTTATAAACAGAACACTTTATGAAACATTAGATGGTGTACGTCACCTTCCTGGTCAAAAATCAGAGATGTGTTGGCACTAATCCCACAACTGCTATATCCCCATATGCTCAATGTTTGTGAGAAGAAAACACTTAAAGCAAACATTTTCAATTCAGTCTTATTAATATTAAATCATATTTCACTGTCTGTGCCCCATTCATACATTTAGGTAGTTCAATTGTTATATTATGAGATGTCTCAACACTAAAATTCTCTTCACCTTTCTTGTCATAACAAGACTTTGTTGACAATGTACATCTCAAATCTGATATTGATGGCCTATCACCAGGTACTGCAAATATTTGGCATTATATCTTCAGATTACTCGTATGAGCACCATTGTTTGTGACACCAACATATGCACCTGATAACATAGATGCTGCCCTTGCTGCTTTCTTATGCATGACTGTCAGTGATTTTGCCAGCTGCAGCATTCACCATAGACTTTCACTTTGAGGGTCCATATTACTTTCGAATTATAATTTCCAGTTTAGAGGTTTAATTCTTGAATCAAGTTTTGGACATTTCCAACGTAAACTTATGTAATGCCTTCATTCTATGGATGGAAAAAACTGACCAGCTAAAATCGATACTGGTATTTTAGTTCGGAATAATGAATATTTTTCAGTATGTGTGTGCTCTCAGTTATCATAAGTGTGTTTATTGTTTACTAATAACAGGGTAAAAATACCAAAATATCAATTAGTCATAGCAGCAAAGATAAAATTTTTCATTTTTAAAGAACAAGTAATTTATATTTGTAAAATTTCCTTTGCTTTGAAATATTGTGTTGTTATAGGAAATGGAAAAACGATCAGTCCTGTTTTAATTACAACGCCAACAGAAATGAGCAACAAACACATCATATAAGAATTGGTACAGCACTGCTGCAATAATAACATACCTGCTACCATGTGCTGTGGCCCCTTAAATGGTATGTGTGTACATGCAGTTTTCAAGACCTGCCCAATCTAGCCTACATGCCAGTCTCTCACTGTCATTGTCAGACATCAGTTGTACTACAGAATGCCTCCATCCCTAGTTTTTAAGTTTTTATGAAGTGCAGTATCAATGAAGAACAATGCTCCATTTGCTTTAAAAGATTAAAAATGTGAGGAGACACAACAAACTTGTTACATAACATAAGGAGTACAATTAACAGTTCATTCATAGTTTGCAGTAACAATAGAAAACAGCTGATGTGCTGCCTGTGTCTACATAACATGCCCATCTCTTCTTGTAGCACTTGAAAACAGACAAATAAACATGAAAAGCACAATCCTCCACGCAAAGTCCAGTTTTCACTCTTTAGGATTTATTACACTAGTCAACAGCCATTTTGTATCTGGGGTGTGATACATCAACTAGTATGTATTTCGGTGTGTAGAATCCGAGTACACCTTTCAAAATGTTCTAGCACATAGTATTTTTGAGTTTTTTAAGTTTTTTTTTATTTTTCGTATTCAGTATTTTGCTTTTTACTGTTTTTCTGTTTTGATGTTTAATTGTTTGTTTTTGATTTGCAGAGGAGAGCTAGAAGATCTACAAATCATCAGTAAATGGTTGGTGTGGTAATCCAGTGGTGTGAAAGAGATCCTCAGTGAGAGTTTCCTGTGAAAGATAGTCCAAACTTTTTGTGTTTAAAACTTACACTAAGAAAAATGGTAACTAGTAAATCTCATTGCTGTCTCCAAAGAAAACCAATCACTGATTTGGTTAAGAGGGCATAAAAATTGTATTTTGATTGTCCTGTTGATGATCAATATAAAAATTTTGCTCCTCATATAGCCTGCATAACTTTTACTACAACCTTAACCGAGTGGTTGAAAGGAAAACGCTGAGCCATGCCATTCGCTGTACCGATGGTGTAGTGCAAGCCTAATGACCATTATTCAGACTGTTACTTCTGTCTTACAAATATTTCGGGACATTCAAGCAAAACTAGACATAAAATAAAGTATCCAAATGTATCTTCAGTGCATGCATTTGCCTGTGCCCCATGATGAGGGGTTGTCTGTTCCTGTCGGTAACTTGAAAGCCATGGAACCAGACACCATGTCAAGTGAATCAGAAAGTATTGAACATATAGAAGAGTACTGCCCTCAATATCATGATACTTTGCTTCACCTCTTTAATCAAAAGGAACTGAACGATTTGGTTCATGGTCTAAAACTTTCGAAACAGCAAGCTGAACTCTTGAGGTCGAGACTGCAACAGCGGAACTTTCTAGCTCCAGGGGACAAAATTTGCTGTTTCAGATCAAGAGGTGCTTCCTTTTCTCAATATTTTGATATGCTGAATTCAATGTGTGTATGTACAGATGTCAATGGTCTGATGATGCAGCTAGGTGTACAACATAATCCACAGGAGTGGCAACTATTTATTGACTCCAGTAAAATCAGCTTGAAAGCAGTACTACTGCATAATGGCAATGCATTCCCATTGGTACCTTTGGCTTATGCAGTAGACATGAAAGAAACTTATGAAACAATGGCTTTGCTGCTAGAGGCAATCAAATATAAGGATCATGAATAGCAGCTTTGCTGTGGTTTAGAAGTTGTTGCACTCCTTACAGGTTTACAGGCTGGACTCATGAAATAGTTCTGTTTTTTGTGCCTTTGGGACAGCCGTGACGCAAAGAACCACTATACAGTCAAGGAATGGCCTATAAGGAAGTCATACGCTCCTGGAGACGTAAATGTGAACAATACCCCATTGGATGAGCCGGATAAAATCATTTTGCCTCCCCTTCAGATCAAGCTGGACCTTGTCAAGAACTTTGTAGAAGCTCTGGATAAAGAAGGTGAGGCCTTCAATCACTTAAAAGAAAAGTTTCCCAATTTAAAAGAGGCAAAGCTGAAAGAGGGGAAATTTGTTGGACCACAAACAAGAAAGTTGCTGAAAGATCCAACCTTTGATACCAAACTCACAGTTATCCAGTTACCTACTTGATCTTCTTTTAAAGCAAGTGTGAAGGGTTTCTTGAGTAACAGAAAAGACAAAAACTATGTTACCATTGAGAAAGATCTGTTGCACATCTATAAGAACATGGGGCATAGAAAGTCCCTTACAATTCACTTTTTACAGTCTCACCTTGATTTCTTCTCAGAAAATTTGGGAGCTGTAAGCAACGAGCATGGTAAAGACATTCATCAAGACATTCTTACCATGGAACACCATTACCAAGTCCACTGGAACCCTAAAATGAGGGGTGACTACTTCTGGGGTCTTGTCAGGGAAAGTGATAAACCGGCAAACAAATGAAGAGCTTCATCATCGCATTTTTTGATAACCAAGAATATTAAAAGTGAAAATATCTTCTGAACTAATTTGGACCCTTTATTGGCGTCATGCCCATATATACATACAAAATAGTATTGATTTCAGACTTTATGAATGTGTATTTTGTTTGACTTAATTGTGTCAATTTTCACTATTACCGTTTTTTATTCTGCTGTGTGTCTAGGAAAAGTGACATCATAGAGAAAAACTGATTTTACCAGTGTATTCAGCACCAAAAAATTAGGTAAATCCAACAATTTACAAACAGGATGCAGAAAAAAAAATGAAATTTGTTAACTAGTGTGACTTGTAATGTCCAAACAGTGGTATGACCTCCCATTACAACACGATTGTTGAGCAGGGTTTAAAAAAAATTAGAATCAATAGGAGAATATTGGTGAATTTTTGTAGTAGTCACCCACTTATCACTTTTCAATAAAAGCAGCAAATAGACTAAGTTTTCTTTTATTAGTCTATTTAATTGATATTTTGACTCTATGTGCCTTAAAACTGAGGGAGTTAAAATTTTTCAACTTTTGCTCGAGTTCTAGGCTTAACACAGGAAATTAGGAACAGACAACTGAAAATCAGTTATTTTAGAAACCAGTTATTTTGAGTGGTTTTAACAGTCCAGTTAAACTGGCACTGAAAAAAACTGATATATTTAATAACTCATTATTTCAGTGATAACCACCATCCCCAATTTATTCTGGATCCTCACTCAGTTATTTTACTTCCACTTGAAATTAAATTCATTACCTCCTGTTATGTATAAATGATTAGAAAGATATATTCCATAAATGATATTCATGGTTGATTGTCATTTCCATCCACATGGAGCTTACACGAGCACTGCTCAGTACACGAGGTCTTACAAAACACTAATTGTGCTTCTGATATCAGTTCCAACAATTTCATTTTCATGTAATGACAATATGAATTTTGCACATATTCTGTGATAGCAAAAATGGATTTTAATAATTTAGCTTTGGAGACTGAAGTGGAAGAAGAGCAGACTTTACAGAGAAAGAACAAAAGCAATGTCCAGGGAATGATCCAGTTCCTTTGTGACACTTCCAACAACTTTTTTTGGGACAATGTACAGGTTCTTACACAGTCCAAACATCTTTGCATCATGTCACATTATTTTCTGCAAATATAAACATTCAACATCTAGGAATTAAGTCACTACTAGCGATGGGATAATCAACTCATTTCAACACCTGCTTGCCCAGTCAATTAATTTTCAATTAGTTGCTTTTTTTTCAGTTGAATGAAATAACCAAATGAAAATAGTTTCTCCAGCCACATCATCTATATGAGTGTTTCTCACTCACTCTCCATGTTTATGTGGTTTCACTTAATGTGTGACAAACAACTGACAAATCTCTAATGGTTACAGTTGTTATATTTATGTTATCCCCCCAGGTTCCTGCTAGGAAACATAGACAAGCTGTAGGGAAGGCAAACCAAAAGTCTGCATTTTATTGGCAAAACAAGTAGAAAATGCAACAAATTTCCTACAGAGGCTGTCTACTCTATGGTTGTTTGTCCTCTTTTAGAGTATTGCTGCACAGTATGGGATACTTACCAAGTAGGATTCAATGGTAGATCCAGCCTAAATTCTGGGGAGGGCAGGAAACACACTGAAAAATCCTCTTTCCTTCCCTTTTAATGTACACATACCTAGCATTCTTAAAGACCAAAACTACTGCTACTAAGGTGACGACGATGACCACCGTCACCACCACCACCAACAGCAACAACAACAACAACAACAACAACAACACTGCTACTACTACTACTACTACTAATAATAATAATAATAATAATGACACTTTTGTTTATGTTGTGACAGTGCCACGACATTTAACAGTGCCGCCACAACAGTATGCGCAAACGGCGATAGAGGCGCTCCGCAACTTGGCTCAGTGGGGGAGCGCCACCTAGCTACGAACGGTGTCGGCCGCATGTCACGGCACGGCAGTCGAATAAGAGATACTGAGTTGTTATCATGTAACCAGCTATTGTTTCTAAGTGAGTGTTTGAATATCCACGCAATTTTTAGTGATTAAAGGTTATAACACTTTTTGGCGACGAGGTCGGATATTTTCACTGCGTTGTGGATCTGTGTGTTCGTGACGGGGCAGACATGGAACAGCTTATGTAAGCGCTCATTGAACAACAAACACAGCTGATGGCTGCTATTCAGGCACAACAAACACAGCTGATGGCACAACAAATACAGCTGACGGCTGCTATTCAGGCATTGTCGACGTCGCTTACTCATCATCTGTCTTCCTCTTCTCCGCCTCCATTCCCTCCTTACGACGAGGCCACTGAAGACTGGGAGGATTATGAGAAGCGTTTGCGGCAACACCTCTTGGCTTTCGGCGTTGTCGATGCTCCTATATGTAAGTCGTTATTTCTATCTTGGATTTCCCCACGGATCTATCAGCTACTATCTCAGTTAGCCCCTCTGCAGGAACCTGCCTCCCTGTCCTTCCAAGAAATGTGTGACTTATTGTCTAACTATTACCGCAAAAACACCCACGTCATTACCACCCGCGTGGCGTTCTACCGGTGTCGTAAACAGCCCCATCAATCTTACCGGGCTTGGGTGGCGGAACTACACGGTCTGAGTAGGAAATGTCAGTTTGTCACGGACACTCATCATGAGTCTTATGCTGATTCAATGGTTAGGGATGCTATTCTACGGCTTGCTCCTGATAAAGAAGTTCGACAACATGCCCTGCAACTGCCAAACCTGTCGTTGTCGGAAGTTCTAAGCATTGCTCAATCCTTTGAAGTGTCTCACGCTGCTGGCGCACAAATAGACGCGTGGTGTGATGTAGGAGCTGTACAGTCAACTTTCGACACGGATAATTTGCCTGTTTCACAGGAGAATGAAGATGTGGCGGTGGTTCACTCGCGTAAACAACATTGCGTTGGGCCGCAACACTCGCAGCGAAAACAGCAACCCCAGAAGCAGGTTCGTTCCGCACTTCCTTCTTGTCCATGTTGCTTCGTACAGCATGACAGGGCCGCGTGTCCAAAACGTTGGACCACGTGTAATTAATGTAGGAAAAAAAGGCCACATTGCTTCTGTGTGTCAGTCCCCTAAAGTTCCTGTCGATGAGGACGAGGCATCAGACATGGATGTTAACTGTGTGCTTTCTCAAACAAATAAGTTGTTTGTTACTGTTCGTGTTCTGGATAAAGACATTCGCATGCAAGTGGACACTGGCTCTGCAGTAACTCTCATTAATTCTCGCACATGTTTGGAGTTGGGCTCCCCTCCCTTGTCTCCAGTTACGCGAAATCTGAGAACTTATAATAAACAGAAAATTCCTGTCATTGGCCAGTTTGATGCTTCCACTGCCTACAAGTCTGTTATTAGGCCTCTCATGTTTTATGTGGTGGATCATGCGGGCACTGAAAACCTGTTCAGTTATGATGCTTTCCAGTTGTTCGGGTTCTCCATTGATGACGATGTGCACCTCATATCTGAGGATATTCCGTATCAACAGCTGGATGGATTGTGTTCTGAATTTTCGTCCATGTTCTCTGCTGGTCTGGGTCGTGCCAAGGATTTTGAAGCCCACATTACTCTTAAACCTACAGCTCGCCCTAAGTTTTTCCGGGCACACCCTATTCCGGTGGCGTTGCGTGCACCTGTCAAGGCTGAGATAGACAGGGATTCTCCTTCCTGTTACCTCCAGCGAATGGGCATCACCAACCATGGTGGTTTCTAAACCAAACGGGAGTCTGTGATTGTGTGGTGATTTTAAAGCCACTGTCAACACTCAGAGCCTCATTGGCACTTATCCTCTTCCCTGTCCTGAGGAGTTATTTACCAAACTCGCTGGGGGCCAGTTCTTTTCCAAACTTGACTTATCGGAGGCGTACCATCAGGTGCTGTTGGATGCTTCTTCCAAGGAATTTCTCATCATCAACACTCCATGTGGGTTGGATCAGTACCAGCGGTTACCATTTGGCTTTGCTAGTGCGCCGGCCATTTTTCAGTGGTTTTTGGAACAGCTCATGGCTTCCGTTCCCGACTGCATCAACTATCTGGATGACATTGTTGTCATGGGGGCCTCCACTGAGGAGCACCTTCGCAATTTGCGTTCACTGTTTCGGGTTTTGCATTTGGCTGGGTTGAAGTGCAATCTGGACAAGTCACAGTTCTTCCAACCCTCCATTGTGTATCTTGGTTTCCACTTGTCCCATGAGGGTATACATCCTCTACGTCAGCACGTTGCGGCCATTAACGCTCTACCTCGGCCATCTACGGTCAAAGAACTTCAGGCGTTTCTAGGCAAGATTGCTTATTATCACAAATTAATTCCATCCGCGGCAGCGGTAGCTCATCCTCTGCATCAGCTGTTACGCAAAAACGTCCCTTTCTGTTGGTCCGACAAGTGTGAGCAGGCTTTTGTCCGCCTGAAGACTCATTTGCAGTCGGCACCTTGTCTTGCCACATTCCGTCTGGGTCAGCACTTGGTTCTGGTGACTGACGCGTCACAGTATGGCCTAGGGGCTGTTCTCACCCATCGGTATGAGGATGGGTCGGAACGTCCCATCACCTATGCTTCCAAGACCCTCAATGATGCGCAACGGCGTTACTCTCAAATCGAAAAGGAGGCGCTCGCTATCATTTATGCTCTCAAAAAGTTCAGCGTTTTTTTGTATGGTTCTAAGTTTCACCTCAACACCGACCACAAGCCGCTGGTCTCTCTGTTCAACCCATTGGCATCGCTTCCGGATAAGGCAGCTCACCACCTGCAATGTTGGGCCTTATACTTGTCTCGTTTTCACTATGAGATTCACTATCGCCCCACGGCCCAGCATGCCAACGCTGACGCATTGTCACGATTGCCAATGGGCCCCGACCCGGTTTTCGATCGTGATGAACTACTCTATTTCCACATTGATGAGGAAGAACGTCGTGCGGTCGAGGGTTTTCCACTTACAGGTTCACAGGTCGCGTCGGCTACTGCGAGGGACCCGGTCCTGCGTCAGGTGATCGGTTTTGTTCAACGGGGTTGGCCGGAAAGGACCAAGGGCCAGGCATCGGATCCCCTTCGCAACTACCATGCCTTGCGCCTTCGTCTGTCTGTTCGTGATGGTGTTGTTCTTCTGGCCACGAATGGCACCTCTCCACGTGTCGTGGTGCCAGCCTCTCTTCACAAAGATGTTCTCAAACTGTTGCATGAAGGCCATTGGGGGATTTCTCGGACTAAGTCCCTGGCCCGCAGGCAACGTTTATTGGCCCGGTATTGATTCGGACATCGCCCACATGGTTGCTGTGTGTGGTCAGTGTGCTGAACAACTGGCTGCACCTCGTACAATGCCCTCTCCGTGGCCTGATCCGGCGCAGCCATGGGAACGGGTGCACACTGACTTTGCCGACCCCTTCCTCGGTACTTATTGGCTACTGTTGATTGACGCCTTCTCGAAGTTTCCGTTTGTTGTTCGATGTCCGTCACCCACCACTGCGGTGACGACACTGGCTTTGTCCAAAATCTTTGCACTAGAAGGTCTTCCATCCATGATCGTCACGGACAATGGCCCTCAGTTCTCTTCACAGGCCTTCCGTGATTTTTGTACTGGACAAGGGATTCATCATGTTACAGCACCGCCCTTCCATCCGCAATCGAATGGGGAGGTTGAGTGCCTTGTCCGCACTTTCAAAAGCCAGATGAAAAAATTCCTTAGTGATTTTTCCACAGATGATGCTCTGCTGCAATTTCTGAGTTCTTATCGCTTCACGCCTCTGGGTGATCGCAGCCCTGCTGAACTCTTGCATGGCCGCCAACCGCGCACTCTACTGCACCTGCTTCACCCTGTCAGGCCTTGTGCTGTGTCCCCTAGTGTGGGTAAATACTCGGTGGGCGCCGACGTGTGGGCACGAGGGTATGGATCTCGCCCTAAATGGATTCCAGGGGTGGTCAAGGCTCTTCGCGGCCGCTGGCTTTGTGAAATACGTACGGACGACGGCATGGTTGTTCACCATTACGACCAGATGCGCCCACGAGTGGTGGCCACGCCGGTGTCACCGCCCCTTCCTTTGCCTCCACCAGCCCAAGAAGCCAGTCCTGTCACTGCTGCCGATCTACTGTACGTGTTGATGCAGCCGACATCACTACCGCTTCCGAGTACGCCGGAACCGGCCCCAGTCGCGACGCTGCCTTCTCCGGGACCCATCTCGCTGGAGCACACCCCCAGGTCCACCACACCTATGGATGCTTCTCCGGAGTTTTCACCCATCATCTCGTCCAGGAGGCACGTTCCACGCTCGAGCTTCCATCCTGGACATTTTCGACCATACTCTCGTGTCTCTCCGCGGGATCTTCTTGGGGCCTCACAAGAGGCCATGGATGTCTCCGCACTGTCAATGTCTCCAAGGAAGTGAATGTTTTTTTTTTCAAGGGGGGAAAAGTGTTGTGACAGTCCACGACATTTAACAGTGCCGCCACGACAGTACGCGCAAACGGCGACAGAGGCGCTCCGCAACTCGGCTGAGCGCGGGAGCGCCACCTAGCTACGAACGGCGCCGGCCGCATGTCACAGCACGGCAGTCAAATAAGAGATACTGAGTTGTTATCAGGTAACCAGCTATTGTTTCTAAGTGAGTGTTTGAATATCCACGCAATTATTAGTGATTAAAGGTTATAACAGTTTACAAATAAACTGGTAGATTGGGCATTTGAGCATTGGTAATTGCAAAACAAAGTAAATTTGATGATTCTTCTCTTTCTGAATCTTCTGATGACTTCATAAATACAAGCATCTCAGCATCAAGGATTCACAGCATAGGTTTTTCAATTGAGGTATAAGCAAGGGCTAATAAGTAATCCTGAGCCATACTGTTCCTTGAATACATTTTTATGCATTTAAAACCAGAAAAGCTCCTTTCAACTGAAGCTTGTTGCAGGAATGGTAGAAATTAGATAAAGTACTTTGAAAACTTCTGAAGCAATTTGATCCATTTCATTCTCAATCATTCTATTGAAATGGTCTCCCAAACTGACAGAGTGAAATGTTACTTTAAGCTGGGAGAAAATACAGTCTCCAGTTCTACATACAACTGTGACTGACTAAAGGACACACCATATGATTGTAACAATGAATTCACAGAGTCTACATGGAAATGGTGACCATAACTGGTTAACTGAGTGGTGTCGCCTAATTTGGTGAAGAGCATTTTATCACAATGTGAAAATCTTGTTTCCAGTTGTGTTACAATACTGTGCAGCACACCTGTTTGTATTTTTACATCAATGGATTGCTAATGTATTCATCCATCATTTCAGCTCTATTTATCTTACCTTGAAGTTGCCAATTAGTGTAGAGTGCAGAGTGAAAATTTCATTCTGGAATTAGTGTAGAGTTTTGCAGAATTTTAAAAGTTGGTCAACTTATCTTCATTTCTTAAGTTTTTAATGTAAGTTATGTATTCTAAACACTGTTGTTGCAAAACCAGGCATCATTGTTCTTCCCCCCTTGAAGAATGCTGAAAAGCAATCAAGTCTTCAAAAGTATGTTTTCAAAAACAGAGAGAAAAAAAGAAACAATGTCAAAGTCCAGTTGCATATATTGGAAATCACAGGCTTCTCTTGTAGCATTTGCACTTGAGCCTGAATTGTCAATCATTTCACTTAAAACCTCAGTTAGCCCCAGACAGTTTTCATGAATTGCAGATATTATTCTGATTTTACAGTTCCATCTCATTTGACTGCTGGAAAGAATGCATTTACCAGCAATACTGCCAAGAATTGCTGTGCATTTGAAGGGCCAGGGAAGCATGAATTCCTTGAAGTGTGAACAAAAAAATCCTTAAGGGTTTTATACAAAAACAACCCTGCTGTAAATCAAAATTTAAATGATATGTAAAACAGTGAGTAAAAAGAGATTTTTTTGAGGAGTGAGAGGGGGGGGGGGGGGGGGGGGGATTTCATGGATCTTAGTTTGCAGGCCATTTGATTCTGCTGCCAGTATGGAAGCATGATCATAAGTTAGTTTCGTTGGTTTGGGGTATAAAGGGACCAAACTGCAGGGTCATCAGTCCCATTTTCCTCATACAAACAAGGCCCAAGTTAAAACAATTCCCAAAAGGAGTCAGGGAAAGGAAAAGAGCAAAAAACTAATGGGTAACCAAATAGAAAGAAAAAATGAAAGAAGCTAATCAAAAGGGGAAAATACACACTAAAAGGAGACTAGTAGAAGTAATGTGTGTGTGTGTGGTTTGAGGAAGAAAAATTCGGAGTGGTGTTAAAATCCATGGAGAAGAAATAAAAACTTTGAGGTTTTCTGATGACATTGTAATTCTGTCAGAGACAGCAACAGACTTGGAAGAGCAGTTGAATGGAATGGACAGTGTCTTGAAAGGAGGATATAAGATGAACATCAACAAAAGCAAAACGAGGATAATGGAATGTAGTCAAATTAAGTCGGGTGATGCTGATGATGGACAAAGCAGACTGGCAATGGCAAGCAATGTGTTTCTGAAGAAGAGAAATTTGCTAACATCGAGTATAGATTTAAGTGTCAGGAAGTCGTTTCTGAAAGTATTTGTATGGAGTGTAGCCATGTATGGAAGTGAAACATGGATGATAAATTTTTGGACAAGAAGAGAATAGAAGATTTCGAAATGTGGTGCTACAGAAGAATGCTGAAGATTAGATGGGTAGATCACATAACTAATGTGGAGGTATTGAATAGAATTGGGGAGAAGAGGAGTTTATGGCACAACTTGACTAGAAGAAGGGATAGGTTGGTAGGACATGTTCTGAGGCATCAAGGGATCACCAATTTAGTATTGGAGGGCAGCGTGGAGGGTAAAAATCATAGAGGGAGACCAAGAGATGAATACACTAAACAGATTCAGAAGGATGTGGGATGCAGTAGGTACTGGGAGATGAAGAAGCTTGCAGAGGATAGAGTAGCATGGAGAGCTGTATCAAACCAGTCTCAGGACTGAAGACCACAACAACAACAACAACAACAACAACAGTGGAAGGTATTGAAATAATATAGCAGGTGGCTGAGGTTGGCTGATCACAAGAATAAAAAGGATGAGCCAGCCACTCTGCAACATGCTAAGATCTCCAGCCTTAAAGAGAAGGTGAGATGAACACACACACAGGGACAAGAAGGACATCAAGGCAAACAAAGAGCAAAGAAAGAGGAAGGGTTAAAATGGAGGGAGGGTGGAGGCCTAGGAGAGAAAGCCCGGCTCCCACCCTTAGATTGGGTGATGAAAACCCTCCTTATAAAAAAAAAAAAAAAAAAAAAACCACACACCAGCCACTGAGGCACTGTCACCCAACACCAGAGGTAGGGTGCTGGGAAGGTTAAAAGTCTGCCACAGAGTGGCTAAAATAGGGCAGTCCAAGATGTGGACCATAGTCACACTGAGGTGGGTCCTTGCGACGGAGAAGGTGACCATGTGTTAGTCAAGTATGGCCGATGTGGCAAAGGACAACAGAGTCCCTGTGAGTGGCTTGCACGCATGACTGCCACACATTCATTGTCTCCTTGATAACACATAGTTTATTTGGTGTACTGAGGGTGCACCATTCAGTAGCCTTTTGAGTTCTGTGATAGGTACAGACAAAGCTGTGGCCAAGTCATGGACCATGGAGGTGTAAAGAAAGAAAGTGTCAAGTTCAGTAAGAAGTGACCGGACTCGGGCTGCTAGGGGATGATACGTTCTGAACCGCCAATGCAAAAGATGGATCGCTGTGTTAGGAAAAAGGAGACAGTAATTGGGACGGTGAGGCAAATTATGAATGTGGGCAGTATAATCTGTAAGCAGTAGTTTCCACCACAGCCGCAACAGAAGAACGCCAGCTTCTTTGGGAGGCTGTTCACTGAGCGCGTTTCGAAAGCTCCAGTCGCCAGCTGAACTCCACAGGGGAGGACAGAATCTAGCAGCTGCAGTGTGGAGGGTGATTCTGAATCACACACCAGGCTCTCATAGTCAATATGGGACTGCATGAGGGCTTTGTACAACTGCAGCAGTGTAGGGTGATCAGCACCCCAGTCAGTGTGGCTCAGGCATTGAAAGTTGCCAGCAGCACTTTTCCTTAAGCTGATGAAGATGCAGAAGCCAAGTTAAGTGAACATCGAAGACCAGTTCTAAAAAGCAGTAAGTCTCCACTACATTAACTAGCTGGTCGTCAAGGTAAAGTTCTGGATAGGGTTGGACAGTACGACAACAACAGAAGTACATGATGCAAGTCTTGGTGGCCAAACACTGAAAGCTTTGAGTGAGGCCCAATGACTGTCTTTTGCATGGCTCCCTGCAACTGGCGTTCAGTCATACCAATAGAAGAGGAGTAGAAGGAAATACAAAAATTGTCAGTATAGGAGGGGAGATACAGAAATACCGAGGACCCTACTGCTCGTGCAAGACTGTTAACAGCAATTAAAAAGAGTGGGGCACTGAGGACACAGCCTTGTGGGATCCCATTCTCTTGGATATGGGAAAACTGTGAGAAGCAATGATTCAAACTTTGAACGTGCGGAATGACAAGAAGTTCTGTATAAAAATTGGGAGCGGGCCTCAGAGCCCCACTCATGCAGAGTAGTGAGGATGTGGTGTTGCCTAGTGGTACTGTAGGTCTTGGTCAGGTCAAAAAGGACCACAATAAGGTGTTGTTGCCGGGAAATGGCCAATTGAATGGCAGACTCCAGGTGGACCAAGTTGTCAGTGGCGGGTCGCTCTTGGCGATAACCCCACTGGGATGTAGCCAGAAGGCCCCAAGACTCAGGAACCAACACCACTCCCAGCTCACCATATGTTCTCTCAGCTTGCACAGATCATTGGTTAGGATGATAGTTAGTCTCTTACCAGGCTTTAGCACTGGAGCGATGATACTTCCCTGTCATTGCGTTGGGAATTCGGCATTACTCCAGATGTGGTTTAAGATGGCAGGGAGATGGCACTGGTAATCCACTGATAGATGGTTAATCATTTGGGAATGGATATGGTGTAGGCCAGGGGATGTGTCAGGACAGTTAGCAAGAGCACTGAGAAATTCCTACTCAAGGAAGGGAGCATTACGGCTCATGGTGGTGTGGAGCAGAAGATGGGTGTTGTCGTTATATCCACTGTTTGAGGAGACAGAAGGAGGCGCAGAAATTCTCAGACACAGAGGTGTTAGCATAATGCTCGGCAAGATGTTCTGCGATTATGTCAGATCAGCAGACATAGCTTCATGTGGAAATTCCATATACAGCTGCAAGTGTCTGATACCCGTGAAGCTGTTGGAACTTGATCCAGGCCAGGGAAGGAGTGGTTCATGTTTGAATGGTAGCAATGTATCATTCCCAACACTCCTGCTCCCATTGTTTGATGAGTAGGAGGATCTGGGCATGGAGCCGTTTGAAGGCAATGAGGTTCTCCGGGGACAGGTGGCACTTATGACATAGGAGGGCCTGCCTATGGTCTTAAACGGCCATAGCGATTTCCGGTGACCGCCAAGGCACTGACTTCCATCGCAAGCAACCAAGGAATGGCGGATTGCTGATTCAGCTGCAGCAACAACGGTAGTAGTGATGCTGTGGATCTCTTTGTCGATGTTGCCATACAACTCAGATTCAACAGTGGTGGCAGTGGTGAAAGCAACCCAATCAATGCTTCTCAGAAGCAGCTTCAGGGGCAGAGGAAGACCATGAAGCCCTTCATTCAGCAGTTAGTGGCTCTTTCAGCCAATGGCTGCTGTCCACTTGACCACAGGGGGTGAGGGTGGGGGGTGTCCATGGTAAGTAGAGTCCCAAGGGACACCTTCCACGTGAGAGGAGCCAGAGGAGATAGTTGCTCCTCTGGCTGGGAGGACGGGAATGCAAGAGAAGAAGACATGTCCCCAGCAAGCAGATGAGAAGATGAAGAGGAGTGGCCCTGAGGGCCCACTGGAGTAAGCTCAGATGAGGAGCTCATTTTGGAGCACCACACAGTCCGCTATGCAGGGGGAGTGGTGCTCTCCACAGCTGACACAGGTGGGAGAAGATGCACATGGAGTATTCAGATGTAGTAAGGTTTGACATCACATCGTTATAACATCACCTTGACATTTTCAGGTAATGAATCACCCTCAAAGGCCAAGATGAAGGCACCAGTGGCAACCCTATTGACTTTAGGCCCACTATAGGTGCACTGAATGGAGTGAACATCCTATCATTCCACATTGGCATGTAGCTCATCGTCGGACTGCAACAGGAAGTCATGATGAAAAATAATTCCCTGGACCATGTTGAGGCTGTTATGGGGAGAGACCAACACAAAAATATCACCCAGCTTGTCACAGGCAACTAACGTCTGGAACTGGGTTGGGGATGGCATCTGAATCAAAACAAACTCACCGCACATTTTTAACAGCACTGTCACTTCCCCAAACTTGTCCTCCAGGTGCTCAACATAAAACAGAGGCTTCGTGTCCAGAAAGGAGTTCCCACCAGTTCTGCTGCACACTAAATAATGAGATGAATATGGCTCTCTTCATTCTGTAGCCCTATGTATACTATGGAGGAGAATGATTTAGAGTCATGCCTACCAGGATTGTAATCAACCTTCCCTTTGTTAAAGACTGCTGGGGCCATTCAGTCCCCAGCAAAAGATGTCTTGGTGCGCTTCATTGTGGGTCATCCTCCCTGATGCCACCCACTCCTATCAGGGGCTCTCCCCACAGGTGCCACCCAGCCACTGCAAAGGCCACCTGCACGATGGCCATTGCCAGGAGTCCTGATGCCCCAAGAAGACTGGCATCTACTCCTCGGCATACAAGAGGAGTTCGAAGCCCAGGCACAGCAGTGTGAGCCCTGTGTTGTCAGGGGGCTACCAGAAAATGGGTACATCATGGCCCCACCACAAGAGACTGGCTACTGTGCTGGATATTGGGTGTGGAGAAATCCAATAGTGTCATGGGGGCAAAAGAGGACAGTAGATAATGGAAGATGATGTACTTCGGAATGTGTCCTCGCTCAAATAGTTGAATTGCTGGTGGAGATGCAATGATATGACAATAAGAGGTGCAGGAGATCTAATCTAATGGCACTATGGGTAACTGATGTACTGCATAAGACGTCTTTCCCCAAATGGCATGCACTTCTGCAGAATTTGGAAAGTGGAAGGTCAAACCATAAAATGGGACCTGAACTTATTGGTTCGAAAAGTAGGAGACTCCTTTTAGTCACCTCTTATGACAGCCAGGAATATCTCAGGTCTATTTTAACCCCCAAACATGCAGGGGGGGTGGGGGGGTGGGGGAAGGTCTTCCCATGGTGTTACTAGGGAGGGGAATGACTTGGGGTCATATGTCGCAGCATTGTATTCTACTTTCCCTTTCATGAAGACTGCTGGAGCCATTCAGTTCCCAGCAAAAGATAAATTTGTCCACTTCACTGTGGGTTGAGGCTTTTATGGGGAGTGGCAAACTAGGAATATCATCCAGCTTGTCGCAGGCGAATAACACCCGGGTCTGATTTGGGGATGCTGTCTGAATAAATACCAACCCATTGCACATTTTGGACAGCACTGTCACTTCCCCAAAGTGGGATACTCCTTTTAGTTGCCTCATACAACAGGCAGGAATACCTTGGGCCTATTCTAAACCCCGAACCCACAGGGGGTCATAAGTTTGGGCCACCAGTTTGTTGTGGATGTCATAATTCTGAAACATGCCACTCAGCACAATGAATAAAGCAGCAGTAGTTCTAGCTTGGCTAAAATCATAAGGCCAAGAAAATGTTCTTAGATGTCACCAATGGAGTCCACTAGTCTCACAACAGTAAAGTATTGTGACTTATCTGAAATACCTGTTGCTTCATCCACGACACAGACATAAAATGAGGTCCTATCCAAACTTGAATGTGTGTATTCACAAATCTACTCATTTATACATTCAATCAGTTCACTCTGTACAGGTTTTGAAAATCTCATAGTGTGCTTTCAAATCTTTGTTTCCACTTTGCGCAAGCTTAAAACTGGTTCCAAAATTTCTGGGATTCAGAAATATTCTGTCTCTTTATGATCTCTGAAAACTAGCTCCTGCCTATACAAAAGATTTGTGATGTCAGTTAGAATTTTCATAATGTCTTTGCTAGCTTTCACTTAATTGTTCTGTCTCATTTTCATCAGTTTTTGATCTTCATTAAGAAGCTCCAAAATACTGAACACTAAACCAAACACATCCGTGCAAAATAAAAGTACTTAGATGAGCTTTAGAAGATGCATGCGATGCCTGATCCCTAAACAGATTGTTTAAATCATCAAAACCCTCAGAGGACCATACAGTTTTTCTTGTGCTTAACAGGTAACATTGCCAGCAGAATAATTTTCCTTTTGTAGGGCTAGAAAACAATGATTTGTGCTGTTCATACCACAAACTTTGGAATGTATGTGTTTTGAACTTATTTTTCCTAACACTTTGCGGTCTAGCTGCGGGCTATGCCCGCAGTCCCTGTAGTGAGCGTTGCCGACGAGCGACGAGCTGTGCCTGCAGTGATGTACAAAAATGCATAGAAAACAAACTACAGGCTATACTCGCAGTTTGTGTGTTCCGTTACACAGCTTGATGGTTTAATTATGCGAAAAATCTGCTAGATAGCAGCACCAACTGGAGAAATGTTCGTTTCTATAGATTCTATCACATCCATGCATTAGCAGTGGCAGCAAGATGTCACAGTGTAGACGAAGACTTACAGATGAAGAAATTTTGGATGCTCTGTTCAATGATTCAGGTTCTGAAGGAGAACTTAGTGATGATTCTGAAGATGATAGAGATACTACAGATAATTATAACATATTTACTGGAATTTAGACAGTGATACGTTGAAACATGTAAGAAACAGTAGGCTGCTCATACACGTTTGCTGTGTGTATTTCGAGTAATATATTTTAGACTTATAATGATAATACAAGTTTATCCAGTTATACATATGACTTATTTATTTACAGAAGAAGAGCTTCAGAATGATATTGACTTGACATCTCAGCAGGAAACGTGTCCAATAGATCACGAATTTCGGAATGGTAATTGCTCTCACTCCCTCCCTGTGCTTATAAATAATCAGTAGACTGTAATAATAGTAAACAATTTTGGCCAGTGTTATGTAATAACTTGTTTAGGTATTTAGGTAAATAATACAATACATGTTATCAAATCCTATATACGACTAATTTACAGAAATTGAAGATCAAACTGATGTTGTGGAGACACCCCAGCATGTAAAGCAAGCTGCTCCTGATCATGAAGTTGAAAACAGTAATTATTCTCAACCTTATCTTTCTCATTACCAATAAGAATACTGTTGATTTAGAGCAAAATTATGACACCATAAATTTACAAATCTACTTTAATTTTGTTATTTTAGTTCATCAACCGAGACCTCAACCTACACGTCGAGTACATCAAGTGAGAAGACCCAGGGCAGACAGCGATGTTGACTTGGGATGAGATGACATTCCTGTGTCTGCACCTCCTGTAAGGAACACTGTTTATGGAGAAGTTCTGAGAATTACAGTTCCACTTGATGCCACATCAACTGAATTTGACTTTTTTGAACACGATTTCAACAGGAATATGGTGAAGCTTGTCAAACAAGAAACAAACAGGTGTGCTGCAAATACCATTGCAAACTTGAGGTGTACCAATCAAATCAAGAAACACAGTTTGTGGTCGCATTGGAAACCTGTTACTTTAGCAGAGGTTTATAAATTTTTTTCTATAGTAATTCACATGTGCCTGGCAAAGAAGACATCCATAGCAGATTACTGGTCCACAGCTCCCATTCTTCACTCCACATTTGCAGCTAGACAGATGTCCCGAGATCATTTCAAGTCAATTTTGGCAACGCTGCATATAAATAATAATGATACATACATACAATGTGGACAGCCAAATCATGATCCTTACAATAAAATCAGACCATATTTTGATTATCTTGTGCAGAGCTTCAGAGACTCGCTAGTGCCAAGTGAGAATTTGACAATAGAAGAAGGAATGTGTTCCTTTAGAGGCAGGATACATTTTAGAGTCTATATGAAGAACAAGTTTAATAAGTCACAGCTGCAAAATACTAAGGCGAATTCTTTACAAATGAATGGAAAAACTGGTAGAAGCCGACCTCGGGGAAGATCAGTTTGGATTACGCAGAAATGTTGGAAGACGTGAGGCAATACTGACCCTATGACTTATCTTAGAAAATAGATTAAGGAAAGGCAAACCTATGTTTCTAGCATTTGTAGACTCAGAGAAAGCTTTTGACAATGTTGACTGGAATACTCTCTTTCAAATTCTAAAGATGGCAGGGGTAAAATACGGGGAGCGAAAGGCTATTTACAATTTGAACAGAAACCAGATGGCAGTTATAAGAGTCGAGGGGCATGAAAGGGAAGCAGCGGTTGGGAAGGGAGTGAGAGAGGGTTGTAGTCTGTCCCCAATGTTATTCAATCTGTATATTGAGCAAGCAGTAAAGGAAACAAAAGAAAAATTCGGAGTAGGTATTAAAATCCATGGAGAAGAAATAAAAACTTTGAGGTTCGCCGATGACATTGTAACTCTGTCAGAGACAGCAAAGGACTTGGAAGAGCAGTTGAACGGAATGGACAGTGTCTTGAAAGGAGGATATAAGATGAACATCAACAAAAGCAAAACGAGGATAATGGAATGTAGTCAAATTAAGTCGGGTGATGCTGAGGGAATTAGATAAGAAATGAGACACTTAAAGTAGTAAAGGAGTTTTGCTATTTGGGGAGCAAAATAACTGATGATGGTCGAAGTAGAGAGACATAAAATGTAGACTGGCAATGGCAAGGAAAGCGTTTCTGAAGAAGAGACATTTGCTAACATCGAGTATACATTTAAGTGTCAGGAAGTCGTTTCTGAAAGTATTTGTATGGAGTGTAGCCATGTATGGAAGTGAAACATGGACGATAAATAGTTTGGACAAGAAGAGAATAAAATCTTTTGAAATGTGGTGCTACAGAAGAATGCTGAAGATTAGATGGGTAGATCACATAACTAATGAGGAGATTTTGAATAGAACTGGGGAGAAGAGGAGTTTGTGGCACAACTTGACAAGAAGAAGGGACCGGTTGGTAGGACATGTTCTGAGGCATGAAGGGATCACAAATTTAGCATTGGAGGGCAGCGCGTAGGGTAAAAATTGTAGAGGGAGACCAAGAGATGAATACACTAAGCAGATTCAGAAGGATGTAGGTTGCAGTAAGTACTGGGAGATGAAGAAGCTTGCACAGGATAGAGTAGCATGGAGAGCTGCATCAAACAAGGCTCAGGATGGAAGACAACAACAACAACAACAACAACAACAACATGAAGAACAAACCAGAGAAGTATGGCATCAAACTGTTCTTTGTGTGTGACTCAAACACTGGTTATGTTCTAAATATGGAGGTTTACACAGGCAAAGGTGATGACTTCACAATTATTCCATTGTTTGAACGTCTACTTTCACCCTACTTATCTAAAGGTCACACTGTTTACATGGACCAGTTTTATACTAGCCCTAAAGTTATTGAACAAAGACACTTTAGGTGTTGGCACTGTTATGCTAAACAGAAAAGAAATGCCTAAGAGTTTGAAAAAGCTGTACTGAAGAAAGGTGAAATGACATTCAGACACAGACCACATATGATGGCTTGTAAGTGGAAGGACACCAGGGATGTGGCAGTATTGTCTTCAAAACATGGGGCAACAGTATCTGACATTACTGTCAGGGCTAAAGGGGGCCATATAAAAAAATTCAAGCCTGATGCAGTCCTTGATTATAATATAAACAAGACAGGTGTTGATTGAAGTGATCAACTTGTTGCTTACTTTCCCTTCAAAAAGAAAAGTATGAAATGGTGGAAGAAGCTTTTCTTCCATCTTTTCATTCGGGGAATAGTAAACAGTTACATAATGTATAAAATGTCACACAGACAACCATGTTCTCTGCATAAATTCATGTCTGCGATTGGAGAAAAACTGGCCATGATGGCAAGGGAGGAACAAGTGGGAGTGAACCCTTCAACTGTAGGCGACAGACTAACTGGGCGTCATTTTGGAAGAAAAATTCCTCCAACTGACAACAAAGTGAGGCCATGCAGATTGTGCAAAGTGTGTGGTGACAGGGCTAAGAAAGAAACTGGAAAGTGGAAGAGGAAAGATACAACTTATTATTGTGCAATGTGTGACGTCGCGCTGTGAATGCCAGAATGCTTTGAACTATTTCATATGAAAGCCAACTACGTATAGAAATTATTTATAAAAAATGTAATGTAATTTATTTGTGCATTGTAATTTTTTAAAATAACTACCTTTCATTTTGTTTTTATAAAACATAATCCAGTGCCATATTCTTTCTACCAACAATAAATCCTACTACAAGACTTTTTTATTTTCCTTGTTTCAGCTATCAGCTCATGATAACAGTGTAAATTTAAGTGAAGTCGGTAACTATAATGTGTTACTTCATTGTAAAGTTTAAGTTACAGTGGTAAAAATGAAAAAAATAAATAAACTGTAATGATTTATCTCTAACCGTTCCTAAATTACGATTTTTTGAAAAACGACAGAAAACCCCAGTCTCGTGTGCTAGAATGTCGTACTAAGTCCCAGACCTTAAAGTGTTACTGTAATGCTGGTGTTGGATGTCCTTTCTTCAGAATTTAATTTCTTTCAGTTTCACATCTCCTTGAAAGCGAAAGCTCCTGAAAGGAAGTAATGATGTCCTCACTCGAAAGTGTTACATCAGTACTTCTACAAGACTGGGGTTCATTAATTTCACAGCACACGGGACAACAAATGTAAGAGAAACCTAAAGAGGCAGTACCACAGCTGCTGGCCTCCTGTTTCACACAAGTGCATGTCAACACAGCTAAGGCAGCCTGTACCTCCTCTTCTGTTCCTAGTAGTGAAGTCATGGTTACCATGGCAACCGAGCACTTGCAGGCAGCCTGACATGTTTCTGGCCTCCTTGCCATAATGCTTCATGCCTCTGTCTGCCTTAGATTAGGGCTAAGCCTTTGCACTTTGAATTGGTCTCTAGTGCTGGCAGTTTAGATGTAGTAACACTGGCTAATGTCTTTCACACTCACTGACAGGGGTACATAAAAGTTTATTGGAAATATGATTATTGCTGCTACTGCTGCTAATGTATTATTGAAAAGTAGGGCAAGAGCTAACAATTTGCAACATTGTTCCCAAACCTAACTGGGGTCCTTTGGTTTGAATCCAAGTGGAGGTTATCAACCAATGGCTTCCTTGACTCTGTGACAGTCTTGGCTGCAGATTTCTAGACCTGTCTTATTGTGGGAATCCCTTTGATAGGTCAGGGGTGCACTACACAAAGCAAGCAGCTACTCAGGTAACAGAGTACTTGTGGAGTGCACATGGGAGTTTCTTAGGCTAGCTGGTAGTTTGAGATACTCTCATGAACACTCACCAGTAGATACGTGTATAGGGAAATCAGACCATGTTCAGAGTAAAGACAGTTCAACTGCAAAAAATTTTATCAGTAAATTGTCAAAGTATTTGTAACTAAGTTCCCAAATTTACAGCCCTCCATGAAAGTTCTTTACCTCAAATTATTCTTGGGATTGAGAGCTGGATAAAACCTGAAGCAAAAAGCTCTGAGACATTTAGTGAAACCTGGAATGTTTATCAGAAAGAGAGATTGGGCGCCATAGAAGGGGTAGTGTTCATTGCAGTCTCTACTGAGACTGAAACTGAGTGTGATAGTGAAGTTAACTGGTCATGCATAATAGGTCTGTGTGAAAGCAAGTTAATTGGTAGATGTTTTTACTGGTCACCCGAGTTTGCTGTGACAGTGCTAGAGTCATTCAAAGAAAGTTTATGGTCAGTTGTGCATAAATATCTAAATCATGCAATACTAGTTGGTGGTGGCTTTAACCAACAGAGTACGGACTGGGACATGCATGGATTCATTGCACGGGGTACAGACAGACTTCTTGTGAAGTACTTTTGAACACATTTTCTGAAAACTATCCTGAGCAGCTACTTGGCATCCAACATGTAAAGAAAGTGTCTTGGACCTTACCGATGGCATCAGTACAGAGATTGGGATTAGTCATCATGATGTCATCATAGCAACTATGTCCCCCCCAATAGCTGAACGGTCAGCATGATGAATTGATAATCCTCTGTGCCGAGGTTCGATTCCCGGCTGGGTCAGGGAATTTTCTCCACCCAGGGACTGGGTGTTGTGCTGTCCTCCTCAGCATCCTATCATCCTCATTGACTGCAGGTCACCGAAGTGGCATCAAATTGAAAGACTGGCACCTGGCAAACTGCCTGCCCAACGGGGGGCCCTAGCCATATGATTAAATTAAATTAAATAGCAACTATGGTTACGAAAGTTAATAAATCAGTCAAGAGGGCTACAAGAGTGTTTCTGCTAGAAAGAGCAGATATGCAGTTGTCAGTATCTCACTTGGACAATAAGCTGCAATCATTTAGTTTCAGAATGATGGCCACAGATGAATTATGGGCAAAGTTTAAACTGATTGTAAATCATGCAATGGACAAGTAGTGAATAGTAAATGGATAAGGGATGGAAAAGACCCACCACGGTTTAATAAAAAACTGTGTAAGATGCTGAGGAAGCAGAGGATGGTGCACTCACAGTTCAAAAGAGAATGCACAAATAACAACAAACAATGTTAGTAGACCTTTGTGCATCTGTGAAAACATCTATGTGGAGAGCATACAACAATTACCACCATCATGTCTTAGCAAAAGATCTGGCAGATAACCTGAGAAAATTCTGGTCATATGTAAAATTGCTAATTGAGTCTAAGGCTTCCATTCAGTCCCTTGTTGACCAGTCTGGTGTGGCAGTTGAAGATAGCAAAAGGAAAGCTAAAGTTTTAAATTTCATGTTCAAGAAATTGTCCACACAAGAGAATCATATAGACATGTCATCATTTGACCACTGAATAGACTCCCATATGAATGGCACACTAATAAGCATCCCTGGCATAGAGAAAGAGCTGAGAGATTTGAAAGCAAATAAATCACCAGGTCCAGATGGAATCCCAATTCGGTTTAACAAAGAGTACTCAGTGGCATTGGCCCTTAACCTAACTTGAATTTATCGTGAATCTCTCACCCAGCACAAAATCCCATGCAACTGGAAAAAGTGCTGGTGACTCCTGTACATAAAAAGGATAAAAGAATGGACCCACAAAATTACAGATCAATATCCGTAACTTTGGTTTGCTGCAGAAACCTTGAACACATTCTCAGTTCGAATATAATAAACTCCCTTGAGCCTCAGAAGCTTATGGCCATGAATCAGCATGGTTTTAGAAAGCATTGCTCATGCCAAACTCAGCTTTCCCTTTTCTCACATGATATACAATGAACTATGGATGAAGAGAAACAGGCTAATTCTATATTTCTATATGTCTGGAATGCATTTGACACAGTGCCCCATTTCAGGCTGTTAACAAGGGTATGAGCTTATGGAATAAGTTCACATAGGCCTATGTGAGTACCTTGAAGACTTCTTAAGTAACAGAACCCAGTATGTTGTCCTCAATGGTGAGTGTTCATCGGAGACAAGGGTATCATCAGGATTGTCCCAATGAAGTGTGACAGGACCACTGTTGTTCTCTATATATATAAATGATTTGATGGTCAGGGTAGACAGCAATTTGTAGTTGTCTACTGATGATGCTATGATGTATGGTAAGGTGGCAAAGTTGAATGACTGTAGGAAGATACAATATTACTTAGACAAAATTTCCAGTTGGTGTCATGAATGGCAGCTAGCTCTAAATGTGGAAAAATGTAAGTTAATGCAGATGAGTAGGAAGAACAAACCTGTAATGCTCAGATACAGTATTAATAGTGTCCTGCTTGACACAGCCAGATCATTTAAATATCTGGGCATAACACAAAGTGATATGAAATCGAATGAATATGTGAGAAACGTGGTAGTGAAGGCAAATGGTTGTCTTTGGTGCGTTTGGAGAATTTTAGAAAAGTATGGATCACATGTAAAGGAGACCGCATATGAGGTGCTGGTGTGACCTATTCTTGAATACTGCTTGAGTGTTTGGGACCTGTACGTGGGCCAATTGAAGGAAGACATCAAAGCAATTCAGAGGTGGACTGCCAGATCAATAGGTTCAAACAAGACACATTTGCTACAGAGATGTTTAGTGAAATCAAATGGGAATCCATGGAGGCAAGGTGACATTCTTTTCGAGAAACACTATTGAGAAAATTTAGAGAACTGACATTGGAAGCTGACTTCTGAATGATTCTGCTGTCGCCAACATACATTGCACATAAGGACCACGGAGATAAGATACGAGAAATGAGTGCTCATATGGAGGCATATAGACAGTCGCTTTCCACTGGAACAGGGGAGGGAACGAATGACTAGTAGTAGAGCACCGTAAACCCCCCGCAACATACGGTGCAGTGGCTTCTGGAGTATCTATGTAGATGTAGATGTAAGGAGGGTCATGGATATGATAAGCCAGTTGTGATGGAAAACATTTAAACAAAAGCTTTTCCATTGAAGCGAGAGTTTTTGCACAGAAATTCAATCACCAACTTTCTCTTCTGAATATGAAAATATTTTGTTGAAGCCCACCTAAATGGGGGAAATAACCACTGTAATAATATAAGAGATATCTGAGCCAGTACAGAAAGATTTAGCTATTCACCTTTGCAATGTGCTATTCAGGAGTGGAACAGTCAAGAAATAGCCTGAAAGTGGTTGTATGACGCAGCTGCCAAGCACTTAATTGTGAATTAAGAGTAATGATGTAAATGTAGATGTAGGGGTGTTTTCCCCGACATACTTATTCAGCTTTTGGGTTATACAAGAGCCACAGCTAGGTTTGCCAACTATTTTGGGGATAAATAGCTCATCTTCTTCCAAGAAGAAGGTAAATAAGAAGTATATTTCTAAAAATGAGGTATTTCAAAAATTTATGTAGTTCTTTAATTAAATACAAATTTTCATACTTCTACTGTTAAACGTCAATTTTTGTTGGATCTCAAAGTTTAATATCTGGTGCAAATGGTAAATTTATGTTTACATAAATGAATAATTAATTTTTAATTTAAATTTATTGAAGCTCTGCCTCTTTCATCCCAACAGTTTGCACCCATCACCAACTACTCTGTTTTGGTAAATGCTGAGGCAATTTAAACAGAAAACACATGGGATACATTTTTTACATTGTTTGGTGACTTTATCACTTGCTTTTGACCATATAGTGTAACTCGTATTTTGGGTGAAAAATATTTGTCATCATTCATTAGTTTTCTTTGAGCTTTTTAAATTAATATAGTTTCAGAACAAGAACCTTCCTTGCAGATACTGTATATTACACTGAATTTATTTTGAGGCTCACTCTTTATCCAGTCATATGATTTCTGCTATTCACATTTAAATTTACTTAATAGTTAAGGGTTTGTTTTCATTGGATTTACCGATATAACAGATTCACTTTCACAATTATTTGTTGTTTTTTAAGCAACAAAAAACCATATTTATGAATTCCAAACTTTGCAACTGTTTACAGGAATTAAAATGCAAAAATCTAGACAACACGCCATAACTTTAGCTCCAAATGGTTTTTATGTGTGTTGAAACATGTGTGTGTCTGTGTTTTTGAATATTATTAAAAGGATACATTTATCCTGTTGTAAGTGTTTATTTTTCATGTAACTGTTGGTTAATCACTCCACCATTCAGCCCATACTCAGTGCAGCTGGCAGAAGAAACTCTTGACACCTGAGGCAGCTTTCGCCCCTCCAAGTCTGATGCACTGAAAGCAGGTACATTACCCTGCTGCCACACTTCTAGAGTAATACATCAAAATTATTGAGCTGAATTATGTTACATCATCATACACCTTTGTTCTAATTAGCTGAGAATGTACCTGTTTGATGTATTTATGGATACAAACACATTTTAGTTAATTAGATTAAGGGGAACGATAAAAACTAGAGTCACTGAGTTTTTAATGTAGTTTTATTTGATTTCATAAAACACAAAATATTATTTTAACTCATTTCAGTTACAAGAGAAGTCTCAACAATTTTAACCAAATCGCAGGTGTGTGTGTGTGTGTGTGTGTGTGTGTGTGTGTGTGAGAGAGAGAGAGAGAGAGAGAGAGAGAGAAAGAGAGAGAGAGAGTGAGTGAGTGAGTGTGTGTGTGTGTGTGTGTGTGTGTGTGTGTTGTGTATGTTTGTTTTAGAGCCACTCAACAGCTAGGTTACCAGGGACCAAGATTATTTACACCATCTTATCCATGTTCTTCGACTGCAATTGTTTCCTCGTTTCCATCCAGACTTGTCCAGTTCTCACAAGAACACACTCTGAGAGGGTTGAAGTGGCAGGAAAGCACAAAATACTTTAAGGCAGCATCAGATATAAATCGTGTGGAGTCATGGTACTTGTTCCAAAAAGCTGTCAAATTTCTCCTCTATATCTGGTTACTTTGGGAATAAGTACAGCGACATGTCCATTTGCACATTGGTAAGCCTTCCTGATGCTGACTTACTTTTCTTTCTCTTCCATGAAAAAAGTCCAGATCTTCTTCTTCTTCTTAACTTGTGTTTAAGTTTTCTCTACCTGACCTACCACAATGTTGTCATTATTTCATGTCTGGTTAATCGCCGCTATAAGCTCCTGTCAATAACTAAAGAGAAGGTTCAGTTGAAAGAAGAAATATATGGTTAACTACTAGACAGACTAGAGACTGGTTTCACTTGAAAAGCAAGAATGTATAATCCAGTCAATATGAAAACCTACAACAGAATGTATACATTGTTTACATTTGGTTGCTTCAGCAGTATGGTTTCGCTTGCAAGAATAAAATCAATAATAATCCAACTGATACATAAAAGTACAACTGACTGAATCAGTTATTTCCATTTGGGTGTTTCCATTACTAGGAACAATAGCACAACCAGTGTTCATAACTATCTATAAATAATATAGAGCTTTTCTTTATATTAGTGCCGTAAGTTTGCTATTGAGTCATTTGCTATCCGCACATTTATGTGCCTTTGTGAATTTCTTTCATAAAAAAATGTTATTAGGCTTATGTTAACACAAGTAAGTTCATTTTCCTAATAAAACAAATGTCTACTGGAGCAGCAGTGGTCTACGACATAACCAGATGAGATCATCCACTGCACTTTGTGTGGTAGGAGGTGACAGCTGCAAGAATCTTCTCTCAGTAAAATCTTCATACTATGAACAAAGGAAAGTATGAATTCTAATAGAAATTGAAAGTGAAATGTCTGATGTATTTATCATCCCATGTTCATTCTCCAGTCATCTACATCTATATCTACACAGATACTCCACAAGGCACCATACAGTATGTGGTGGAGGGTACCATATACCACTGCTAGTCATTCCCTCTCCTGTTCCACTCGCAAATACAGGGAACAACTGTCTGTATGCCTCTATATGAGCCCTAACTTCTTGTATCTTATCTCTGCAGTCCTTACAAATAGCTTGTGTTGGCAGCAGTAGAACTCTTTGGCAATCAGCTCCAAATGCCAGTTCTCAAAATTTTCTCGACAGTGTGCCTTCAGAAGAACATTGCTTTCCCTCCAGGGATTCCCATATAAGTTCCCAAAGCATTTCTGCAACAGTTACATGTTGTTTGAGCCTACCAATAACAAATCTAGTGGCCCACCTCTGAACTGCTTTGATGTCTTCCTTCAGTCTGACATGGTATGGATCCCAAACCGTCGAGCAGTATTGAAGAATATATCACATCAATGTCCTATAAGCAGTCTCCTTTACATGTGAACCACACTTTTCTAAAATTCTTCCAACACACTAAAGTCAACCATTCGCCTTACCTACCACAGTTCTCACATTCTCATTGCATATCATATCACTTTACAATGTTATGCCCAGATATTTAAATGATATTACTGTGTCAAGCAGGGCACTACTAATACTGTATCCGAACATTACAGGTTTGTTCTCCTTACCCATCTGCATTAACTTACATTCTTCCATATCTTCCAACAAAAAAATGGCTCTGAGCACTATGGGACTTGACATCTATGGTCATCAGTCCCCTAGAACTTAGAACTACTTAAACCTAACTAACCTAACGACATCACACAACACCCAGTAATCTTCCAACAGCCACTCAACTTCGACACCTAACTGTACTTCACAGCATCATCAGCAAACAACTGCAACTTCCTGTCCACCCTGTCCACCAAATTATTTATGTATATAGAGAACAATAGTGGTCCTATGGCAGTTCACTGAGGCACTCCTGACGATACCCAAGCCTCTGATTAACACTCACCATTGAGGACAACATACTGGGTTCTATTACTTAAGAAGTCTTTGAGGCACTTGAATATGTGAACTAATTCCATATGCTCATACCTTTGTTAACAGTCTGCAATAGTGCACCATGTCAAATGCTTTCTGGAAATCTAGAAATATGGAATCAGCCTGTTGCCCTTTATCCACTGTTCACAGTATATCATGTGAGAAAATGGGAAGCCGAGTTTTGTGTGAGTGATGCTTTCTAAAACTGTGCTGATTTGTAGAATAAGCTTGTCAAGAAATTTATTATATTCAAACTGAGAATATGCTCAAGCATTCTGCAGCAAACTGAAGTTATGGATATTGGTTTGTAATTTTTGTTGATCTGTTCTCTTATTCTTCTTGTACAGGGTGGGTCACTAACTATTGCCACCAAGAATAACTCTGAAAGTATGACAGGAGCTGAAAAGTATGTGGGACAAAAGTTACATGGGAAAAAAGGGGGCCATAATATGAAGTTTTGTTTTTGCTAGGTGGGGTTGCTTCAGAGATATGAAGGTGCTACTCTATCCTGTGCAAGCTCCTTCATCTCCCATCTGCAACATACATCCTTCTGAATCTGCTTAGTGTATTCATCTCTTGGTCTCCCCCTACGATTTTTACCCTCCACGCTGCCCTCCAATACTAAATTGGTGATCCCTTGATGCCTCAGAACATGTCCTACCAACTGATCCCTTCTTCTAGTCAAGTTGTGCCACAAACTCCTCTTCTCCCCAGTTCTATTCAATACCTCCTCATTAGTTATATGATCTACCCATCTAATCTTCAGCATTCTTCTGTAGCACCACATTTCAAAAGCTTCTATTCTCTTATTGTCTAAGTTATTTATCATCCATGTTTCACTTCCATACAAATGTGATCAGGAACGACTTCCTGACACATAAATCTATACTCGATGTTAACAAATTTCTCTTCTTCAGAAACACTTTCTATGCCACTGCCAGGCTACATTTTATATCCTCTTTACTTCGACCATCATCAGTTATTTTGCTCCCCAAATAACAAAACTGCTTTAAGTGTCTCATTTCCTAATCTAATTCCCTCAGCATCACCCGACTTAATTCGACTACATTCCATTATCCTCGTTTTGCTTCTGTTGATTTTCATCTTATATTCTCCTTTCAAGACACTGTCCATTCCTTTCAACTGCTCTTCCAAGTCCTCTCTGACAGAATTACAATGTCATCGGTGAACCTCAAAGTTTTTATTTCTTCTCCCTGGATTTTAATACCTACTCCAAATTTTTCTTTTGTTTCCTTTACTGCTTGCTCAATATACAGATTGAATAACATCGGGGACAGACTACAAACCTGTCTCACTCCCTTCCCAACCGCTGCTTCCCTTTCATGCCCCTCGACGCTTATAACTGCCATCTGGTTTCTGTTCAAATTGTAAATAGCCTTTTGCTCCCCGTATTTTACCCCTGCCACATTCAGAATTTGAAAGAGAGTATTCCGGTCAACATTGTCAAAAGCTTTCTCTAAGTCTACAAATGATAGAAACGTAGGTTTGCCTTTCCTTAATCTAGCTTCTAAGATAAGTCGTAGGGTCAGTATTGCCTTACTTGTTCCAATATTTCTACAGAATCCAAACTGATTTTCCCCAAGATCAGCTTCTACCAGTTTTTCCATTGGTCTGTAAATAATTCGTGTTAGTATTTTGCAGCCATAACTTATTAAACTGATAGTTCGGTACTTTTTTACATCGGTTAACACCTGCTTCCTTTGGGATTTGAATTATTATATTCTTCTTGAAGTCTGAGGGTATTTTGCCTGTCTCATACATCTTGCTCACCAGATGGTAGAGTTTTGTCAGGACTGGCTCTCCCAAGGCTGTCAGTAGTTCTAATGGAATGTCGTCTACTCCCGGGGCCTTGTTTTGACTTAGGTCTTTCAGTGCTCTGTCAAACTCTTCACACAGTATCATATCTCCCACTTCATCTTCATCTACATCCTCTTCCATTTCCGTAATATTGTCCTCAAGTACATCACCCTTGTACAGGCCCTCTATATACTCCTTCCACCTTTCTGGTTTCCCTTCTTTGCTTAGAACTGGGTTTCCATCTGAGCTCTTGATATTCATGCAAGTGGTTCTCTTTTCTCCAAAGGTCTCTTTAATTTTCCTGTAGGCAGTATCTATCTTACCCCTAGTGAGATAAGCCTCTACATCCTTTCATTTGTCCTCTAGCCATCCCTGCTTAGCCATTTTGCTCTTCCTGTCGGTCTCATTTTTGAGACATTTGTATTCCTTTTTGCCTGTTTCATTTACGGCATTTTTATATTTTCTCCTTTCATCAATTAAATTCAATATTTCTAGTTACCCAAGGATTTCTACTAGCCCTCATCTTTTTACCTACTTGATCCTCTGCTGCCTTCACTACTTCATCCTTCAAAGCTACCCATTCATCGTCTACTGTATTACTTTCCCCCATTCCTGTCAATTGTTCCCTTATGCTCTCCCTGAAACTCTGTACAACCTCTGGTTTAGTCAGTTTATTCAGGTCCCATTTCCTTAAATTCCCACCTTTTTGCAGTTTCTTCAGTTTTAATCTACAGTTCATAACCAATAGATTGTGGTCAGAGTCCACATCTGCCCCTGGAAATGTCTTACAATTTAAAACCTGATTCCTAAATCTCTGTCTTACCATTATATAATCTATCTGATACCTTCTAGTATCTCCAGGCTTCTTCCATGTACACAACCTTCTTTCATGATTCTTGAACCAAGTGTTAGCTATGATTAAGTTATGCTCTGTGCAAAATTCTACCAGACGGCTTCCTCTTTCATTTCTTACCCTCAATCCATATTCACCTACTATGTTTCCTTCTCTCCCTTTTCCTACACTCGAATTCCAGTCACCCATGACTATTAAATTTTCATCTCCCTTCACTTTCTGAATAATTTCTTTCATCTCATCATACATTTCATCAATTTCTTCATCATCTGAAGAGCTAGTTGGCATATAAACTTGTACTACTGTAGTAGGCGTCAGCTTCGTGTCTATCTTGGCCACAATAATGTGTTCACTACGCTTACCTGCACTCATATCTTTTTATTCATTATTAAACCTACTCCTGCATTACCCATATTTGATTTTGTATTTATAACCTTGTATTCACCTGACCAAAAGTCTTGTTCCTCCTGCCACTGAACTTCACTAATTCCCACTATATCTAACTTTAACCTATCCATTTCCCTTTTTAAATTTTCTAACCTACCTGCCTGATTAAGGGATCTGACATTCCACGCTCTGATCCATAGAATGCCAGTTTTCTTTCTCCTTTACCATACACACATTTAAATGTACGATATGTAGGGTGAGTACGTTGTGCATATCTTTCAGCATTTAAGTCTCTAGCTCTCTCTGTAGTTCATTGGCATTCTCCATAAATGAGAAGCATATCGACTTGTTTTTCAAAGGAATACATCATTCACATTTGCTTGATTCAACAATACTAGTCTTACCACTCGTATTAGTATTGTATTGCGAAAGCATTGAATGGTGTTTATGTGTCAATGGCATGTTAGATGAATACGCCGTATTTGGTGAATACTTACGATTTGCACGATATATGAGAGAGAATTGTCAGAGCATATGCTTTGATAAGTGCTGAAGTGATAAGGAATACCACTCAATTCCTGATAAGAAGATTGCAGTACTGCATTGATACCAATGGTCATCACTTCGAACACCTTCTGTAAATGCACGTTCATGCTACCTTTTTGACCTTCAAAGACCTTACTGTTACACGTCACTGGATTCGTCTTGATAGCCATTATCAGAAAATAAGTACCAAACTATACCATCCCATTCAAAAAAACAAAGTTGACCTTCATATCTCTGACGTGACCCCATCTAGCATAAAACGACCAATGTCATATTGTGGCCCCCGTTGTCCCATGCAAGTGTCCCATGCAAGTGTCCAACACACTTTTCAGCTACTATCGTGCTTTCAGAGTTATTCTAGGTGGCAATAGTTAGTGACTCACCCTGTATAGGGGAGTCACCTGTGCTTTTTTCCAATTGCTTGGGACTTTGTGCTGGGTAACAGAGTTACGATCAATGCAAGCTAAGTGAGGGGTCAAAGCTGTAGAGTATTCTTTGTAAAACCAAATTGGAATTCCATCTGGACCTGGTGACTTATTTGCTCTCAAATCTTTCAGTTGTTTCTCTATGCCAGGGATGCTTATTATTATGTCATCCATATGGGAGTCTGTCCAATGGTGAAATGATGGTATTTTTGTATGATTCTCCTGTGTTAGTCATTATCCTACAGTAATAAAAATCAATGTAAAAATATGTTTTTGAACTTGTGTAAAGACTGCCAGAAAAAGCTAGTTATGTGCTGTTTATTTACACACCATTACCACAGTAATTTCTAAATGTGACTATTTGGATATTGGTAATCTGTAACATCTGGTTTTCATTTTCACACTGGTTGAAACTTCACTTCATAATCACTAATTTTTATAAGTATATATGAACATTGTTTCCCTCTGGTTAGTTGTATTGAAACAACACATTTTGAGAATTAATAACCTCAAATCAACAGTAGATTTAACATGTATGCTTGTATTTAGCACAGTTATTCAAAGAGTGCAGAAGTCACGTGAAAAGTTAACTAGGCCTTTACATACAAGTTTCTCAAAATGCTAAATACTCTCTCTGAAATTTTGTCACTGTGACAATTTTAACCAATCTTTTTAAAGTAACAAATGACTTAGTAATAACATTAAACAGTTTTCTGACCAACGTACAATCTAGTTTCTTTCTTCTTAGCTTCAATAATGTCTCCTGTCATAATTCTAACTAACATTTGAAATAAAAAAAAAACAATAAATTATCACAATTTACACATAAGGAACAGTTTTTTCCCAAAACAGTACATACCTTCCCGGCTTCACAGTCTTCAATAAACTGATAGTGTCTCGAAGTACCCATCGATCGAATACCATTTGCAAACGCAACAAAATTCACACAAATTGTTGAAGGAAATGATGTGTCATATTGAAATGCTGCAGACAGAACTGCAACTGGCTAAAACAATAATAAGATACAATCAGTACTAAGTATTATTTTGCTAGTAAAGTACACTTACATGTATAATATTTAGTTAGTAAAATTCCCTATGCCCTTAATTTTTTAGATATAAAATGATATTGCACAGAATCATTTTAATATGCTATCCTCATTGTTGATTATTTTTGATGATAATTCTGCTTATCTGACATCAATCACGTGGAATTTTACTTCTACAAACACCTGCAACAAAAATATATGAACCAGCAGCTACTAACCTTTAGATGTACAGTGAAACTAAATTGCTGCACTTCGTACAACTTCTTACTGTAGTTTCAGACACAAGACACACTCGGTCCTTTTCAATAGGGTGTATTATAATTAACGGCATAAACAACACAGATGAAAGTACACAATGCTAGAAGCAAAAGAGTTTCAGTTAAGATGGGCTCTAAAATGCATACCTTAAGATATAGGAACATTTGTTCATCTTCAGTTCTGTGAAACAAATGTCTTGTACTGCAAGCTCTTCATTTTCCATAATTTGGGAGCAGATACTATGGTCAAAACAAGAAAAAACGTCCAGTAAACGTGGGCTTTAAAGTGCATATCTTAAGAGCTATGAGCACTTGTTCCATAGAAGAGATGTGTTGCTCAGTAGCGCAGATGAAGTAGTACTCATATTTCTGAAGTTACGTGCTTTGGAGCCTGTGTTCGCTAAGATATTTTTGCTTCCAGTCTTGTGTATTTTCAACTGCATGTGTTTACACAACTGACTATGACACACCCTGTATACCTCACAACATTTTCCCTGGTGTTGATGGCTGTCTCAGTGATTTCCTGCTTTGTATCTCAGTATATACCAACCACATGACAAATTGCTAGTAATCATACTTCAACTGTTGCTATTGTTTCCAAACAAAATTCTACTCCATCCACAGCATTTGCATTCATGCCAAATGTATCTTTTCGAATGATAATCAATTCAGTAAAGGCATAGTTGTCCGTATTACTGACTCCATTTCTTTCAGCTCACAAACTAACTTCCTGTGTCACTTCATTTAGTTCCACATTAATTTATCCTTCTCAAAAACAGTAAAGAAATGTCCCTTTCACCATATATAATGCACCAAACAGATTCTGCATTATACCTCTGATTTTCTGTAGTGATAATTTTAAAACAAGAGCTTTTTATCCCTACTCATCCAGATTAGTTTTCTGATTGTTCTACCAGTTTCTACAACATTCTGGCTCAAAGATAAGTTCCTAGACAGTTCACATATGTGCTGCAGGGCTAAAATTCCTTCGACTGTCCCTGAAGTAGTATTGGTTCTGTGCACCCTCCAAACAGGATATCCTCCAAATACATTACTGTAAAGGTTAGATTAGATTAGATTAGAGGTACTTTTCATCGCAATTGATCCATAGTGAGAAGATCCTGTAGGATGTGGAACATATAAGAACACAATAATAAACAATAAATATTACAAAATAAGAACACACATGCTAATGTACCTTCCACATACCCCAAATGAAATTGCCAATGTAAATGGATAGATAAAAATTCTACTCACCAAGTGACAGCAGGGGGGGAAAAAAAAAAAAAAAAAAAAAACCACACACACACACACACACACACAACAGGATTTAACTTTTACAAGCTTTCAGAGCCTGTGGGTCCTTCTTTCGGCAGAAGAGTTGAAGGGGAAGGAAGAGGGGTAAAGGAAAAGGACTGGAGAGGTTTAGGGAAAGAATATAGTTCAGAAAAGTCACCCAGAACCCCAGGTCAGGGGAGCCTTACCAGACGGGATGAAAAGGAAAGCAGTACGATGGTCACTTGATTTTCATAGAGGCAATTATGTCAACTGGGTAGGATAATTCCGATTCATCAATGCAAATAAGTAGTTCATTAATTTTACTTCTCAGCGTGTGAATATTTTGATGCACTAAAGATAATCAGCTTCTCACATTGACTGAGATGAAACAGAGGAGGGGGGGGGGGGGGGGGGGGGAATATAATTTCTGCAGATTGGTGCAAATTTTTTAACTAACAGCTGTGTTTGCTGATCCAATATGCCAGAATTATGCTGTTTAGTTTCTTCTTTCTGAACCTCATGGTTTGTTTTAGTTCTAACCTCTCTTAGAACTTGACTTCTTTCTGTCCTATATATCCAACAAAAGTTGCTGCTACAACACTTGTATGTTATTTTTCCCATTCATGGCAGTGACCCCCCCCCCCCCCCCCCCTTAAATTTCTGGCAATTAGCCCAGCCAGTTTACTCTTTCCTTTCCTGCTGAGGTGTAGGCCATATCTAGCATAAGCTCACCTATTGAGAGAATCTGTTGCTACACTTTCCTGCACATCCTTAGCTTCCCCACACACTTCATTCGACACGATGTTGAACCTAGCTTTGAAACTGTCCACCCATCCTGTGGATGCCTTAAACTCACCAATTCCAAGCTCTTTAGTGACTTTCAGAGCCTCACTCTGCAACATGGGTCCAGATAAAGGTAAACTTTTTGCCCATGCACTTAAGAACCATTCCCGCACTATTTCGTTAATTTCTTCATTTCCAGTCTTCTTCGTCTTTCATTTTATCTGCCCTTTCAACCCTTTCATCCATTTATCCTGAATCTTATCCTTATTTCTTAAGGTCTCATAAATTTGTGTTTTACCACATTTGAAATGCAACATAATTTCACGCACAGAGAGTTTGTCTTTCTCATTTGCCTTGATTACATTAATCTTTTCGTTAAGTGTTAATGACACATATAGTTTGTTTGACATCATGTTACTGTATCTCTTAAAATTCTCCTTGTCAATGGAAACTGGCAGAAAATAATAACCTTGCTGGGTAAAAAAACCATTGTTTAACGGAACAATACCCACCTCTTTCACTGCACACATTGCAGCAGAGTGTTGGTAGACGTGCAACAATGTTCCTGTATGCACCAGTGTGCATCAATAATGAGGAAAATGAGAAAGCCAACAAATAGAGTGCTGCCGAATGAACTGTTTCCTTTGATGTACTGTACCAACAACAAGCATACCTTATTCATTGTTGCACAGAGTGGCACGGTTTTAGGTCCACACCAGCAGTGCCGCATGCCACTTAACTGTGCCACTTAACAGAGGCGTTAAAAGTAACATCCTTGTACAATCATGAATAAATAATGAACTGTACTACAGTAATACTGTATAGGCTCTTTTCCACATTATATAATGAATTATTAAGTAAGATCTAAGATTTGCTTTCTGTTTCTGCATTAGGCACGTTCCACTTTATACAAAAGTTCAGTATATAAAAGTGCACTGAGCATCAGGGCTGAAATACTTGTATGGTTTGGGCAGATTTCCAAATTATACACATGCTGATTTGAGCAAGTTTTACTGTAATACAAATATAAAAATCTGTACAATGGTTGCAGCAGAGCTCGTATAAAATATGGCTGCTTTCACAGGCAGCCTGGCTTTTGATGGGGTAAGATAAGCCTGTGATAGGATTGCAATAGGAAGTGCTGGGTGAGTGAACAGGGCAGCTCTTGCACCTGGGTCTTCCACGGGGATCTGATCCTGTGGCAAGGGGTTGGAATTGGGAATGGCATAGGGAAGGACTAGGACATTGTGGAGGTTGCGTGGGCAATGTAATAATGCTTTAGGAGGGCTGGGATGTCACTTCAGGCCATGATGATAGGTAATCAAAGCCCTGATGAACTATGTAGTTCAACTGTTCCAGTCAAGGTTGGTATTGGGTGATGAAGGTGGCACTATTTTGTAGCTGGCTCATGGGGGTGGTGGGAGGATTGGGGGTGGTGGGGGGAAATGCCACAGGAAATCTGTTTGCAGACACGTTCTGGGGGATAATGCCTGTCTGTGAAGGCCTTAGTGAGACCGACACGTTCTGGGGGATAGTGCCTGTCTGTGAAGGCCTTAGTGAGACCTTCAGCATACTGGGAAAAGGAGTTTTTGTCACTGCAAATACACAGCCCCAGGTGGCCAGGCTGTATGGGAGGGGTTTTCTGGTGTGGAAGGGATTACAGTCGTTGAAATGCAAGTACTATTGGTGGTTAGTGGGTTGAATGTGGACAGAGGTGCGGATGGAGCCATCAGAGAGGAGGAAGTCAATGTCTACGAAGGTGGCATGCTGGATTGAGGAGGAGCAGGTGAAGCAGATGGGAGAGAAGGCACTGAGGTTGTGAAGGAATGAGGATAGGGTGTCTTAGTCCTGAGTCCAGATCATGAAGATATCATCAATGAACCTGAACCATACTAAGCATTCAGGGTTTTGGGAGGCTAGGAAGGTTTCCTCCACAGAGCCCATAAACAGGTTGCCATAGGAGGGTGCCATGCGAATGCCCATTGCTGTGCTACAGATTTGTTTGTATACCTTCCCTTCAAAGGAGAAGTAGTTTCCCCCACCTCATTCCAGACTGCTGTTCATATGACAGTTGCATTCCAGTCAGACCTGCCAGTGGTGGTGTTACGGGTGTATGCAATGTACTTGCTTGTATGAATGTGTGCATGCTTTCTTTGCTGAAGGAAGCTTTGGCTGAAAGCTGTAACATGTAACAGTCTTTTCATTGTGCCTGACTGCAATTCAACAGGTCATCTTTATGGTGCATAGCCACCATCCAAGTTTTGTCTTCTTCCACAATCTGACATCCATTCACACTGTCATCTACTTTATAAAGGACATTATTCATTACTTGGAGGCACTCCTCTTCAACATCACTAAGGAAATTAAAATTCACATCAATAACTTTCTGCTGCCTAAAACCATTAACACTAGTGTCACATTTACTCAGTTTCACCTACATCATCCTGACTAAACTCACCAATCTCAATTAATGGCACTTTATTTTCACTACTACTAATCATCAATTACTTACTTTCTCCCTTATTACAAGTTTTCTGCTCCATATTTATTTTTCCAACATTTTCATTCACTTTCTGCACAAATTCTACATGGGAGGATTGGGGGTGTGGGGGGAAATGTCACAGGAAATCTGTTTGCAGACAGGGTCTGGAGGATAGTGTCTGTCTGTGAAGGCCTTAGTGAGACCTTCAGCATACTGGGAAAAGTTCTTGTCACTGCAAATACACTGTCCCAGGTAGCCAGGCTGTATTTCAATATCCTTGCCTGTACCAATAATTATATCTACATTCTCTGTAATGACCTCCACTTTTTCAATACCAACAGAATCAATTTGCTTTGCTTTGAATATCATTTCTTTACTGCATGTATTATCATTTTAACTGTTACCTGAACTACTGTTAGCATCATTTTCTCCAAAAGCTTGGTTAATCAGCTGTTCTCTATCCTCACTATTTAAGCATGCAGAAAGAGACTTAAATTCCTTTGCTTTTTTCAGTCATTTATAGTTTTTCATGCCACACTGATATTGCTTCTTATAAAATTCTGTACATCAAATAGCTGGAACACACTCCACCTCCTCAAGACTATCCATTATTATGCAAGCCTCTTTTGGTACTATAGCATTCTCATTACTGGAAATATTTTTACTCACAAGAACCAGTTCCCAGTGGTGGGATCAACTTCTTGAAACCATCTATATCAGGGCCGCAAAAACACGGAAAACTGCAAGCGTGCAAAGCGAGGGGCAGCGAGTGCCTGCACAGTGCATCGGTTCAACTCGGCATACTCCACCTCAACTCGGCTTGCTAGGTGAGGCCGATGCTGTGCGCTGCTGAATGCGCTGCCAGACGGCTTAGTCAACAATGGAATATGTAAGTGCAAGACAATTACCGGAATAATGGAACCATCTGCTCCAAAAAAAGGGAAAATTGCCGAAAGTCAATTTAAACCGGAATGGGAACTCTCCTACTTTTTTGTGCATTGTGACGATAAAGCCAAATGTCTAATCTGCGGTACACTAATTGCGTGTGTCAGAAAATCGTCTATTGAAAGGCACTACAGCAAATTGCATTCAGAAAAGTATAGTGATATAACAGGAGATGCCAGAGAGGAAGAATTACGGAAGTTGCAAACTCTTGCAGAAGAGAATTCTGTATCTACAAACGAGTTTTTTTTTTCAAGTACTTTAGCATGTATGTTTTGGTTAAAGGTCATGCAAAACGAACTAACATTTGTTTAGATTCCTTGGTTTTCGTTTTCGCACTGGAGAATCAACGACATTGCTGAGAATTTGCATGAACAACTGGCAGTCAAAATTGAAAACTTCCTAGCGTACTCCATCGCACTTGATGGGTCCACGGATATTAATGACCCAGCTCAGTTAGCAATATTTTTGTGTGGTGTGGATGATGACCTACATGTAACGGAAGAGCTCCTGGATATGATTTTGTTGAAGGACACTGTTACAGGGGCGGATATTTTAGCAGCTGTTGAAATGGTAGCTGAAGGAATAGGACTCCCTTGGGAAAAGCTGTTTTCCGTAACCACAGACGAGGCACCAGCAATGTGCGGTAAAGCAAAAGGGTTTATTGGCCTACTGCGGAAAAACTTAACATGCTGAATTTACCTTCCGTTCATTGTTTTGCACACCAAGAGGCTCTTTGTGCGAAAGTTATCGGTCTTCAAGATGTGATGAAGGTAGTGGTGCGTATCGTGAACTACATTTGTTCTCATGGACTCACTCATCATCAATTCAAAGAATTTTTGATTTCCTTTGAAGAGGAGTATCCAGATATTCCCTACCACGCTGAGGTGCGCTGGCTGAGCAAAGGGAAAGTGACTTCTCGAATTTTTCGACTACGCAACACTGTGGCTCAGTTTTTGGAGAGCAAAGGATGTCCGGAGCCACTTTCTCATGACCCTGAATGGGTAGCTGATTTAGGATTTTTAGCAGACATTATGGTTCTCCTAAATAATTTAAGTCTGAAACTCCAAAACGAAAACAATCTCATCAACAACATGATCAGCAAAATAAACTCTTTCCAGTATAAACTGAAGCTCCTCAAAAACAACCTTTCAGACAAAAATACGCATCACTTTCCTGAGATATAAATTGTACCTTTATTAAAACAGCCTGATTTTTATAACCGCTCTAATCAAAATGGTACTATGTTTTTGTTTGATAGCATCTGTGCAGGAAGGAGCGCACTTTGAAAAATATGTCGAGGTGCTACAATCTCTTGAAAATGCGTTTAACGACTTATTCCAGGTAATGTGCTGGTATATGACATACAGTTAAATAAAGGAGATTGCATTACATATGCAAGTGTAACATTACATTAAAACCAATAGTACACATTACATGTTTATTAAAATCTATCGCATTTTAGTACTTCGAAACAACGGCTTACATTGCTTTCATTTATTAACATTGGCTTTGTTATTGTTTCAGGAAATTACCTACCTGCAGCCAATTCTCGATGTTTTTGTGAAACCTTTTTCGATGGATATTGAAAGTGTGCCTTCAGATTTACATTTCAAACTAATTGATTTGCAAAGCGATTTTCACCGAAAGGATGTGTTTGCTCCAATTCTACCAGAATTTGCCGAAGGAAGAATTTCCCAAGTTACACAGAGAAACAGTGAAGATTATTTCTATGTTTGTTTCCACTTGTGTATGTGAAAGGTTTTTTTTCTGTTTTGTCTTGTACAAAAACTAGATTGCATGTGAGTATTTCTAATTGTAATTTAAAAAATTCTCTCAGAATTGCTGTCAGCCAAACTCTTGTTCCAGATCTTAGTAGTACAATTGCAAATAAAATAAAGAGCACATAGGAAGATACATTTGTGTTGAAACCAAATTTAAAATTGTTACCATTACAGTTATTATATAAATCTCTTTTGTACCGGTACACCAAACTAAGCTCTCCATCTAGTGTACATTAGTATTTGGCAATGACGAAGACAACAGGTAAAAGCTTTGAAACAGGTCAAGACAGGCGGCGTGAGCGACACAAGCTAAGGAAGTGAGAGGCAGCGCTATTGCGCAAAGCCGAGGAATGGGGGGTCTGCACCGTCGTCAACATAGCGCAGCCATCTCCTGCACTCTGCACTGTGCGATGCACCGGTGCATGCACATTGTGTGGCCCTGATCTATATGGTGGTATAGGGGAAGGTCCCAGCTATCATACCATGCAGCCATTCACCCTGGTGCACCCTCATTTGTCAGTAACTAATGAAGAAAAATTTCAGAATTTCAAATCCTCTACAGCTTTAAAAATAGAAATGTGGTGTCACCGCCAGACACCACACTTGCTAGGTGGTAGCCTTTAAATCGGCCGCGGTCCATTAGTATACGTCGGACCCGCGTGTCGCCACTGTCAGTGATTGCAGACCGAGCGCCACCACATGGCAGGTCTAGAGAGACGTCCTAGCACTCGCCCCAGTTGTACAGCCGACGTTGCTAGCCATGGTTCACTGACAAATTACGCTCTCATTTGCCGAGACGATAGTTAGCATAGCCTTCAGCTACGTCATTTGCTACGACCTAGCAAGGCGCCATTATCAATAGATATTTAACTTGTGATGCCTGTACCGTCAGACCAATGTTCACCAATTATGGATTAAAGTTAAGTATTACATCAACTACATACTTTATTTGCTACTAAAAATTCCCTTAACTGTTCCAGACCTCACGCCAGTCTGCGTGAGCTTAACGCGTGCCTTTCGGCTACCGGTCATAGTGGATTGGCTGTCTGGCCAGTCCACTACAAGAAATGTTATATAGACTGGTTGTGTAGTGTGATGGTTAATGTACAGTCCTCACATGCAAAAGGTTGTCAGTTCAAATCTCATCAAGTGCTTTAAAATTTTTTATTTTTTTATTTTTATTGAAATAGCTTTGATCATTACTTTAATTCAATTAATTGGTTGGATATAATTTTTTTATTTGTAATCCTTTGCCACATTGTTTTCATCATTCTATTAAGTTTTTCATTTGCTCTCATTTTTTCTCCTTGTCATTCATTTTCCATTTGCAATCTTTGTTCACATGATTTTAATTATTTTTATGTATTAACTTTGATTTTATGCCTCCCATTTTATCATTTATATTTTCATTCTTGTTCTTGTACTCACTATTTCTACTCTTCTTTCTGCTGGAATCATGTTTTACTTCTAATATGTTCTTTCCTTTAAATCTTCGTCTTTGTTATTCTGTCCATAGTGCAATAATAATTTGTGTTTAAATGTTTATATGACAATTACCATCCAAAAAATATATATATTTTGTACCAAAAAATACATTTTTGACACAACTTCACCACTATCAGTCAATATAATTAGATTACTTTATCTTTTGTTTTTTAACTGTTAGATCATCATTTTCAAACGTCTAAATGTTATAATAGATAAATAAAAATAATTAAATTTATATTCACAAATATTCCAAATGGAAAAAGAATGATAGTAAGAAAAAAGAGTAACTGAAAAGGCTAATACAGTGATTAAAATGACATGATTAAGGAATAGAAGTGAAAAAATTACATTTAAACCAATTAACTGAATAAAAAGAATTCAAAGAGCATGACAAGGTTTGATTACAACCTTTTATGTGTAAGATCGCAGTTCAACAACCGTTACACTACTCAACCAATCCATATAACACTTCTATTTTAAGAGCTGTAGAGCATCTTGTGAAATTTTGAAATTTTTTTGTCAATTACTCACAAACGAGGGCCCACCAGGGTGAATGGCTGCAGGGTGTGATACTTGGGACCCTAACCTACATCACTGTATAGACAGTTTCAAAAAGGTCATCCCACCCCTTAGGACCACCCCTTGTCAGCACATGGCATGATCTATGTTCTTCACTTCCTTTACTAATGCTATGACAAAGTACAATTATTTACATCTGGCTCTTTACTGTATGTTGCCCATGTGTGAGCCCCAATTGCATCCAAAATTACCATTATTTCTGACAATTTTGACTCTTGAGTTTCTTCTACCACTTCTGTTTCCATCTGGACCATTTGCGACCCAGTTATTCCTTGGTTCACCATTACCTCACCGAGAATCTACCCTGTTCATCCTGTTTACATGGTAATCCCTCCTTGAATCATACTATCACAAAGTTTCTTCCACCATCTTCTACTTTGCACCTTCCCCAAATAACTTGAAACATGATTTATATTACTACTATGAGCATGCAAAACTACCAGTAATTCTCTAACAACCTGTGGAAGCTTATTTCCCAGTCCCATAATTATCAATTTGCTACCCAATTCCTTGTCCAAATATTTTAGTTTGTTAATTAAGAACAGACAAAATCTTTAATATAACAACAGAAATAATCAATTTTTGAAAATATATCAATGAATATCAAAAATATATCATCTTCTTTCATAAGGAGGAGCTACGAGCTCCAAAAGCTGGCAAATTTCAATACCTTTTTGTAAGTGTGTTCTCCTACCACCTGGTGAGTAGATTTTTTTGATAAAATCTTTGATAGCAGCTCTTACTATGATCATACCTCTCACCTCCCCAAAATTCACTTAAAATTCTTTGTTGTTCACCTATAGACCAACATTCATTTAAAAATAATTTCTTAAACTTCTCTCATAAACTACACGTTTCTGAAACTTAAGCTGCCCCACTGTAAGCATCAGATTTCAAAAATCCTCTTACAAAAGACTTTTTTCTTTACCGCCCCAATTTTCTGATAAATCACTGAATTCTCTAACAAAATCAAGAGAGTGCATTTCACCATGGTTCAAAACTATAAAATTTCTTACAACTAACAAATGAAATTCCATCAGTTTCTGTAAAAGCACTGTATTTACTTTGCTGACTTTCCTTTCAGGTTCAATAACCGTATAATATACAATTTTGTTGAACTTTCCATCTTCTTTTCAATGATAGCTACACATTTACTTTCTATTTCTTTTTCCACTGTCTCTGTTTTAATTTGGTCAATTTGACTTTCAAGTTCCTCCCTATTATCAGAACAAAATTTCTTCGATACTTGTAAATTACTATCACATGAACTTGCAATCGATTCCATTCTCTTTTCATGTAGTTTCCAAAATCTATTTTTTTCAGCTGTACAAACACTGCTAATGTTATTCAATTTTGCCTCTGTGTCTTATACTACTTCTTTTAAGTTATTCTCAAGGCCAATTTTTACTGTTTCTAGCCTCCTATCCAAGCTCACAAGATTAATTGCATTAATGTTCTTCATAGATTCTTTCCTTTCAACCTTTAAACTACTAATTCCTTTCCTAACATCACCCCTACTTGTGTCTATTTTTGAATTTACACTACTAATGTTATTTCATATGTTGCTTCTCATTTCTTTAAAATTTGTTTCCTGTTGTTTCATGAACAGTATCAATAATGAACTCATATCCCCATTTCTCAACTTCTCTTACATTTCCCAATTTTTATCACACAGTTCTTGCCCAATGTTAACTTGTTCCACCGCTTCGGAACTATTCGCTTCTTCATCCACACTACAGTGAGCGGGCGGTGAAGCCCTAGACATTTCATCCAAAATGTGGCTGTCATCAAGTTTGTGATACAAAGTTCATTCTAGCCCTGACCTAAACCCATTGTCATCTTCAGGTACATTTTTAATTACTACTTTCTGTTCATCTACCAAGTGAAATTCCTACATTCTTCCCCTAAGTACACAGTTTTCCTAATGTCCTTTAACAATGTTTACTCCCTGTCCACGACCACCTAACACACTGTCTTTATTCTCAGTGTCACCCATTTTTATGAGTAGTTGCTGACAATCAAACACAATGTCAATTTACCGTAATAATTTCCACCACCAGCTGAGGCTGCTATTGCATTGTCTGCTAATCACATTATACAAATTTCCATATCGTCTCACCTCCCTGTTTACATATGGTCTCCCTCTAGCCGATTGGCTGCTATACTCTGCAATGTGATGTCAGTTGGATCTGCATGATGACTTGCTGCTGTCTAAGATGGAGTTGATGTTGATAATCTCAGGAAGTACTGCATTCCCCCTGGCCATATCACTCTCATAATGGCAGCCTCTTCTGTTCATTGCATTTCACTTTACTACTGTACCATTGCAATGTGTTCCTCAACATTAAGGCATCAAATATAACTTACCGCATTACCTGCACAGTTATCTTCCGTAGTAGTGACTTCATTGAAACTGGCTGAAAACTTGGTGGTGGTAATAATCTATTGTCAGTAATGTAGTCCACTACAAAAATTGAAGTTCAAACACTTTACTTGTACTTAAATACTGAATGAGCTACTGTTTATGGGCAGTCCATGTCTCACCTACTATAATCATGGTACAGATAAACAGATGCCATGTACCATACTGTCATCAAGTTGTAGTCCAATCATACTAACTTAATATAGATGAACAACCATTACTGTTCACATCTGGCAAACAGATAATTACCACAGTTACTGGATAAAACTCTTTAAACACTGTCCATTAAATCTAATAGTCATATGAATGTAAAAACAATGTGCACAGTAAATATCTTTCAGATGTAACACTATTCATAGCTTGACATTATTGTTACAGTTCACATTAGTCATTACTTGAAAGATCAACACATTACACGAGAATAACTTCATATTCACAGTATAACTGATAATTTAAAACAGTCAAAAATAATTGAATAAAATCCTGGGCACAAAATTTAGATAAAATGTGGTACATTTCATGACTTGTAATCTGTACTAAATCTTCTGCAGTACGTTGTCCCATATTTTCAGACATGGATCTTAACTCACTTCAAAACTCACCACAGACTGAACTAAAATTACTTCCAACATGTTTCTTTTGTAAGTTTACAATATCTGAAACTGAAGTTGTCAATTGTTGTTTGCCTGATTTGCACAAAATACAGTTAAAAGATTTACATTTCTGAGTAACTGAATAGTGAATGGGGATATGTTTAAATATACGGTACTTTCAGATACAGTAATAATTTCTATCTGATTATGCTGGTTAGTTTGGCCAAATATGTGATTCTATTTCAGTGCCTAGCAATGTTTTATCTCAGAATGTTAATTACTTCAAAATTAAATGAGATTAGGTGTCGCTAACTTATTTTCATTGCCAACTGAATGAATACTTTATTTATTTTTTCCACTTTTTTTACGTACTTTATCAGGAAGTTAGTAACTGTGTTTACAACTGCATATGAGCAATGATAATGAAATCTGAAATTAGCTTTGTTTTCTGACAAACTAACTAGTTCATCATATTCTTAGTAATGAAAAGAAAGTAATATATAACAAAGTTAATTTGAATTGACCATGGGTCATTATTTGAGATTTTTAGGTACTGTGTAAATTGTATAGAAATGACAATATCAAAGATACAAAATTTGCAGAAAGAAAATAATTTTGAGGGGAGAAAAACACAACAGATGGAAGTAATCCACCTGTTTTGTCACAAGGTCAAGAGGCTATAGCGATAACATGCAATAACATCTAGTCAACATAACCTGCAGCACAATGACGTGACCTCCGTGCAACTTAATATGAACAGTATGAGCTTGTTTAGCAGTGGTTTTAGAAGTGATTCTGTCAACCTGGGCTATCTTCTCCATCAGCTACGTGAGCACAGTTCACCATCCAGCAATAAGTGTCTCTCTCAGGTTTCGCAAATCAATTCGTGTGTACGTTAACATCAGTGACAAGAAGAATCTCCCAATGCTTTGACTAACCACTGTATAAAAATTCACACACTGCCTGACTTTTATAAAAGATAAGGGTGAGGTCACACTGTCCAACATTCCTCCAGAAGCTCAACACCTTTGCCCCTACTCACTTCACCCAGTCACCTCCCTTGATGTTGATCTCTAACTCGAGAACAGCTACATCGGTAGTGCATCTTGATTTGAGCCTACTGACCACTGACAATACCTCAAATTTGACAGTTTCCATCCATTCCACATCGAGAAATCCCTTCTGTACAACCCAGCCACTCTCTATCATCACATTTGTAGTGATGAGCAGTCCCTCTACAAACATCCTGAGGTCTTCACAGATGGAAATTAATCTGGTAACCTTGTATAGAAACAGGTTTCTCATGCCTTGTCTCCCCAGTCACCTAAGAGTCATCTATACTCCCCCTCCCCACAAATTCCCACTGACCGGCCAGAAAAGTAGACCCCCACCCCCTGTGGTTTAGTAACACCCAGGACTAGACCAACTAAATCACATTCTCCACCAAAGATTCGAATACTTTCTGTCATTTCCTGAAATGAGAAATATCCTCACACTATCTCCACCATCAGGGTGGTTTCTGCCACCCACCCTGCCTAAGCAATATCCTTGTCTGCCCCTACTCCACCCTTCCTTCTATGCCCTTCCCCAAGACCTAGATGTAAGATCTGTCCCACTCATCCTCCCACTACCACCTATTCCAGGCCTGTCACAAGCATTTCCTATCATGGTGACCCCAGCAGAGGCAGGGTCAACTGTGAAAGCAGCTATATAATCTACCAACATAGTTGCAATCACTGTGCCACATTTGACACACACACGATCAATAACACACTGTCTGTCTGCATGAATGGTCCCTACTAAACAGTAGCCAAGAGACTGCTGGACCACCCAGTTGCTGAGCACACCATCCAACATGATGTGTTTGAGATCAATGACTGTTTTATAGCCTATGCCATCTGGATCTTTTCCACCAACACCAGCTTTCCTGAATTCCATATGTGGAAACTCTCCCTGAAACATATCTTATGATCCTGTAACCCCTCTGACATCAACCTTCATTAATCCGAGTCCTCCACCTGCCTACCTCCTTCCTATCCCACCAGCACACCTACACAGTCCTCTCTGAGGTGAGTAGCAAACTACTGTATTAATGAAATAGACTCAACATATAGATAAACTAATTAAGCTCAGTTAAGTATGTTTTGCTCTTAGAAACATCTGAGGTTTCTGTTGCCACAAATTTCCAAAATATGCTTTTACGAATGATTACTTCTGCACAGTTAAAAGTCAGGCATTGTTGTGAGCACCTTTGTAATTATGTAACTGGCAACAGATAATCTACAAGCACACATTTGGCCCTTTAATGCAGCTAATGGTAATTGAAGGCTCTCTTGCATCAGGAGAATATAACGAATAAAGAAAATGTGAATAGGTGTGCTGCCTTAAACTTTTAATGAACATTACTGTCATTCTATAAAAAACTGAAACTTGAGTTTTGAAAATTATGTCTTTGATGTAATGTATAAAGAAGCAACAAGATATTATTCTGTTCTTATTTCTTCAGTTAATCAAAGACAACCATAAACAGGGAATTTATCACTCACTTAAGAACACATAGCACAGGTCACAGCTGCAAATGTCTTTGCATTTGTGAAAGAAACAATGTATATCTATGTATAGGCTTAACAAGAGTATGAATTGCTAAGCTATCAGACACCGTCCTCAGAATTAGACAACACACACACACACACACACACACACACACACACACGCGCGCGTTCGTACATGCACAACTCACACACACATGCCACTGTAGGTTCCATGTTTCCATCTGCAGGGACTGTGTGTGTGTGTGTGTTTGTATTTCATACCATTCTTATTTCATACTTGATTTTTCATTGTATGCAGTATTATGGTGGATGAAATACACGGTTTGATGAGGGATTTGCACTCATACTATGTGAACAGCTTTTGTATCAAAATATGAATTCGCACATTACTTTCAATCTTAATGCCTATTTTAGGCTATAAAAATCAGAATTTCCATTCTGTCTTTCCACAAGTACTAATATGAAATTGGGTCATGTGTAATTCACTTAATTTTTTTTTTTCAGAATTTTACTGATGTTTAAGTATGAAGCTAGAGACAGAATTTCCCTCTAATCTGCATAGAAATGTAATACTGATAACCTTGCTATATGCATGAGGCTCAGAAGAATTCAAGATACTTACTTACAAATAACAATGCAATTTGCCAGATATGTTACCTTGTGAAGATTTCCAAATATGTCCTCAGCTGATAACATATGGAGCTTTCTAAAACTATACAGTCTCTTCATAACCAGGGTCCGTTGTTCTTCTAAACTTAGTGAATTATCTGAATGGTGAAATTCTGGGTTCTCCTCAATTAGCTTCCATATTTTCATCTGTAGTTACAAGAGCACTAAGTTTTAAATGAGTGTGTAAATATTTTAAAATCACAGTAAGAAATTATGCTTAGCACCTTATAATCCAACATTTCAGGCGTTTCTAACAGTAGCTTCATAGATTTCCAGTCAAAAGAAGATGCCTTTCGGTATTTGTCAAGTGGGCCTGGAGGGAAATCAGGCAACAACTGTATTTCCATTCCAACTTCTTGTGAATCCTGAAAGTAAAACAAACAAATCTTTCCTTAAACCTACTTCTCACTTAACAGAAAATGGTTGTCAGACTTCCTTAGCTTGAACAGCAGACATAAGTGGAACAATATTAGGAATATAAGTTTTGTGACTAGAATTCCCATCTTAAAAAAGTTATGTTTTACCTGGGCAGTTTTCTAAAGCTAGGTTCCTTTTAGTGCACACAACAAAATTAAATTACAATGAAGAAACCATCAGAACTGCATAATTTCCATTTGCCCATGAAGACCGGGAGATTACTTCAAAAATATGGCACAAAAATTTATACTGATCCCTCCACAGAAATTAAAAGGCATATTATCTTGTGTGGAAGATAATCTACAACTCCCTAAACCAGACATATATCACATACCATGTGAATGTGGCACTTCAAATGTCAGACAGACTATAAGAACTGTTGAACAAAGACGCACAGAACCCAAGTGTTACACCCAAACTCAAGGAGCCAAGTGCATCAGCTGTCACAGCACACAGTCTCACCTGCAAGCATAAAATGAAGTATAAAATTGCATGTGTCATAGTGCAGGAAACAAATTAATGGGACAGTACATTAAAGAAGGCAATCAAGGTTAGAGTATGAAATGTTATCAGGGGTATTGAATGGTTCAGTGTGGGCTGTTGAGATGTAAGGTAGCTAGCATTTTCAAGATGCGGGTATGTAAGACTTCATTTTTAGTTCTCGCATAGCATATCACATTTTTCTTTGATGAATGTAGTTGTATCAGCCTAATTCAGTTTTGACACAGTTCATTACTCTATAATAAATGTACAGACACATGTAAAAGAAAAACACTTTTACATAACAATTCATTCCAATTAAGCATTTCCAAAGTTTTATTAAAAAATTCATAAATTTTATAGAGGTATGACAATGTTGTCAATAATGATCAAAATACAAAATCAAAAATTAAAATTATAAAAAAGTAAAAATATTTCTTATTACATATTTCCGTCTCATGTCACACAAGTGGTATTATTACCGATTTCAACTTAGTGCCAAGTTATCATCAGATAATCTGAATACATTATACAGTAATAAATCAACTGAACAGTGCCATACTGCTTCCAGTTGGTCATGTAAACACACCAACACTGATTTGGAAAATGTGGCCTAGCTCACGGACTTCCACGTCTACATGCAATACATGAACCAACACAATTGCTCAATCATTACTGAAACTTTACTGGGTTGTTATGTTGGTACTTGTTTTGAAAATGTCACCTAATCAGAATAAGATAACTTTTGTGTGATGGGAAAGAAGAAATATTAGACTGAGCAAGAAGTTATCCACCTCCCATATTTAACTGAAGAGAAACAGTCATGGTGCAGACCAAATCAGAAACTAGAACAGAAGAGTTCCAGGGGTCGCTCATGTAAAATAGCTCCATGATAACAAAACCAATACTATACCAGGCTATCAGAGTCAATTCCAGCCTTAGCCTTTAAATCTGTCAACAAAAATCAGTTTCTGACATTTAGTTTTAAATCATTCAGAAGTTGTGTCACATATAAACATAGGATGATAAACATAGCCCTCCAAGTGTGTCGATTCACCAAAAAGAAGCCATAATATTAAACTTGGATGGGACTTCTTGCATGCATCACAAACAAAACACGGACTGTTGAAGATTGGTGCTTCAGATCAATGAAGTTACTTAAACAAGTCCACTCAGCAACAATTACTCTGAGCAACTGTCTACCACTAAAGAGTGACTTACCCTACCTTCCTCACAAGATGAGTTCTAGTCTACAACCTGCATACCCAGTTAAACTACAAAGCTCTAAAAATGCAGAAAATAAACTCAGCCTTATAAAAGGGGTCCTGAAATTTCAGCTCATTTCCATCAGTGGAGAATTTTGTTATAGGTTGGGTTGGTTTGTGGGATTGAAGGTGTTGTGGGTTGGTAGGAGAGCCAACACCTTAATAATAGAGGAAGCCAAAAGGCACGCGTTTTAGCTCACGCAGGCTGGCGTGAGGTCTGGAACAGGACAAGGAAATTAGAATTTAGAAAAACGGACGTAGCTGGTGGAATACTTAACTTTAATCCATTAATGGTGAACGTCGGTCTGACAGTACATGCATCACAAGATCAATAGCAACTGATAATGGCGCCTTGCTAGGTCGTAGGAAATGACGTAGCTGAAGGCTATGCTAACTATTGTCTCAGCAAATGAGAGCGTATTTTGTCAGTGAACCATCGCTAGCAAAGCCGGTTGTACAACTGGGGCGACTGCTAGGAAGTCTCTCTAGACCTGCCGTGTGGCGGCGCTCGGTCTGCAATCACTGATACTGGCGACATGCGGGTCCGACGTATACTAACGGACCGCGGCCGATTTAAAGCTACCACCTAGCAAGTGTGGTGTCTGGCGGTGACACCACAGAAGGGACCAGACAACTAGGGCCATTGGTCCCTTTCTTCATGAACTTGAAACACCCACAAAGAATAAAAACAAACAATGGAGATGACAAGAGATGACACAGGACAAGAAAGAGACAGACAGGGACCAGACAAAAGGAATTAAAATCACACTGAGTGTGACAGTGGTTGGCCGACCATAGAAACAAAAAAGGAAAAGCCAACCACCAAGAAATGCACTTAAAACCCCAGTCTAAAACTGTAGGCCAAAGGCCAGACTCAACACAAAAAAAGGACAAACACTTAGATCAAGCGATAAAAACCCCCTGCATGAATAAAACTCAAAACTAAATCTGCCATTGCAACGTCATCTGATAAAATTGCAGGAAGCATATCAGGCAGCGCAAACGTCTGCCTGAGCAGAGTTAAAAGCGGGCAGTCCAACAAGATGTGGACCACCGTCAAAGCTGACCCACAGCGACATAAAGGTGGGTCCTCACAGCACAATAAATAGCTGTGTGTCATCCAGATGTGGACAATGCGCAACTAGCAGAGGACAACAGAGTCCTTGTGAGAAACCTGCAAAGAGGAGCGTCACACACTGGTAGCCTCCTTGATGGCCCAACCTTTGTTGGGTGAAGGAAGGGTGCACCACTATTCACCCCAGGTGTGAAGTACCTACTGCTACAAAACTGACCTGAGGTCACTCTCGGGAAGGCCAATCTTCAAGGCTGGTGCATTGACAGCCTGTTTAGCCAGCGTGTCAACACATTCGTTTCCCGGGATGCCAACATGACCCGGGGTCCACACAAAGACCACAGAGCGGACGCAACGGGCAAGAGTATGGAGGGACTCCTGGATAGTCATCACTAGAAGAGAGCAAGGGAAACACTGGTCAATAGCTCGTAAACCACACAGGGAATGACTACAGGTAACAAAGGACTCACCTGGGCAGGAGCAGATATACTTTAGGGTGCGAGAGATGGCGACCAGCTCGGCAGTGAAAACGCTGCAGCCAGCCAGCAATGAGCATTGTTCATAATGATCCCCTAGAGTAAGAGCATAACTGACGCAACCAGCAACCATCAAACTGTCAGTATAGACAATGTCAGAGCCTTGAAACATGGCAAGGATTGAAAGAAAGCAGTGGCGGAGTGCCTCAGGAGGGACTGAGTCCTTCAGGCCCTGTGCCGAATCGAGCCGAAGGCATGGGTCGGGCACACACCACGGGACTATACACAGAGGGGCCCAGAAAAGAGGTGGAAGAGGGAAAACCTCAAGCCCAGAGAGAAGAGCACTGGCGCAAACCGCGATCGTACACACCAACTGGGGCCGCCATTCTGAAAGATGGACGACCGACGATAATTGGGATGCCCGGGCAAGTTACAAACGTGTGTACCATAAGCGACCAGTAATCGTTGGCGCCGGAACTGCAATGGAGGGACACCTGCCTCTACAAGTATGCTGTTGACAGGGCTTGTCCGGAAAGCTCCAGTGACGAGTCGGATCCCGCTGTGAAGGATGGGGTCCAGCAACCACAATGCGGAAGGGGATGCCGAACCGTAAGCTAGGCTCCCATAATCTAGACAGGACTGAATTAATGCCTGGTACAGCCGTAGAAGGGTAGACTGACGGCACCCCAGCTGGTGTGACTCAAGCAATGAAGAGCGTTAAGATGCCGCCAGCACGTCTGTTTAAGCTGTCGAATATGAGGGAGCCAAGTCAAGCGTGTATCAAAAACCAATCCAAAAAACCGATGTGTCTCCACCACAGCAAGAGGTTCACCACCAAGATAAAGTCATGGCTCAGGGTGAACGGTGCGTTGCCGGCATAAATGCGTAACGCAGGTCTTGGCAGCCGAAAACTGGAAGCCATGCGCTACAGCCCAAGACTGCGCCTTGTGGATAGCTCCCTGCAGCTTCTGTTCAGCAGCTGCAATACCAGTGGAGCTATAGTATAAGCAGAAGTCATCAGCGTACAAGGAAGCTGAGACAGACGTTCCCACCGCTGCAGCAAGCCCATTAATTGCAATTAAAAAGAGGCAGACATTTAAGACATATCCTTGCGGTGCCCCATTCTCCTGAACTCGGGAGGAACTATGGAAGGTCACAGCTTGCACGCGGAAGGAATGAAGCAACAGAAAATTTTGTATGAAAATCAAACTTCGAAGACCCCGACCATGAAGCGTAGAGAGGATGTGATGTCGCCATGTCGTCTCATATGCCTTCTGCATGTCAAAAAAGACGGTGACCAGATGCTGACGGTGGGCAAAGGCTGTACGGATGGCAGACTCCAGGCACACCAGATTATCAGCGGCAGAGCGACATTACAGAACCCACCCTGAGACAGAGCCAGAAGGCCCCCAGAATCCAGTAGCCAACTTAACCTCCAGCTCACCATGCATTCGAGCAACTTGCAAAGAATGTTGGTGAGGCTAATGGGCCAGTAGATGTCCACCTCCAGTGGGTTCTTGCCAGGTTTCAACACAGGGATTACAATGCTTTCCCGCCATTGAGATGGGAACTTACCTCAATCCAGATGTGGTTGAAAAGGTCTAGGAGGCATCACTGGCAGTCCACCGAGAGGTGTTTGAGCATCTGACAGTGGATGCGATCTGGCCCAGGAGCCGTATCAGGGCAAGTGGCTAGGGCGCTTTGGAATTTCCACTCACTGAATGGAGCACTGTACGATTCAGGATGGCGCGTGTGAAATGAAAGGCTCCGACGTTCCAACCATCCTTTCAGGGAGCGGAAGGCCAGTGGGTAATTCGCAGAAGCGTAACTCTGAGCAAAATGCTCCACCAAGCACTTTGCAATTGTGTCGGAGTCAGTACAGACTGCTCCATTCAGTGAAAGCGCAGGGACGTTGACGGGGGTCTGATAGCCATACAGTCGCCTAATCTTGGCCCAAACCTGCGATGGAGAGGTGCAGAGGCCAATGGTGGAGACATTCCTTTCCCAGCACTCCTGCTTGTGTTGGCGAATGAGGCAGCAGGCTCACACACGGAGCCGTTTAAAGGCAATGAGGTGTTCCAATGAGAGATGCCACATGTGACGCTGGAGTGTCCCGCCTGCGATCTTTAATCACCTCAGCGATCTCAGGTGGCCACCAAGGCACAGTCCTCCACCGAGGGGACCCAGAAGAACAGGGAATGGCAGATTCTGTGGCTGTAACGATGCCGGTGGTGACTGAGTGAACCACCATATCAATGGCATTATTGGAAAGAGGCTCAATAGTGGCAATGGAGGTAAACAAGTGCCAGTCAGCCTTATTCATAGCCCATCTGCAGGGGTGCCCAGAAGAGTGGTGCTGTGGCAGTGACAGAAAGTGGTCACTACTGCACAAGTCATCATGCACACCCCATTGGACATATGGTAATAGGCTAGGGCCACAGATCAGAAGGTCGATGGCTGAGTAGGTGCCATGCGCAACACTGAAAGTGTGAAGGCACCATTATTTAAAAGAGAAAGGTCAAGCTGTGCCAATACTTGCTTAACGGCGCTCCCGGCCTGTTGCCACTGATCCACCCCACAGAGAGTTATGGGCATTGAAGTCGCCCAGTAACAGAAAAGGTGGCGGCAATTGGGCTATCAGTGCAGCCAGGACATGCTGCGGGACATCACCATCCGGTGGAAGATAGAGACTGCAGACAGTAACAGCCTGAGGCGTTCACACCCGAACAGCAACAGCCTCTAAAGGTGTTTGTAGAGGTACAGATTTGCTATAAAGAGAGTGAAGGCCGTAGATGCAGATGCCACCAGATACCCTCTCATAAGCTGCCCAGTTCTTATAATAACCCTGATAGCCATGGAGGGCAGGGGTTCGCATTGCTGGAAACCAAGTTTCCTGAAGAGCAATGCAGGGGAAAGGGTGAAGGCTGAGAAGTTGTCGGAGCTCAGCAACATGGTGGAAAAAACCGCTTCAGTTCACTGGAGGTAATCAAGCTGCGGGCCTATGGGGTATCGTCTCAGTTGTGTGACTGGATTCGTGATTTCCTGTCAGGAAGGTTGCAGTTCGTAGTAATAGATGGCAAATCATCGAGTAAAACTGAGGTGATATCAGGTGTTCCCCAGGAAAGCGTCCTGGGACCTCTGCTGTTCCTGATCTATGTAAATAACCTGGGTGACAATATGAGCAGTTCTCTTAAGTTGTTCGCAGATGATGCTGTAATTTACCATCTAGTAAGGTCATCTGAAGACCAGTATCAGTTGCAAAAGGATTTAGAAAAGATTGCTGTATGGTGTGGCAGGTGGCAGTTGACGCTAAATAACGAAAAGTGTGAGGTGATCCACATGAGTTCCAAAAGAAATCCGTTGCAATTCGATTACTCGATAAATAGTACAATTCTCAAGGCGGTCAATTCAACTAAGTACCTGGGTGTTAAAATTACGAACAACTTCAGTTGGAAAGACCACATAGATAATATTGTGGGGAAGGCGAGCCAAAGGTTGCGTTTCATTGGCAGGACACTTAGAAGATGCAACAAGTCCACTAAAGAGACAGCTTACACTACACTCGTTCGTCCTCTGTTAGAATATTGCTGCGTGGTGTGGGATCCTTACCAAGTGGTATTGACGGAGGACATCGAAAGGGTGCAAAAAAGGGCCGCTTGTTTTGTATTATCACGTAGTAGGGGAGAGAGTGTGGCAGATATGATACGCGAATTGGGATGGAAGTCATTACAGCAAAGACATTTTTCGTCATGGCGAGATCTATTTACGAAATTTCAGTCACCAACTTTCTCTTCCGAATGCGAAAATATTTTGTTGAGCCCTACCTACATAGGTAGGAATGATCATCAAAATAAAATAAGAGAAATCAGAGCTCGAACAGAAAGGTTTAGGTGTTCGTTTTTCCCACGCGCTGTTCGGGAGTGGAATGGTAGAGAGATAGTATGATTGTGGTTCGACGAACCCTCTGCCAAGCACTTAAATGTGAATTGCAGAGTAGTCATGTAGATGTAGATGTAAATGTAGAGGATGACATTATCCATGGCTGAGAAAGGCATGAAGGGACCGAGGAGGCAGATTTGCCACTGGGTCACCTGCTGCCATTGACTGAGTACCGACAGGAGCAACATCCATCATGTCTGAGGGACCGGCAAGATCTAGATCCTCAGCGGATGCCAGAATCTCCACCTCATCCTCAGAAGCAGAGCTTTTAGGTAGTGGTGGAGTGGGTGCCACCCAATTTCCTTGGTCTTAGGGGTCTTCGATTTCTATTTCACATGCTGTTCCTTTGGTTGCCCTTGCTGGGAGGGCTTCTTTGATTCAGTCTCCAAGACTAAAGGGGACCGCGAAGCCCTACGGCCAGCGACCTGTATCTTCTTCAGCCACTGGCGGGTGTCTGCTGTGCTGCTGGTAGGAACCTGGGAAGGAGTGACCCAAGGGATCCCTTCCTAGCGAGAGAAGCTGAACAAGACTTACACTTCTCCGGCTTAAAAGTGGGGACTGGTGTCCCCGATAGTTGGGGGGGGGGGGGGGGGTTCTGCTAGCAAGGTAAGTGGTGTGGGAGCAACAGCGAGGGAAGTGCCCCCCACCATCAAGGGGGCAGGTGTGGCCCTTAGGCTCTGAGAGCTGACTGTATGTGGTGCAACGGATGGTGCTGTAACAAGAGTGACAGTGGCGGCATAAGATGACATCATGTGCATGGGATGAAGCCATTCAAATTTCCGTTTAGCTCAGTGTAGGTCAGTCGGTCCAGGGTCTTGTATTCCATTATTTTCCTTTCCTTCTGTAGAATCGTACAGTCCGGTGAGCAAGGGGGATGGTGCTCTCCGCAGTTGACACAGATGGGAGGTGGGGCACATGGAGTATCGGGATGGGATGGACGACAACAATCGCAACATATGAGGCTGGAAGCACAGCGGGAAGACATACGGCTGAACTTCCAGCACTTGAAGCACCGCATCGGGGGAGGGATATATGGCTTGACATCACAGCGGTAGACCATCACCTTCACCTTCTCAGGTAATGTGTCACCCTCAAAGGCCAAGATGAAGTCACCGGTGGCAATCTGATTATCCCTTGGACCCCGGTGGACACACTGGAGGAAATGGACACCTCATCGCTTTAAGTTGGCGCGCAGCTTGTCATCGGACTGTAAAAGAAGATCCCTATGGAAGATAATGCCCTGAACCATATTTAAGCTTTTATGGAGCATGATAGTATCAGAAACATCCCCCAGCTTCTTACAAGCGAGTAATGCCCGTGACTGGGCAGAGGATGCTGCTTTTATCAAGACTGACCTGGACCGCCTTTTTGACAAGCCCTCCACCTCCCTGAACTTGTCCTCTAAATGCTCTACAAAGAACTGAGGCTTCATTGACACAAAGGATTCCCCATCAGCTCTCGTACAGACTAGATACTGGGGCGAATATGTCTCGCTATCATTCATAGCCTTTCGTTCCTCCCATGGTGTGGCCAGGGAGGGGAATGATTTTGGGTCATACATGTTTGCTTTAAAGTGAGCCCTCGAGCACTTAGAGACTGCTGGTGGTTGGTCACCAGCAAGAGATGTGCCATGCTTCATTGCGTGTCATCCATCCTGATGCCACCTACTCCAACCAAGGGCCCTACCCATGGGCACCATCCAGCCACAGCAAGGGCCACCTGGCAGGATGGCCATTGCCGGGAGTCACGATGCCCCACGGAGATAGGCATCTACTCCTTGGCTTATGCGGGGACTTTATGGCACAGGCATCAGTAGAGTGATCCTTGTGTTGTCAGAGGGCTACAATCAACAGCGTACATGGTGGCCCCACCACAACAGACTGGCTACCGCGCTGGATATTAGGTGGTCCATGGTCATCATCAGCGCAGAAACGACACTGCAGAGTGCATGGCGGAAATCACACCCAGGAATGTATCCATGCCCAAGAGATGGAGAGCGAGAGGGACTGCAATGCAACGACAAATAAGCTGGCTAAAGGCCCCAATGCACGATGGACACAATGCACCAAGTAAGGTGCCCTTCCCCAATTGGCTCGCTCTTCAGAATAATTTTGAAATATGAAGGTCAAACCCGAGAGGGGACCATCACGTTTGAGACTCCTTTTAGTCGCCTCGTACGACAGGCAGGAATACCACAGGCCTATTCTTACCTCTGAACCTGCAGGGGGGAATTTTGTTATGCAACTACCATCAACGTCCCAGTGGTGGAAACTACTATCTAGCCAGCAACAGGTTCCAACTTGACAGAAGGAGAAAATCAGACAGACGACCCAAAGTAATACAACATATTAACACTGGGTATCCTCTGCCCATCAATGACACTCATATGGGGTGTTTCCAGGTGAACAATGGATGGATCAGATTTGAAGTGGAGATGATGCTGCAGGACATCATCATTCAGTCATAAGAAAGTTCTCAGTCCTCTCTTGTGGTCCTAGTGTGGTAAAAAGATAGCACACAGTGTTTCTCCATCAATTACCACTGACTGAGCAAAACCACTAAAAATGAGATACATCAATTGCCACAAGCCAATGATGCCTCGAACTGTATGAAGAGAGTGAAGTATTTCTCTACTACAGATACGAAAACTGCCTGCTGCCAGATTGAGGTTAATTAGGCTAACTGAGAAAAGACTGGTTTTGTAATACCTGCTGGCCTCTGTGAGTTCAAAATTACACCATTAGGTCTGTGCAGTGCTATGGTCACATTTGAATACATGATACGCAACTTTCTTAGACAATGTATATGGACAACATTTCTTTGCTACCTGGCTTACACTATTGTTTTCCCAAAGACATTTGACAACAACTTAATTTGCTAGACAACTGTGCTAAAGTATACCCACGATGCAGTTGTGTGAATCTGAGAACATGACTTTTCATCACCCATGGTACAAAAATTCTGAGATGCCCAATTAACTGATACAGATTCAGTGTATGTACAAATAGGAATGACCTTTGCTGAGGTAGGTTTCCGCTCATGCGTACTTTTGTTTGTGCTAAACACATGCACTTTCAGTATGAAAATAAGTTGTTGTTGATGATCCTCATATCATCATTGGTATTCAAGTCCAGGTTCCACATAAACATATACAGAAACACACACACACACACACACACACACACACACACACACACACACAAAAAGTAATGTAGAAGTCATATTTATCAATGTGAGCAGATGAACCCTAGTCATAATTTGCTGTCAGTATAGTTCACAGAAGAAATCTGTTGTGGCTGTTTTGCTTGCAAATGTATAATGAGACTCATTTCACATCACAAAGGCTCTCTTTCAAGATGGGATATACAGGACGTGGCGTATGAATCGGTCTGCGCACGACAGTGCACAATCGCAATATGTTCCAAAAAGCTGCACACAAAAATGCAATTTTTCAGGGGGTCGTATCTCCAGTTCTGTTTATCACTGAGATAAGTGGTAAAGTATTTTGGATAGCCCACAGCCAAGCAACTATTTGCATACCTATCTGCAGAATGGGCATACTGTAGCTATCCTATTGTACACAGTCAAAATTTAAACATTACACACTTCCTCCAGCTCAGGTAAATCCAGCAAACAGTTGATTCTTATGCATTAGGCAGTTTATAAAAGCACAATTTATTAATATGTAATTCCTGTGAAACCCCTGAAAAACTATGATTTTTGTGTACAAAAAATACCAATTGTGGGGATGGTCACTTCTATAAATTCTATTCATGGCAGATCACCAAAATTTTTACCATATGTTCTTATGGTGACGTTCTCAGGAACCTTGAAAAGTTTTTTGATATATCATTATCCATTTCCAAGTTCCAGAGGTTCAAAGTTAACATACTTATGCAAAATATCCAGTCTGAGGAGTAACATACTTATGCATAATATCCAGTCTGAGGAGTAAATTTAGCTTTAACTGATGTAGTGAACAGATGGCAAGGGTTCTAGCATCTTCACAAGACTACTGAGGCCACAAAACTATGATTTTTTGTCAGTTTTTAGTATAATGGGCACTTCATGCCTGTACAAATATGCCTAAAGTGGAACTGCAGTGACAAGAAAGAGCTAAAAAGGGTCTTAACATGCCTGAAAAAATTTAAAAGGACTGTCAAAAATTGCTTAAAACTGGAGAGAGTGCAAATTCAATAAAATATTTCTAACAACATTTTTACTCTTTTAAGACATAAATCATAAGTTGAGCATTTTAATGAATTGTAATTGATGATCAAAGTATCCACAAAAAATGTAATGCAAATTATTTTGTGGTAACCTTACATTATGTGTACTTATTTGTTGTTTATGTGTGTCAGAGGACATAAATGTGTTGAAGTACCTAAATAAACTATCAAAACTTTACTGACCCATAGAATTCATTTTATACAAGCAGCACACCCTGCTGTAGCAGAGAAAAGAAGGGAACCAGTGGAAAAATGCGCCTGTAGGAGCAAAGGCCAACCTGTTCCTCTTTAAAATTAAAATACTCTGAGGGAAAAAGGGGCAACCAGATGCCTCAATTCTTATTCCACCTTCCTCACCAAAAATTTTTGCATGGGTACATTTCTATGCTTTTTTGTGTTGAAAGAGAGTAGTAGAGAAACACTGACAGTGGAAGAGAAAGGAAGCATTCCCCGTGGCAGAGAAAGAGAAAGGACACACTGACTAAGGAAGAGAGAAAGTGGCAGTGAAGGAGAAAGGGAGATGGATGAAGAGAACAGCAGTGGGAGCCAAAGAGAGAGAGAGAGAGAGAGAGAGAGAGAGAGAGAGAGAGAGAGAGAGAGAGAGAGAGAAGATATTGATGGTCAGTGAGAGACAGTAGTAATACAAGAGAAAGAGAGATGGATGGAGATAGAAGTGGAAGCAAAAGAGAGAGGAAATGAAAAATACAGATTAGCAGATTAATGGAGACTTGGGGAGTTTGGACCCTCTCAAACGAGAAAACTTTTATGTGTAGGCATAGGGGGAGGCACATTTTGGACCTAAATTTTAAACATGTGAGTACAGGTGAAAAAATAGGTTGAAGCCCCTGCCTCCAGACTTTTTGAGCTGCCAAGGTATGGAAGAGACAATGGCAGTGGGATACACTGTAAATCAAAGAGAGGAAAAGGAAACAGCAGTAGAGAGATACAGATAGATAGTGGCAATGAGAGAAAGATACTGAGTATGAAGACTGGGTAAAAAGATTTTGAATCTGCGTGTTACAAGAGCATGAATATGTTTGCATGCAAACATTTTTGGACAAGGAGACGAAATGAGGATTGAGGAAGCTTCATCTCAACTTCTCTACCAGAGTCTTTTAAAGAAGAACATGCTCCAACAGAAGAATTGTTCTCCTGGTTAATAAATGAATGAATGTACAAAGAATGAATGAATGTACTCCCTTAAGTCAATGGCTGATGAAATATTTCCTGAAACACTGAAATATACAACAACACCAACTATATACAAAAATGAAAATAATATACAACAGCACCAACTATATACCAAAATGAAAACAAAAAGTGGCCTCTAATTACAGACTCATCTTTTTGGAAAGACAGTTTTTAATGAAATACTGAATCACCTTTCTGACAATAACCATTAAACAATAGGTCAATTTGGCTTCTGTAAAAGCTTCTCTACATATAAAACAGATGATGTCAGAAACTCCCTGTTGGTAGAATTAAGCATGAAAATTTAGCCTCTCGGCATTTTATGCTAATTTATAAAGATCTTTATGTATTTCATAAAGGTCTACTGCATGAACTAAAAAGTTGTGGTGTAAAAGGCTTTCCATTTCAATAGATGGAGTCACATCTTAACAACAGAAAACACAGGGACACATTAAAAAATATTGTGAGGAAACTGCAAAGTTCCCACTCCTCTTCCTGATGTACATAAACCTAGATGATTTACAAAGGCCACTGAGGGCACTTTAAAAACTGTCATGTGAGCAGACTGACACAAGCATACTGATAAAGGGCCCATCTATACTAGACACAGTCAGGAGAATACAGGAATGTGCTTACAAGGTTTGCTAACATACTTTCATTCGGTTCTGTCCTGTCGCATAATCTTCTGGGGGATGCAGCTAAGGGGACAAAAGTATTTATAATAAAGAAGCATGCAATATGGCTATTCTGTAAAGTTCAAAATATGACTCTGTCACTGGATCATGTTGTTTGTATCTCACATTATTTCCTTGAATCAACTACCTGACATCGTCAGGTGGTTAACAGATATTCCTGCCGAGTGTCACTGTGGCCAGGGTCTGAACCAAATCTGTTACTAGGGGGACCCTCCATGATGCTGCGCAACTTTCAAATGAGGCCTGCGTAACAGACCATAGTTGTGCAGGCACCGGCAGATGCTACTTGCCAGTAGTGACTGATAGCCGCTACCCAACAATGACAAGCAGTTACCTCGGAGAAATATTGTGGGAAATAAAAACATAATTGCCAGTAGTCATCGGGCAGGAAACCAAAAATTCCTACACATTCAAAGAAAAAGAGTACATTATTGACCATTCCTATAATTTATGAGAATACTCAGAATTAGGGACATAAATTCTCCTTAAGGCTAGTGTTCCTACTGAATAGGTTTTGACTTGATCAGTACACTGGCAGCTGATAGTGTTCTGTGTAAAGTTACAGCAATCTTAGAAATACATTCTCTGTATAAAATATTTAGAAACTGCTTAAAAGAGCACACTGGTCACATTGGAGTGCTGCAGAACTGTATCATTAATTTTTAGGCACTCTGGACAGATTGTGCCCCTATATCTATAGGATGACTAGTTACATTCAGTCTACTTTCGACTGTTCAGGTTACGTGGTATATGTTTTCAATTTTTTATTTTCGACTGGGTGTTCAAGTCAGTTATTGGCCTTTGTCGCATTAGGTTGAGAGGATATTTTTTGACAGTTCTTGTAGTTTTCTGAATTTTTTTAGGCGCGCTCAAGGAAATGTGGACCCATACTTTCTGCTTACCTGATGATCTGCTAACTCTAACATTTATCCATAGACTAAGAATGTTCAGCCCTGTCCATGATGAAATTTTAATGTCACAATTCACCATGTATGTAATTGGCTATACTTCTCACTATCAATTGTAACCATAATTCAAACACAACTGTAGTGAATGCTTTTTCTAATTTAACAGATTTAACTCAATTGAGTGACTTTGAGGCCATGAAACCAGTCATTAAATAAATTACTGATAAGAGCATCCAAGTGGTTACTATTTGATATGCTACCGAGCAGTCATGTGACTGTCCACCACTGACACAAATCTAGGCAGTGAGATTGTTTTTACATACTAGTCAGATGTATCAAGGCAGTGAAGTAAGATGTGGAGCTGTGACAGAGTGGAAGAAAGAAGCTATCATGTCTGGATATGTCTGTGATCACACTGCGAATGAAGTTGCCCATTTAGTTGGTGTATCAATATAGACCATCAAATGTCCAAAAGGAATGATGAACCACTTGCAGTTGTGTGAACAGCAGCCATAAAAGAAGTGAAACCAATAGGGACTGGAGAGAATGTCATGACTTGTCAGTGAAAATAAGTTTCAAATCTGCTAGGAATTGCTGTTGTCACTGAAGCAGGTCCACCTCAGCCAGATTATGAGCAAACACTACAAAGGGAACTGTACACAATGAATGCTGGAGTCAGAGAGCCACAAAATGCCACTGGTAACAGTAGCTGCACGTGTTTGGTGGGCCAAACAACATAAAAATTGGGCAGTACCTGACTGGGAGTGCGCAGTGTGATTAAACAAATTGCTACTTCTGGCGTTTTCTGTTTAATGGGGGATACGCTGTGGTCTGAGATATGTTTCTGTGGCTACAATTTCGTCTTCTAGTAGCGGAGACGTCATCTGCAGCTATAAAAACTCAGTAATTTCAAACTTAAACAAGTTCAGCAAGTCATACTGTTTATATATCTGTGCAACAGCTGTACTGTGATGTTATCAACCAGTTGCACAGATACTTACAAACAGTTCAGCTTGCTGGCCTCGTTTATGTCTAAAACTATTATCTGAGTCTTTATAGCCTCTCATATTTAGGGATATGACAGGAATCATCACAAGATGATAGATGCATAAAAATGTTTTGGATCACAGCTGATTCCCATTGAACAAAACTCACTGAGGATTTAAATAACAGCTGTGAGGGCTTACAGCGTATGATGAATCACAATTTTGCTAGGTGTCAAGATGGCTGACGGTCGAATGAAGCTGTTTGGAGGTTTGCACAAACACTCAGGCGGCCCATCACATATTTATTGGTTTGCTAAATCACCTGATCTAACACCCCCCCCCCCCCCCAAAAAAAAAAAAAAAAGATCTGGGACTATTTGGGACTTAGGGTGAAACAGCAGTCAACATCTTGCAATTTGGCAACTCCACAGGATCTAACCATCAATGAGTGGCATCAGTTCGATATGGCAAACCTGAGGAACTTATGTACTCTTTTCCACACCAAACTGAGGCCATTATGGAGCTAGATGAGACATTAATACGGAGTTAGTGTGAAGTCTCTTGCTACTGAACAATATTTTGTCAAATGAGCTTGCTAGGTAAAACAACGGCAGAGTAGTATAAGAAGAAAAGCAGATGCTTTTTTCACTGCAGCTGCTATCCTCCTAATGTAGCTATACATACAGGGTGTCATAGGAGGAATGGTCAATATTTAGGGATATGACAGGAATCATCATACAAAGCAAAATGCTCTAGTACACATGGGCTCTGAAATGCATAGTTTAACATCTATGAACACTTCTTCACCTACAAAACAGTGAAACAAATCTCTTCTACTGCAAGTTCTTTGCTCTCCTTAGTTTGGGAGGAGGTAACATGGACAAATCAATAAAAAATCTGTTTGGCAAACATGGGGCCAAAATGCATGCCTTAAGAGCTGTCAGCACTTGTTCCGTACAAGATATATGTTTCACAAAAACAAAGATGAACAAGTGCCCCTAATTCTTAAGGTAAGCATTTTAGAGACCATTTTTACTAGACTTTTTTGCTTTGGAGGACTGTTCCTGTTATATCGCTGAATATTGACCAATTCTCCTGAACACCCTGAATACAAGTAACCTAGAAATAATTCCTGTAATTATAAATGTGACTTCTTTACACTAGTCGTAATTGGCCATTAGCTTGCTTTGCAAAAGTAACCTGCAGGGATACTTCTGCCTGTTAATGTACACACATCAAAAAAAAGTTTTGCATCATCTCAGTTCCAAGAGTTCTGGAGCCTGTACAGAAAATTAAAATAGGGGTCAACATTAACATCATTTCTGCCACTTTTATTGCTCATGGAAACCACACATTGCATGTTGTACCACCATACAGTAAGACCTTCAAGGTGGTGGTACAGATTGCTGTACACACCGGTACCTCTAATACCCAGGCCTCTTGCATTAATGCATGCCTGTATTCGACGTGGCATGCCATTCACAAGTTCATCAAGGCACTGTTGGTCCAGATTGTCCCACTCCTCAATGGCGATTTGGCATAGAACACTCAGAGAGATTGGTGGGTCACATCGTCCATAAACAGCCCTTTTCAATCTATCCCCGGCATGTTCGATAGGTTACATGTCTGGAGAACATAATGGGCACTCTAGTAGAGTGACGTAGTTATCCTGAAAGAAATCATTCACAAGTGTGCATGATGGGGGCACAAATTTTTGTCCATGAAGATGAATGCCTCGTTAATATGCAACCGATATGGCTGCACTATGGGTCGGAGGATGGCATTCACATATCGTACAGCCATTATGGCACCTTCCGTGACCACAGCAGCGTACGTCAGGCCAATATAATGCCACCCCAAAAGAGCAGGGAAACTCCACCTTGCTGCACTCGCTGGACAGTGTCCAAGGTGTTCAGCCTGACTGGGTTGCCTCCAAACACGTCTCTGATGATTGTCTGGCTGATGGCATATGTGACACTCATTGGTGAAGAGAACGTGATGTCAATCCTGAGCAGTCCATTCGGAATGTTGTTGGGCCCATCTGTACTACCCTACATGATGTCACGGTTGCAAAGATGGACCTCACCATGGACATAGGGAGTGAGGTTAGGCATCATGCAGCCTATTGTGCACAGTTTGAGTCATAACACAACATCCTGTGGCTGCACGACTAGCATTATTCAACACGGTGACATTGTCAGGGTTTCTCTGAGCCATAATCTGTAAGTAGCAGTCATCCACTGCTGTAGTGGCCCTTGGGTAGCCTGAGTGAGGCATGTCATTGACAGTTACTGTCTCTGTATCTCATCCATGTCTGAACAACATCGCTTTGGTTCACTCTGAGATGCCTGGAAACTTCCCTTGTTAAGAGCCCTTCCTTGCTCAAAGTAAAAATGCAGATGCGATCAAACTGCCGTAGTGACCATCTAGACATGTTTGAACTACAGACAACACAAGGCATGTACCTCCTTCCTGGTGGAATGACTGCAACTGATCGGCTGTCGGACCCCCTCCGTCTAATAGGCACTGCTCATGCATGGTTGTTTACATCTTTGGGCAGGTTTAGTGACATGTCTGAACACTCAAAAGGACTGTGTCTGTGATACAATATCCACAGTCAATGTCTATCTTCAGGAGTTCTGGGAACTGGGGTGATGCAAAACTCTTTTTGATGTGAGTATAACATGAATTGTTCCACATCACCAAAACTTCCCTTCTGATAAGATTTGTGAAAACACTATGCGTGAATGAATTAATGAAGAAAGGAAGGAAGGAACAATTGAATAAAAATTAATGGTACTGCTAAAACATTTGATGAAAAACACAAATAGAAACATAACATTTTAAAACAGGTTCAAAATACAAACTCAGATAATATCACATTTACTCTCTCTCAGTTTATCTACATTATTGTTTGAACTGTTAGAACTGTAAATATGAGCATTGTTCTAAAACCTTAATACCTGGGTACAATAAAGGAATATGTACTGAAACAAAAAATCAGGAATATGTGGAATATCACTAACATAAACCTTTTCTGGCCCACTCAACCTGGCAAAATATTAAAAATGCTGCCCCAATAACTTAGAGTGTCAGAAATTTGACAGATCTTTAAGTTCAGACAACATTTGGCTCTTTGTTGGCTGCCCTGACATCACAACAATTTAAAATATGGCGGACAGTAATCTTTACATTACAAGCAGTGAACATGAGAGGATCTTCTCACTAGAAAATGTTGTTGTGTAACATCAGAGTATGTCCTACTCATAGATGAGTGAAAAGGACTGGCCTAAGAGGCTGAGCAGAGATAGAACTTGGCTGGGTGGTTGGCTTCACCAGGTGGTCATTTCCAGCTGAAGCATGGCTGTACCTCAGCAGAGTAATAATAACATGTATACTGGCAGTGCAATTAATCATTGAATTTTCTGTATATGATTCTTAGCAGGTACCTCTGATAGGTCAGTGTCCTGAATTACAACATATGGTAGGTACTTCCTTCCTCTGCCTTCATAGGCAGGAAAGAATGGCCTGGATAATCATCTGTCCCAGTGCTGCCAAGATCATGAAAAGTCTTAATAATATGACAAGAGAAAACCACTGAGCTCCCAATATAGAATCCTTCCTCAAAGGTGTCGGTGTATAGTGCAATGTAGATGCACTGCTCATTTGAATAAATAAATAAATAATGTAAATCCACACATATTATAAAAGTGGATGTATGTACATATTTATGTATGTTCCACTTCTACTCAAAAACCACTACACCAATTTCAACCACAGTTGGTGCATATTTCTCTTACCATCTGGAAAGAATCGCTGTGGGGGTAAGAACCACGTACCTATGACAAGGGTGGGGGTGGGGGTGGAAAAGCAGTGTAGTCCACAACAAGTGAATATCCATACTTTCTTCATCCAGTATTTGAGACTTGAGAGCACTTAGTGATTTTCATCAAACTTTACACATAATTTCAAACTTTTACTCATGGACAAATACCACAAAATGATGAAAGGACAAAAAGTTTACCACTTACTAGTCTCATTGTTCGTGTAGTAAAACTGCCGCATGAAGCACAACATTTTAGTTTATTACTTCTTTACTACTAACTGTATTTAAAACACATTTTGCAGACAGTATTCACAAATACCAACGCATTTACCAGCAAAATAATCTCATGTCATGACACATAATTCAAGAGGTATGATGTCAAATACTGACAACTGTGAAAAACTGTGACACCATGCATGTTTAATTCCTCACTTCCTTACTACTAACTCTATTGACAAAACATTTTTCAGGCAGCAGACACATATACCACTGGATGCAGCTGAAAAATTATATAACTATATAACACAGTTCAGGAGATACAATGTCATAAACATTGCGTTCCTTCAAAATGAAACTGCAGGGCAAAATTCTCTAGAGATCTGTATAAATATATGTAAAATATGTTACGTGTAAGTGAAATACACTCCTGGAAATTGAAATAAGAACACCGTGAATTCATTGTCCCAGGAAGGGGAAACTTTATTGACACATTCCTGGGGTCAGATACATCACATGATCACACTGACAGAACCACAGGCACATAGACACAGCCAACAGAGCATGCACAATGTCGGCACTAGTACAGTGTATATCCACCTTTCGCAGCAATGCAGGCTGCTATTCTCCCATGGAGACGATCGTAGAGATGCTGGATGTAGTCCTGTGGAACGGCTTGCCATGCCATTTCCACCTGGCGCCTCAGTTGGACCAGCGTTCGTGCTGGACGTGCAGACCGCGTGAGACGACGCTTCATCCAGTCCCAAACATGCTCAATGGGGGACAGATCCGGAGATCTTGCTGGCCAGGGTAGTTGACTTACACCTTCTAGAGCACGTTGGGTGGCACGGGATACATGCGGACGTGCATTGTCCTGTTGGAACAGTAAGTTCCATTGCCGGTCTAGGAATGGTAGAACGATGGGTTCAGTGATGGTTTGGATGTACCGTGCACTATTCAGTGTCCCCTCGACGATCACCAGTGGTGTACGGCCAGTGTAGGAGATCGCTCCCCACACCATGATGCCGGGTGTTGGCCCTGTGTGCCTCGGTCGTATGCAGTCCTGTTTGTGGCGCTCACCTGCACGGCGCCAAACACGCATACGACCATCATTGGCACCAAGGCAGAAGCGACTCTCATCGCTGAAGACGACACGTCTCCATTTGTCCCTCCATTCACGCCTGTCGCGACACCACTGGAGGCGGGCTGCACGATGTTGGGGCGTGAGCGGAAGACGGCCTAACGGTGTGCGGGACCGTAGCCCAGCTTCATGGAGACGGTTGCAAATGGTCCTCGCCGATACCCCAGGAGCAACAGTGTCCCTAATTTGCTGGGAAGTGGCGGTGCGGTCCCCTACGGCACTGCGTAGGATCCTACGGTCTTGGCGTGCATCCGTGCGTCGCTGCGGTCCGGTCCCAGGTCGACGGGCACGTGCACCTTCCGCCGACCACTGGCGACAACATCGATGTACTGTGGAGACCTCACGCCCCACGTGTTGAGCAATTCAGCGGTATGTCCACCCGGCCTCCCGCATGCCCACTATATGCCCTCGCTCAAAGTCCGTCAGCTGCACATACGGTTCACGTCCACGCTGTCGCGGCATGCTACCAGTGTTAAAGACTGCGATGGAGCTCCGTATGCCATGGCAAACTGGCTGACACTGACGGCGGCGGTGCACAAATGCTGTGCAGCTAGCGCCATTCGACGGCCAACACCGCGGTTCCTGGTGTGTCCGCTGTGCTGTGCGTGTGATCATTGCTTGTACAGCCCTCTCGCAGTGTCCGGAGCAAGTATGGTGGGTCTGACACACCGGTGTCAATGTGTTCTTTTTTCCATTTCCAGGAGTGTATATTTGACATGTGCGTGCACAGGCAAAGCTACTAGTAAAATGCTCATCTTAAATATGTGGAATAGTTTCAACTAAATTTGGTACACATATTAGTTATGATCTGGAAAGAAATACTTTGACAGTAAGAACCAGCAGTCTCCTTCTGGAGGGGGGTGGATAGTGTGGAGAGAAAAAGGGGGAGGTGGAGACAGACAAACAATGAGGGGGAAGGAGGAGATGGATACGGACAGGGAGAGCAGGGTATGGAATAGAGAGGAGGAGAGAGGGGAAAGGGGAAATGGGCAGAGAGAGAGGTAGGGGGGGGGGGGAGAGACAGACAAGGGAAACAGGTGGAAGTGGACTGAGACAGGGAAGAGACAGTCCATTAGAGGGGAGAGGAGGAGATGGACAGAGAAAGAAAAGAGGAGGGGATGGACAGAGAGAGGAGTCAGGAGGACATGAATAACAAGATGAGTGAGGAGGACATGGACAGGGAGAGGGAGAGGTGGAAATGGACAAAGAGAGAGAGGAGAAGCAGGAGATGGAATTAGATGGGGGGAAGGGGGGGGGTGGAGAAGATGGACAGAGGGGGAAGAAGCAAATAGGGAGAGGAGGGGGTGGGGAGGAGGAGAAGATCAGATGGACAGAGGGGAAAGAAGCAAATGGGTAGAGGAGGGGGTTGGTTGGTTGTTGGGATGTTTAAGGGGGACTAAACAGCTAAGGTCATCAGTCCCCCATTCCAAAAACAGGCGAGACAGTCACGAAGCAGGTAAAACCCCAAGGGGAACGAGACTCCCCCCAGGCACTAAAAGAACACAAATGCAGCAACGAACACTACAGACAAGAAGAGGACAGACGAACACCAGACAGAAAGAAACAGAAGAAAAGAAGAAGGCCGGAAACTGGTTGACTGACCGCGAGACAAAAAAGGGAAAGAGTCAACCAGCAGACTAAACACCAAAACAGCAACAAATTCGGAGAGACACGAGGACAAAAGATACAGAACGGGAAAGGTGCAGGACCTCCCTAAATAGAACCATAAAAAGGACTACCATGGATAAAATTTAAAACATTGTCAGCCATTGAGGCATTGTCGCATAAAATCAAAGGCAAAGTGCCCGGGAGATTAAAAGTCCGCCGGAGGGTGCGCAGTCGGGGACACTCCAATAGAATGTGGGCAACCGTCTGCCGGGACCCACACTGACACATGGGGGGATCCTCCTGACGCAAAAGATGGCCGTGCGTCAGGTAGGTATGGCCGATGCGCAGCCGACATAGGACTACCGAGTCCCTGCGAGAAGCCCGCAGGGAGGAACGCCACACATCGGTCGTCGCCTTGACAGCCCGCAGTTTATTCGGGGCAGTCATGCCACGCCACTCAGCAGCCCACATCCCAAGAACCTTACGGCGCAACACCAGCTGCTGGTCGCGAGCCGTAAGGCCGATCTCCAAAACTGGGGCGTCGATCGCCCCTTTGGCCAACCTGTCGACACGTTCGTTCCCTGGGATACCAACGTGACCCGGCGTCCAAACAAAGACCACCGAACGTCCAAAGCGGGTAATGGTGGAAACAGACTCCCGAATAGAGGACACCAGAGGACATGAGGGATAGCAGCGGTCGATGGCCTGGAGGCTGCTCAGGGAGTCACTGCAGATGACAATGGACGTACCTGAGCAGGAACGCATATGCTCAAGAGCGCGCAATATGGCCACCAGCTCTGCAGTAAAAATACTGCAGCCAGCCGGCAAGGAGCGCTGTTCAACATGGGCAGCGTGAGCAAAAGCATAGGCAGTGCGACCATCAACCAGGGAACCATCGGTGTAGACAGGCTCACAGTCCGAAAATGAGGCGAGGAGCGCAAGAAAACGGCGACGGAGGGCCACAGGCGGAACCGAGTCCTTGGGTCCCTGTGCCAAGTCCAGACGGACAGACGGACGGGACAAGCACCAGGGAGGCGTAGGTGCTCGAACCCGGAAGGGAGGCAGAAGAGGGAATGATCCCAGTTCGGACAGCAGGGACTGGACACGGACAGCTACGGAAAACCCAGACCGAGGTCGCCGTTCGGGCAGATGGAGGACCGTGACAGGGAAAAGCAGGCGACGATTGGGATGGCCTGGCGAGCAATGAACGTGGACAGCGTAGTCGGCGAGCAGTCGATGGCGGCGAATCCGCAAGGGGGGAACCCCGGCCTCCACCAGTAGACTATCCACGGGGCTCGTACGAAATGCGCCAGTTGCAAGCCGAACCCCAGAGTGATGTATGGGGTCTAACAACTTCAACACTGAGGCTGATGCAGACCCATAGGCCAGGCTCCCATAATCAAGCCTGGACTGCACAAGGGCTTTGTACAGTCGCAACAGCGTGCAGCGATCCGCACCCCAAGATGTGTGGCTGAGGCAGCGGAGGGCGTTGAGGTGCCGCCAGCACTTTTGCTTCAGCCGAGTAATATGAGGAACCCATGTGAGCCGGGCATCAAACACGAGTCCTAAGAAGCGGCAAGTGTCCACCACTTCAAGCAGGTGCCCGTCGAGGTAAAGTTCAGGATGAGGGTGGACCGTCCGACGCCTGCAGAAGTGCATAACTCGAGTCTTGGCTGCAGAGAACTGAAAACCGTGAGTCAGAGCCCACGATTCTGCCTTGCATATGGCTACTTGAAGCCTACGTTCGGCGACCCCCGTAGTCGTGGAGCTAAATGAGATGCAGAAGTCGTCGGCATACAAAGAAGGAGACACCGACGACCCCACGGCTGCAGCCAGACCATTAATGGCCACTAGAAATAACGAGACGCTCAACACCGAGCCCTGCGGGACCCCATTCTCCTGTGTATAAGAGGAACTAGAGGCGGCACCGACTTGCACCCGGAAAGAGCGGTGCAATAGAAAGGATTGAAGAAAAGCCGGGAGCCGACCACGAAGACCCCACTCATGCAACGTAGCAAGGATGTGATGCCTCCATGTGGTGTCATACGCCTTCCGCAGATCGAAGAATACGGCAACGAGATGCTGACGTCGGGCAAAGGCCGTACGGATAGCTGATTCCAGCCGCACCAAATTGTCCGCTGCAGACCGGCCCCGACGGAAGCCACCCTGGGATGGAGCGAGGAGACCGCGCGACTCAAGGACCCAACACAAACGCCGTCCCACCATACGTTCGAGCAATTTGCATAAAACGTTGGTGAGGGTAATGGGACGATAGCTGTCCACCGCCAGCGGGTCCGCATCGGGCTTCAAGATGGGGACAATAAGACCCTCACGCCATTGCGACGGGAACACGCCCTCGCTCCAAATGCGGTTAAAGATGGTGAGGATGTGTCGCTGGCAGTCCCTGGAAAGATGCTTCAGCATCTGCGCGTGTATACAGTCTGGTCCTGGTGCTGTATCAGGGCAATCGGCGAGGGCAGCAAGGAATTCCCGCTCGCTGAAAGGAGCATTGTATTTCTCAGAACGACGCGTGTGGAACGATAACGGCGTCCGCTCGGCTCGCTCCTTGAGAGAGCGAAAGGCGGGGGGATAAGTTGCAGTCGCAGAGCTCTGAGCAAAGTGCGCAGCAAGGTGTTCAGCAATGGCGGCAGCGTCCGTGCAGACAGCGCCGTCCAAGGAGATCCCAGCGACACCCAGAGGGGTTTGGTGTCCATAAATCCGCCGTATCCGGAACCACACGAGCGAGGGGGAGACACGAGAGCCCAAGGATGAAACATACCGCTCCCAGCACTCCTGCTTACGCCACGTAATAAGACGACGGGCGAAGGCACGGAGCCTCTTAAAGGCGATGAGGGTCTCGAGAGACGGGTGCCGCCGATGACGCTGGAGGGCCCGCCGACGGTCGCGAATAGCTTCAGCAATCTCCGGCGACCACCAGGGTACAGCCTTCCTCCGAGGGAGACCAGAAGAGCGGGGGATGGCTGCCTCGGCCGCCGAAATAATGGACGTGGTTAAGTCATGGACCACATTGTCAATGTCACCCTGCGGGGGAGACTCAGCGGTTGCCGCGGAAGTAAAACTCGGCCAGTCAGCCCTGTGGAGAGCCCAGCGGGGCAGGCGCCCAGAAGAATGACACTGGGGCAGTGACAAATAGATGGGAAAATGGTCACTACCACACAGGTCAGGATGCACTCTCCAGTGGAGAGATGGGACAAGGCCGGGGCTGCAAAGAGAGAGATCGATGGCCGAGAACGAGCCGTGGGCCACACTGAAATGTGTGGGAGCACCGGTGTTCAGGAGGCTAAGGTCGAGCTGAGCCAACAAATGCTCCACGGCACGACCGCGGTCATCGGAGACAGTCCCACCCCAGAGAGGGTTGTGGGCATTGAAATCGCCCAGCAACAAGAAAGGTGGCGGCAGTTGGGCTATCAGAGCAGCCAGGACATGCTGCCCGACAGCACCATCCGGTGGAAGGTAAATACTGCAGACGGTAACAGCCTGTGGCGTCCACACCCGAACAGCGACAGCCTCTAAAGCTGTTTGTAGTGGTACAAACTCGCTGTGTAGAGAGTTAAGGACATATATGCAGACGCCACCAGACACCCTTTCATAAGCTGCCCGGTTCTTAAAATAACCCCGATAGCCACGGAGGGCGGGGGTTCGCAGTGCTGGAAACCAAGTTTCCTGCAGAGCAATGCAAAGGAAAGGATGAAGGCTGATAAGTTGGCGGAGCTCAGCTAGATGGTGGAAGAAACCGCTGCAGTTCCATTGGAGGATGGTATTAGCCATGGATGGGAAAGGCGTGAGGGACTGGGGAGGCAGATTATGCCTCCGAGGCCCCTGCTGCTACTGAGTCACCACCTGGAGAACAGCCAGCCAGTGCGTCCGAGGGACTGGCGAGATCCATGTCCTCAGCGGACGCCAGAATCTCCACCTCATCCTCAGACGCAGAGCTTGTAGGAAGCGGTGGAATGGGTGCCACCGCATTGTCGGTGGCCTTGGGGAGTTTCTTCTTCTTCTGCTTCTCGCGCTGAGCCTTTGGTGGTTCAGGCTGGGAGGGCGTCACCGGGTCAGTCTCAGGGACAGACGACGACTGTGTGTCCCGACGACCAGGGACCGGCGGTTGTTTGAGCCACTTGCGGCTGTCGGCTTTGGAACCGGTCGGAACGTGTGAAGGGAGGTCCCCAAGGGACCCCTTCCGGACGAGAGTAGCCGAAGAAGTCTTACGCTTCTCCGGCTGGGAAGGGGGAACTGATGCCCCTGATGGTTGGGGGGGTGTTGCTCCTGAAGTAGATGGAACAGGAGCAACAGTGGGTTTAGTGCCCCCCACCATCAAGGGGGCAGGTGCGGGACTGCGACTCTGCGAGCTGGCTGGAGAGGATTGAACCGTAGCAGGAGAGACAGTTGCGGCATAAGAAGCCGTCATGCGCACTGGGTGAAGCCGGTCATATTTCCGCTTCGCCTCAGTGTACGTCAGGCGGTCGAGAGTCTTTATCTCCATGATCTTCCGCTCCTTCTGCAGAATCGGACAGTCTGGCGAGCAAGGCGGATGGTGCGCACCACAGTTCACACAGATCGGAGGCGGGGCACAGGGATGATCAGGATGGGATGGTCGACCGCAATCGCGACAGACGAGGTCGGAAGCACAGCGTGAAGACATGTGGCCAAACTTCCAACACTTGAAGCACCGCATCGGGGGAGGGATATAAGGCCTGACATCACAACGGTACACCATCACCTTGACCTTCTCAGGTAACGTGTCACCCTCGAAGGCCAAGATGAAGGCACCGGTGGCAACTTGACGATCCCTCGGACCCCGGTGGACACGCCGGACGAAATGGACACCTCGGCGCTCCAAGTTGGCGCGCAGCTCGTCATCGGACTGTAAAAGGAGATCCCTGTGGAAGATAATGCCCTGGACCATGTTCAGACTTTTATGGGGCGTGATAGTGACGGAGACATCCCCCAGCTTAGTACAAGCGAGCAAGGCCCGCGACTGGGCGGAGGACGCCGTTTTTATCAACACCGATCCGGACCGCATCTTTGACAAGCCCTCCACCTCCCCAAACTTGTCCTCTAAATGCTCGACAAAGAACTGAGGCTTCACGGACATAAAAGATTCCCCATCAGCTCTGGTACAGACAAGATATCTGGGCGAATACTGCTCACTTGCATTTAATGCCTTTCGTTCCTCCCATGGTGTGGCGAGGGAGGGGAACGATTTGGGGTCATAAACGTTACCTTTGAAATGGGCCCTCGAACGCTTAGAGACTGCTGGTGGCTGGCCACCAGCAAGAGAAGAAGTGCCACGCTTCATTGCGTGTCATCCACCCTGATGCCACCTACTCCGACCAAGGGCCCTCCCCACGGGCGCCACCCAGCCACAGCAAAGGCCACCTGGCAGGATGGCCATTGCCGGGAGTCCCGATGCCCCAAGGAGATGGGCATCTACTCCTTGGCATACGTGGGGAGTTAACGGCGCAGGCATCAGTAGAGCGATCCCTGTGTTGTCAGGGGGCTACAACCAAGAGGGTACATGGCGGCCCCACCACAACGGACTGGCTACCATGCTGGATCTTAGGTGCAAAACTGACCAAGGTCGTCGTCGCAGATAAAAGAAACACTGCAGAGTGCAGCGTGGTAATCGCCCAAGAGATCGAAAACGAGCGGGACACCATTGCAACGACGAGAAAGCCGGCTAAAGGTCTAATTGCACGACGGATACAGTGCACCATGTAAGGCGCCCTTCCCCAATTGGCTCGCTCTTCGGAATAATTTAGAAATATGGAGGTCAAACCCGAGAGGGGACCATCACATAAGGCCGAAACAGGTGAGACTCCTTTTAGTCGCCTCTTACGACAGGCAGGAATACCGCGGGCCTATTCTTACCCCCGAACCCGCAGGGGGGGGAGAGGAGGGGGAGGGGGAGGGGAAGGGGAGGAGGAGAATATCAGATGGACAGAGAAAGGGCTAGGAGGAGACAAGTGGGGAGAGGAGCAGGAGGAGATCAACGGAGACAGGGGGATGGAGGAGATGGACTAATAAATGATTGGAACAAATACATACCTGGGCAACGCTGGGTGCTCAGCAAGTATAAATTTTGTCATTTAGAAGGAGGTGTAAGTAGATGAGTGATGAACACTAACTACACTTAACGAAGGTTTATTCAGCACTTGCAAATACAAGAGCATGGAGTGAACCGCCTCCATCCAGAACACATATGGTATATGTACAGCTACAGAACATTCCAGTACAATGATTCTTGCCTTTTGTGGATACTTCTAGAATGTACTTGAACCAAATACAGAAGTTAAAATTTTACAGTTCAGGTGAGTTTTGAACTCACGACCCTCCATGCAAGAGTCTACTATCATAACCACTACACTATGACAACTGTGCTACTCAGCTCCTTCTGCAACATTGCTCCCTCCTTAAGAGAACAGTGTCTCAGTGTTACGTCCTCCTAGTTCAGGAATGAGTCATCGGTCCTGCATACTCCGACTCCGGATGATTGATGTTCGCCCTGACGGTGATCTTCTTAGAACTTCTCTTGCCGCTACATTCTTCGTCACCTTTCTGCTTGTTGCCTGTCGCTGGAGCCTCAAATTTACCCTGGGTTGCAGGATCCTTACAGGGCTTCATTCAAAGGACATGAACTATATCTCTGATCATTTGTCACCTTTTGTCGGGGTCAAAATCTTCATAAGTAACATCAGACGTCTTACAACCTTATAAGGCCCAAAGTAGAGCCTGAGGAGCTTCTCAGAGAGACTAAACTTCCAGACAGGAGTGAAGATCCAGATGAGGTCACCAGGCTGGTAAACAACAGGGCGGTGGCTCGTGTCATACCTTCAGCGACCGTTTTCTTGAGCCTGCAGCGTGCGGAGTCGAGCTAACTGCCGAGCTTCCTCAGCTCTGGTTAACAACTGGCCAATGTAGTCATCGTCCACGTCATCAGGATGTAACGGAAACACAGTGTCCATCGTCTTCATCATCGCTTCATGCCTATACAACAGGAAAAATGGCATAAATCCTGTGGTGTCTTGCTTGGCAGTGTTGTAGGCAAATGTAGCACCTCATCCCAGTTCCTCTGCTCAACACTGATGAACACTGATAACCTGTCAGCCAAGGTCTTATTAAGGCATTCAGTAAGCCCGTTAGTTTGCGAATGGTAGGTAATCATCATGTGATGAGTAATGTTGCACCGAAGGTTTATCTCTGTCACAAGATATGATTGAAAAACTTTCCCTCAATCTGTAATTAACGACCTTGGGGCACTGTGTTTTAATACAATGTCTTCTACGATGAATTTGGCTATCTCGAATGCTTCGGCTGTTTTCATGGATTTTGTAATGGCATAGAGTGTCGGGTAATCAGTGTAAGCAATAATCCATCTATTGCCACTATCTAACGTTAGTTTGCGAATGGTAGGCAATCATCATGTGATGAGTAATGTTGCACTGGCGGTTTATCTCTGTCACAAGATATGATTGGAAAAAAAGACATGCTGGAAAGGCGTTTCAGCTGGTGGAATTTGTATGAGTTGGCCAGGTGGTTTCTGAGGAACTGCCTTTCTCCTCTGTCACTCTCGACATGCGACACAGCGACTGACACTCCTAAATAAACCTGGCCAGAAAAATCTCTTGTGGATCCTATCATATGTCTTAATAAATCCTAAATGTCCAGCCTCAGGTGTGTCATGGAATTTCTGTAGAACATCTAAGCGCATGTGTTTAGGAATCACTGGTAGCCACCTCTTTCCAAACGTATCAAAGTTTCTCTTGCAAAATAATCCATAAACTACCTTCAATTGTCCTTTCACATCCTCTGACTGATTTAAGGCAAGCATAATATGAGATATCTTGGCATCCTCCTCCTGCTCAGCAGAGAGATCCTGGAGTGCAGCAACACAGTCACTATCTACATCGAAGTCTTGATGGTCTTGCACAGGGTTTCTTGAGAGGTTTCTTGGTGGTTTCTTCCACTTTTGTAAACTATTCTAATGTCTTCAAGACGTAGTGCCCACCTGGTGAGTAATCCTGTTGGATCCTTAAGACCTGTCAACCAATAAAGTGAATGATGGTCTGTAACAACTGTGAATGGTCTTCCATAGAGATACTTCGAAATTTGCACATGGCCCAGATCACAGCAAGACATTCTCTTTCTGTAGTTGAGTAGTTTCACTTGGCTTTTGTAAGTGTCCTAGAAGCATAGGCTATCACTTTCTCTTTTCCATCCGAAATCTGCACCAGAACAGCATCAATCCCATACCCACTGGTACCTGTGTGTAGTTCTGTAGGTGCTCTCTCATCATACAGACCAAGTACAGGGTCAGTTGTCAGAGCTTTTCACAGCACATCAAAAGAATCTTGTTGAGCACCACCCTAGATAAATTTAGCATCGGCTTTTAACAACTCTTGGAGTGGCCTGGCTTTGATACAAAAGTCTTTGATAAAACGATGATAATAAGAACATAATCTGAGGAAGTTTCTCACATCTCCAATACTTTTAAGAATAGGAAATTCCATTATAGATCCCACTATTTGTGGGTATGGCTGCACACCTTCATTTGACAGAAGGTGTCCAAGTATTTTGATTTCTTTTGCTCTGAAGAGACACTTTCTTGGTTTAAGTTTCAGTCCGCCTTGTTGGAGACACTCAAGAACGGCCCTCAGTCTTTTTGTGTGTTCATCAAATGTCTCTGAGAACACTATAATGTCATCTAAATAACAAAGACACATCGTCCACTTCAGGTGATGTAGATTATCCATTATCTGTTCAAAAGTTGCTGGTGCATTGCACAAACCAAATTGCATTACCTTAAACTCACAGAGGCCCTCAGGGGTGATGAATGCAGCTTTTCCATGATCAGCCTCATCTACTTTGATTTGCCAGTATCCCAAGTACATGTCCGTGGTTGAGAAAAACTTAGCCTCCTTCAGACAATCTAGTGTATCATCAATTCATGGAGGAGGGTGAACGTCCCTTTTAGTTATCTTATTAAGCTTCCTGTAATCAACACAAAAGCGACAACTGCCATCCTTCTTCCTTACAAGAACCACTGGTGATGACCATAGGCTCTGCAAAGGCAGAATGATGTCATTCTTCATCATTTTCTCTACTTCTGTGTGAATTATTCGACATTCTGTTGCTGACACACGGTATACTCTCTGGATTATTGGTTGATGGTCTCCAGTGCTAATCTAGTGCTTCACCGTCAATTTGTCTAATTTGCTCTTCACCTGTGGATTGAAGCATTCAGAGAACTATTGAAGAATGGCAAGTAGCTTCTTCTGTTGTTCCTTTGTGAGATCTGGTGATAGTCGAGCTAGAATATCTTGTCTTGTAGTGGTAGCGCTAATTTCGCCCACAGACTTGGCATGGGAGGTTTCTACGATGCTCAGGTGTTGTGCAATTAATGGCTCCACATTTGCTACGCACTTGTACCTTGGAAGGATCTGCGGTTCTCGGCGACAGTTAACTATCCACAATTCACTGAATCCATTCTTAAATGAGATGACAGAGGCTGGGATGACCAAGTTATTCTTCTTTGGTATGCTTCTAATACATTCAACTACAAGATCCATGGGTTGATGCATGGCATGACACATGACAGTTACCTTTCTAGCGCTGACTGCAGGAATGATCACTTCATCCAGCACACACAGTCACCACACACTCGGATGTGCATCTTCCTGTCCACAGTATCTCATCTTGTCTAGCATAATCTTCAAGCCAGCACAATCTATAATTGCCTGAGCAGCTTTCAAAAAGTCCCATCTGAGAATGACATCATGACTACACTCTTGTAAGATGATGAATTCTAAGGGCAGTGTATGGCCACTTATACCCACACGAATGACACATCTTCCTGTAGGTTTTACATATTTCCCATTACCCACCTTCAGCAGAGATGTTTTGCTGTTGACGAACACAGTTTTCTGCAACTGGTGTCGGTACTTCTCCGAAATGACTGAATATGATGATCCAGACTCCACAAGAGCTTGGGCTGGTCAGCGATCTGTGAGGATATTGACATAGTTTCCTATCATTTTTGTAGTGATTGATGGCAGAGGATATTTCTCTTCGGTGGCCTCGCCTCCAAGGAAGGTCACACCCTTTAGTTTTCCAGGTTGCGGCAGCTAAATGATCAGCTGGAGCTTCTAAACAGTGATGGAGACCTTGATCAGTGTGTTGGGGAGTGTCCTCTCCAGCGGCTAGCTTGTGGCAATGGTGACCTACGTTGTCCTGCACCCACATCTTCTTGTTCATCTTCGTCGTCCTGGAGTTGGCGTTGGTTAAGAGCGGTCTACTGAATTCTGGCGCAGGCGTCGTTGAATATCCGCCGCCTTTCTCTACAATAGCGCACCACATGTCCTGGCCGTACTCAGTGGAAACGTACTGGCTGGTTATCCTGGGTCCTCCAGATGTCAGTCTTCCTTGGTGCCCAAAGAGGTTGCTAATGTGGCACTGTAGGAACGTAACTTCGCCTGGGTCTCGACTTTTTTACCATTTTAAAGGGAACTGAAGGACAAGAGATTGGGTTCAATGTCTGTTCCACTTCCTCCCTTATGACCACTTGAAGCATCTTGGTATTTTGCTTGCCTTGCAATCCAACTGCCTTCTGAACTTCCTCTCTCACTATCTGACGAAGAACACTTGTGAAATCAGTTTCTTCCTCCATCACAGACATCGATACAATGTTTGGAAGCCGTTCAAACTTCTTGCATTTAATTCCTATTTCATGCATTGTCTCGATATACTGGCACCATTTTGTGAAGTAGTCTGCTGTCGAAACCTCCTTCAGGAGTAGGACTTGGTACATGTCCTCAGCAACACCCTTCATGAGATGTGCAACCATATCTTCCTCCTCCATTCTAGGATCCACTATTTTACACAGAGCCAAGACGTCTTGAATGTAGGATGCTGTTGTTTCTCCTGGAAGCTGTGCCCTACACTTTAATTTATCTTCAGCCTTGTACTTCCATCGTTACGTGTTGCCGAAATACTTCTGCAGTTCCACCAGGAATACTTCCCAGCTTGTGAATATCTCCTTGTTATTCTCATACCATTGCTTGGCAGCGACCTCCAAGTACAAAAATACGTTAGCCAAACACATGGAGTCATCCCATTTGTTAAATCTGGCTATATACTCATATACCTTCAGTCACTTGTTGGGATCTTGGTCATCGTCACCAGAGAACCCGGAAGGATGTCTCATGATGTGGCCCAAAGTTGCTGTCATTGTAACATCCTCTTTTTCTTCTTCTGTCTCCGATAGATTGCGATCTGTTGAATATGGCTCGAACTGGGGTTTCTCGCCATGTAAATGGTGGCTCTGTTGGGGCCTGATGGGAGCCACTGTGTCATCGATAATGTGTGGTATCACAAGTTCCAATACCCAGCGCCTCCACCAGAATAATGCCACATATAAGAAGGTGTAAGTAGATGAATGACAAACACTAACTTCACTTAACGAAGGTTTATTCAGCATTTGCACATAGAAGAGCACGGAGCGAACTGCCTCTGGCCAGAAAACATACAGTATATATACACCTACAGAACATTACAGTACAATGATTCTTGCCATTTGTGGATACTTCTAGAATGTACTCGAACAGAATACAGAAAATAAAATACTGCAGTTCAGGTGAGTTTTGAACTCATGACCCTCCAATGCAACAGTCTACTATCATAACCATTACACTACAGCGACTGTGCTTCTCAGCTCCTTCTGTGACAATATAAAGATATAAACATGTCCAAGGCTTCAGTCACTCTTTCACCTCTGCAAACCTAAAACAAAATTAGTTACGTATTGAGGCATACAATGCATGTGGTGCATGTGGTCTACTGGGTGGCAAAAGAGGTGCTTCTGCGTTCCTTACAAGTAGGAGTTGTATTAGTCAGACAGTTAGAGCGGGTTCCTGTTTGGGATATTTATTTGTGAATACAATCTGCAGGGTACTTGTGGGACAGCACAGTTTGGGAGAGGTTGTTGATGTAACTGTTGAGGGATTCATTGATCGGAGCAGACATATTTTGTAGTGCTTCGAGAATTTCTGTGTAAATTATAGAACCACTTGGCCTACCTCCATCTTGAACCCACATATTTTAAATAGAAGTGTGATGGAGATGAATCCGACCTACTGTGCATTGCATGTTTGTGTATGCAGGTCTAAAAACAGTCATGAGCAAAATGTGGACGTGGCAGCCGACAAGTACCTGCTGTATGATCCATAGAGTTTCAGTGTATGTGTAGAGAAGAGCCTGTGCTATTCTTTGCTGGTTTAGTGACTGTGATGATTGTTAAGAACAAATGAAGAAATGAGATTAGACTTTTAAGTAATTCATGTGTTGGACGTGCTAAAAGCAAGACATGGTCATATTTACGAGTGGTTCTTAAACCAACGCATTTATAAATGTAAGTAAATGTGTTTATAGCACTCAAAAAGCGAGTGAAACACAAGAAGACGGAGATATTTACATGTGAAATGCGAGAATGTTATTCTGCATAATCCAATACATCATCAACTGGTGAAAACATAAAGTTTGTATATTTAGTCCACACTTTCTATCGTCTAAAAAGTGAGAACGTGGTGAACAGTGAAAAAGGACCAAAAAAAATGGGAATTAAAGACGAAAACGAGAAAAGTGGATGCTGCATGTTACCATAGCAACCCAGTATCACAAGACAAGAAAACAGTTACAAGAAACTTGATTTAGCCCAGAAATCAAATCAAAATGAAAATTTGTGAATGCAGCAAAGGAAGGAAGTAATAACATAGAACGGAAAGAAGATCTCTACATATTAGACTAAGAAGAGATACACTGAGAACAATTTGACTAAGAAGATCTGGTGTGGGGAGTATACAGCTCTCACACATCATGGGTATGCAGATGCAGAAACCAACATCCGACGCCACTGGCAACAGTTGCTGTTCACCAGTGCTGACCTACTTCCACATTTGCTCACCGACGCCTACGTGGAAACCACCAACCGCCGCCGCCGGCACCAGTTGCTCTTCACTGGTGCTGATTACACGTCCGCTCATCAATGCAGCCCGAATTCTACACCAGGTGAGCATAAAACAGAACTTTATTGTATTAATACAATGTGGTATTAGCCCTTTAACATACATTATTACTGTAGTTATTATACTCAGAGTTGATTTTTTTTAAATGATTAGTAGGTCTAAAGTTAATAAGAATATGGATGAATTAGGACAAATGGAAAAACTCACCAACGAGCTATCGCTATGAGAGTCAGTGAGAAATGCCAGACTGGTCTGAGTTAGTAAATCTAATCAAAGGTCAAAATGCTAAATTAGATGTACAGAGCGCAGATTCAGCAGCTTTAAGAAAGGAACTAAATGAAGTTTCTAATGGTCAGAATGAAACTCTAAAGAAAGAACTAGGGTCAGTAAATTCTCAATTAAATTTGATAAATGCCAAAGTAGAATCACAAAGCAAAGAATTTAGTAGTTTATGCAAAAACAAGTATGGGGGCTTTAAAGACTGAATTTGATGATATAAATACTAAAGTAGAGGATTTGAAATTAAAATTAAAGAATGAAGTAAATAACTCTTTAAACCTCCATGTAAATCAACTATTCACTGACTTTAGTCAGAAACAGAATGATCAAATTCAGGGTTTGACAAAGAAATTAGTATTTGATATTGAGGAAATATGTAATATGATCAAATCCGAAATTAACGAAAAGTTAGGATCATTTGAAAAGGTATGTAATGTTAAGTTTGATGCTGTAAAGCAGGAGTTGCATACTTTGCGTCAACAAGCAAGATAAGTAAATGCCAATAATACAATCGCAAATTACAGGCATTAATACATGAGTAGATAATGTAGAAAAAAAAAAAAAAACTTCAAAGAAAAACTAGCAAACTCAGATGTTATAAATGTAAGTAGTTTGGAGGAACAGGTAGAAGAAATTATAGATCGGAAAGTCACTGAGAGAATCCAGGAATATATCACCTATGGCTTCTTCAGAACTTACTGATACCCGGAAGGGCATAGATGAACTCTGGAGAGAAGTCAGACTTATCCAGGAACAAGTAGAAAAATGAATAACTTCACCTAATGTTGTGTTACCTAGTGAAGTGGTGATTGTCTTGCAGTGCGGAGACTTTCAAACAAAATTTACGAAGGTCTGCACTTGTTCAAGTGAAGTTAATAACAGATCCATGGGATCCGGGTAGAGTCATCTATCTCCCAGGGACATTAACGTTCTGTGTCAACAGGCGGAGTGACGACCATCAGATCCTGAGATGTTTTTGGTGTTTCTTCTGTAATAAAATTTTCCTGCACCAAGTTCCTCCAACTTCTTACACTATTCTATCATCCCCCACTTACAGGTTTTTAGAGAACCATACCAGCGAGATTTTGTTATTACATCACTCAAAATTGTTCCTGGTATGTGACTGCATCATCCTCGATTGTTAGAGAATTGTGCCCGCTAGGAATTTTGACTGCGGTGTCCTCGATTGTCAGAGGGTTGTGCCTGCTAGGAATTTTGATTGCGTCTTTCTTGGTTATTCCAGGGGTGCTCCTACCTGTCTTCATGACTTGTCCCGGCTTGCCCCAACTTATCCTGACTTTACTAGGCGGCGGTATGAGGTGGGAATTGGTACGCATATTATCCCCGAAATAACATAGATTAAATACACCTAGCCAGCCATTCTCTCCCGCGGTTTCAATTGTAATGTTGACAGCAGCCTATGCAAATTCCACATATAGTTAGGTTTTATTTTTGCCTGAATTAGTCCTTTTAAGTAATCTCTTCACCAGTTTTCTGTGCAAATCTGAGGGCAGCAGTCTGGGTGAAATCATCATCATTAAATTTGTGTATTCTATTAATATGAATCATAATTACAATGATTCCAAAAATGGTTTTCTTGAAAGCTGCCTGGTAATACTTCTTTTGTCACATAGTTCTAAGTAAGTAGGGAAAACCATACCTGGCACATAACTTTCAAAATAATTTCTGAAATCGTGAGAATACCATTCTCACACTGAATGTAAGATAATTGTCTTAAAGTCATTGAAGCATATTTTTCTTAGTAAACTGAATAGAATATCATATTTGTGGAAAACATAATATTGTGTGACTAATTAAATGACTGTGATTATGGAATATATAATTTTATACTTGGTACAGAATATTTTATATCTTTTATGAGATGTGACATAGACGGGAGGGTTTGTATTGATGTTGAAAGGGGGTGGGTAGTGTAGGTAAAAGCATGATTTACATGAACATATAAATCATGTCTAACACAAAACACACATCACACCTATCAAACTACCATCATAAACAAGTGTGTCTTATTCTTCACCATTTGCCATTTCCATAGGGTTGCTAAGATTTTCTTCAGGGACGTCACGGGTGAAGGTGGGAAAGTCCATTCTGTAGGAGACGATTTAACACCATACCTCCTCCAGCTTATCACTCAAGTACCGGCGAGGAGGAGGAGATTAGTGTTTAATGTCCCGTCGACAATGAGGTCATTAGAGACGGAGCGCAAACTCGGGTAAGGGAAGGATGGGGAAGGAAATCGGCCGTGCCCTTTCAAAGGAACCATCCCGGCATTTGCCTGAAGCGATTGAGGGAAATCACGGAAAACCTAAATCAGGATGGCCGGAGACGGGATTGAACCGTCGACCTCCCGAATGCGAGTCCAGTGTGCTAACCACTGCGCCACCTCGCTCGGTAAAAATACTGGCGAGGTAGGGATCCTGGGGAAAGGGGGGTGGGAAGGGTTCCTGTCTTTGGGGCTGTCTTCTTTCTCTTCTTTGATCTTAGCAACCACATCTACCTCAATTCGTGGATAGTACTGGGTAACTAACAGGGCATTTCTGAGTTTCGTAGCAGTGGGAATTGTATTAGAGACAGGATGAGAGAAGGATAATGCCCAGGAGAATTGCTTGTCAATAATAGCAGTGGGAGTTAATCTTGATAATCATTTAAGTAAAGTCAGGGTAGCAAACACTCTGATGAAGTGATGAGTCATAGAGTAGTGGGACTTGATCATTATTTATAGACATAGTATGTACTAAGAGTTGATTAATACAGGTAGACATAGTATCTACCATGAGTTGAATAATATGTGTCTACATAGTATCTACTAAGATTATAGAAGTTGAGAGGTGGTACAGCACTCTAGGGTATTAGAGGAGGTACCTAGAAGTGAGAGTGAGGTGTAAAATAGTTTTTATTTTTACCAGGAAATATTTAATTATAGTGTACATAAAGATGTATATTAGGGCAATGAACCATGAGGCCTACTCATAAAGTATAAGGGGGACGTACCTGGCATTTGCTTAGGATATAGGGCAAGCATACCTACATAGAGATAGGACGACCTGTGGCCTGATGAATAGGGACGTTTAATAAAGGGGTGTACCTACCAGAATGGAAGGAGGAAGTGCACTCATAGGGTCAACCCACCACATGTAAGGTATAGGTACTGATCCTAGGGGAAAAGGACAGTATCGTGACTGAAGTCACACATTTAATAGGAATTATTTGGGTAAGTTTGAATGCTATACACCACAAGCTTTATTATGTTTTATGTGAGTTTACAAGGGTCAAAAAGAAAACATTTTCATTTGCCCAGAGTTCTTCCAGACTACAAACTACTATAAATAATGATACTCGTACATACTAAGGAAAAAAATAGTGCAAGGAATAAGAATAAAGAATAAAGTACTCAAATGTCATGAACACATGGAATTTACAATTGGATAAAGAGCAGAAAAAAGAAAAAGAAATTGGTCCTCATGATCTTTTAGATATTGAAAGAGCTAACTCCAACATTGATTGAAATATGCAAGTTTTATAATTAAAGGAAAATGAAAAAAAAAAGGGAATTGCTAAATAATAAGAAGAAGGGTATCCACAGTTATTAAAAGAACAAGGTGTACTGCTGAAATATGGATTGTTATTATTTGTGGTATAAATGTACATAACGATGGAATATAAAATATCGCGTGTTCAATCTGAGGGGAAGAATATGTAGTGCTTCGAGAATTTCTGTGTAAATTATAGAAGCACTTGGCCTACCTCCATCTTGAACCCACATATTTTAAACAGAAGTGTGATAGAGATGAATCCGACCTACTGAGCATTGCATGTTTGTGTACACAGGTCTAAAAACAGTCATAAGCAAAATGGCTGAATGGCGGCCAACAAGTACCTGCTGTATGATCCATAGAGTTTCAGTGTATGTGTAGAGAAGAGCCTGTGCTATTCTTTGCTGGTTTAGTGACTGTGATGATTGTTAAGAACAAATTAAGAAATGAGATTAGACTTTTAAGTAATTCATGTGTTGGACTTGGTAGAAGCAAGACATGTTCATATTTTCTGGTGGTTATTAAATCAACCCTGTTGTAAATGTCTCCTAATAGAGTCTAATGTTTGACAACATGGTTGACTCACATGAGTTTGAATATTTATATGAGAAGTGGTGAATTTGTTTTTTGTGGAAGTTGAAATATACCATGACTGAGCTAAAAATCTTCTTCGAGTAACAATTATTTCAAGAGTAGAGAGAGAATCTGAAAAATTCCCTTAACCAGCATTACTCTTTGGAGAAGTTTTTGGAGATCGACGTGGCCGGCTATCCAGAGAAGAAGATCAGCTGTGCATACCACGTAAGTCAACCTATGGGAGAGAGGTGGGAAGTTTGCAAACCAGCTCCACATCGCTTCTTGTCATCTAAAGAGTCAGAATTTGCTGTAGAGACCTATGCAGTACCCCACTGCTATTACTGACAAGCAATTCTCCCGGGTATTATCTTTCTCTCACCCTGTCTCTAATACAATTCCCACTGCCACAAAACTCAGAAATGCCCTCTTTGTCACACAGTACCATCCAGGAATTGAATGCCACAATACTTTATCTCAACAAGGCAATGAATTTCTCTAGTCAAGCCTAAAGATCCTCTCCTACTGACATTCTTCCCATGTAACCAATTGTCAGACTCCCAACCTCTGTAGCATCCTAGTCAAACCTTATGACATTCCTAAACCATTATTAGTACTGCACTATTCCTACTCGTGCAGTTATCCCTACTGTAAAATCTATCCCATGCACTTACACATTACCACGTGCTCCAGCCCCACCACTTATAAATCATTGTATATCAAAGGCAGAGCAACTTGCAAAGCAACATGTGTTGTTTACCATTTAATTTGGTCCATTACACAGAATTTTATGCACGTCTGAGCATCACTAAGCTGGCTAAACACACAGATGGGCACAGAACTGTCAGCCTCAGAGACAACCAGTACCCAGTTGCTGAGTGTGCTCTACAGCATGACTTGGGGAACCAGAGTGCTTGCGACACTGTGCTACACAAGCTACTTAGGTTTTCCCAGCCAACACTACTTTTCCCGACATCCAGAGGGAAGAACCTGCCCAGCAACACATCTTAGCATGCCAACATATTTCTGGACTTAATGTCCATTAACTCACCTGCCCTCTCTTATTTCACTATGTACTCTACTTCACATTAGATAATTTTTGGTATGTTACAGATATACACATGTACATTCTTCTTGTAATGTGGTGCTCCACAGCTGTAATATGTTTCATGAAAGTCAAATTTTTATAGCTACATTAACAGCTGTTGTCAAAAACTTTATTAAAGTGCTTATGTAACGTGTAAGTTTTCAACAGGAGCTGTTGATGTAGCTACGGAAACATCCATTTCATGAGAAATATACACTGTATGACAAAAAAAGTGAAGCACTCAAGAGACAAGGTCAGATGTCAATTTAAGTTCATACACATACACACCGTTGATGGGTATGCAAATGATTAGAGACCAAAATCTCTGTCACAAGAATAACTGGCACCAGAGGTCATCAATGTTGTTCATGTTTAGTACTGTCACCAGACCTGGTATGGTAAGTTATACACTGAAGTGCCAAAGAAACTGGTATATGCATGGACATTCAAATACAGACATATGTAAACAGACAGAATATGGTGCTGTGGTCGCAATGGCTATGTAAGACAACAAGTGTCTGGTGCAGTTGTTAGATCGGTTACTGCTGCTACAATGGCAGGTTATCAAGATTTAAGTGGGTTTGTATGTGGTGTTATAGTCAGTGCACGAGTGATGGGGCACAGCATCTCAGAGGTAGCAATGAAGTGGGGATTTTCCCATACAATCATTTCAAGAGCGTATGGTGAATATCAGGAATCCAGTAAAACATCAACTCTCCAACATCACCGTGGCCAGAAGAAGATCCTGCAAGAACAGGGCCAATGATGACTGAAGGGAATTTTTCAACATGACATAAGTGCAACCCTTCCACAGATTGTTGCAGATTTCAATGCTGGGGCAACAACAAGTGTCAGTGTGTGAACCATTCAATGAAACATTATCAAAATGGGCTTTCAGAGCTGAAGGCCCATTCGTGTACCCTTGATGACTGCATGACACAGAGCTTTACGCCTCGCCTGCACCTGTCAACACCAACATTGAACTGTTCATGACTGGAAACGTGTTTCCTGGTTGGACAAGTTTCATTTCAAATTGTATTGAGGGAATGGATGTGTATGAGTATGGAGACAACCTCATGACCCCACGGACCCTGCATGTCAGAAGGAGATTGTTCACACTGGTGGAGGCTCTGTAATGGTGTAGAGTATGTGCAGTTGGAGTGATATGGGACCCCTGATATGTCTATATACAGCTCTGACAGGTGACACATATGTAAGCATCCTGTCTGATCACTTGCATCCATGTATATCGATTGTACATTCTGACACACTTGGGCAATTACAGCAGGACAATGTGATACCCCATGCATCCAGAATAGCTGCAGAGTTGCTCTGGGAACACTCTTCTGAATTTAAACACTTCCGCTGGCCACCAAAACCCTCAGACATGAACATTATTAAGCATATCTGGGATGCCTTGGAACGTGCTGTTCTGAAGAGATCTTCACCCTCTTGCACACTTATGGATTTATGGACAGCCCTGCAGGATTCATGGTGCCAATTCCCTCCAGCATTACTTCAGACATTAGTCAAGTACACGCCATGTCATGTCGTGGCACTTCTGGATGCTCACAGGGTACCAGTTTCTTTGGCTTGTCGATGTACAATGGGCGTGCCGGCATCACAAGTCGAGTGAGGTCTGCGAAGGACACAGAGATGCCAGGTACTCATGTGAGACAGCATTGTCACCGCCTGACACAGTTTAACAGGAACCTCTTTGGGGATCTCTATTTGGCCAGCTAGTTAAATTGTGCAATATCCAGATTTGTTGGGCCTGGTGTCAGGCTGCATAGGAACCTAAGGGCAGGCACACTCATCACCAAGCTTCTGGTCAACCTTGTCGGAATGCCACAAGGTAGGTTCGGCGTATCATGCACCGAGCATATTGTAGCCCCTTCAGATACGCACATGCCATCTGAGAACAAGCAATGGACTTCCTGCAACATTCTGTGTCATCCTGCACCATTGGTTGGAGACTAAAGGTAGTTGAGCTACAGAATTACCAGCCCAAAAGTAGTCTGCTGTTAACACCAGACCTTGAGCAGCTGCACTTGGAGTGGAGCCATGACCAGGAAGCATGGACTGTTGACTAATGGCATCACACTGTGTTCTGCAACGAATTGCATTTCAGCTCTACATTTCATGACTGTTGTTACAAGTATGACGGCAATCCAGAGCGAGGACCCATTCTTCTGAAGAGGCATGGCAGTGTTACTCCCAGTGTCATCGGATATGACTTCAAGTTACAGCTGGCAGTGATCAAGGACGCGACAGTAGGTCACAGACATCCTGCCTCATCACGTCTTACCTCTCACGCAACAGTATCTCGGTGTTGTATTTCAACTTAACAGTGCTCACTACCATAGGCCACAAGTCTCTACAACCTGTCTGTGTGATGTTGAGATACTCCTGCGGCCAGGGACATTTCCAGATCTGTGGGATGTTTCCAGAATGAATTTTTCACTCTGATGACCGACATGTCCACAATATCCTTTCTTCCTGTAGTGCTAGTCCTGTGAGTTTCGCAGAACTTATATGAAGTTTGGAATGTAGGAGATGAGGTACTGCCAGAAGCAAAGCTGGGAGAATAGGTCACTAGTCGTGCTCAGGTATCGCAATTGATTGAGCACTTACCTGCGAAAGACGAAGGTTCTGAGTTCGAGTCTCAGTCCGGCACATAGTTTTAATCTGCTGGGAAATTTCGTATTGGCATACGCATTGCAGCAGAGTGAAAATTTCATTCTGGAAACAATCTTCACCATCAAGTGTACTGGAAAGATCCCAAAAAATGCCAACTGGTGATATTTTATCATTTAAGGCTTGAAACATTTGATGAGAAGATGTGTAAATAGCATTCTCAGTAGAGCAACCCTTCTGGACTCCACTACTGAGAGTATTACGACTGTTGTGATTTACATTCCCTGTCTAAACTCTTAGACATAAATAAGTTTTCTCCATTAAGTTCTCTATACTTGCACATGCAAACTCTGCAAGGAAAACAGCTACAATGCAAAGTACAGAAAGCCACATAAACCACATTATGTCTTAACAATCCATATACAAAATGTAATAATGGAAAATCCAAGATGGAATGTAACAACACTGTGAAAAGGATTGTTGCTACTCACCATACAGCGGAGGTGCTGAGTCACACACACACACACACACACACACTCATGTGAATGCAATTCACATGCAGATCAGCTTAGTCTCTGGCTGCTAAGGCCACACTGTGAGCAGGAGTGCATGATGGGGGATGCAGCTGGGTGGTGGGGGTAAGGAGCAGGCAGGAGCATGCTGGAGCAGGGAGTGGAGGGCTAGTAGGTTAGGGGTGGGGGACACTAAAGTGCTGTTTGTGGGAGCACACAGGGACAAGGTGGGGAGAGGGTCAGGCAGATAGTTGCAGTCGTGAGGTTAGATGGAGGACGGGGGAGGGTTAGCGGAAAAAGGAGAGGTAGAAAGATCCATCCCACTCCAGTGCCCATAGCCATACCACGGATTTGTTTGTAGGAAATGCCTTCAAAGGAGAAGTAATTGTGTGTGAGGGTATAGTTGGTCATGGTCATGACCAACTATATCCACACCCATAATTATTTCTCCTTTGAAGCCATTAACTAAAAAAAAAAATCCAGGATATGGCTATGACACCATCCTATGCCAACCTATTCATGGGTTGCTAAAAGGAAACCTTCCTAAACAACTAGAGTCCCAAACCTCTCACCTTATTCAGATTCACTGATGACATCTTCATGATCTGGATCAACGGTGAGAACATCCTATCCACAGTCCTCCAGAACCTCAGCACATTCTCCCCCATTCGCTTCACCTTGGGTGTCACATCTATAGTGACAAGCAGTTCCTCTCACAATACACCAGGGGTCTCACTGAGGCCTTCACAAACTACAATTACTCTCCCATCCTTGTACAAAAACAGATCATCTGTACCTTACCTCTCCTGTCACTCACCGCCTCTCAAAGTCCCACTGACCAGCCACAGACGAGCATTCCTCTTGTGTCTCAGTACCACCCAGAACTGGAGCAACTGAATCACATTCTCTGCCACAGTTTCAACTACCACTCACCATGCTCTGAAATGAAGAATGTTCTACCCACTATCCTTTCCACCCCTTCCACAGTAGTATTCCATCACCCTCTGAACCTACACAATATCCTCACCGATCCCTACACTACTCCTGCTCCCAACGCCTTGCCTCATGGTCCACATCCCCGTAATAGACCTAGATGCAAGTCCTGTCCCATACATCCACCCACAACCACCTACTCCAGTCCAATCACAAGCATCACCTATCCCATCAAAGGCAGGGCTACCTGTGCAACTAGTCTCGTGTTCTACAAGCTAAGCTGCAACCACTGTGCTGCTTTCTATGTAGACATGACAACCAACAAGCTGTCTGTACACATGAATTGCCGCCAACAAACTGTGGCCAAGAAACAACTGGATCATCCCATTGCTGAGCATGCCACCCAAAACAACATTCTTCATTTCAATAACTGCTTCACAGCCTGTGCCATCTGGATCCTTCCAACCAACACCAGCTTTTCTGAATTGTGCAGGTGGGAACTCTCCCTGCAGTATATCCAATGTTACTGTAACCCTCCTGGCCTCAACCTTCATTAGTCTTTGTCCTTACCTCCTTATCTTCTAGTCCCTTCCCTGTTCCCATTCCAGCACTACACAGTCCTCTATTCCACCAATGCACCCACAGTCTTTTTACCTATCTCCTTTTCTGCTAACCCCCCCTCCACCCTCCGTCTAACCTCCCAACTGCAACTAGCTTCCTGACCCTCTCTCCACCTTGTCCTTTTAAGCTCCCACAAGCAGCATTTTTCCATACCACATTCCTACCCTGCTATCCCTCCCCCTCTCTGCTCCAGCCTCCTCCTTAACCCCACACCCAGTTGCATCTCCCATCACGCACTGCTGCTCACAGTGTGGCCTCAGCAGTCAGAGACTGCAGTCGTGTGTGTGTGTGTGTGTGTGTGTGTGTTTTCTAACTCTGATGAAGGCCCTGTTGGCCGAAAGTTCATTTTCTAACAGTCTCTTCATTGTGCCTGTCTGCAACTCAGCATCTCCGCTGTATGGTGAGTAGCAGCTATCCCTTTCATAATATTTTTACATACACAAAATCTGTTTTCTAATCTGTGAATATTTTACTTAAAAACAAATTCTATACATTGAAATACTAAAAAGTATTTCTCCCAGTATTTAATAGAAATAAAATAAAAACCCACCAATAATTCTGTAGCTTCAGCACAACATTTCTGAGTAGACAAGAAGAAAAAAATTATGTTTGCTCAAAGCAAATCCTATCCAAAAACAAATTTACTTGTAAGTAAAGATGTACTCAGAGTGCACCAACCTACAGATGAACATTGAATTTCATTAATGAAAGTAATGTGCAGGAGGTCTGAATGTTACTAAATAATAATAAGATACTGGCACAAATTAAAGACAGAAGAACAGAAAAAATCATGGAATGCAATCTCAGGAAAGATCGGTTTTGAGTTCTAGAGAGCCTTAGGAACACATCAAGCAATTCTGATCCTATGACTTATCTTAGAAGACTGGTGTAAGCATGGCTGCACAGACATGTTCGTACCACAGGCCACGAACCCCTTGCCATAGCTTAGTAAGGGCATCAAGAGACAAAAAAATACATTATTGATTCACCCCATTCATTTCACAAACATTCACTTTATTTAAGAAATAAAATAAATAAAGTTATACCAATAAGTTCTAAATACATCTATGATCTAAGTCCATATGTCCTCTCCTTCCCAGGAAGGGATTAAAAAAAACATTCACTCAAATGATTATTGAGTGGCTGGCCACCATCAGACAAATGGGCAGCAGTATGTGACCTGCTGGTCACAAGACTGCACATCCTTGGGTTAAAGAAAGGTTATCTTACATTCCTAGCATTTACAGGTTGAGAGAAAGCTATTGGTAATGTTAATTGGAACACACTGTTCGAAATTCTGAAGGCAACGCAAATATAAATAACAAGTAAATGCTTATCTAGAATTTGTACAGAAGCCAGGTTGCAGGATTAAGAGTTACAGGACACAAAAGGGATGCAGCAGCTGAAAAGGAAGTGAGACGGAGTTACAGTCAATCATTTTATCTGTACATTGCGCAAACTGTGAAGAACAAAGGAGAAATTTGGAATAGACATTAAACTTTACAGAGAAGAAACAAAAACTTTGAGATTTGCCAGTAATGATATAAACCTGTCAGAGACAAAAAAGACTCAGACGATCAGTAGATGGAATGAATTTCTTCTCAAAAAGAAGTAAAGCAGAATATCAGTCAAAGTAAAACAATGGTAATACATTGTAATTAAATTAAATACAGCCATGCTGATTGAATTAGATTAGCAAAAAAGAATTAAAAATAGCAGATGACTTTTTCCAGCTGGGCTGCACAATACGCAGGATTAGCCAAAGTAGAGTGAGTGTAAAATGCAAATTGGCAACAGCAAAAAAAGTTTTCCTGAAAGAGAAAAAAATTTATTCTCATAGAATATAAATTTATGTGTTAGGAAATCTTTTCTGAAGGTATTTGTCTGGAATGTAGCCTTATACAGAAATGAAACATGAATAATACATAGTTCAGACAAGAAGAAAATAAAAGCTTTCGTAATGTGGTACTACAGCAGAATGTCGAAGACAGTAATTCCCTGATTTATTTTCATCTTCTTATGTCTTAACTAGATGATAAATAAAAGCATCATTCAGAAACATTTTTATTGTTTGTTGTTGTTGTTGTTGTTGTTGTGGTCTTCAGTCCTGAGACTGGTTTGATGCAACTCTCCATGCTAATCTATCCTGTGCAAGCTCCTTCATCTCCCAGTACATACTGCAACCTACATCCTTCTGAATCTGTTTAGTGTATTCATCTCTTGGTCTCCCTCTACGATTTTTACCATCCACACTGCCCTCCAATGCTAAATTTGTGATCCCTTGATGCCTCAGGATATGTCTTATCAACCGATCCCTTCTTCTAGTCAAGTTGTGCCACAAACTTCTCTTCTCCCCAATCCTATTCAATACCTCCTCATTAGTCACGTGATCTACCGACCTAATCTTCAACATTCTTCTGTAGCACCACATTTCAAAAGCTTCTATTCTCTTCTTGTCCAAACTATTTATTGTCCATGTTTCACTTCCATACATGGCTACACTCCATAAAAATACTTTCAGAAACGACTTCCTGACACTTACATCTATACTCGATGTTAACAAATTTCTATTTTTCAGAAACGCTTTCCTTGCCATTGCCAGTCTACATTTTATATCCTCTCCACTTCGACCATCATCAGTTATTTTGCTCCCCAAATAGCAAAACTCCTTTACTACTTTAAGTGTCTCATTTCCTAATCTAATTCCCTCAGCATCACCTGACTTAATTCCACTACATTCCATTATCCTCGTTTTGCTTTTGTTGATGTTCATCTTATATCCTCCTTTCAAGACACTGTCCATTCTGTTCAACTGCTCTTCCAGGTCCTTTGCTGTCTCTGACAGAATTAGAATGTCATCGGCGAACCTCAAAGTTTTTATTTCTTCTCCCAGAATTTTAATACCTACTCCAAATTATTGTTTTTTTTCCCTTTACTGCTTGCTCAATATACAGACTGAATAACATCGGGGAGAGGCTACAACCCTGTCTCACTCCCTTCCCAACCACTGCTTCCCTTTCATGCCCCTCGACTCTTATAACTGCCATCTGGTTTCTGTACAAATTGTAAATAGCCTTTCGCTCCCTGTATTTTAGCCCTGCCACCTTTAGAATTTGAAAGAGAGTATTCCAGTCAACATTGTCAAAAGCTTTCTCTAAGTCTACAAATGCTAGAAACGTTGGTTTGCCTTTCCTTAATCTTCCTTCTAAGATAAGTCGTAAGGTCAGTATTGCGTCACGTGTTCCAACATTTCTACGGAATCCAAACTGATCTTCCCCGAGGTCGGCTTCTACCAGTTTTTCCATTCATCTGTAAATAATTCACTTTAGTATTTTGCAGCTGTGACTTATTAAACTGATAGTTCGGTAATTTTCACATCTGTCAACAGCTGCTTTCTTTGGGATTGGAATTATTATATTCTTCTTGAAGTCTGAGGGTACATCTTGCTCACCCGATGGTAGAGTTTTGTCAGGACTGGCTCTCCCAAGGCTGTCAGTAGTTCTAATGGAATGTTGTCTACTCCTGGGGCCTTCTTTCGACTCAGGTCTTTCAGTGCTCTGTCAAACTCTTCACGCAGTATCGTATATCCCACTTCATCTTCATCTACATCCTCTTCCATTTTCATAATATTGTCCTCAAGTACATCACCCTTGTATAGACCCTCTCTATATACTCCTTCCACCTTTCTGCTTTCCCTTCTTTGCTTAGAACTGGGTTTCCATCTGAGCTCTTGATATTCATACAAGTGGTTCTCTTTTCTCCAAAGGTCTCTTTAATTTTCCTGTAGGCAGTATCTATCTTACTCCTAGTGAGATAAGCCTCTACATCCTTACATTTGTCCTCCAGCCATCCCTGCTTAGCCATTTTGCACTTCCTGTCGATCGCATTTTTGAGACGTCTGTATTCCTTTTTGCCTGCTTCATTTACTGCATTTTTATATTTTCTCCCTTCATCAATTACGTTCAATATTTCTTCTGTTACCCAAGGAGTTCTACTAGCCCTAGTCTTTTTACCTACTTGATCCTCTGCTGCCATCACTACTTCATCCCTCAGAGCTACCCATTCTTCTTCTACTGTACTTCTTTCCCCCATTCTTGTCAATTATTCCCTTATGCTCTCCCTGAAACTCTCTACAACCTCTGGTTCTTTCAGTTTATCCAGGTCCCATTTCCTTCAATTCCCACTTTTTTGCAGTTTCTTCAGTTTTAATCTACAGTTCATAACCAATAGATTGTGGTCAGAGTCCACATCTGCCCCTGGAAATGTCTTAAATTTAAAACCTGGTTCCTAAATCTCTGTCTTACCATTATACACTCATGGAAATGGAAAAAAGAACATATTGACACCGGTGTGTCAGACCCACCATACTTGCTCCGGACACTGCGAGAGGGCTGTACAAGCAATGATCACACGCACGGCACAGCGGACACACCAGGAACCGCGGTGTTGGCCGTCGAATGGCGCTAGCTGCGCAGCATTTGTGCACCGCCACCGTCAGTGTCAGCCAGTTTGCCTTGGCATACGGAGCTCCATCGCATTCTTTAACACTGGTAGCATGCCGCGACAGCGTGGACATGAACCGTATGTGCAGTTGACGGACTTTGAACAAGGGCGTATAGTGGGCATGCGGGAGGCCGGGTGGACGTACCGCCGAATTGCTCAACACGTGGGGCGTGAGGTCTCCACAGTACATCGATGTTGTTGCCAGTGGTCGGCGGAAGGTGCACGTGCCCGTCGACCTGGGACTGGACCGCAGTGACGCACGGATGCACGCCAAGACCGTAGGATCCTACGCAGTGCTGCCACTTCCCAGCAAATTAGGGACACTGTTGCTCCTGGGGTATCGGCGAGGACCATTCGCAACCGTCTCCATGCAGCTGGGCTACGGTCCCGCACACCGTTAGGCCGTCTTCCGCTCACGCCCCAACATTGTGCAGCCCGCCTCCAGTGGTGTCGCGACAGGCGTGAATGGAGGGACGAATGGAGACGTGTCGTCTTCAGCAATGAGAGTCGCTTCTGCCTTGGTGCCAATGATGGTCGTATGCGTGTTTGGCGCCGTGCAGGTGAGCGCCACAATCAGGACTGCATACGACCGAGGCACACAGGGCCAACACCCGGCATCATGGTGTGGGGAGCGAACTCCTACACTGGCCGTACACCACTGGTGATCGTCGAGGGGACACTGAATAGTGCACGGTACATCAAAACCGTCATCGAACCCATCGTTCTACCATTCCTAGACCGGCAAGGGAACTTGCTGTTCCAACAGGACAATGCACGTCTGCATGTATCCCGTGCCACCCAACGTGCTCTAGAAGGTGTAAGTCAACTACCCTGGCCAGCAAGATCTCCGGATCTGTCCCCCATTGAGCATGTTTGGGACTGGATGAAGCGTCGTCTCACGCGGTCTGCACGTCCAGCACGAACGCTGGTCCAACTGAGGCGCCAGGTGGAAATGGCATGGCAAGCCGTTCCACAGGACTACATCCAGCATCTCTACGATCGTCTCCATGGGAGAATAGCAGCCTGCATTGCTGCGAAAGGAGGATATACACTGTACTAGTGCCGACATTGTGCATGCTCTGTTGCCTGTGTCTATGTGCCTGTGGTTCTGTCAGTGTGATCATGTGATGTATCTGACCCCAGGAATGTGTCAATAAAGTTTCCCCTTCCTGGGACAATGAATTCACGGTGTTCTTATTTCTATTTCCAGGAGTGTATAATCTATCTGATACCTTTTAGTATATCCAGGGTTCTTCCATGTATACAACATTCTTTCATGATTCTTGAACCAAGTGTTAGCTATGATTATGTTATGCTCTGCGCAAAATTCTACCAGGCGGCTTCCTCTTTCATTTCTTAGCCCCAATCCATATTCACCTACTATGTTTCCTTCTCTCCCTTTTCCTACTCTCGAATTACAGTCACCCATGACTATTAAATTTTCGTCTCCCTTCACTACCTGAATAATTTCTTTTATCTCATCATAAATTTCATCAATTTCTTCATCATCGGCAGAGCTAGTTGACATATAAACTTGTACTACTGTAGTAGGCGTGGGCTTCATCTCCATCTTGGCCACAATAATGCGTTCACTATGCTGTTTGTAGTAGCTTACCCGTAATCCTATTTTTTTATTCATTATTAAATCTACTCCTGCATTACACCCCTATTTGATTTTGTATTTATAACCCTGTATTCACCTGACCAAAAGTCTTGTTCCTCCTGCCACCGAACTTCACTAATTCCCACTATATCTAACTTTAACCTATCCATTTCCCTTTTTAAATTTTCTAACCTACCTGCCCGATTAAGGGATCTGACATTCCACGCTCCGATCCATAGAATGCCAGTTTTCTTTCTCCTGATAACGACGTCCTCCTGAGTAGTCCCCACACGGAGATCCGAATGGGGGACTATTTTACCTCCATAATATTTTACCCAAGAGGACGCCATCATCATTTAACCATACAGTAAAGCTGCATGCCCTCGGGAAAAATTACGGCTGTAGTTTCCCCTTGCTTTCAGCCGTTCGCAGTACCACACCAGCAAGGCCGTTTTGGTTAATGTTACAAGGCCAGATCAGTCAATCATCCAGACTGTTGCCCCTGCAACTACTGAAAAGGCTGCTGCCCCTCTTCAGGAACCACTCGTTTGTCTGGCCTCTCAACAGGTACCCCTCCATCGTGGTTGCACCTACGGTACGGCTATCTGTATCGTTTAGGCACGCAAGCCTCCCCCACCAGCGGTAAGGTCCATGGTTCATGGCGGGGGGGGGGGGGGGGGGGACATTTTTATTATTTGTCTTTATTCATTTGAGTGTCATCTAACAATGATAGGGGAATTGTCATGGTAAATCAGTAGCTATAATAAACAACACAAAGAATACATAAAATGTTTTTAGAGGATAGCAGAGGTTGACGACCATGATCTTCATTAACTTACCATTCCACCATTTGCCTAAGCAACTTAGGAAAACCCAAATCAGGATAGCCAGACAGAGCAACTCCATCCTCCTCTATATGAGGTCAGTGTCTTAACAGTTCCACTGCTTCATTCAGATGGTCCGAATTTTACAGTGTTTCTTCATTTACACACAAAATGTATCAGGTGAACTTCAGTATAAAACATAGTTTTGTTCTTTATGACTGCACATACTAATGGCCCTCACATTAACTCCAGTCTGTTCAGAAAGCTGACTCCACACCTGCACACATTCAACCGTGTTCCACAGTTCATCTGAAAAACTGAGTCAGCATCCACCATATGATGAGTGAGATGCTGCTGTTCCTTTCATACCAAGTGCTTCTAGCTTGTTTAGTATTGTTTTATGGTCAACATCATCAAAAGCCTCAGACAAATCTAAGAGTATGCCCATAACACAGTCAGCCTCATCAAGAGCTTCGAGTACCACTTTTGTAAACTCTGTAATGGCCAGTATTGTATGTTTCTCACTTCAGAAAACAAACTGTGCTTCATTAAAAAGACTATTTTTTCGTGTACCTTATTACTCTCTCTTTCACAATCGAATCAGTCATCTTTGAGAATGAAGACAGTTTTGAAACTGGCCTATAACTTTCAATGATTTCAGCATTACCATTCTCTGCTACAATCACTACTCATTTATGCTTTACCTACTCAGGAAAAAGACCTGAACTGACAGACTAATTTATTATATTTTTGGGGCTCATATGCTATCTGTGTATGCCTTTCAGAACAGAGACAGAAACCTCATCTATGCCTTTTGACATCTTATTTTTTAACTGTTGTACTGTCTTGCTGACTTCAAGCTTTGTTGTTGGAAACATCATAACTATGCTTGCTGAGTAAATCATTGTGGCTGCTACATTAATTTTGGGAAGATTTTGCTGTAGATTCTCTGCAATACCAAACAAATAGTGATTTACAAAATTAGCTAATTCCTGAGGCATTTGTATTATTCTACTGCTACTTTTCATTCATATGTTATTATACTTGCATCTGTCTTTTCCAGTTTCATGTTTTATAAAATCCCACACTCCTCTGCATTTATTTTCAGCTTTATATATTATTTCATTACTGAATGATTTTTTTGCAGGAAGCAGAACCATCCTGTATCTTTGTTTACACCTGTGATAGTAATCTAGGAACTAAGGATTAGTGTACTGCTTTTGTAAAGAACTGAAAAATCTAAGTGCCTGGGAGGACTTTATAATACCAGCAGCTATCCATCTATTTTCCCTAGCTACTGCTGCAGAACTTTTGGAAATGTCTCTTCAAAAATTAATTGTAACAATGTGCAGAACTTAGAGAACTTAACAGTTAAATTTTTTCCTTTTACACTTCACCATAGGTTTGATTTGCCAATACCCTGTAAAAAGTACATATTTTTCATTCTGAGAAGTTCAATGCAGTTTTTCAGCTATCTTTAGCTTTATTATCTTACAGTAATGATCCAAAATGCCATAATGTCTTTTAAATACTTTACAACTTTCCCTGTCAGTATCTGTAAGTACATGGTCTAAAAACAATCTAAGAGGGCTGTGCATGTCATATGACCAAAATCACTTCTTTATATAAATAAAAATGAAAATGTTGATTTGCTCAGTATCATACACCTGCAAAAGTTCCTCATTGACTGCTTCCAAATTTTGCTATAATGTTCCATTTGGATATGCGCCTTCGGATTTTTGGATGAAGTTGTGAAGTGTTCAGTGCGTCGTGAAGAAATGAGGCTTACTAAAGTTCTGGTGTCTCTGACCAGGGACAGCTATATGTGGAGATGTCGTAAGGATAACAAGTCAAGGGAAGTGTTTGATTCCAATTTTGTTGGTTTGTTGTGTTTTTTGAGGTAGTGATGATTGTGGACGTGGTTGTAGTTTTGGGTTTTATGATTTGGTATCGGTAGTTTCTGTTGACCTATATAGGTCAAGGGAAGTGTTCGTTTCCAATGTGTGGTTGTGGTTGTGGTGTGGGTGTTCCGGTATCAGGAGTTGCTGTTGAGCTATATAGGTGAACGGAAGTGTCAGATTCCAGAGGATATTGTGTTTAGTGGAATTTGGGGAGTTTTGTGTTATCGGTTTTTGCAGTGTTGGCAGAAGAGCCAACACTGTGTTACTAGAGGAGGCTGAAATGCATGCGTTTTAGCTCATGCAGGATGGCGTGAGGAGGGAAGAACTATACTGATGTGAGGTCTGGAACATGACAAGGAATTAGTATTCAGAAAGCAGACGTAATTAGTTTGATACTTAACTTTAATCCATTAATGACGAACGTCGCTCTTGACAGTACATGAGTCACAATATTATCTGTTCAGAAGACATAGTAACTGCATATGGCGCCTTGCTAGGTCGTAGCAAATGACTTAGCTGAAGGTTATGCTAAACTGTCGTCTCTGCAAATGAGAGCGTATGTAGTCAGTGAACCATCGCTAGCAAAATCAGCTGTACAACTGGGTCGAGTGCTAGGGAGTCTCACTAGACCTGCCGTGTGGCGGCGCTCGATCTGCAATCATTGATAGTGGCGACACACGGGTCCAACGCATACTAACGGACCGCGGCCGATTTAAAGGCTGCCACCCAGCAAGTGTGGTGTCTGGCACTGACACCACAGTTTTTTTCGTCATTTTGTGTGGTTTGGTATGGTGCTGTGTGTCTAAATTTGTTTATATTTACTTTGTCCCCAACTAAAAAACCCAATTTCACATGCTTGTCCCGTTAGTTTCATTAGGTTTTTTGCGGAATGTGTGTGTGTTGGTTTTTCAATGTATTTTTGTGTTTGTGGTCATGTTTACATAATGACGACATAGGTGCCATATTGTAGTCGCAGTGTATGGTCGTTTCCGCCGTATTTGTGACGTCATGGGTCAAAGCAGATGGGTGGAATCAGACGCTTCTGTATTTCCCAAGACATTTTAATCTTCAGAGCTATCCATCTCGTGGGTCTGCTTCTACTTAATTTTTCAAAAAGGGGTCAATTTCTCATCTACACTACCTGCCAGATAAATGTCTTCCCTGTGTTCTTTCTCTAAACACTGTGACTGATTCTGTGATAGAACTTTTTTTTTTTCCAAATGATCTTGTGGCATATCGATGTATTGAGCAATGTGAAATATCTGTACTAACTGTTTTCCGCTATACTGTAGAGTCAAGCAGCCCCTTGTTTATTGTCGAACTGTACTGTTCACTTTTGTAAATATGTGACTTATAATAGAGCATCATTCATTTAAAGTGGTCTTTGAGACGTTATTTAGCTATGAAAACAAGTCGCACCCTCACTGGTTACCTCGTGTTACATGTTTCCTGTGAACTTCCGTGATTCAGGCAATTTCTGCGTATGAAAAAAGACAAGAAAATGTGGCCAAGAACAATGACTGCTACGACACAACAACTGACTTCATCAACCTCACCATCACCTTGTGTCATTTCTATCACTCTGATTTGCCACCATGGTGCTTTGAATTGTGAAATTTTAAAATTGTGAACAGTTTGCTTCATTGCCACACAACTCTCTCAACAAACACTGCAGGCAATGAACTTTGCTACACTAGTTTCTATGCCCCATGGACATTTCCCAGGACATTTTACACATCATGTCACTCCAAATGGCTTTTCTGTGCATGAACATTCTATACTGTCAGGTGGCCCATTTGTTACCTTGCTGGGCCTTACCTGCAACCCAGGCTGCTGGCTTTCCACCATGACACCATATTGCCAAATATACATATAACCTTGCCCGAAAAAAACAATCCACAAGTGTTTAACCCAGTTCAACACCAGCGATGCATGAACAGTGAACTTTTACCAATGAACATGGTGACTGTTGGCGTTTTTGCCTCAGCCAGTACTTCTAATTGAACATTTTTAGTGCACATGAACCTGTAAACAACACACAGTACACCAAGTCGTGCAGTCCAAATTTTTCAATGGGCAACAGCCATTTATGACGTGCTGCTTAAGTCTGCTACTGTGCCTGCTGCACTGGTTTATATGCATGTACCTTAAGGACAGCACAAAGCTGAGTGCCCAGATACGTCACCAGCCTCTACAGCCTTAACCCTTTCATCAGTGTTTGCTCCATATGTGCTGCTGTCTTTCTCAGGATGTTTACCATGACTGCCACCATTTACTAAGGACAGTGATTAAGGAAGTCCTAAGGCACAGTTACATTAGTACTGGACAATATTCTGAACATTCACATCATGCTATCTGATGAAGCACGGTTCATCACACTGCTTACAGCTCTACATAAGCATATGGATTTGACATCTAATCTCATCTTCATGGCACCGATGAAGGAATGCTACGAACATGCAATATCCACAATTCTCGAATGATTGTCGAGATCCCTGCAAAAAGCAATTCATCACATAGTGCATGAAGTATCACTCAGAAAACTCATGGCATCTCAACTTTGGCAAAAGATTATAGCATTAATAGACACTTCATTCCTATCAGATAAAGTGCTCTGGTTGTTCTGGATAGTTAAAATGCCAGCAGCCCTCTGACTACAACTCTAGGGTGACACACTAGAAATGCATTTACAGTTTCCAAACAACGTCTACAAAATCACAACACACAATCAGCTCATCTCTGTACCAAGTTCATCGACACTGGTTATGTTTAACAATCCTGTAAACATTTCAGTACGCAGTTTCGCATGCACCCGCAGGAAGTCATGCCAGTCGACAACCTCCGTCGTGGTGCTACGTGCTGCCTCCATTAGTACTGTTCACCCAGCCTCTAACATGGCATCAACCGGATCCACTGCCACAACAACATTTAATATTTTTTGTGGGATATGAAATTTAAAAACCTCTCTCACACTGGCCTGATTTAGCTTCACTGATCAGGATAGTAAAAAACATGCGTATATTAAGGGAATTTTCATTCACAAAGCAGGCTTATCACATTCACACAGTTCAATACTTTTCTAACCTGATTAAATTGAGCTTAACTTAAATTCCATAAGGCAGTGAAGCAATTTCGAAGTCTCGGTGCGACAAAAATTGTCAGTCGATCTCCTGAAAACATTTGTAATAATTATTAACTTCCAGTGATCACATGGGGAAGACCGGAGATCTGCTGGTAAGACCGTGTTAGCCCATTTATTGAAAGTAATAAACTGGATATCTTGATCGTACAAAACGGCAGGTTCGTCCAGTGTAAATCAGACGTTCCCCACTGATCCCGTGCAACACAGCGTAGTAAGCAGACACTGTCAATAATAATCAGTTAAATAATACCCAAACACACTTACTTTAGTTTAGTTCATGTATTAAATTCCTTCTCATGCAGAATCTCATCAAGATGGCAACTAACTCAACAATACATACATATACATCTTCGTTCTTTCACGGCTAATCGGCAAGATCTGAATCATTCTTTTCATAAGAGAAAACACAGATAGCAGAGAAGCTATTCCATGGAGTAAATGCACGCTCCAAGGGATAATAGGGCTTGAAACTACTTTGCATTGATAATCATCGTATATTAAAGTTTAGGAATTGGTAAGATAAGAAGAGATATTTCGAGATATGTACTGAGTTAAATAATTTATAAAAATTTCTTAAAATATTGTGGAGAGACCGCTGCAAGAGACATTACAAACAGATTTTGCCCCTGGTTTGCAGCCATACCCTGTGTATTCTCTGTGTTAGTATCACGTCAACCACGGGGACGTGGCTCAGAAGTGCTGCCCGCCTTGCTCACAGGACCCAAACTTGTGCTTGGGATGAACTAGGCACATCATCTTCTGGGCATTCTACAGGGTGCCTACATCAGCACCAATCATCCTATAATAAACAACTACTGGCAGGCAGACTGTACTTTCATGACCTCATCAGCAACATGCTCTTCCTCTTCCTGGTCGACACCAGTGCAGATACTAGTGTTATACGTCTGGCATTGTCTACTATGGCATTGATACCTTCTGCCATGACTGTGAGCAGTTAACAACTTGTCAATCATGGTCTATGACTCCACTCATCTTGAACTTAAATTTTAATGTGGCTGACATCAATGAACCTGTGTTAGGCATATACTTTTTGTGGCACTACAGACTCTCCAGACCTTTCGTGGCCATGCTGTTACAACTTTCCTGCAACTAATGGATTGAAGGCTCTTTCGTTGCAATGCTTACGCATTCGAAAGTGAAGACAGCTGCCTTTCTACTGAAGTTAGCTGAACTCACGTGTTTCAATTCTAACTTGGTAAATTCATTGTGCAAACTTCTCAACCAGCGACATGACATTGTAGCTCTGTGCCCAGCACTCCTCAACAACACATCAGTGGATATGGTACATGCACAGACAAAGATCACTGCACTCAAACCAAGGACATCCATTACTACTGTGAATATTGTATTGACAAACTCCACAACTACAGTCATGGCTGTCGCCAAGAACTGGCATCTTGCTCACATGGCAAGCAAACTCCTTCCTCCACAACAGAGAGTTCCAACAACATGCCCACTGTCGAGACAGACAACACCCCCTTCAGAACAGTCACACCAGTTGGCCATGTAGCTACCTCTACCAATCCCGCTGAGCCTGTACAAGCCTGCACCAGTGCACCCACCACCAAAATGGACTACGCCCACCTCGCCAGTCACCGTGCCACACAGCAGCTGATCCGGCCTCTGCACTCACAACTGACAGTGACCGTACCCAAGCTGCACTTAACAGGAGGCAGCCTGGGCTGCCTAAACTTCAGGTCAGTCGTTCTCTGTTAAACAGTGCTGCATGCGACATTGTCCCCTGCCCCAGAGTTCCTACTGCTCGTGTGACTTCTGATTCATTGAGGGAATTCAGTAAGGTTATTAAACATTGTACTTGTCATAGGCTACAGACTACTGAAGGACTTCCTGTCCACCTATGTCCTTCTGACAGCAATTGGTCATTACCTATTCATCTCATCCCCAAAAAGGAATCAATTTTCAGACTTTGCAGATATTATCATAGGCCCAATGTTTGCACCATTTTAGACAATTACCCCATCCACACACTCAAGATTTTGCATTGCACGTAGGCTACATTGTGTTCAGCATTTCATCATCCTTGACTGTCGTAAGCCATATCACCAGATTCCAATGTACAAAGATGGCATTATAACTCCCTTTGTTCAAATATTGCATTAAGCCTTACAAACTCAAAAATGCAGACATAGCAATGTTTTGCGGACTCTTTATTTCTCCAGTTTCCATTTTGTTATGCTTATCAGGATGACATTTTAATTTTTTACACCTCTTCTGAAGAATATGAGCAGCATCTTTCTCAATTAATCATGTGCTCTCAGATAACAGCGCAGAGATAAATGACGACAAACCTCAAGCACACCTGACAGAAGTTACTTTCCTAGGCCACACTGTGAACTCTAAAAGTATATGTCCCATGTCTGAAAGCATTGCTCTGTAGTGTCGCAGAATAGTAAAGACTTGGAAACGAGGAATATTGTCAAAGTTTCGTTGCCTATGCTGAGAGCCAGAGGCAGTAGGTTAGCCAAGAGGTAAGGGGATTGGACATATATCGAAATGTGTCGTCACGCGGGGGCAGTGACTTGGTTACACACAACAGGCGAGAGATAATTGCTTAGCACGTGGGTTTGTGTTAGAGACTTTCGTAGAGGTATAGCGTCAGCTGTACTGCATTTCACAACTTCATGTAAGTCACTCGTAACAAGATATAACTCTGTCACAAGAACACCTAAGGGGCGATTAAGACAGATAATTCATCAGTATAAGTGGAACGAATGCGTTCATTACAAATGAGCATGACGTCAGGTCGTTGCTCGTGCTTCCTTTAAATATGCCAGCTTTGACAGCAACAAGGCACTCGCAGTCAGACTTGCAGTTAGATGTGTACTGTGTCACTGTGTAGCACTCAGCTCGGTGATCAACATGTTAATCTTTATTAAGGAGATGTTGCCATAAGGGCAGCCCATCCAGCAGCAGATGTGAGGGGACAGTACCAGCTCTGGTCCTCTCTGCTGCCGCTGTCAATCATCAACCCAGAATTAGCAGACATCGCGGTAGAGTCCTCGCCGCCAATGCTGACCACATCAGTGAGCCGTCGTAGAGATCGTGCGGGGCCTAGGCCCTGTGCATCCGCCATAACAACAGGGTGAGCCGACGACGCTGGGGCATTGCAACCCGTTCCACCCATCCACCTCGGACGAGCCACCAGGAGGAGCAGGGAAGAATACAGGGTGGGACAGAGTACACTCCGCACTATGACAACGCTTCTCGCGGTGACAGGGCCGGGACTCCAACCCGGAGCCTCCTACGTGCAGCGGCCTGCTGTCTGCGCCAAGCCGGCCGGCCAGCCAACCGGACGCCGCCAGCCACGCGTGACCTAAGTCCACCGCTACATCACAGTACGCGGCGCTGTGCTAGCAAGACTGGTGCGGCCCGGAGCTGGTGTCATCACTATGAGTCAGCGAGGACTCGGGGAAGCTCAGCCAGGCTGTGTTACGCGGGCCACATTGTACTTGGCAGGAATAAAGGTGTTATGAATTAATAATGTTTTTTTGGCGTTTCTGACGCATCCACAGTCATTTCCTAGCATCCTGACAACTGGAGAGGTCACCACTCTGCCTCCAGTCCACCATAGGCGACCGTGACCACATATTATGAGCTTACCACCGCCAGTCACTTTTCTTGATCTCTGATGTTTCTTGGGCGTTATTAATTTTTTCAGACACCACATTCCTCATGCCGCCTCTCTTCAGGTGCCCCTAACTGATGCCTTAACAGGTAAGCAGTCACCAAGTCACATAGTCGCAATACATGACTCAAGCCTTCAACAACCTGAAAACAGCTCTAGGTAATGCAGTCATACTAGCTCATCCTTGTGCTGATGCCCCAATTTCAGTCACTACTGATGCCAGCTATAGCATGATCAGCGCTGTGCTGCAACAACATATAGACAAAACCTCTCAGCCATTACGCTTCTTTTCCAAAAAACTGTCTGCTTTGCAGTGTAAGTGGTCTGCCTTTGATGGGCAACTTCTTGATATCTATGAACCCATACCTTATTTTTTAGAGTATATCGAGGCACGAGACATCATTATTTACACAGACCACCATACTCTCCGCGACACACTATGTAATCCTGCCAGTAATCGCAACTCACGCCGCTTTTGGCACATGGACTTCATCAGCCAGTATATGACAGACGTCAGTTTTATCAAAGGCATTGATAACATTGTAGCAGACTACGTGTCATGCATTCATGCTTAGAAGCCTCTTTGACCCAGCAGAACTTGCAAGACTAAAGACTACTGATCCTGAGGTGCAGTCAATAACTACAAACAACTCCACCTCCGTACGCATCCAACCATGCTCTTTCCCTGGTGTCACACAACCGATCCTCTGTCGACAAACACACCTTATCTTCCCCTTCGCCAGGCAATCTTTTCTTCACTGCATGGACTAGCTTACCTGAACACCGATTGACAGTCCGGCTCGTCACTGAATGTTTCATCTGGCTGAATGTTAAGAAAGACTGCCACGGGTGGGCTCGAGCATGCGTATTGTGCCAGCGTGCTTAAGTTGGTCAGCACATTCAGCTGCCTCTTGAACACTTTGAGATTCCAAACGGACATTCTAAACACATATATACGGACCTCATTGGCCTCCTACGCCCCTCTAACAGCCACTGCTACATTCTGTTGGTCATTGATCATGTAACGAGGTGAGAAGAGGCAGCCCTATGAATGATACCGTGGCTCAAGCATTTATTACCAGCTGGTTCTCCTCTTTTGGCTGCCCTTCACCCATCACCACAAACGATGTCTGCCAGTTCAAACCTTTGCTCTTCGACTGCTTATGCATTCTATGTGGAAGTTATTTCATATGACAGCTTATTGCCCATAAAGTAATGGGCTGGTCGAACACTGTAACTGAACACTGAAAGCAGTGTTAGTGTCTCTCAGACTCTTGGTCCAACACACTTCCATGGGTTCTATTGTGCATACACACAGCCTATAAAGACGATTTGAAAGTCTCGCTGCCAGAAATCCTGTATGGCGAGCCCCTTGTATTACCTGCTGAAATTTTTGAGGACTCTAATACTACTGACGACACTCTAGTCAAGCTACTTCCCTCTCATATCATGTGCAGGTGCCTACCGCAACCCCATGCACACACACACACCTGTAAGTTTCTCTCCACAAAGAACTTGCAACCTGTGACTTTATTATGTTATGAGATGACACCATTTGTCTGGCCATGCCTCCTCTGTATTGAGGATCACATCAGGTTCTCAGTCAATTGGAAAATACAGTGCCAGTCATGCTATACAGCAAACCACAAACAGTCTCCCTACAATGTACTAAACTGGCATGGGTTCTAGCAAGCCACACATCAGATGACAAGGACTCAGAGCTCACCCTAAGTGTAGCCATGGCGAGCAACTCGATTCCTGGCAAACGGTCGGTACATACTCTCACCTTGCCCTTCCTCCCTACTCGTCAGGGCAGTGTTAGTGATCGTGTTCCTAGCAATGAAGTGTTGCGTGTCACGAATCAGTCGTACCTTTCTTCTCACAGCCCATTCCTTCTGTTGCAACGGCTACATTCGCTGTCAGCATCTCTGTATATCCCATCAAGGATATATCCTTGAAACATCATAAGGACTATCTGTTTGTTATTCATGCACCACCTCACTCCCTCAGAGAGTATGACTGTAACCTAATGCTCATCTAAGCTTTCCAATTACCTAGTGATCAGCTTTCTTCAAGTTTCCATCAGCAAGGATGGCCTGGTTGAAGACTAGCAGTTCTGCGATTTCCACAGCGGCATTAAGAATAGACAATTTTATAGCAGCGACTTAGAAACTGTATTACTGCACTTGTATTAGGAATTGTATATATTGAAGAGATTGCTTATGTTGCTTGTCGCCCTTTGCTTGCAACACATCACTGTAAATTCTCACAGTTAAGTATTGTCATTTATTTTATGTAATAAAACTCTTTAATATGATTTGCTTGAATTGTATAGCGATCCAAGAAGCAGATTTCCTAGGCACACCAAATCTGACGAGTGGGCAGGACACAACATTGGCAATGAGTTATATGAAAACCCCGTGCCTGGCGGCCACTGTTTTTTGTGTGCTTTTCTGTTTGCTGGCACCTTAATTTTTTACTTTGTCATTTCTTTTCAGGGGTGTGTTTACTTACTTTAACAGTCTCTCTTATGGTGTTTTTGTTAATCAGTGTAATCAGGTGGGCATTGTAGAAATTTTCTTTGCTTTTGTACTTATTTTTATTGACTGCCTTGTCTGTTTATTACATTTGTCTTTTCCAACATGCCAACCCCACTCTCCCACCCCCTGCTCAGGTGCCACAGCTGCAAGTAATAATGCAACACAGCAAACACAGATGTTTCAGTTTCCGAGCCAACAGATATCAACCCTACTAAACACAAAGCAGCAGCTACTGGCCAATGCTGCGCTCCCACCAGAACAACAAGCACTATTCATAGTACCAAGTGCCATACTGCCTTTTCACCAGTTTCATGAACAAGACGAGGAATGGCTCGAGTGGTTGCAACAGTAATTGCTCACAAAGTACCAGGTGCTATGAAAATTCATTATTTTCTGTCCACTGTAGAATGCAATTCTGAGTGAACTTTCCTATGATCAGGTTGTAGATTCACTCACTTACTACTATGACCAACAAGTGAATGAGGTAGCAGCTAGCAGTAACTGCAAGAAACTGTCAGAACAAACTTATCGCAAGTGGGTAACAGATTTTCAGGGTATGATGAGGAAATGCAAATTCAAATGTGCTTGTGGTGCTTTACACTCAGATGTTACGTTGTGTGATGCGATCATGTACAATGTAATTGATGTCAGACTTGGAGAACAGATTTTGAAATGGTCCGATTCATCATTCCAGCACATAGTGCAAATACTATATCAGTATGATTCAGGTGCCTTGTCAGCCGATAAATTTCAGGAGCCGCAAATTTGTCAGGTCGATTCACCCCTCGCTCACGACCAGCCCATTAGGAGGAAACAGCTTGTATGCGCCATGCCACGTAAACAACTCTAAGCAGGTGAACAGAATTAAGTCATGCTTCCACTGCTATTCACAGCACAAACGCCAAGACTGCCTGTCCAGACAAGCACAGTGTTACACTTGTGGCAAGAAAGGCCATGTACAATCTGTATATTTGCAACAGAGCAATGATACAAATTCTGCCCACTCACAAAAATTTGGTTACAAGGCCCATGTAATCAATGCTGTGTACTCCAAACCTTCTGTAGGCATTAGCAACGTTAGAAAAACTAGCAAGCAAACAGTTTTTTCAGTGCTACACCAGTCCAATAAACTTTTTGTTCATTTGCATATTAGTGGAAAATGTGTGAAAATTCAGTTGCACACGGTTACTTCTGTTACATTGTTGAATCGTAACACATATGAACTGTTAGGCTCCTCACACCTGTCTAAATCCAATATGCACCTGGCAGCTTATAGTGGACAAGACATTCCTGTTCTCAGAAAATGTACTTTGCCTGCCGTGTATCACTTGCATATAAGAACTGTAACTTTTACTGTGCTACAATCACACAATTGTGAGAACATATTTGGCCTTGATTCGTTTTATTTGTTTGGCTTTAAAATTGTGGATTATATGCTGTCAGTGACTGCATCCAATGCTAACGACAGTGTAGCTAGCTTGCTGAAAGAATTCCTGGAACTCTTTTCTGAAGGTTTAGGCAAGGCTAATAATTTTGCTGTGCATACTACTATGAAAAACAATGCTCAGCCAAAATTTTGCCGGTCCTGACCTCTTCCCATTGCGTTATGGGACAAAGTCACTGGTGAACTTGAAGTATTGCAAGATAGTGGAGTTATTGCGCCCATATCAGCTAGTCAATTGGCAAGTCCACTGGTTTTGCTCCCCAAACCTTTAGGTCCCATTTGTCTCTGTGTTGACCAAGTTTACAGTCAACCCACAAACTGTGATTGATATTTATCCATTGCCACGGCCAGAGGATCTCATGGACAGATTAGGCACGGTCGCTACTTTTCAAAACTTCATTTGTGCAATGCATATCTTCAAATACCACTAGATGAAGAATCTCAAACTCTGTTTGTTGGGAACGCTCATTTGGGCTTGTTTAAATATTTGCATTTGGCTTTTGGCAGTGTTTCTGCACCTGCCATTTTCCAATGGTATTTGGAACAGCTGACTGCTCAAGTACCAAACTGTTCAAAGTACTTGGATGATATTGTCATAGCAGGTCGTAAACCTGAAGAACACATTGCAAATTTGCGTGCTTTGTTTTGTGTGTTATCTGATGCATGACTAAAGTGTAGACTGGACAAGTGTAACTTTTTTAAACCTGAGTTGCAATATCTTGGTCATGTCATAAGCAGTCAAGGTGTCCATCCTCTTCAGTCATATTTGCATATTTGTTAGCCATACAGGACCTGCCAGTTCTCGCAATGTCACATAATTACATTCAGTCTTAGAAAAAATGAACTATTATATTCAATTCATACTGAATGCAGCACAAATTGCAGCTTCACTGCATCACTTCCATCACATGAATGTCCCTTTCTTTGGACAGATGAGTGCCAAAAAGCTCTTAAAATACTTCAAAGATGCATTGCTCAGTAATCGGTGCTTGATTCACTTTGATCCTGACAAACTAGTTGTGTTGCAAGTTAATGCTTCCTCTTAAGGAATCAGTGCAATGCTTTTGCACAGATTTGGTGATAAAGACAAGTGTATTTCTTTTGCATCTAAAGTGTTGTCCAAAGCTGAGTGTAACTATTCACAAATATAGGAAGAGGCATTGTCTATCGTGTATCGTGTCACTAAATTCAACCACTATTTATATGGCAGAAAATCCTACTTACTGTTAGTAATGGAGCACAAGCCACTGCAGTCCTTGTTTCATCCAATAAAGCCGGTACCTGTACAAACTGCCCTAAAATTGCAAAGATGGGTTTTTTTGTTGACTCAATACCAGTACAAGGTTGTTTATCATCCGACAGCTCAACATGGTAATGCGGGTACACTTTCACATATTCCGACTGGTCCTGATACAAACTTTGACACTCCTGCTGCATCTTGTTGTCACATTGATGCTCATGATTCTACATTGCTTCAATTCTTTCATCTGAACTACAGAAAACTTGGGGTCGACAGAAGTGTCCGATCCCACGCGTCGGCTTTGACCCGTGACGTAAGGGTGTTGTCGTGTGTGACGTCATGACGGCGCGGAGTTTGGTTTGAGTGTGGCTGTCACCAGTTCTGTTTTATCTTATTTTATTTACTTTTCTGATCTGTTCGTTCTATCTCGTGAGATTTTTTTTTTAAATTTAAAAACACTTATTACTTATTTTAATTATCTGTTTCCTCCAATTTCTGTTTTAGTTTATTATACACTCCTGGAAATGGAAAAAAGAACACATTGACACCGGTGTGTCAGACCCACCATACTTGCTCCGAACACTGCGAGAGGGCTGTACAAGCAATGATCACACGCACGGCACAGCGGACACACCAGGAACCGCGGTGTTGGCCGTCGAATGGCGCTAGCTGCGCAGCATTTGTGCACCGCCGCCGTCAGTGCCGGCCAGTTTGCCGTGGCATACGGAGCTCCATCGCAGTCTTTAACACTGGTAGCATGCCGCGACAGCGTGGACATGAACCGTATGTACAGTTGACGGACTTTGAGCAAGGGCGTACAATGTGCATGCGGGAGGCCGGGTGGACGTACCGCCGAATTGCTCAACACGTGGGGCGTGAGGTCTCCACAGTACATCGATGTTGTCGCCAGTGGTCGGCGGAAGGTGCACGTGCCCGTCGACCTGGGACCGGACCGCAGCGACGCACGGATGCACGCCAAGACCGTAGGATCCTACGCAGTGCCGTAGGGGACCGCACCGCCACTTCCCAGCAAATTAGGGACACTGTTGCTCCTGGGGTATCGGCGAGGACCATTCGCAACTGTCTCCATGCAGCTGGGCTACGGTCCCGCACACCGTTAGGCCGTCTTCCGCTCACGCCCCAACATCGTGCAGCCCGCCTCCAGTGGTATCGCGACAGGCGTGAATGGAGGGACGAATGGAGATGTGTCGTCTTCAGCGATGAGAGTCGCTTCTGCCTTGGTGCCAATGATGGTCGTATGCGTGTTTGGCGCCGTGCAGGTGAGCGCCACAATCAGGACTGCATACGACCGAGGCACACAGGGCCAACACCCGGCATCATGGTGTGGGGAGAGATCTCCTACACTGGCCGTACACCACTGGTGATCGTCGAGGGGACACTGAATAGTGCACGGTACATCAAAACCGTCATCGAACCCATCGTTCTACCATTCCTAGACCGGCAAGGGAACTTGCTGTTCCAACAGGACAATGCACGTCTGCATGTATCCCGTGCCACCCAACGTGCTCTAGAAGGTGTAAGTCAACTACCCTGGCCAGCAAGATCTCCGGATCTGTCCCCCATTGAGCATGTTTGGGACTGGATGAAGCGTCGTCTCACGCGGTCTGCACGTCCAGCACGAACGCTGGTCCAACTGAGGCGCCAGGTGGAAATGGCATGGCAAGCCGTTCCACAGGACTACATCCAGCATCTCTACGATCGTCTCCATGGGAGAATAGCAGCCTGCATTGCTGCGAAAGGAGGATATACACTGTACTAGTGCCGACATTGTGCATGCTCTGTTGCCTGTGTCTATGTGCCTGTGGTTCTGTCAGTGTGATCATGTGATGTATCTGACCCCAGGAATGTGTCAATAAAGTTTCCCCTTCCTGGGACAATGAATTCACAGTGTTCTTATTTCAATTTCCAGGAGTGTATTTATCTTTCTGATCTGTTCGTTCTATCTTGTGAGATTTTTTTTTTTAAAGACAAAAAACACTAATCAGCTACTGAAGCATCTTTATCTTCTACAGGTTGCAGGGGTTACGACCCCTGGGGAGGTGGGTGGGTATTCATGCGTGGCTGTCTTCACTTACACGTTGTAGCTACGCAAGGCGTCTAAATTTGTTTATATTTAGTTTGTCCCCCACCCAAAACACCCCATTTCCCGCACTTGTCCCGTTAGTGTCATTAGGCTTCTTGTGGAAAGTGTGTGTGTTTGTTTTTGTTTCCGCCATATTTGTGACGTCATGTGTCAAAGCAGACGGGCGGGATCGGATGCTTCCGTATTTCCGAAAATTGCACAGTCCATCGAAGCTGATTCAGATTTGAACATTTTTCTAAAATACAGTTGCACATCTTGGCCTCACTCATTGCATAGCATAAAGAAATCTGTAGTGCACTGACACTTTGCAAGTTAACATAGCCTCGCTGTGGACAGTCACGTGTGTTGATCCCCAAAGCTTTGCAAAAAGAAGTGTTGCATTTACTTCAATAAGGACACTGGGGGTTGTTTGTATGAAACAGTTAGCACATTGACACTGTACTTGGCAGGGTATGGACACCGAAGTAAAACAGATGATGTCACAGTGTCATTCATGTGCAGAAAATCAGCCCGCTCTGCCACAAAAATTCTCTCCTTGGCCTAAGATGCAATCGCCATGGCAACATGTGCACATAGACTTTGTGGGACTTTTTGGAACACTTGGTTGATTGTGGTACACTCTTATGGCAAGTTTCCTTTTGCTGTGCCAATGAACTCGAAAATGTCACGTGGCACCATTCAGGTGTTGTGTCCTCCATTTTTTGCCCCGAAGGTTTGCCTGAAGTCATAGTGTCGGACAACGGCCCTCAGTCCATGTCATAAGAATTTGAAACATACTGTGAATGCACTGACATACAGCATATAACTAGTACACCATCCCACCAACAGTCAAACAGCGAAGCAAATGTTTTGTCAGAACCTTCAAGCAGCAGGTGGCTAAACTTCGCTTTGCACACACCAGGGATCAAGCACTACAACTGTTTCCGGCCTCCTATCATTTGCATCCACAAGATGGACCACTGCCGATGGAATTGCTTCATGGCCGCCGCCACTGGACACTGCTCCACCTTCCTCAGCATCCGGCGCCAACGGAAGGTCACAGGTATCACGTCACACCACATGATATTGCATTTTACAGGGTTTTTAGTGGTAGCAGATGGTGGGCGTGATGCGAGATCCTTCAATGATTTGGCGCGTGTGTGTATCTCATTTCAGGCCCAGACGGATTGCAGCGCCTACATCACAATCAAATTTGCCACTGTCATGAGCACAGTGATCCATCTGTGTCTCTTCCTCCAGCTTCACAGATCCTGAGGACAGCGCGGCCACAGCAGCCACCAGAGGATGTCATCACGACACTGCGAGACGAACCCAAGGAGACAGAGCCTTTGCCTCCTCTGCCCCCCCTCATCCTACTGATGAAGCTGGACCCGCCCACACCGCAGCAGTCGACACCTTCTACATCTGGTTATGGGACTCAGGAGGTGGACGTGTATCCTTCTGGTCATTTTCTGGGGGACATTTCTGCCAGAGTAAAGCCTGAAATGCGGGGTATGACCGGAAGCCTGACGTCCCCTGCAGCTACACTTCCAGTCCAGTGCAGTGTCCACAATCCTGCCTCCCCTCCCATTGTTGAGCTTCTTTCATGATGATGGTCCGTCACTTTGGGGGAAGGAATGTCGCAACGTAAAGTCAAGAGCCAGGATACAGGTTGGGAATGTTAGAGCAGAGAGGGCTCTGAAGAAGACATCAGCCAATTGCATGCGGACCAACCCCTCTGTAGGACGACAACCCGACGGCAGCGCCCTCGACACGAAGAGGATGTAAGCGCTGGCCGTGCTCCCGTTGAAGACTGGCAGTTCTGCGATTTCCACAGTGGTATTAAGAATAGGCACTTGTATAGCAGCGACTTAGGAACTGTATTACTGCACTTGTAGTAGGAACTATATATTCTGAAGAGATTGCTTATGTTGTTTGTCACCCTTTGCTTGCGACACGTCATTGTAAATTCTCAAAGTTAAGTATTGTCATTTATTTTCTGTAATAAAACTCTTCAATATGATTTGCTTCAATTGTTGTCTAGCAATCCGAGAAGCAGATTTCCTAGGCACCCCAAATTCGATGAGTGGGCAGGATACAACAAATCCATGACAATCCATGACTGTCAGGATGCTATCATAGTTCTGCAAATGTAGCCTACACACTCTTAGCATTTAGAAAACCACAGAAACAATATGGTTGAATGATGTTGGAGTACTGAAATTGAGACTCTTGTGTTTTACTATCATCCTCCGCAAATTTTGCCTCGTCTATATAAGAATTTGTACTCCTTCATTTTGTAGAAACCAAATATTGAGAATGTAAGTAATTATCATGAATACTGTCTCTACATACCAGCACAATATAAAATACAGCGTTATAACACCTGCTTGTGACTGAATAAATGTGTTTAGTTGTGTTGATGGGGTACGAGGCAAAGTAAGGAATTTCTTTTGGGGCACAGTGAGCATATATGCTCACTATGCTCCAAGTGTTGTTTCTTTTGCATACAATATTTCATAGCTTTCAGAAAACAAAAGTGGTTCACTCCAGAGAGAGAAAAACTACTTTTGGTCTAATGCCTGCTGAAGATACAAAGATAGTTGTGGATAGTGTGACTCAAGATGGCATGAAAATTCTGGCAGCAGCAAAACAATGCAACATCCCTAGACAAACTCTTGAAAGGTTAGCTATCTTGACAATATGATCATAAAAGAGATGCAGTAATCGGAAGTGTACCAGAAAATACTGATAATGATACCAACAAGGTAGATCCCACAGACACCAGCACAAGCACTACTCAAGTTATAAGGCTGTCTGCCATTTGTAGCTGTTTTAACAGTTCAAGAGCCTTGGTACTACTGAAGGAAATTTTACCTTTTCTACAAGCAACCATCCATAAGACAACAGCTAAGCACAGAAGAAAAAAAGGAAGGACAGCAATTCTTACTGATAGGTAAGAGAATCAAGTGCTTGTAAAATCTGAAAATAGGAAGAAAAAAATTTGGCTGAACCCTCAACACCAAACAACCAACAAGACCATTTTTAGAAAATGTCGGAAGGCAACTTCAGCCAGAGAGCAGCTCATGGATGCTACGCTATTCTTCAGATTAGTAACAGTGATTTTAAATTGAGTCTTCACATTGAAGAATTTAACATGGGAAGTGGGATAAAAGATAATAACTACATTTTTATGAAAGTAGCAACCGAACGAAAAAAAATATATTGCCACATCACTGCCCTTATCAGTTCTATTAATAGAAATGGCAGCACTGCAGTTTTACTCTCAACTGGGGTGATACTGACCCCCTGGGTGTAACACTGACCCCGGGGTCAATTTCACCCTTTGCTTTCTATTCCTAGATAAACTTATATCTTCTTGAAAATAAAAATCATCATATAAAAAATTTAGTTGAAATGCCAAGAATGTACCAAAGGCCTACAGGTGGAAGATTGGAAGACAGTACCTAGGTGTGGATAAGGAAACACTGGAAGAAGTGATCTGGTTAATTAAAAAGGTGCTGTACTCTTAACTCCAGGCGAACAGGATATGAAGAGAAAAAGGAAGCTGCAGCTGAATCTCTGGCTTCTTATATAAAAATCCCTATGTGAACAGAAAAAAATCAATAGCTCTTTCAAATAAAAATAGGAAGAAAATTGATGTGAGTCCTGATAAAGCTGCTACAGCATTGGTCCAAAATCATTCAAAACATCATTAAATGTGTCTGCACTGCATAAAAAGATCAAATTGCCTGCAGTTACAAATGATACAAACTATCCCCAGCCTGGTTGTTCTAAGTCATCCACTGCTAACGAAGCACTCTCAAAGCCCAAGAAAAATCTCTTTCAAAAGTGTGACAATTCTTTGTCAGAAGATGAACTTGGTGTACTGAAATTGCCAGAGACTCTGGAAACTGATGAAAGTGACTTTGATCCTTCAGACGATCCAGTTGTTGAAGAGTCGCTGCACACTAAGTACAAGTGCCATGATCTTTTTTCAAGTGACTTTTTTGTGGTGAAAGCAGTTGGGGGTAAAAGGAGGGGGGGGGGGGGGGGGGAGCAAACTTTTCACTATTTTTTATTATTCAAAGAATTGCAGCAAAGGCAATGGCAACTGAAGTGCTGCCTCCACTGGAGCTACAGGCCGGTGCGCATAGAATTTTGTATAAATTTCCAGGTAGGATTTCAGTAAAAGATGTTTACTGTTTTTTGTCAGTAAAAGTTTTTTGTAGTGTGTTTTAAACAAAGGATTGATAATTATGTCATAGAAAAGTGTATTTCACCGATATATTGCTTATCAATGCTTAACAAAACATCCAGTTTCCAATGGGGATAATTTAAATCCCTTTACAGGGGTTCACTAACATTTATCCCAGGGCCATTCTGCAAGTGTATATAATAAAACAAATTTGAGAGGTCAATGTAGTCCGACATTGTGGGTTTCACTGAACCCCCCCCCCCTTTTTTTTACTAATCTATGAAAAATATAACATACATAGTGCACTACGAGTGTTTGTATAGGAATAATGTACAATAATAAAAATCATCATGAACACACACTCATATGTGCAAGAGATATTCTACAAAAACATAAAAAGACAGGTCATTCTTACTCCAGATGATGGTAACTTATCTGCAATGTCACGTTAAGTTTGACAAACATTTTTCACTTTCTGCAAAAGCAACAGTATGCAAAATTAGCTTCACAGATGTCACCTGTAAACCATGAATGCCTTCCACGGTCAGCAGCACAAAATAAGTTGTAGCAGTAGCTCTATATCCTATTCACGTATATTTCCAATGCCCAGCTATTATATTCCATACAAATTCAATGTGTCACACAACATTTACTAAGAAAAATAAATGTTTTTCCAATCTGTCTGTGGATTTCTTTTTATGTTGTCCCATACCAACACTTGGGGTGCCCCATGATAGGGGCAGAGTGGGCATTTTCACATCACTTTGCTGTCCATTATCCTGTTGTAAAATTTTTATCAGAACGAAATATGTAAATGAATAGAGGTACTAGATGATATAGGCTTCCTGCATGACATGAAATAATCCATAAATATTATCAAATTTCATCACAAATTATTCCAAAAAAAAAAAAAAAAAAAAAATGTGCCAACTGAGGCCCAGACTATGCGACCTCCCCCCCCCCCCCCCCAACCCCACTCCTTCCCATCATTGTTTATTGTTTGTGAAACACTGTGATGCCTCCAGTGTTTGGCCTGGTGGCACTTTACCTTTTTAAGTACAAAATATATATCAGTACTGGTGATCTGGTATTTATTGTTGTTCAACAATTGCATTCTGCTTCAACATATATGGGTCTGTACGAAGAACATACATTCCAATTTTTATTAAAAAAAACAATAAATTGAAATTAATTCTGCATCATCTTTAGTAGAATAGGAATTTGCGCTTCATAGTTTCAGCATCCAGCACTGAATTACCGGTACTTAATGGGATTTGTTCCCAGCGAAATGACTCTCAAACGGTCTCAAAACTGATGGACTGCTATAACTATGATTAAGAATTTAAGATACACCTCTTACATTATGAACATATATTTTAAGATTGCGCCTAAACACAGGCTTCAAAGGCAACATACAGGACATTTGCTTACAGAATAGAAGATACGAAGTCAAGTAAGAAAAACAAGCAACTACATCAAAGGGACCTCCAACCAACCAACCTACCAACCAACTACATCAAGACGGTCGTCACCTTTGGTGGTCATTGTTTTTGTTTCCTTTTCTCCGAAATTTCGTGCCAGAGGTTCTCGTGTTAGCATAGACCACAGAGACCGCAAATAACATTTCTGTTAAGTCAGTTGTCACCTAGGAGTCGATTGCGTGCATTTCACAGCATATTTAAAATATCGATGTGATAACCTAGATTTGCTACTCAAATTAGCATCGCGTGTCTGTTACTGTGCAGTCTTATACCATTAGTTTAGACGATGTACGCACTGCAGTGAACCGAGCACAAAATTAATGTGCACTTGTTTTCTATTCATTTTTCACGTATGCGTTGGTGAATATCTTCGACTTTCTTTGAATGGCGTGCATAAGAACAATTTTATTAATCAAGTTTTGCATTAAATAGTGTTCTGAAACGAATTGGCGAATAAACTAGATCCCACATAATTATGTTGCATTAGCAGATATTCCGGAAATAATTAAAAGTTCCATGGAGAAAATGAAACAAAACACAAACTATTCATTTATCATGTTTTGGAAACTTAATATAGGCCACTGAATATTCTATACAAAAGATTGGGTTCACAAAATGAATTTTTACCTGCAGGACTAGTTGCAAACCTTTCGTGTTTTCCGAAAAGAAAGAGGAGAGCGGAGAATGCACAGGATGATGCGTCAACTAGTGCCAAATGAAGGCGACTGAATTTCATTAGTTGGCATGTGTTCAACAAGTGTCGATTCATTGGTTGACTGACCGCAATCAATATTAATTATTCACTGAATAAAGATGAGACGTGTGAAAGCACATTGTACTGACTCGTGCAGGAATCAGCTTCACCTTGGTGGAACTTGTGTAAGTGAGTTAGAAAAAGAATATAAACCAGACTGGAACGCTTAAAAATCCTGAAATGTAGAGAAAGATTTACAAATCTCAGCTGTAAACTGTGCTTAAATATAAGCTTTAGTAAATAACCATGTAAAAAACTGAATTGGAAAACATGTTATAAATCTGCAATGTAAAAGCAAAACCTGCCCCCCCTCCCTCCAACTCATGAAACTAATCATTCCAGGTCTGTTGTAAATCAGATATTAATTAATGCTAATAAGCAAACTTACATTTCCACACTACTAGAATTAAGTCCTAGAGATCGTCATGCATAGCTGATACCTTATGATACCACAAATGACTTGTCACATAAGATCAAACAAATACCTATTTTTCAAAATAGGACCTGCAGTACCCACAGAATATTGCTCTTCAGAAAGTACTTAGCAAAAGAATCTTGGAAGCCAGTCAATAGGAGATTGATATACTGCATCAGTAAAATTTTAAGTTTTCACAGATATAGTGAAAACCTATTTCACTCTTGAGTTCCCTTAAAAAGTAGAAGATAAGGTTGAAGCACCCATAAGAGTTGGTTCACATCTGGTGTATTAAAAACTTGTAGGTATGAAAGAAAATAGAGCTACTCCTGTTTTTGACAGATACTGATACTTTAAAACTTACAAATCCATCCTGAGGTTAGTAATTAGCGACTGGTAAATGGTACATATTGAAGACATGCTTCTAACAGGACAAAAGTAATATGGGATATGGTATAAGAGAGAAATTAAAGCTAAGAGAGACCATCTTGGCAACATTACCTTATAAAAGGAATCTGTAGTTATACAGAAAATATTTTTGATATGTAAAAATACATAGAGTGTAGCTTTACATGAAGAAGAGAAATCCACTTTTAATTATTGTGTAAAATGATGTTTTTACATCCTACAAATGGGAGGGGGATATAGCAAGCTAAAAAAATAAAAAAAAACGAAAAAAGCTACAAACCCAGCACTTTGAGAGAATAGATAAAGTATCAGGCTTCAGTATAAATAATATGGACATCTGATTTCTGAACCTTTCTCTCATCTGATCACTTTATCTTTCGTCTTGACACCAGAATATGTCACACCACAATGCAATATGCTAGCACATGTGAGACCTATACAGAATGACAATGACATTGCCAGAATAACATGCAGTCCTGATGTTTGAAACGCACTAAATAGTGTAGACAATATTGTATCGAACACACTGCAGAAAGTATAGGAGCACCAAGACCTATACGGAAGGAGGCATAGACAAGCACAAGCAACACAACAAACCACATGACAGGACACAAGCACAACCACAGGTTCTGAAACCCAGGAAAGAACCAACACACTATGCACTGAGTGAACATGACTCAGAAGGGATCAACATTTAAGGGATCCCAAACAACAACAAAAAACACAGTATGCCATAACACAGCCACAAACAACATAACATTCAGTAACAACCATAAAACAAAGCACTGACACAAGCAGTGACACCATATACAAAGACTCTGGCAATAAGGCAAATGTTGCCTTGGAGTCGAAGGCTTGAAGAAATTTTATTCTGAGGCTCCTTCCCCCCAATGACAATTGTATATTGTTGACAGTATACTGCACACACACAGTAATGTATTATTTGTCATTATGTGTAGGCAGAATTATATTCTCTTCTTTATGTAAAGCCACAATCAATGTATTTTATATATCAAATGTATTTTCTGTATAAACCATGAATAAAACTAAAAATGTAATGTGTTAAGTTATATAATGAATCCTGCACTCAAGTAGCAGTGAACGACAATCTACACACATCAAAAAAAGGTTTTGCATTACCCTGGTTCCCATAACTCCTGAAGATGGATGTTGATGTGGATGTTGTATCACAGACACAGTCCTTTTGACTGTTCAGAGACGTCTAAAGATGTAAACAACCGTGCATGAGCAGTGCCCATTAGTTGAAGTCCGCCCTGGTAGCTGAATGGTCAGCATAATGCACTGCCATCCTAAGGGGCCCGGGTTCAATTGCCGGCTGAGTCGAGGATTTTCTCTGCTCAGGGACTGGGTGTTGTGTTGTTTTCATCATCATTTCATCCCCATCCGGCACCCAGGTCGCCCAATGTGGCGCTGAATGTAATAAGACCTGCACCCAGGCAGCCGGACCTGCTCCGTAAGGAGCCTCCTTGCCAATGGTTCCAAACACTCATTTCCATTAGATGGAAGGGGTCCAGCAGCCGATCAGTGCCAATCATTCCACCAGGAAAGAGTTACATAGCTCGTGTTGTCCGTAGTTCAACCATGCCTAGATGGTCAATACTGCAGTTCAATCACGTCCACGTTTTTACTTTGTGCCAGGAAGGGCTCTCAACAAGGGAAGTGCCCAGGCATCTTGGAGTGAACCAAAGCGATGTTGTTCAGACGCAGAGAGACAGGAATTGTCAATGACATGCCTTGCTCAGGCCCCCAAGGGCTACTACTGCAGTGGATGAGCAGTACCTACGGATTATGGATCGGAGGAACCCTGACAGCAACGCCACCATGTTGAATAACGCTTTTTATGCAGCCACAGGACGTTGTGTTACGACTCATACTGTGTGCAATAGGCTGCATGATGCCACCATGCAGTGCGGTACAGATGGGCCCAACAACATACCGAATGGACCGCTCAGGTGTCGCATAAGCCTTAAGCCAGACAATCATCGAAGACATGTTTGGAGGCAACCTGGTCACGTTGAACGCCTTAGACACACTGTCCAGCGAGTGCAGCAAGGTGGAGGTTCCCTACTGTTTTGCTGTGGCATTATATGGGGCTGACGTACGCCACAGGTGGTCATGGAAGGCGCCGTAACGGCTGTACGATACGTGAATGCCATCTTCCGACGAATAGTGCAACCATATCGTCTGCATATCGCCAAGGCATTCGTCTTCATGGACAACAATTTGCACCCCCATCGTGCACATCTTGTGAATGACTTCCCTCAGGATAATGACATCGCTCGACTAGACTGGACAGCATGTTCTCCAGACATGAACGCTAACGAACATGCCTGAGATAGTTTGAAAAGGGCTATTTATGGACGACGTGACCCACCAACCACTCTGAGGGATCTACGCCGAATTGCCATTGAGGAGTTTATAACGATATGTTTACGTAATGTGTATACATAAACATACAGTTGTAAATGTCCCCGTTCGTGGTCGCTAATTATAGCAATATTTTTACTTTTGTGCTGTAACATATAGCTATAATCAGCGGTGGGAAAATATTTGCGAACGCCGATTGTGTGCGGCTGTTTCTTGTTGGATCCTCTGATCAGTCGGAAGTTGCACTGCAGAGGAGAGTAAATGCCTATTCAAAATATAATTATTTTTGGATAGCTCGACATGAATTTCCTAACGGACCGCAGTTTATCATGCATTTACCAGTAGAATATGGCGCGGAGAAAATATTTCGCCGCATGCAACGTCCGTCCGATTTCAACGAAAGAATTCATGACTGTGAACTCTCTATTTGGCAGAAACATAAATAAAATTAAATAACTTCACGAAGGAGTGAGACATTCTATACTAAATAAATAGTCCATACACCAGTTCCCTTTAACTCTTAGTTTATGGCAATTAATAGATGAACTTACACTGCAATGAAGGATTTAACATGGATGCCGTTTTGACTGTCACTTCTCTTCTCGTAATGAAAATAATCCTTTGACGTTTTCACATATACGTCGCACAATAAAACTACTGCTATGCAGTATTGCACTTTTAGTATTGCACTTTTACTTCACACTAAAATAATATTATTTTTAACAATAATAATACGGCGGCAAGACATGCGCGTCCGACACAATTCACAAGAGAAGAAAAAAATGAGTAACTGAGTAACTGTTAATCGAGAATATCTCGTACATCAAAAGAATGTGTAAAAGTGTTCTTCTTCTGTCCGTTTTTCGCGCCGCGGTTTCCAAAGTCAGTAACTCACTGCATCTCTGACGGAGCTTCGACAGTAAACAAGTTACGTCACAGCTCGTTCACCTTTTATATTCTCGCAACATTATTTGCTTTTATATTCTCGCAACATTATTTGCTAATTGTAGCTGTTGCCGAGCGACTGCTCGATTAGTGAATGATTTATAATGATAAGGCAATCACATAATGTTACAAGTTGGACAATCTGGACCAACAGTACCTCGATGAACTTGTGGATAGTATACATGACGAATACAGGCATGCATCAACGCAAGAGGACGTGCTAATAGGTATTAGAGGTACCGGTGTGTACAGCAATCTGGACCAACAGTACCTCGATGAACTTGTGGATAGTATACATGACGAATACGGGCATGCATCAACGCAAGAGGACGTGCTACTAGGTATTAGAGGTACCGGTGTGTACAGCAATCTGGACCACCACCTCTGAAGGTCTCACTGTATCGTGGTACAACATGCAATGTGTGGTTTTCATGAGCAAGGGCGGAAATGATGTTTATGTTGATCACTATTCCAATTTTCTTTACAGGTTCCGGAACTCTCGGAACTGAGGTGATGCAAACTTTTTTTGATGTGTGTATTCCTACTAATGAATTTACAACCATAAGCTTATTTTTCATGTATGAAATGCTCAATCAGTGTATAATCTGTTGAACACAGATATATATGTATCTAGGATATCACACAGAATATACACTCCTGGAAATGGAAAAAAGAACACATTGACACCGGTGTGTCAGACCCACCATACTTGCTCCGGACACTGCGAGAGGGCTGTACAAGCAATGATCACACGCACGGCACAGCGGACACACCACGAACCGCGGTGTTGGCCGTCGAATGGCGCTAGCTGCGCAGCATTTGTGCACCGCCGCCGTCAGTGTCAGCCAGTTTGCCGTGGCATACGGAGCTCCATCGCAGTCTTTAACACTGGTAGCATGCCGCGACAGCGTGGACGTGAACCGTATGTGCAGTTGACGGACTTTGAGCGAGGGCGTATAGTGGGCATGCGGGAGGCAGGGTGGACGTACCGCCGAATTGCTCAACACGTGGGGCGTGAGGTCTCCACAGTACATCGATGTTGTCGCCAGTGGTCGGCGGAAGGTGCACGTGCCCGTCGACCTGGGACCGGACCGCAGCGACGCACGGATGCACGCCAAGACCGTAGGATCCTACGCAGTGCCGTAGGGGACCGCACTGCCACTTCCCAGCAAATTAGGGACACTGTTTCTCCTGGGGTATCGGCGAGGACCATTTGCAACCGTCTCCATGAAGCTGGGCTACGGTCCCGCACACCGTTAGGCCGTCTTCCGCTCACGCCCCAACATTGTGCAGCCCGCCTCCAGTGGTGTCGCGACAGGCGTGAATGGAGGGACGAATGGAGATGTGTCGTCTTCAGCGATGAGAGTCGCTTCTGCCTTGGTGCCAATGATGGTCGTATGCGTGTTTGGCGCCGTGCAGGTGAGCGCCACAATCAGGACTGCATACGACCGAGGCACACAGGGCCAACACCCGGCATCATGGTGTGGGGAGCGATCTCCTACACTGGCCGTACACCACTGGTGATCGTCGAGGGGACACTGAATAGTGCACAGTACATCCAAACCGTCATCGAACCCATCGTTCTACCATTCCTAGACCGGCAAGGGAACTTGCTATTCCAACAGGACAATGCACGTCCGCATGTATCCCGTGCCACCCAACGTGCTCTAGAAGGTGTAAGTCAACTACCCTGGCCAGCAAGATCTCCGGATCTGTCCCCCATTGAGCATGTTTGGGACTGGATGAAGCGTCGTCTCACGCGGTCTGCACGTCCAGCACGAACGCTGGTCCAACTGAGGCGCCAGGTGGAAATGGCATGGCAAGCCGTTCCACAGGACTACATCCAGCATCTCTACGATCATCTCCATGGGAGAAGAGCAGCCTGCATTGCTGCGAAAGGTGGATATACACTGTACTAGTGCCGACATTGTGCATGCTCTGTTGCCTGTGTCTATGTGCCTGTGGTTCTGTCAGTGTGATCATGTGATGTATCTGACCCCAGGAATGTGTCAATAAAGTTTCCCCTTCCTGGGACAATGAATTCACAGTGTTCTTATTTCCATTTCCAGGAGTGTAGAACAACTACCGTGCGTAAGAGTAACAAACAACTACCGAATCTCATGTAATGTTCTGACATGCAACTCACCAAGTACTATATCAATTCACGCGAACACAAAAAATCTACACAAACATACACTATAATACGAGCGGAGATGCTGAGCCGCGATAGGCACAATAAAAAGACGCACACAATCATAGCTTTCGGCCATTAAGGCCTTTGTCAGCGGTAGACACACATACACACACACACACACACTCACGCAAGCGCAACTTGCACACACATCTGCAGTCTCAGAGAGCTGAAATTGTGCAAAGAAATTATCGTCGTGTGTATGAATGTGATTCATCTGATGTGAAAATAATTAAGGATTGGTATAGGAAGTTTCTGGCAACAGGAATTGTTCTGAAACATTCTGGTGGTGCACGCTACGGAGTTTCGAAAGAGACAATGGAGGGCATCACACAAACTTTTCTCAGAAGTCCACATAAGCCAATTCGTCAAGCATCTAGGCAATTTGATGTACCTTGATCATCATTGCATTGTGTAGTTCACCAGCGTCTTCGTATGTGTGCCTACAAAGTGCAAATTCTGCAGCATCTGACGCCGAACGACAAACCACGCCGACAACAATTTGCTGCGGATATGCTGCAGCATATTGATATGGATGCCAGTTTCCTGGAAAGGTGTTTATTATCAGATGAGACAACCTTTCATCTATCAGGAAGGGTTAATAGACATAATGCTCGGATTTGAGGTTCGCAAAATCCGCACGTTGTAACTGAACATGTTCATGACAGCCCTAAACTAAATGTCTGGTGCGGGCTAATGCACGACAGGATTGTTGGGCCGTTCTTCTTTGCTGAACAAACAGTGAATAGGTCAGTGTATCTGGACATGTTCGAGCAGTTTGTGTACCCTCAGATATAAGACTTGCAACTAGGGGTGTCGACTTATAAAAAATAGTGGGAGTGGGGGGACAAAACTGGGGGTCTTGCCCCAGGAAATTTTCTAAGTTATAGATGAAAAATAGTGAGTTTGAAAGTATTTTAAGCATTTTAGTCATATGATCAACATCAGAACACCAAAAACTGGACTCTCGCTAACTCAACGCTCCGGGAAACCCGACAAGCCTGACACATGTTTTGGCTCTGAAAAAGGAATCAAAAGATAAACATGCATGGTATTTTTGTAAAAAGCTAATTTAATAATCATGCTTATAGACTATTACAGAGCAGTGAATATACAGGGTTGTCCATTGATAGTGACCGAGCCAAATATCTCACGAAATAAGCATCAAACGAAAAAACTACAAAGAACGAAACTCGTCTAGGTTGAAGGGGGAAACCGGATGGCGCTATGGTTGACCTGCTCGATGGCGCTGCCATAGGTCAAACGGATTCCACTGCGATTTTTAAATAGGAACCCCCATTTTATGTTACATATTCGTGTAGTACGTAAGGAAATATGAATGTTTTAGTTGGACTACTTTTTTCGCTTTGTGAAAGATGGCGCTGTAATAGTCACAAAAGTATAAGTACGTGGTATCACGTAACATTCTGCCAGTGCAGACGGTATTTGCTTCGTGATACATTACCAGTGTTAAAACGGACCGTTTACCAATTACGGAAATGGTCGATATCGTGTTAATGATGGCTATTGTGATCAAAATGCCCAACGGGCGTGTGCTATGTATGCTGCTCAGTATCATGGACGACGTCATCCAAGTGTTCGGACCTTTCGCCGGATAGTTACGTTATTTAAGGAAACAGGAAGTGTTCAGCCACATGTGAAACGTCAACCACGACCTGCAACAAACGATGATGCCCAAATAGGTGTTTTAGCTGCTGTTGCGGCTAATCCCCACATCAGTAGCAGACAAATTGCGCGAGAATAGGGAATCTCAAAAACGTCAGTGTTGAGAATGCTACATTAACATCGATTGCACCCGTACCATATTTCTATGCACCAGGAATTGCATGGTGACGAATTTGAAGTTGTGTACAGTTCTGCCACTGGGCACAAGAGAAATTACGGAACGATGACCGATTTTTTGCACGTGTTCTATTTAGTGACGAAGCGTCATTCATCAACAGTGGTAACGTAAACCGGAATAATATGCACTATTGGGCAACGGAAAATCCACGATGGCTGCGACAAGTGGAACATCAGCGACCTTGGCGGGTTAATGTATGGTGTGGCATTATGGGAGAAAGGATAATTGGCCCCCATTCTATCGATGGCAATCTAAATGGTGCTATGGTGATTTCCTACGGTATGTTCTACCGATGTTACTACAAGATGTTTCACTGCATGACAGAATGGCGATGTAATTCCAACATGACGGATGTCCGGCACATAGCTCATCTGCGGTTGAAGTTGTATTGAATAGCATATTTCATGATAGGTGGATTGGTCGTCGAAGCACCATACCATGGCCCGCACCATGGTATCTGACGTCCCCGGATTTCTTTCTGTGGGGAAAGTTGAAGGATATTTGCTATCGTGATTCACCGACAACGCCTGACAGCATGCGTCAGTGCATTGTCAATGCATGTGCGAACATTACAGAAGGCGAACTACTCACTGTTAAGAGGAATGTCGTTAAACGTATTGCCAAATGCACTGAGGTTGACGGACATCATTTTAAGCATTTATTGCATTAATGTGGTATTTACAGGTAATCATGCTGTAATAGCATGCATTCTCAGAAATGATAAGTTCACAAAGGTACATGTATCACATTGGAAAAACCGAAATAAAATGTTCACATGTAACTACGTTCTGTATTTTAATTTAAAAAACCTACCTGTTACCAACTGTTCATCTAAAACTGTGAGCCATATCTAGAATGAAATTTTCACTCTACAGCGGAGTGTGCGCTGATATGAAACTTCCTGGCAGATTAAAACTGTGGTCCGGAGCGAGACTCGAACTCAGGACCTTTGCCTTTCGCGGGCAAGTGCTCTACCAACCGAGCTACCCAAGCATGACTCACGCCCCGTCCCCACAGCTTTAGTTCTGCCAGTACCTCGTCTCCTACCTTCCAAACTTTATAGAAGCTCTCCTGCGAACCTTGCAGAACTAACACACCTGAAAGAAAGGATATTGCGGAGACATGGCTTAGCCACAGCCTGGGGGATGTTTCTAGAATGAAATTTTCACTCTACAGCGGAGTGTGCGCTGATATGAAACTTCCTGGCAGATTAAAACTGTGGTCCGGAGCGAGTCTCGAACTCTGAACCTTTGCCTTTCGCGGGCAAGTGCTCTACCAACTGAGCTACCCAAGCACGACTTACGCCCCGTCCTCACAGCCTTAGTTCTGCCAGTACCTCGTCTCCTACCTTCCAAATTTTACAGAAGCTCTCCTGCGAACCTTGCAGAACTAGCACTCCTGAAAGGAAGGATATTGCGGAGACATGGCTTAGCCACAGCCTGGGGGATGTTTCTAGAATGAAATTTTCACTCTACTGCGGAGTGTGCGCTGATATGTTTGTGACTGTTACAGCGCCATCTATCTCAAAGCGGATAAAGTGGTCCAACTAAAGCATTCATATTTCTTTACGTACTACACGAATATGTAATAAAAAATGGGGGTTTCTATTTAAAAAAAGCACAGTTGATATTCGTTTGACCTACGGCAGCTCCATCTAGCGGGCCAACCATAGCGCCATCTGGTTTCCCCCTTCAAGCTAGACAAGTTTCGTTCTTAGTAGTATCGTCGTTTGACGTTTATTTCGTGAGTTATTTGGCCCAGTCACGGTCAATGGACCACCCTGTATAGCTCAGAAGAGACTGAAATTATATTTAAATAACCCCCATACTATAATTAAAAGAATAAAACATAAAATATTGCTGCCGCACAGTAATAACACTTTGATTAATAAGTGAAATAGCTAATTTAAGCTTAGTTTGAATAAGATTCAGGGTTCATTAAATGAAAACAATATCTCAAAGTTAATACTTTAATACAGTTAATAAAGTTAATACAGTGTGCCTAATACTTTCAGTCGAAAAGTATGTAAATAGCGGGTTTTAAATGGGTCTTACACCCTAAAAATATTTAAGTAGTTGAATATAACTAATACAGTAATGTAGTAATACACTACTAAACTAGTACTAATATTTTGAAACTGAAAGTATAACATTATGTATGTATTTAATTCTCTGTTTCATAAAGATTTTTAATATTGCTCAGAATGCCTTTATTAGGACTTACTTAATTTTGTGTTCTGTCTTATGGCAGGTCTTGTCATGTGGGAAGAGGTCCACCGTATGAGCATCTAGGGAAGTGATTCCAGTGGTGCTTTCCTGTTGCCTTCACTGATGATGATGAAATGATAATGAGGACAACACAACACCCAGTCCCTGAGAGGAGAAAACCTCTGACCCAGCCGAGAATCGAACCGAAGGCCCCCTGGCATGACAAACCACCGCACTGACCACTCAGCTGTCGGGGTGGACTTATTAGGACTAGAGTGTCTTTAGATAGGTGTAAATGTCGACTGAATATGAAGTCGTTGATGACTGGTCAGATATCCAATTCATCCAAAACATCTTGGTGGGCATGAAGAACATCCAAGTTGTACAATCGCCTGCCCCATTGTTGATCAGAGATATGACTTCAGATATCTAAGGGTGCTAAATGACCATTCTGCTGTTGCTGGAACTACTTGTAGATGCTTAATGCACTACTTCACTACTGCACTACTTCACACAACATTTCTCCAACTGCAGGCTCTTGTGTAATGTACTTTCTTACATCACACATGTTTTTTAAGACCAGTTGTTTTTTTATTAGTGATATCAACTAACATATTCAAGTGTAAGTGCAGTCTCTCAATGACTAGGTCATTTTTGAAAAACGCAGTGGATTTTTCCTAATTTGTTTCACCTCTGTTTACTAAAAGCAAGCACTCTTGTTTACCTGCAATGACCTGTGTGAGTGCAGTTGAAGCAAACCGCTCAGTAATGCAAGATTGCACCATTTCACAAACCTCAATATAAATAGCTTTGTAGTATTCCTTTGGGGTTTTGGAAGTGTGCAGTGAGCTGGCTTCATTGTTTTCATGCTTCGTTGGTATAGTTTGATTCCGAGGGAGCAAAGGATCTTCAACTTGTAAATGTTTTTCTTTTAAACACAATTCCCAAAAGTCTTCAAAACTATCACGCCTTCCATTCAATATACAAATCAAGCCCTCATGTATTTTTTTCCAGATCAGCAACACTTAGATGAGGGCATTTAATTTTTTTTATTGACGTCCTCTACTGGGTCCATTGCATGGCAAAAAAGACATAAAAATAAATAAGTCTTGATTGTAACATTGACTCAAGGTATCTTGCACGTTTGTAACCTGCACCTGTTTTGTCCTCTGCAGAAAATTTTTCAAAAAACTCTAGAAGTTCTTCAAAGTTTTTCAATATTCTCAAGATACTAGAAGCTCACATAGTCGTTCAAGTTGGGAAAAGGGGTCATAGACCAGCTTGGTCGTTGGCGCTCTCACAGCATATGCTTCTGACACAACATATGCTTCTGAAAAGTCCCAGTCTTTTGTTGGATTCCCTTATGGTGTTTATTAAGTCCTTGGCTAAAGCCTTAATATCCCTCATAGACATAATATGGTGGTGACTGTCTACAACTGCCAAGTCCAAACTGTGAGCAGTGCAGTGCACATAATGTGCTTTTGGTTGTATTTCCAGAACTAACTTTTTTAGTCCTTTGAACTTACCCCTCATATTCAAGGTACCATCATAGCACTGTCCTCTTAAGTTGTCCATTGACAAATCAAGATGAGCAAAAATGGATTTTAAAATACTAAACAGAATTTGTGATTTAGTATTGGGAGTCCTGTATAATCCAATTAAGGAATCATTGACAGTACAAATACAAAACGACACTTGTTTGTGAATTGAAGAATCACTTGTTTCATCAACCATAACAGAATAATGTTCAGTCTTTTTGATTGAAGCCAATACCTTTCTCAACACAGACTTTCCTAGTAGATCGATGATCTCGTTTTGAACACGGTTAGATGTCCACTTATACCTCGAACCCCCTAACCAGTCTTTAAACCCAGGTATGTCATTCTTTCAAAGTTGCAACAATTGAAAAAAATTTGAGTTTACATCTTCGTGCCGTCTAATTGCTAGTCCTTGTCGGCATAGAAACTGCACCATAATAAAAATTGTCTCAACAGCTAAACAGCCTTTCCTCATATCACTTATCTGTTCATTCAGTTGGGAGACTGCACTTTAATTAGTGATAGAATTTAGTTTCAGGACACCTTCTTTGTGAGTAAATGTATTTTCATGAAGATGGAATTTTTCCAAAGCCTTTTTCCAGTTAGAGAACACTATGGAAGTAAACACATCTTCTTATTTTGAAGAAAATTGTAATAGATTTTTAGCATCTGCCTCTTTGCAGGTTTTGCAAAAAACTTTTTCGGTAGATGCTTCATATTCTAGCCATGTATATTTGATCAACCAAGACTTCTGAAATTATCTTCCCTTACCAGATTGTCCAGGTTTCGGATGTGAATGGTTCTCACCTGAAGACGACAAAGCAATTGAGGACACAATACTTGTTGGAGGTTGACTGACTATCCATATTGAATGACTGCGACAGTAGGGTGGGCTTTATATAGCAGCAGCGTCATAATGTCTCAAAGCGTTAAAGCGATGGTAGGCGGGGGTTCAAGGTGCTTCTGTTCCAGTCCTTTTGATGTCGCCGTGGCCACAGTGCTGGCTTGCTGGCACCAGACTTTACCCGAAGGTTTATGCACTGGGACAAATTATAAGTGTGCCCACAGCACCATAACACTATCATGATTCACAACACTCATTTTCAGTTAACCTGCTTACTCCTGTAATAATTATTTGTTTTAACTCATTACTGAAGGTATTTTAAAAGGTAACTATCGTCAAACAAGGAAAATAAAAAATTCCAACATAATTTTGTGATTCTACAAAGTATAATAATATTTGAGGGGGCTCTGGCCCCCTCAAGCCCCATAGAGTCGGCGCCTGTGCTTACAACCCAACATCATTTTTCAACAAGATGGAGCTCTGTTGCATTGGTCAATGGCTGTTCGCAAGTTCCTGGATAGGAAATTTCCCAATCATTGGGTTGGATGTGGAGGACCCATTGCCTGGCCACCGCATTCACCTGACATTACGCCTTTTGATTTCTTCATGTGGGGATTCATGAAGGACCGCGGGTATGAGACCAAAGTGGACGACATTCCTACTTTGCGACATCGTATCACTAATGTGATTGGAACAATAACAGAGGAAGTATTACAAAGAACTTGACAAAAAATTCAATATAGACTTGATATTCTTCATGCTAAAAATGGTTCACATGTAGAGGTATATTGATGATAAATAAATAAATTCTTTGAGATGCTCTACAATGTGGTGCATTTTTCATTGTCGCATCTATTGTGGATTTTTTTCCTGGGTCTTTGAAATCAGGGAGGTTTGAGTGTGACACCCTGTATATCTCTAAAACTCTAACCAGTCCAGGAACATAAAATATTGCCTGTTTTTCTTGTTTTAATCTGTCATGCATGACACCATGTAAGATGATCTAAGGACGTTTTCAATACTGAATGTTTTAAACTTACTATGAATGGAAAGTGATCAATATAATACAAAAAAAGAATGAAAAAGGTAATGCAACACTATTAGATGGTGTTGCTATAAGTGCAGAGGTAGAACATTTGAGGCATATGTTAGGCACAAACAAATGGTGAGGATTCTAATTTAACAAAACAGTTATTATCATAACATTAATGTTTAATTTATTGTGTGTTAATTGTTTCTGGAATATTTCTTAATATTTTGTCATTCACCTAGAAGATGACCGTTAAAGAGAAACTGTACTAAATATATGCACTAGCATAATACCATTGAGAAAATGATTAAATTTCATTGTAATGTGTTCCTTTAATGTCCATGTACACACAAATATTACGTATGTATATACATATACATATTAACGCTTTTTCAACATATCATGAATATGACATTTTGTAATGATGTGGAATGTGCCGCTTTGACATAAGTTTTCTTTATACGGTATAATTAATTTTTTCAGTTACTACTTTATATCTAAAATTTCATCTATTGAGCAGAAGGAGTTTTCTTTCAGAAATTCTTTTAATTTGTTTTTAAATGTTGGTTGGCTGTCTGTCAGACTTTTAAAGCTATTTGGCAAATGGCCAAATATTTTTGTGGCAGCGTAATTCACTCCTTTCTTTGCCAAAGTGAGAGTTGATACAGAATAGTGAAGATCAGGTGGTGAGTGCAGGAAGTCATCTGTCAAACACACTCGAGGTTCAACACGGAGTGCCACAGGGATCTAAATTGGGGCCACTCCTTTTCCTTGTACCGATAAATGACTTAACAGGAAATATAGATGTAAAGACATATATGTATGCAGATGATACAACTTTTCTACCTGTAAACCATGTACTTGATAACTTTGTAAGTGATATGAAATTGGCAAAAGAAAATGCAACATCATGGTTTAATGCAAATGGTATACTATTAAATGAGGAAAAGACCCAGAATATGTGGTTCAGTCTATCAAAGACTACAAAAATAGAAAAACAAAATGCAAAGTTTTTAGGCATCATACTTGACAACAGTCTAACATGGAACTCTCATTTTGATCACATAGTGGTTAGGTTGTCAAGAGTTACATATTTGTTGAAGAGACTGATGTGTTCTGTGACATTTGAGTATGTAAGGACAGCGTACTTTGCCTTTTTTCAATCTGTTTTAAGGTATGGTTTAATACTCTGGGGAAACAGCAGAAAAATAAATGAAATTGTGGTGATCCAGAAGAAAGCAATCAGAGTAATGGCTAAGGTAGATAATAGAACACATTGTAAACCATTGTTCATTAAATACAGAATTTTAAAAGTTATTAATTTATATATTCTTGACAGCATTATCTACATACTTGCTGAACTACCTAATTTAAGTGTAACAAATCAAAGGCATGTCTACTGTACAAGAACCTGTACTTCTCTGCTGTTGCCTCAAAATAGATTATCTAAAACTACAAATAGTCATAAGTATATAGCAATTAAAATATATAACAAATTGTCTAAAAGTTCGTCAATCAATCCTGACAAATTATTTAAAGAAAATGTACATAACGTCTTGTTAACTAATCCATTCTATTCATTAGCAGAATTTTTAGAAATGCCCAATATCAACTTAAATATGTAAAAATTTATTTTGTAAAATTAATAGGTTAAGTGAACTGACGGAGTCTATTGCATGTAATAATGCTGAATGACCAATAAAGAATCTGAATCTGAATCAAACTTTCTTCTAGTGTTGTAGCTATGCATTTTGCTGTTATTTTTGAATTTCATAAGTGAATATGTGTATTGCAAAGGTACTGTGAACATCCTGAGTTCCTTAAATAAATGTCTCCAAGATGACATAGCTATAGCTATTATTCTGACTACACGCTTTTGTGCAATGAATACTTCTTCTGTTAATGATGAATTACCCCAAAATATGATGCTATATGAAAGCAGTGAATGAAAATTGATCAGTAGGCTATTTACTGATATGTTATCATCAAAATCTGCAATAACCCTAATAGCATAAGAAGCTGGACCCAACTGTTTCAGCAGATCATCGATGTGTTTCTTCCAATTCAGTTTCTCATCAGTGCACACACCCAGAAATTTTGAATATTCTGCCCTAGTAACAGACTCCTGTCTGTAGTCTATATTTATCAATGGTTTTATGCCATTTGCTATACAGAATTGTATACACTGTGCTTTCTCAAAATTTTTTGAGAGTCCTCTTACAGAGAACCACTTAATAATTTTCTGTAAGACATTATTTACAATTTTCTCAGCTGATTCTTGTTTGTTGGGTGTGATTACTATACTTGTATCATCAGCAAAAAGACCCAGCTTTGCATCTTCATGAATAAAGAGTGGCAAGTCATTAATATATATTAAGAACAGTAAGGAACCCAAGACTGAACCCTGTGGGACACTATTCTTGATACTGGCTGGCTGGCTGGCTGGCTGGCTCTGAGCACTATGGGACTCAACGGCTGAGGTCATTAGTCCCCTAGAACTTAGAACTAGTTAAACCTAACTAACCTAAGGACATCACAAACATCCATGCCCGAGGCAGGATTCGAACCTGCGACCGTAGCGGTCTTGCGGTTCCAGACTGCAGCGCCTTTAACCGCACGGCCACTTCATTCTTGATACTTCCCCACTTAAAGAAATCTGATGATTTTTGCAGACTGTCTGTACTGTTTATTTCAACCTTTTGCAACTGCTACCAAGTGAGTAGTTAGTTACTTAGTTACATGCTTATTGGATCATTTTGCACACTAGATAGTAATTATGTGGAACAGGTCATTTTACATTTACATCACAAATTAATTTCTACATATGATTACATTTTGGTAAATTTTTATTATAGAAAGGAAAAAAGATACACAGATGTGAGTTAGTAATTCCTAACCATTACCTTTTACATATTACAGTAGTAGAAACTCTTATACGGAACAGAAGGAGTTTGATGAGGATAAACTTTTTCAAATTGTTTTCAAATTTTACTTTACTGTCTGTCAAACATTTTGTATCCCTGGGCAAGTAATCAAAAATTTTTGTGCAGCACTGTGCGCCCCTTTTTGTTCTAAAGACAAGTAATGAATATCATTTGTCCTTCTGGTATTGTAATTATGAACATCAGTGTTCCTTTTGAGCTGTAGTGGATTATTTACAATGAACTTAACGAGGGAATAAATATACTATCAAGCAGTAGTCAGAGTGCCTAACTCCTTACACGGATATCTATAAGATGTTCATGGGTGAGCAACACACATTATTATCACAGCATGTTTTTGTGCAATGAAGTCTTTCTTTCTTAAAGATGAATTACCCCAGAACATTATCCATATGTCATTATTGAATGAAAAATATGCCAACTTACTGATTTGTCTCTCCCCAAGATTTGCAGTTATTCTAATCGCAAATGTTGCTGAACTAAATTTTTTTAGGAGTTCCAAAATGTGTCTTTTTTCCAATTTAAATTCTCATCAATATAAACCCCTAAGAATTTTGAAGTTCCCACTATGTATTGCACTTTTCGTTGGTGTAGTACCTCTAGATGTACAGAACTAGGTACATTGCGTCTTTTTAAAATTGAGGGTGAGACTGTTCACAGAAAACCAATCAATTATACTTTTAAGAACTTTTTTACCATTTCTTTTGTTTCTGTATGTATGCTTGGATTGATTACAATATTAGTGTCCAGTGCAAAAAGAACTAATTCTGCTTGTTGTATACTAGACAGAAGATCATTTACATATACAAGGAACAGTGGTGGACCTAAGATTGAACCTTTGAGAACTCCATATGTGTCTTCTTCCCAGTCAGAATTATGCCTCTGGACTATATTGCCTGAATTGCTAAGTACAACTTTCTGCATTCTTTTGGTTAGATATGACCTTATCCATTGGTTGGCTATACCATCACTCACTTAAAACATCAATTTATCAAGGAGAATACTGTGATTCATAGTCAGATGCCTTAGAGAGGTCGCAGAAGATACCAACGGGCACTATTTTATTATTATGTGATCGTAAAATCTTGTGAGTAAACATGTAAATGGCAATCTCAGTAGTGCAACCATTCTGAAACCCAAAATGTGATTTGCTAAGGATGCTATTGTTCCTAAGGCAAGGTACTATTCCAGAATACATCAGCTTATCAAAAATTTTGAAGAATGATGTCAGCAGTGAAACAGGTTGATGGTTATTGATATTTCTCTGTAAAACTCCCTTAAGTAAAATTACAACTGATTTCAATGTTTCACATCCAATACTGTTCACAAAATAGTAGTGAAGTAGAAAATAAGAATGATACTGATAAGTATAAAAAATTTATTAATACTAATGAACACAGTGGACAAGCTGTTTATTTGTACTACATGAGAAACAGTATATTCAAACAGGGTGTGTATTTTAACTGAAGACATTGAAATATCTCAAAAACTACACATCAGTTCAAAAAAGTTATAATTACAGTTTGTTTGTCTCAGAGGCAGGCATTCAATGATACCACACTCGACCCACCACACCACCCTGTACATGAATGGCGGGGGACAACTTTGAAATTTTCAGTGGGAGCCCCCCATTTTTTATTGAAAATTATGATTCTAAGGCAGAATCAATATATGCTTTATCTGAAGAATTTTCTTCATTTCGCCACAGATGCCACTGTAATTGGAAGAATACAAATGGGTATACAATCATAATTTACATCATGCTACTCAATGGCCCTTCAATGTGCAATGTCATGTGGGACCCCACCTTCATGCTGCAAGGACAGGCCAGTATTTCATAACTTCTTATTGGAAACCCCATTTTCAATGTTGTATTCCTCCGACATATCGAATAGGGGACCACTTGACATGCCACTGTGGCTGTGTAGTGAATTATGATGTTTAATAATGGGTAGTACACTGTGTGCAGAGCCCACGTATCATGCAAATGTAGAACAGGTATAGGCTCTAAGCATAATAATAACCGCACAGTGTTTATTGGATGCACACCTAACTATAATTTGGGGAACAGACATGCAAGTTGATGATGAACGTTGCAACCAGAAAAGAAAGTACTGAAATGATCATGATTTATGGAGAATGTAGGAGAAATGTTGAGGCTGGTGTTGTCTTGCATGCTGTGCATTTTCCAGAGAAAGCTCACTCTCATTCATTCTTTTACTAGGTTGTGAATGCCTTTATGTCTGATGGCAGCATATAGGCCTGTTACAGGAGAGGCTAATAAAATAGCTGTACTTGTGGCCACGCACCGCAGCCCATGGATAAGCACCCAGCAATTACATCATGACTTTGATATGTACACAGGTAGTGTTGTCACAGTAATGAATCATCATAAGTATCATCCACACCATGTGTTACTGCATCAAGAAATTGATTGCACCAATTTCCATAACCAGGTAGATTTTTTTGAATGGCCACATCAACAAATGCAAACAGCCTGAAAGAGTACAGTATCGCCCGACATTGAAAATAGGTACAACATTCTTCATTATTCTTGTCAGTACAACATATTTTTTCTAATAACAGCTCAGTTTCAATTAATACAGCGAAGCCGGATACCAGTGTGGGAAAGAATGACAATTTATTTATTTAATTGATCACATGTGCACTCCCACAAAATAAATCCCTACATCCAGTTTGGTGAGATCTGTGAAATGAATGAATGTATGGTCGTCTGCTAACCGCAGATAGTGAATGTGAATATATGATCATCTTTGAGACGATCCTTTGGCCATCTTTGGTGGGATCAAAGAGATGAAATTTACCTGAGCTTTGAGCACCTGAAATGTGGCTGACCAATATGGTAGCAAGGTGCTCCCCCACTTCGACAGAGGTTCGAGAGAACCTGAAGAACGGCCATGTTTCAGCACTCTGCCGCTGGATCTAGTGTTGGTAAGACCTGTCTTAGGCATGCTCCGTAAGGACAAAAGAGTGGAGACATGGTATGCATGTGAGATACTTAAGAGTAGTTTAGAATAATACTTTCTCTATTTCAGGAACTTTTGTGGGGAGAATTAAATGTCAGGCAGGTAATATTAAGGGGATCGTAGTAATCTTCGGAAGTGACCAACGGTCACAAAGAAATCACATGTAGCAATAAGTTGAAATACTTTTGTGTGCTTAAGTTAAGCTGAATTACTAGCGTGTGTACTATAAGTTGAAATATTTAAGAAATAGCGTGTACAGGACTTGAAATTAGAGGCGAGTACTTCCATGAGGTGAGTACTGTGTGAGTCTCAATCTGTGTATGAGACAAAGGATAAAGAGAAGTACTCGTCCATGGTATCAGTTGAGGACTCGTGTGTGTGATGAATATGTTCTTAATATTACTTTGCGAGATATGTTTCCGTGTGACGCTTGATTCAAACTATAATACTCTGAGAGAGAAAGAAGGTGAGTCAGCCGTCTATCCAGCAACGCCACTTGGCTTGCATTGCACAGGAAGACGTGCATATATCTCCAGAGTTCATAGTAGGAAAGTAGAATTACGAAGTGGGGCAGTGTCGTGTGAAACTGGGATAAATATTAATTGAAGTGGGAAAGCTGAAAGTGATGTGATTATAACGTTATGACTATTCCTTGTTTTGTATTGTATGTTGCCAGTGTTAGGTATTTCATGAAATTTAAGTATGTGTGGTTGGCATGTGAGAGTAACAAGATAGTTTCAGAGGCAGTGGGTTATCATGTTCGTTTTTGTACCACTCGGTCTGGAGGAAAATTTAGTGATTATGGGTGTGAGGGTCGAAGTGTGAGATATAGCAAAAGATCGACCATCCTATCCAGAAAGTGCACAGTAGCGTTAAATAATTACGAGACCATAAGATAGAGAATCACCAATGTAAAGCCATGCCCACTGGACGGAATTTCTCATGTGTTATTGTTATAGGTTATAGAATTTGTGTGTTTAGGTTATAGAATTTATCGGAATAAATAAGATAGTGAAAAGAAAAAGATTGGTGGCCTTTTCCTTCGAATAGTATGTTGTCATGATACCCAGAATTTATAATGTGTGCGCCATTCATATTCAGTGCGATGGCCACGTGTTGTTCAAAGCCGTTGAATGAGAAAGAAAATGTGGTATTGCCAGTGCGTAGTGAACAATGAGACTTGTGTAAATTACTAACAGTCAGATGTACATTATCCGTTGCATAATATTCATACGGGAGAATAATTTGTAACTTAATTGTGAGTACTAGAGCTCAGGCTACTTGATAAATAAGAATGTATCCACTCGCTTGGCAGACCACTCATCTTGCAGGCCTGACTGCTTGATGCCACAGTATGAGCAAGGCATGTGGGTGCATCTCAAGCCCTCATATTCTTTGCTGAGGTACTGTTTTTTGATGACTCTGGATTCACAAAGCATAGTAGCATTAGCCGGCATAACATGTGTTACTGGAGTGTAGACAATCCCCACTGGTTACAGTAAGTTGACCATCAGTGTCCTTGGTTGGTTAACATATGGTGTGGCATCATGGGAAATTAACTCATTGGTCCATATTTTATCAATGACACACTGAATGGACGGAAATATCAAATGTTTTTGGAACAGGAACTAATGGTACTACTGCAGGATGTTGCCATGACATGTATGTGGTTTCAGTATGACAGTTGCCCAGCACATTATGCAATTGAAGCATGGGAGGTATTAGACCATGTTTACACTGGTCGTTGGATCTGTAGATGTGGCCCTATTAATTGGCCCACTGGGTCACTGGATTTGATGTCGCCATATTTCTTGTTGTGGAGATATTTAAAAGACAAAGTGTACCACCAAATGGCAACAGGGTGTTAAGACGTGGTCTACTGCATCAGAAATGCTTGTGCTGACATTCCCATAGATAAGAATCTGTCACGTGTACAGTCATTTGAGAAGCAGATAACCAAGTGTATTGAAGTTGGCCGTACTATGTTTGAACATATACTCTAATTGGAAAAGTAGAGTAGCATTGGCCTCGAGCACAGACGCAGTGGCAGGTTGAGTAGTCCCCTGTTCGATATGTCAGAGGAATACAATGTTGCAAATGGAATTTACAAATGGAAGTTATGAAATACTGGCCTGTCCTACTTTTGCAACATGGAAGCGAGGTCCCATGTGCCATTGAATATTCAAGAGCCGTTCAGTAGCATGTCATAAATTATGATTGTGTACCCATTTCTATTCCTCTGATTACAGCATCATCTGTGGCAAACAAAGAAAATGTTTCAGAGAAAACGTATGTAGATTTTGCCATGGGATCATAATCTGCAACAAAAAATTGGGTTTTCCATTGAAGATTTCAAAAGTTGCCACCACCACTCAAGCAGGGAATTGGATGGTGGATTGAGTGTGCTATTATTGCATGTCCTCCTAAGAGACAAAAAAATTGAAATAATAATTTTTTTTAACCCGATGTGTAGTTTTCAAGATATTTCAGCATCTTCAGTTAAAATTAACACCCTGTTTAAAACACTGTTTTTCATATAGTACAAATAAGCAACTCATCTAATGTGTTCATTAGTATTAATATAATTTGTATTCTTAGCATTATCATTATTGTTTTCTACTTCACTATTGTTATGTAGACAATTCAAAGAAAAAATTCTGGCAATCTGGGTCTCTGAAATGCATACCTTTAGAGCTATCAGCTCTTCTTCATCTTTGATACTGTGAAACAAATCTCTTCTGCTGCCTGCTCTTTGCTTTCTACTTTGGGAGGAGGTTGTATGGACCAAATAAGAAAAAGATCCAGTCACTTGTTTAGTAGAAAAGATATGTTTCACAATATTGAAGATGAACTGCTCATAGCTCTTAAGGTATGTATTTTAGAGGCCCTGTTTACTAGACTTTTTTTGCTTCAAATAACTGTGCCTGTCATATCCCTGAATATTAACTATTTGTCCTGGGACATCCTGTATGTTTCATCAAACAAAATCTCAGGGAAGGGTTCGGAATAGGGTGTAAGTTGGCAGAGTCTTTCACTTTTAAAACTCTAGAAATTGTATGTGCATTGACAGCTTGAGACCAGTTAGTCCATAACGTGTTTTGTCAAATGTCATTGAAAGAATAATATTTTTTATTCTTGAGGAGACCTACTTTGTAAATATGAGACAACCTGGACTCCACAAAATAAATGGATGAGTATAATTTCATAGGTTTAGATCATTGCTGACACTGTTTAGCAACTATTATGAATTAGCTAATGCTGGAAACATTATTGACAATGGCTTACAATGAGGAAGCTATGACATTATAGAATTAGAGGAACAGACAATAAAATAAAATCTTCAAACCAGAATTAACCCATTAATTGAAGTGTTTTGTTACTGTGAAGATATAGTGTGTGTTAGCTCCGCAAATGTGGACAAAAACAGTGGTAAAAAGTGTGCAAAATGTAAAAAACAAAACATTTACAGTGAAGAGAAATGTGTTACATGCCATATGATTGTAAAAATATCAGAAGAAAGGATGGGAAAATCGACAAATTTCGTTAACGCAATCGCGAGTATAGCGTCCACATCATCTTCCGGTCAACCTCGTGGTGAACATTATCGTGTATACTCAGACAAAAGCTACTGCAACAAGCGAGCGGCGAAAGGTATTATGTGTGTTAAATGCAAAACTTTACACCATTACAGTTGTGCAAGTGCTAATCCGAAACAAAAATTCTGGGCTTGTCGGGAATGTTATGTAGACGACATTGAAAAAAAATTGATCAGTGCAGAATGCGAAAGTGAAGTGATTGCAACGTTGCTAACCGAGATCGGCATTTTAAAACGTAAATATGAGGCCTTAACACAAGAAGACATACAGCCTGATATATTACAATATAAAAGCGAACTGCAAGAAGCAAAAATAATAATAAGTTCATTAACTAATGAACTACAAAGACAGGCCTCACATAGAAAACACGCAGAGATCGATAAAATTCAACAGAAAATGCATACCAGCGAAGCGAAAATCTGTGCCCAAGTGAAATATTTGTCTCCAAGAATAAATAATAAATCTTCACGAATTCTTACTGAGTTAAATATCTACTCATATAGCCACGGACGCGGACTGGCGGAAGTACTAAGAAACCATTACGATCTGAAAGTATGCAGTCTTGTGAAACCAGGAGCACCAATGCGGGAAATTATTAGGGACGTTTTACTGGACAAACAAGACAACAAAAATCGTCATGTTGTATTAATTGGAGGAGCAAATGACGTGTATTGTAACGAGTTAGCTAACGCTATTATCAGTCTCAAAAGTGCCCTCCGTTCGATAGAAAACCAAAAAGTAACTGTTATTGGTATACCACATAGCCATGACCTCATATCTGCTTCATGTGTGAACGCCGAAATTAAGGAAGCAAATAAACAGATACAAGCAGCGTGTAAAGTGTACCCAAACATAAGATTTCTATCAATCGATTTCCTATACTATGCAGCTTTACAAAACATGGCATGCACCCGAATAGAAGAGGCAAGTCATCTCTGCGCAAAGCAATTTACGAAACGTTAGAACCGTATTAAAAACAAAGTATCTATGAGTCAGTACCAGCCATTGTAATGAACTACCAATACATTACTGGAAGCAACCATGGAGGAAGTGAATCTGTCTTGGAGACAACAACTAAAGCAGCTGCAGAACCACAAATTGCTACAGCATCACGATCAAATTCAGTAACAACTGCAGCACCAGCAAAACCAGCAACATCTGAACCACCTCAAGCAACAAGACCAATAACAGCAGCAGCACAAGCAACAGAAGCAGAAATGATGTCAACAACTGTAGCAGTTCCACTACAGTCACTGGCAGAAAAGAGGAAGGAAACCACAGGCATCATCAATTACAGGGCAAAACCAACAGATACTACAACAACAGATCCACCACCAACAGAAATAGTGCCAATAAAAGAATCAAAGGCAGCAACAGCACGAAGAATCCTGTCAGCACCACCACCACATCCACCACCACCACCACCACCACCGGCCACAGAAGCACCAACAGCAATAACAGCAGCAGCAACAGCAGCAGCAACTGAACCTACAACAACAGTAGCAGCATCAGCAACAAAACCATCAACAACAGTTGCAGCAACACAACACTACCTAAGGAGGAGCCAAAGACAAGGTACATCTACATCATTAAATAAGGATTTTTTATGGCTTCAGACAAAGAAATGGAAAAGATTGTGACAAATCAGCAAGAAAATTTGCAGATAAGTCACAACTACTATGGAAAAAGCAGCACATTACCAGGTAATGACAAAAGAAAAAATACTTGCAAAACAGTCAGGATAATGTGTCAGAATATTCAATGCCTCAGAAACAAAGTACTAGATCTAGAAGTAGCTTTAAATAATCTTGCTGATGTCTCTTGTATTTGTTTATCTGAACACTGGTGCAAGGCTAGTGAATTAAATCTCATAAATATAAGCAAATTTAATTTAGCAACACATTATTGCCGAAGTGTTTTTAAAAATGGTGGGGTATGCGTTTACTCTAGAGTAGGACTGCAGTTCAAAGTGAAAACAGAATTGGACCATCTAAATATAGAAAAACATTTTGAATCATGTGCCATAGAGTTAAAAACTGAGGAGAAGAGTGAAAAACTAGTTGTCATTATAGTATATAGATCTCCACTGGGTGACAAAAACATATTCTTAAAAAAAAATAGAAGCAGCATTAAACACTTTTTATAGTAATGAAGTGAAATTATTTTTATGTGGAGATTTTAATATTAACCTGTTAATTGAAAGTGATGAAAAAAGACAGTTTTTGAGTATACTCAGCAGCTTCCACATGAAACCACTCTTTACAGATGCCACCAGAATAACAGAACTGTCATCTTCTCTTTTAGACAATATTTTCTCAAATATGGAGAATGGCATCACTGAGCCACTAAACGTAAACTTAGGTCTTTCGGATCACAATACACTATTAACATACATAAATTACTCTGTCCCCAAGGCAGTAAATTATAAGTGGGGATACAAAAGGCACTTCTATACAGAAAAAATAAATACTTTCATCCAGTTGTTAGCTAATGAAACCTGGGAATATGTCTTTGCACAATCAACAACCGAGGAATCTTTCAATGCTTTTTCTAGTACATTCATGTCCCTATTTGAGATGTGTTTCCCAAAAAAGCTCACAAAGATCAATGTCATGCCTAGGAACACAAGCCAGTGGATAACACCTGCTATTAGAGTATCTAGTCAAACACAAAAACATATCAGTTAACTCAAAAAAGATAACAAAGATGAACACTTCACAGATTATGTTAAGACATACAAGAAAATTTACAGGAAGGTGATCAAAAAAGCAAAGACAATGCACAATGACAGTGTAATTGCTGGGTCAGCAAACAAATCAAAAGCTATATGGAATGTAGTAAAAAAAGAAATAGGCCCAAGCAAAAATGTTAGAAATCCAGATGACTTTGTTTTAAAAGATGATCAAGGTGTGCTAGTCAGAAATCATAATTTAGCAAATTACATTAATGACTACTTCATAAATAGTCCAATCATTCTGCATAAAAATTGTTCTAAGACTAGTAGAACATCAATCCCAGAAGAACAAAGTGTTAATTAATTATTGCTACCTCCCACAAACAAATTGGAAGTTAATCAAATAATAAAAACAAGGAAGAATAAAATGTCCTCAGGGATTGACGAGATACCTTGCTCAGTCATGATGAGATGTGCTAGTGTCATATCAGACCCACTCTCACACATCATAAACATATCATTTTCAGAAGGTGTCTTTCCACAACGATTAAAAATTGCAAAAGTAAAACCATTGTATAAAAAGGGCAATATACATGAAGTGGGAAACTATAGACCAATAGCTTTATTATCGGTATTTTCAAAAGTAATAGAGACAGTCATGAAAAACAGAATTACAAATTACCTTGAGAAATTCAATCTATTGTCTGTAAACCAACATGGCTTTCGCAAAGGAATGAGTACAGAGTCAGCCATCACCCAATTCATTGAAAATATTGTAACGGGGCTAGATAAGAATAACAGTACAATAGGAATAAATTTGGACCTCTCAAAGGCATTTGATACTGTCCAACATGATATCCTGCTAGACAAATTAGAATATGTCGGTATACGAGGAGTAACTAAAAAGTGGTTTCAGTCATATCTCCATAGTAGGAAACAGGTAGTAGAAATTGCAACAACAAACAGTAAAAACCAAAGTATTGTTTACAGATCGGATATTCAGACTGTGCCAATAGGGGTACCGCAGGGGAGTGTTCTAGGACCTCTCCTATTTCTTCTTTACATAAATGATATCAAGATTCCAGTAAATGGTACTCATATAACCCTGTTTGCGGATGACACAAACATTGTAGTAACTGGCATAAACCGGGTATTGCCAACATCTGCAACCAGAGTTATAGAATATTTGCAAAATTGGTTTGAAGTGAATAAATTAACCATAAATATCTCTAAAACTAATTATATCCATTACAGGAAAGCAAAGTCACACTCTGATCTAGATCTCAGAATACAAAATAAAGAAATTGTGAGAGTTGCTACCACAAAATTCTTAGGTGTACATATAGATGAAAATTTAGACTGGAAATCCCATATCCTGTATCTCTCGCATAAGTTAAGCTCTGCTTGCTTTGCTTTACGCGTTATTAGCTTTGTATGTAGTAGGGAATGTAGCAGAGCTGTTTACTTATATACATTCTGCTATTACCTATGGCCTCATCTTCTGGGGTCATAGTAAGAAAAATCTCAAAACCATCTTCACTCTACAAAAACGAGCTGTTAGAATAATTACCAACAGTTCAAAGCAATTATTTAAACAGCTGAATATTCTACCCCTACCGTGCCTCTATATACAGAAAAGCGTAATTAATGTAAAACGAAATATTAACAATTTCCAATCCAACTCGGATCTACATACTTACAACACAAGAAAGTGAAATGACATTCATATAAAAAGAGTTAACAAGGCTTTGGCGCAGAAACAAACAAACGTACAAGGAAGCAGATTGTATAACAAACTACCAGTAAAGATAAAAGAAATAGAAAAATTGTCTTCATTTAAAGAAGCAGTATTCAAATTTTTAATGACCAACTGCTATTATAGTGTAAAAGAATACCTGGAATAGCTTCATACTAAACAATTATATTTATGCACTCTGTGCCAATAGTAATTTTTATCTGACTGTTGCTATGATCTAAATAAATAATATGTACGAAAGTGCTAGAATTGTTTGTGTTATATCTAAATATCAACTGTGTATTCCATGTAAAAAGTCTTTCTCATACATCAATGTAAATAATGAAAGTTGTACATGCTATTTCAATGTGGTCTGATGTTATGTAGTCTACTATGCACATCTGTATTTTGTATAGTATTGTTCGCCCTATATGTGTGTATATATATACTATGTATTTTTTGGCGAAATCCATGCAATGTAAATTGTCTCTGGATGAATAAACTACTACTGCTACTACTACTACTACTATTAATTCATCGTGTTCTGTCAATACTGCCGAGGCCAATCTGGGTGTAGACTGAGTTGAGGTAGGCTAACAAAATATGAGGAAAACAGAAACTTAAACCCATGCAGTGCATTAAGGATAAACTATCAATATTCATGCTTATGACATGGAAATTAAATTGATTAAATTATAAAGGAAAGTGTTACTTTGAACAATACTGTTGCCTTGACAGTTGTACTGTAGAGTTGTTCTTTATATGTTGTTAGTAGCTTAATATTAACTTGATTACAATGACATTTTCAAAGCATTCTTATTGGTCAGTTCTTTTGGTGTACTGCCCCAGAATATGAGACAACAAGAAGTGAAAATCTACCAAATAAACTATTAGCTTATGGTTCTGGAGGCACAACACATTGACCTGAGCATCCTGGGTAGTTTAATTGGGTCTGACTTGATTTTAATGTGGTGAACTGGTGACTGATTGTCATGAATTGGAACACAATGATAGACATGGTTACAAGAAATCCACAAATTATTATGAGAATGACTGACAGCATAACAGTTATTAGGTTCTAGAGTCCCAGCATAGAGAACAGGTACAGACAAATTCATGAGTACACAGTTGTTGATGACTACAGACTTACTGACATGAAAAGACCAGTGACAAGTATAGAACTTGTTGCCGTGGTCAGAGCCAACACATGGCAATATAAAGGGCATTTACCCATTAGGGGTTGTGTTATGCACACCGCAGTAGTAGTAGTGAAGGTGTAGTAATGTATTGACAATAAGGTCATTATGAAGAGAATGCACTTTGATAGTTTCATTTTGAATGTCATGAATAGGTTTAGCCAGCTGTTAAGAGTCACGTGGAGAGGGCCTTCCAATAGTTTTAGGGGCAGACCAATAGCAAATATAAGTGGGGTAGAAAAATTAAGAAGAACAAGATTCTGATGCTAGGAAGCAGTCATGGGGATGGTATAGGCCCACAGTTGCAGGAGACATTAGGTAAGAAGTATCATTTTTCCAACATCTTTCAACTGAGTGCTGGGCTCAGTAAGATGACAGAAGACTTACTGGCTTTGTGTAAGAACTTTACTAAAGAGGATCAGGTAGTGACAGTGAGATTGGGATATGGTGTAGGCAATGGATTGAAAAGGATTGTTACTCAATTTCTGATCGCCAATGTTCGCTTTGTGGAACTCTTCTGGAATTACGATCGACCGTATCTCAGTTGTGCTGTGAGCCAAGTTAATATTGAACTTGAGAGGGTGCTGATGACTGCTAACATGGCACACATTTCAGAGGTGCCACTTGAGAGCATCCATAGGTTGTTCTATAAACCTGAATAGGATTGGGAAAGGTGGTGGAGCTTCTGAGTGATAATAAAGCAGGTGGACGTGGACTGATTCAAGGCCAAATTCCAGAGATTATATAGAAGGTTTAGATCTTTTTTAAGATGAAGTTGGGTAGGAAGTATCCCTTCTTGAGGAGGATTCATTAAATGGGGAATGCAGATCACAAGGCAGAGTAAGCTTATTTCATCAAAAAATTGGGGAAATTAAAGGTAAAGTAGATGAACTGCTAATAGATCTTGACACCAAAGCTATTTGTATGTTAGAACGTCACTAGTGCAGTGAGTAAATGCTAAAATTTCCTTTGGAGAAGTACATGTTAACTGATTTCTGTGCAAGTTTGTTGCAGAATAGAGGAGTGATCATTTATGTCAAATGTAGTACCTTGTTCAGAAGAGCTGATGTATCAAAACACTGTAAAGACCAAATATTTAGAAGTTATGCAAGAGGGTTTGAATTTCCAAAGAAAAAGCTTTCCATTATAGGCCTCTAAAGGTCCCCCTTTTCAGACTCAAGGGCTTTCCTGTCCACACTTTATGCTTTGCTATGCATAGTTCTTAAGAAAGATGCAAAGTTGATTTGTGTGGGGATTTCAGTATAAACTTTCTGAATGATTCTCCAGAAAAAATGTTAATAGATTTACTTGAATCTTACAACCTTGTATAGGCAGTAGGATTTTCATCTGGATTTCAGGGAAACAGGAGCACAATCACAGACACTATGCTCAAACATTGTTCCCTAGTAAACAGTTAGGGTTAGAGAAAAATAGTAATAGCCTGTTAGAGAGTGATGCACAGATAGTGATTTTATATGATTTGATTTTTTCTTGGTCCTGCTGATTAAATGCTATACAAGTAGTGTACTAATAATATAGGGCAAGTAAAGTGAAATAACACAGTAATACATGAGATAACATAACAACAAAAACAATCAATTATCGATAAAATTATGTAATTGGATAGATAAAAAATCTACTCACCAAACAGTGGCAGAACACACACATTAAAGACTGTTGTAATTGGCAAGCATTTGTAAGCAGCAGCTCATTCTTCAGGCAGAGGGGTTTAAGGGAAACGAAGAGGGGTGAAGGAAATTGAATGGAGATGTCTAAAAAAATGGGTAGATTTTGGGGAGACTAACTGTACAGGATGAGAAGGAAAGAATGATTATTGGGGACTGCATTGGATGAAATTTGAAATCCTGACAGCTTAAAGATGGCAGACAGGGTCACATGCAAGACAGAGATTATCACTAAAACATTGTGCACAAGTTAATAAGCGTGAGAAGATAAGTGCATGGTATGTAACATAATAGATGGGGAAGACAATGAGAGGTGTAGAAAACTAAAATGGAGTGAAGCAAAGAGTAGTTACAGTGAAAAAAACCTGAGATGGAAGAAATTAATGTAAATTAAAGCCAAGTGGGTGGCGAGAATCAAGGACAAGTTGCAGTGTTAGTTCCCACCTGCAGAGTTCTGAGAAACCTGTGCCTGGGGCAACAATCCAGATGGCACATGTGGTGGAAAAGGTGCCATGGCCACAGTGTCATGTTGTACAGCATACTCTGCAACAGGATATTGCAGGTTGTCATTATATACCTTATGCCTATGCCTGTTCATCCTAATTGATAATTTGGTGGTAGTCAAGCCTATGTAGAAGGCAGAACATTGTTCACATAACAGCTAGTATATGATGCGGCTCTCCTTTGGTAGTATATATTTTGCCAGTTACAGGGCTATTATAGCTGGTGGTACGGGGGTGCATAGGGCAAGTCTAGCAATGGGGACGTCACAAGGGTAAGAGCCATAGGGTATGGAGATGGATCAGAAGGAGCATAGGGTCTGACAAGAAAATATTGTGGAGATGGGGAGGGTGACGGAAAGCTATTCTTGTTGTTGTGGGCAAAATTTTAGACAGAATAAATCTCATTTTAGGGCATTATTTTAAGAAGTCATGGCCATTCCAGACTAGGATATAACTGAGTCACCAATGGTGTGTTCTGAAGTTGTTTTGTGGAGGCATCAGTGGTACCAGGATTGGATGTGATGGCTCGGGAGATCTGCTTTTTAACTAGGCTGGTGAGGTAACTACGTGCAGTGAAGATTAAGTGGTGGTGTATTGCTGTAAAGAGTCTGGATCGGAACAAATACGTTTGCTTTGGATGCCAAGGCTGTAGAGGAGGGAGTGTTTGACATGGAAAGGATGTCAACTGTCAAAATGTAAGTACTATTGTTTGTTGGTAAGTTTAATGTGAACATAAGTGTGGAACTGGCCTATGGTGAGGAAAAGATCAACATCAAAAAAGTCGCATGGGATTCGGAATAGGACCATGCAAAATTTAATTGGGAGAATGTATTAAAAGATTCCATGAATTTTAGCAGATCAGCCTCACCATGAGTCCATGTGGTAAAGATGTCATCAATGTATTTAAACCAAACTAGGGGCTGAAGACTTACAGATCCCAGGAAACCCCCATCCAAGCAACCCATGAAAAAGTTGGCATATGAAGGAGCCATCCTGGTTCCCATGGCCATATCCCTGATCTGTTTGGATGTCTGTCTGTCCCTCAAAGGTGAAGTAGTTGTTGGTAAGTATACAGTTGACTAAGGTGAGTAGGAAGGATGTCCTAGGTTTGGAATCAGTTGGGCACTGACTGAGGAAATGTTCAGCTGCAGACAGACACTGTATATGAAGGATGTTGGTGTAGAGGGATGTGGCATCAATGGTGACAAGCAAGGTGTGTGGTGGGAGTGGGATGGGTGTGATTTCAGACGATCTAGGAAATGGTTGGTATCTTTGATGTAGGAGGGGAGTTTTCTTACTATGGGTTGCAAGTGTTCATCAACTAAGGCAGATTTGGAGCACACCTTTCCTGGTCTGGAATGTGTTAATCAGCTACTTCAACAGTGTCATGACTTCCTAAAATTATGCCCTAAAATGAGATTTATTCTGTCTAAAATTTTGCCCACCACACCTACAATAGCTTTCCGTCGCCCTCCCAATCTCAGCAATTTCTTGTCAGACCCTATGCTCCTTTTGCACCCATCTCCCTACCCTACGGCTCCTACCCCTGTGATGCCCCATTGCAAGACTTGCCCTATCAACCCCCCCCTCCCTCCCCCCCCCCACCACCAACACCTATAATAGCCCTGTAACTGACAAAACATAGACTATCAATGAGAGAGCCACCTGTGAAGTTACACCTCATATAGCAGCTATTATGTAAACACTGTTCAGCCTTCTATATTGGCATGACTACCACCAAATTATTAATTAGGATGAATGGGTATAGGCATAGGGTATATACTGGCAATTCACAATAGCCTGTTGCAGAACATGCTCTACAACTAGACATTTGTGACCTCAGCACCTGTTTCACCACATGCACTAACTGGATTCTTACCCCAGACACCAGTTTCTCAGAACTCCGCAGGTGGGAACTAGCAGTACAACATATCCTTGATTCTCGACATCCCACTGGCCTTAAAGTTTATGTTAATTTCTTCCATCTCAGATTTTCTTCACTGTAACTACTCTTTGCTTCACTCTCTTTCAGTTTCATTGTCTTCCCCGTCTATTTTTCACCACCCCCTCCCACCTGTGTTACATACAATGCACCTAGCTTCTCACTCTCATTAACTCATGAACGATGTTTTAGTTTTCAAAACTCGTCCGATGCAGTCCCCAACAATCAGTCTTTCCTTCTCATCCCATACTGTAAGTCTTCCTTGACCTGTGGTTCTGGATACTTTCCCAAAATCTCCCCCTTTCGCTAGACCTCGCTAGTTCTTTTCCTTTATTCTTAGCCTTCCCTTTCAACCCTTCTGCCTGAAGAAGGAGCTGCTGGCTCCAAAAGCTTGCCAATCACAACAGTCTTTTACTATGTGTGTGTTCTGCTGCCGCTTCGTGAGTAGATTTTTTATCTGTCCAATTAAATAATTTCATCAATAATTGATTGTTTTCGTTGCTATATGTGGCCATCATTCCTTCTTATTTAACCCTCTTGTCAGTCTTTGTTGTCTGTGTTGTCCAAACTGTCATCTGTTGTGCTTATGTGCTAAGCCATTCGTTTATTTATCTGTATCACCAAGATTAATCAGCACTTTGCCCCCACATCTTTTCTAATACCGATTTCCGTGCTCATAGACCGGTCAACTTTCATTTTTATTTGCGTATTACAATTCCACTGTTATTTACGAATTTGCGTGCAACAGTGTACGGTTTATTACATTGCATGGCCTTATCCCAATCGTCTTCCAGCGATTTGCTCGCAAATTTGTCAGCTATTTTCTATTGCACCGTCCACTTATCTTGTTTATACGTAACTCTTTCACGTTTTTGTACGTTTGTTTTTCGACAAATCGCTCTGGTTGACTTTTATTGCCGTCTCTTACGTCAGTTTAATTCCCAAGCTAAGTAGTTTACATTTTCTCCTATGACTTTCAATTTATGTTTACGCAGTTTCTAAAATTTCGTCTGTTTTCACGACCTTCTCGATCGTATCAATACAGATCGCCCACTCATTACCTCTTATTAACGATTTCCGTACGAATTTTTCTAACTTTTCGAGCTTTTTCATTGCTTTTATTCCGTTTTTTCATCTTTTCCACCCTCTGCTTATTTATTTATTTATTTTTTTGCCACTCTCACGATTTTTAACTCTCCAAACTGCCATGATGAACCCCATCTCATATTACATCCGTTCCTTTCAAAAACATGGCTTTGCACTATCAAACCTAAGATCCCACATTCTGTTTCTTGAAACCTGGTTGCTTCTTGGAGTTACTCCAAAATGCCTAACACTGAAAGTCTCCATTTCTGGATGCAGTCCTACCCTACAACAAACTCTTTTACAGCTTCAAATACAGCAATCTCTTGCTCTTACCCAGCCAACCTGTGACCTATATGCGTCATCAGAAAATTTCCACTCAACCAGACTTCTATTCTTCTACAAAATCCTGCAGTTGTCCACCCCTCAAGTTTCCTTGAATGGCATCATCCACCAAGCCAACTTCAAACTGCAACAACTTATCAGACTTCACCTCAAAAAGCTGTACCACCATCTCCTAAACTAACTGAAAAGTGGTATTTCCCTTCCTGACCCTCTGCAACTCCCTAAACAGCCACACCATCAACCACCACTCCTCTCCTGCAAACCGAGCTTGGTCAACCTCCTTAACATCACACAGCATTCACCACTGCCTCCCAGACCAAGAATAAGCCATAACCCCCAAGAACCAGTCACAGCAGTACAATCTCCTTAACCTCTCATCTAAAGCACTCTCCCCTCCTGAATTTTCTGTATTACCTAAGGGCCTCTTTTTTAGCTCTGAACCTGCATTTGATAATCGTGCTTTGGTGAAGGTCATCCTTTCCTTCACACGTCATATCCATTGGAAATATTACTTTGCAACCCAACCCCAAAAACTTTCCAACAGCAAACCTGACACTGATCCCTGCCTTGAACAGTTCAGACCACAATCACAACTTGATCCACCACCATTACCTCAAAATCATCCCTTAAGCCTTCCAGGAATTCCACACATCCAACATTGCCTCACAATCCTTCCTCAGGTCCATACTACATGATCCTAACCTGTCCTCTGCAGAACTCCTGGCTCTACATTCCCTAAAAGCTGATGACTCCAACATTATCCTCCCAGCAGCCAAAGGAGTATATTAGTGAAGGTCTACACCAGCTGTCTGGCACCTCTACTTCCAGCGTCTGCATTCAAGATCCCATCCCTGTAATTCAAACTGACCTGCAGTCCCTCCTTGAAACCTCAGGCCTCTCACAAGGACTAACATCTCAATCCATAGACCTTCTCACCCCACCAAAACCAAGCACTCCCACCTTTTACCTTCTTCCTAAAGTCCACAAATCATCCTGGCCATCCTATAGTTGCTGGCTTCAAAGCACCCACCAAATGTATATCTCCCTTAGGGGATCAATACCTGCAACCCATAGTACAAAAACTCCCCTCCTACATCAAAGATAACAATCATTTCCTAGGTCGTCTGAAATCTGTGCTCGTCCCACTTGCACCACCCATCTTGCTTGTCACCATTGATACCACCTTCCTCTATACCAACATCCCCCACATACATGGTGTGCCTGCTGCTGAACATTTCCTCAGTCGGTGCCCATCTGATTCCAAACCTAGGACATCCTTCCTACTCACCTTAATCAACTTTATGCTTACCAACAACTACTTCACCTTTGAGGGGCAGACATACAAACAGATCAGGCCATGGGGACCAGGATGGCTCCCTTGTATGCCAGCATTTTCATGGGTCACTTGGAAGGGGGTTTCCTGGGATCAGTTAGCCTTCAGTCCCTGGTTTGGCTTAGGTACATTGATGACATCTTTACCATATGGACTCATGGTGAGGCTGATCTGCTAAAATTCATGGAATCTCTGAATACCTTCTCACAACTAAATTTCACATGGTCACATTTGGAATACTAAGCGATTTTTCTTGATGTTGGTCTCGCTCTCACCAAAGGCCAGCTCCACACTTTCGTTCACATTAAACTTACCAACAAACAATAGTACTTACATTTTGACAGTTGACATCATTTCCATCTCAAACACTCCCTCATATACAGCATTGGCATCCAAGGCAAACATATTTGTTCTGATGCAGACTCTTTACAGCAATACACCACCACTCTCACCTCAGCCTTCACTGCATGTAATTACCCCACCAGCCTAGTTAAAAAGCAGATCTCCAGGACCATCACATCCCATCCTGGTACTGCTGATCCCTTCACAAAACAACTTTGGAACACACCATTGGTGACTCAGTTATATCATAGTCTGGAATGTGTTAATCAGCTACTTTGACAGGGTCATGGCTACCTAAAATCATGCCCTAAAATGAGATTCATTCTGTCTAAAATTTTGCCCACCACACCTAGAATAGCTTTCCGTCACCCTCATAATCTCCGCAATATTCTTGTCAGACCCTATGCTCCTTCTGATCCATCTCCATACCCTATGGCTCTTACCCTTGTGACGTCCCCACTGCAAGACGTGCCATATGCACCCCCATACCACCACCTATAATGGGCCTGTAACTGGCAAAAGGTATACTATCAAAAGGAGAGCCATATCATATACCAGCTGTTATGTAAGCAATGTTCAGCCTTCTACATCGGCTTGACTACTGTTGTGTCTAGACAAGACAGCCTAGACACAATGAGAGGAAGCCGAAAGGCACGCACTTAAACTCACGCAGGCTGGCGTGAGGTCTGAAACAGGATACGTAATGAATGCTATAAAGAAAAGTACGTAGCTTCTGGAATACTTAACTTTAATCCACATTTGTAGAACATCGCTCTTGATGATACATTGATAGAATCTCAATATCAACTGAATACGGCGCCTTGCTAGGTCGTAGCAATTGTAGCTGAAGGCTATGCTAACTATCGTCTCGGCAATTGAGAGCGTATTTGTCAGTGATCCATCTCTGGCTAAGTCGGCTGTACAACTGGGGCGAGTGCCAGTACATCTCTCTAGACCTGCCGTGTGGTGGCGCTCGGTCTGCTATCACTGACGGTGGCGACACGTGGGTCCGGCATATACTAATGGACCGCGGCCGATTTAAAGGCTACCACCTAGCAAGTGTGGTGTCTGGTGGTGACACCACATTCCTCCCGCGCAAATCAGCGAACGGTTGTGTTATAAGGCTTCCGCCCGCCGTGGGGAGGACCCCATGTTGACGTATGCGACGAGGTGGGGAGCCTAACAACAGGCGAGGCTGTGCCACCCGCACCCTGCCATTCGGTCTGAGGGGAGCTAAGAAAAGCCTAAAAACCTAGTCCAGGGTGCACGCCAACATGCGGTGTATGCGCCCGTAGAGAGACAGGAGGGGCCGAAGGGTCGACCTCCATCGCGTCGGGGTACCCGACGGGCGAAGACGACATCTGGTCCAGAGCGGGCAAGAGTTCCAAGTCGGAGGACAGCTGGTCACGGGAAGAGATCGGCGGCGCGTGACCCAGGGAGGCGCTTGGCGGCTGCAGCGAAGCGTCCACTGCGGGCGTCGCCGGCGGGAGAACAGGCGGCGGCGGCGGCGGCGGCGGCGGCGGCGGCGCGTCGCCATGGGGCAAAATGGAAGGCATCGTCGGTAACACCTGGGGATGAGGCGAGCCAGAAGATGGGTCCCCAGGGCGCCGACCGGACGGCACCGTCGCTGAAAGCAGACGGGGAGTGGCAGAACCCGTGCGACGACAGAGGCGCAGCTGATTGAGATGCCGACGCACCTCACCAGAGGCCCCCAAAACCAGATACATAGCGCGGCCGAGACAGCGAAGAATGCGCCCTGCGAGCCAACGCCGTCAACCGCGATAGGTGCGATAGTATACAACGTCGCCTGGAGCAAAAGCAGGTGGCTGCCGCTGCACAGGAACCTGATGCGGCGGATGCAGCAAAGACATCAAGGTTCGATGAGGACGACCGTGGAGCAACTCAGCCGGCGAGTGACCATCTCGGGGCTGAGAGCGATACGAAGACAAAAAGAGCAACAACGCGTCCTCCCGAGAATGCGACTCTTTCAACTTCAACATCTGTGACTTGAAAGTCCGGACCAATCGTTCAGCGGCACCGTTTGACTGAGGCGAAAACGGCGCGGATGTCAGATGTTGAATACCATTGGCCTCGCCTAATGACTGAAATTCTGCGGACATGAATTGTGGGCCATTGTCGGAAACAATAGTCTGTGGGAGACCTTCAATGCAAAAGATAGGCGATAACGCTTGGATGGTGGCAGATGACGTCGTGGAAGACATCCGTACAACAAAAGGAAAATGACTGAAGGAATCGACCACAACCAACCATCGAGCATTCCAGAATGGACTAGCAAAATCGATGTGCAAGCGTTGCCAAGGGGAAGTGGCTTTCGGCCATGCAAAGAATTTCCGCGGCGGTGCGGAGTGTTGTTCGGCACACGCCATGTAAGAAGAGCACATATTAGTAATCGCAGCATCGATTGCGAACCAAGTACAGTGCTGACGAGCAAGTTGTTTCGTTTGCACTATACCCCAATGTCCTTGGTGGAGAAGCGGTAAGACAGAGGACTGTAACGAACGTGGGACCACGACCCTGGACTGATCATTATCAGAACGCGACAGCAAAACACCACGTCGTACAAAAAGTCTCTCCTTGTGAGCAAAAAATCGGCGAACCAACGGATCCTCGATCCGTGACTTTGACAAGGACCATTCGTAGCAACAAAACGCAAAACGGTAGCAAGGACAGGGTCGGCAGCTGTTGCTGTAGCTACACGACGAAAATCAATCGGAAACGATTCGACCACGTCATCGGTTTCCGCATCAATGAACATGCAAGCAAGTTCGGAAGAATCGAATGCTCTATCCTCAGCAACAGGCAAACGGGACAACGCAGCGGCGTTTCCATGCTTAGCAGTGGACCGATACAAGATATCCTAGCGGTACTGCGAGAGGAAAATAGACCAGCGAATGAATTTCTGCGCTGTACGTGGAGGTACAGGCTTGTTTGGATGAAAAAGCGATTGCAAAGGTTTGTGGTCTGTGATGATGGTAAAGTGGCGACCATACAAGAAATCATGGAACTTTGTAACACCAAACACGAGAGCCAAAGCTTCTATCTCTATCTGTGAATAATTTCTTTGCGCAGACGAGAGCAATTTGGACGCAAAGGCAATAGGGCGATCATGCGATCCATCTTTGTGCGCAAACACAGCACCGATCCCGAAATCCGATGCATCTACCATCAACAAAAGGGGTTTCTGAGGATCGAATGGCGTAAGGCAAGTATGTGAAAGCAACGCCGATTTCAAGGCGCGTTCGCATTCCGTTGTCCAGACGAACGGAACACCTTTACGGCGTAAGCGATGAAGCGGAGCTGAAATGGAAGAGGCATGGGGAACATAACGATGATAGTAATTAATTTTTCCCCACACACTCTGTAGCTGCTTCAAATTCTGCGGCGAAGGCAAGTCCTGTATGGCACGGAGGTGCTCTGGACTGGGATGTATGCCTTGTGCATTGATTACATGTCCCAAATAGGGTAAGTCACGAGCAAAAAACACACATTTGTCCTTCCGCAAGCGAAGACCATGTTGTCGCAAGACCTGAAATAATGTTATGAGATTGGGTAAATGTTCTTCTTCCATCGTTCCGGAGATCACAATATCGTCCAGATAGTTAGCGGCAGTAGGGACCGACGCACAAACAGCTTGTAGATATCGCTGAAACAATGCAGGGGCGGATGCACACCCGAATAACAGTCTTTTGAATCGGTACAAACCAAGATGCGTGTTAACCACCAAAACTCGCTGGGATTCTTCGCCCACTGGTATTTGCAAGTACGCATCTGCTAGGTCCAACTTCGAAAAATATTTACCTGGGCACAGTCTGTCAAAAAGATCTTCCGGGCGGGATAAAGGATAAGTTGCAATCACTAGTTGTGGATTCACTGTAGCTTTGAAGTCCACACAAAGTCTCAATTTTCCGGAAGGTTTCGGCAAAATTACTAAGGGTGAGGCCCAGAGAGAAGTCTGCACACGTTCAATCACACCTTGTGATTACAAAGCATTTAATGTTCTTGCGACCTCATCACGCAATGCGTGAGGAACATTGCGCGCTCTGAAAAATGTCGGTTGCCCGTTTACCTTCAGTTCCAAATGTGCTTTATAGTTCTTAGCGCAACCGAGGCCCGGTGCAAAAATGTCTGCAAATTCTTCACATAGACGAGAAACACTGGCTGAAGGCACAGTGTGGTTCACTGATAGGACCTGATTTACTATAGACAAGTTAAACAACTGAAATAAATCTAAACCAAACAAGTTCACTGCAGCAGAAGAACGAAGTACATACAATGACACAAGTTTTGTTTGTCCTTTGTATGTTGCAAGAAGGCTGCACTGTCCTAACACAGGGATATTCTGACCTGAATAACTATTTAACGTAACATTTGCGGCACGTAATGGAGGTGTGCCCGGTTGTCTGTATGTGTCTTTATTGATCAATGAAACTGCAGCTCCGGTATCGAGCTGGAATGGGATCACGTTGCCATGAATGTTCAAATCTACAAAAAGTTTATTGTCCTGTTGACGACAAGAGTGACTGTCTCGTGCAATCTGAACAGACACTGGTACAGAATCACTTGCTAATTGACGTGATTTCTGGCGACGTCGACGCACACTTTTTGTGGGACGCACACAGTCACTTTTAGAGAGAGTGGCACTGGGCGGAGTGGAATTAACTATATGAATGTCCATGGGCGAAGGTTCACGAGCCTGAGTATTCTTGGTTCGATTCCAGCGCGAAGCAAAGGGCCTGGAATGGTTTTTAGTGTCCGATCGGAGCTTTTTCTGGCAAACACTTTGAACATGTCCTTTCCTATTACAGAAGAAGCAAAGCTTGGCGTGACGGGCAATTTTCACGCGAATGTCTAGTATCACACCGCGAGCATGATTTCACTGCATTTGCTTGCTGCCGCAGGACACGTGGTTGATAGCTGGGCGGCAGCTGCGCGGACGAGCGCGAGGGCTGTTTACAGTTCCGTGCAGCTCGCCCGGCGGGCCGGTTAATGTGATACACAGCTGGCGAAGTTTCAAATGATTCCTGAGCAAAGTCAAGTGTGTCTTGCCTATCCAATATGTCTATCACTTGTTGAAGGGAGGGATTGACTAGTTTCAAAATTTGCTCCCGTATACGAACATCAGAAACATTCTGTGCAACTGCATCACGTACCATAGTATCTGAATAAGGGAGTCCACATTCACACTCAAAAGCACAATACCTAGTAAGGCCTTGCAAAGTTGCAACCCACTCCCGATTAGTTTGACCGGCCGTACATTTGGTACGAAAGAACATATACCTTTTTGCAACTACATTGACTGATTCCTTGAAATATGCATCTAATGCAGACAAAATTTCTTCATAGGACAGAGTTGCTACGTCACGTCGGGGAAACAATTTCACTATCACACGGTACGTCTGGACGCCAACACATGACAATAAGTGAGGCTGCCGCTCATTACCTTGAATTCTGTAGGCGGCGAGATGGAATCCAAATTGGCGTGACCACTCCGTCCAGCTTTCCATCGCCGCGTCATATGGACGAAAAGGTGGTGCAACTGCGTGTTGTGGCTGCGGTAGCGATGGAGCGGCGGCTGCCGCATCGGTTTGCATTGCACGTTGACCCTGGACGAGCTGTCCAAGGGCATCCAATAACGCCTGCGTCTGCTGATTCTGCAAGCGATAAAATTCGGACAGTACATCTGGAGATTGTGGCGAAGCCATGACACAAGTAAATTAGTTATATATATAAAGGAGACCGTTTGCATCCGAGTCGCTAAATATGTTGTGTCTAGACAAGACAGCCTAGACACAATGAGAGGAAGCCGAAAGGCACGCGCTTAAACTCATGCAGGCTGGCTTGAGGTCTGAAACAGGATACGTAATGAATGCTGTAAAGAAAAGTACGTAGCTTCTGGAATACTTAACTTTAATCCACATTTGTAGAAGATCGCTCTTGATGATACATTAATAGAAACTCAATATCAATTGAATACGGCGCCTTGCTAGGTCGTAGCAAATGTAGCTGAAGACTATGCTAACTATCGTCTCGGCAATTGAGAGCGTATTTGTCAGTGATCCATCTCTGGCTAAGTCGGCTGTACAACTGGGGCGAGTGCCAGGACGTCTCTCTAGACCTGCCGTGTTGTGGCGCTCGGTCTGCTATCACTGACAGTGGCGACACGCGGGTCCGGCGTATACTAATGGACCGCGGCCGATTTAAAGGCTACCACCTAGCAAGTGTGGTGTCTGGCGGTGACACCACAACTACCACCAAATTATCAATTAGGATGAATGGGCATAGGCATAGGGTATATACTGGCAACTTGCAATATCCTGTTGCAGAGCATGCTGTACAACATGACATTCGTGACCTGGGCACCTGTTTCACCACACACACCATCTGGATTCGTCCCCCAGGCACCAGTTTCTCAGAACTCAGCAGGTGGGAACTAGCACTACAACATATCCTCGATTCTCGCCACCCACCTGGCTTTAATTTACATTAATTTCTTCTGACTTAGATTTTCTTCACTGTAACTACTCTTTGCTTCACTTCATTTTAGTTTTCTCCACCTTTCATTGTCTTTCGTGTCTATTTTTCATCACCCCCTCTGACTTCTGTTAGGTACAATGCACTTAACTTTTCACTCAGGCACGATGTTTCAGTTGTAATCTCTGCCTTGCATGTGAACCTGTCTCCCACCTTTAAGCTCTCAGGTTTTCAAATCTCATTTGCTGCAGTCTCCAATAATCAGTCTTTCCTTCTCATCCCATATGGTAAGTCTCCCCTGACCTGCAGTTCTGGATGACCTTGCCAAAATCCACCCCTTTTCCTAGATCTGTCCTGTATTTTTCGTTCACCCTTTTTCCTTTGCCATCAACGTTCTGCCCAAAGAAGGAGCAGCTAGCTCCGAAAGCTTGCTAATCACAACAGTCTTATGTGTGTGTCTGCCACCAGTTGGTGAGTAGATATTTTTATTTATCCAGTTAAATAACAGTAATACCTGAGAATTTCATGTATCATGTATATGCTATTTTACTTATTTTCTAACATTGTTTGGTTGCACATAACATTATAATAATTCGTGGTTGCACATAATATTACAATCTGCAGTTGACTGTTTTAAGTTAAGTGAATGCTTAAAATAGCAGAGTACATGAATGTACATGTTTTATGCTAATCACACAAACTAATTGATATTTTATTATCATAATTTAAATTAAAATACAAAATTTTGTTTCATGACGTAAGCAAAGGAACACTTTTGTTTGTGAATGTATTTCATGTAAGTAGCTTCCTCTATTCTCACTCTTCAGGGTGCCTTTTAACTATCAGAATTCATTTCTTTCATCAAAAGTTTGAGCTATGAGTAAAGTTTTTGATTTTCTTTTGAATAACTGTACAGCATTAATTTCCTTTTTTATACTTATGCAAAGCTTATTGAGTGCATGCATTTGGTTATCTGCGTGTGAATCTGTGTACTTCTACTACAGAAATAGCAAGAGCTTCAAAGCTAGTATAAATGCTGTTTCCTGTCACAATTTGTCTGAAAATGAGTTTCCCAGCTTGTATCAGTAGTGGTTTTCCACTATTATCTGTGGTACTTACACAACAAGGGTTGCCACATCCCACGAGAGGGTGTGACCTGCCTGCCTGCGAGACTTTTACAGGGCTGACTGTGCAGGCAGGAATTCAGTCCATTTTGGCCTATAGTTGAATGGAGGGGACGGATGAGCACTACATGCCAGGATTGTGCAGATGTGCGATAGGAAGCAAGTAAGCCAGCAGGACTCCACTCAGGCAAAATATGTCAGCCCTGTAAGCAGCGGGTAGTGGCAGGCACCGGCTGAGCAGACTGAGGAATTGGCTGCTGTGGACTCCATCTCATGCATCAACTGCTGTCACCTGGGGAATTAAAATTTGTGAGTAAGTTCCCGAATATTTGTTTCTGAGATTTCTGCATTCTGCAAACTGCACCTGTCGATGCTCGTCCGGGCCAAAGTTGTTTGTGCCATCGAGCTCCATCAGTTGCCATAATGATTGTGTCTGGTATTGTATTAGAGGCCTCTCACTGCCTTTGCTTTTGATGATAGTAGATACCTGTGAACTTGGACTAAATGGAGCCTGTTCTGTGTTTTGGAGCTTGACAAACTGATTAACTTATGTTTTTCTTAAAGCTCAAATTCTAATTTCATTAATTTTTCTTGCTTAATGACACTGTTGATTGTATGAGTTAAGATAAAGCAGTTTTATTGATATTTTATTAATTTGTGGATGCTTCTGTGACTTAGAAGTTCATGAAAGTGTTTACCCTGTTTATCTTGTGTAAAATTGTTACACATATCTTTTAATGAATTGTTATTCAATAGTTATAGTATAGCCTGCTATGGTGACAGTCAGGTGGAGTTCACATCTGGCTCCTGTAGTAAAAGTATCTGCTGTCTCTTTGGGATAATGTGTTTTTATAATAAGCCTTTCCTCAACTGTTATTGCACCTTATTTGATTAATTTTTTATGGCCTGAGAAAATAAAGTTTTGATTTCTTTTGGGGAGTGATATTTTTATTTCAATAATTTTCTGTTCTTGGCTACAAACAACAACATGGAGAGAGAGAGAGAGAGAGAGAGAGAGAGAGAGAGAGAGAGAGAGAGAGAGTGCAATATGCAATCCTGTAATAGTAAATATCCTAAGAGACTTGAAGAGACCCTACATATTAACCTCACTGCTCATTTCTGAAGTTTGAAAACATTTGATTAAAATGGATATATACAAAGTATTACAACACTTATTATTCTATGTGACTTGATATTGTATACATTTAGCATTATCAGTATTTTATCTTATAATCAGTATGTACTGTACATATATCTTTTATCTCAAAATGTACCAGATGTAAGCTGATGCTGTGTTACTGATGTAATCTGATGCTGTACTTAAAGCCATATGAAATAAAATGACAACAGCATTATTCCTCTGTCAGAAAAGTGAGAAATGGCTCTCAGTGCAAAGGATGCTGAGCTAAGTTTCTTTGCTCTTTCCCTCTTAACTGAGTGTCCATCTTGTTGCCTATGAATTCTGTAAGTGATGTGTGGTTCCATTAATTTTTCGATTGTTAATAACAGTTTTAGGAACTTCAAGTTTTTTATTTGTTGTCTGAAACTGTATAATGGTAATTTTTGAATAAAAAATTGACGTTAGGCTGTGAAAGATTTTCGTACTTGGATAGTAACTGTCAGGGCTGTATCTTGCATTGTGTCGTAAGGATCTTTTATCAAGATACGTGTATCACCAGCAGGCAGGACTATATTTTGCTCCATTATTAATTGTAATTGGTAAATCATTAGTGCAGATCAACGTGATCAGTGGCCCACGAATTTAGCCCTAAGGGTTTCCATTTTTTACATTCCCCCAGTCTGAGTTTATTTTCACGTCTGCCTCCTCTAAGACAACATTTTGTTTCTCATATAAATTAGATTGTAGCCAAGCCGAAGGTTTGTCTTTGATGCCATAGTAAGGAAGTTTTTTTAGCAATGTCTGCAGGAAATAGACTACTTTCCTCACCTTCAGTAGATGTTATCAATTCAAACGCCTACCATTCGGTTAAACTTATGCTCAGCTGCCTTTATTAGGGGACTTGATGGCATATTAAAGTATTCTGTGAAACAAAGAAACACCACTTACGTCGATGAGCTCTTAATTGTGGAACCAACATGGAAGGGACACAATGTGATGTCAAGGGAATGCTACAGAACTTCAAGGAATGCAATGTAACTGCTAACATCACAAGTCATGCACTGGGGCCTCAGCTGTAAAACTCCTCAGCCATATCATCACTACAGAAGGAATCTCGCCAGATCCTAACAAGATGGTGGTGATAGCAAACTTTGCAACACCGACAACTAAGAAACAACTCCATGGCTTTCTTGGTGTCTCATTCATTTGGTAGAGGTTGCGTGAGACGTTTACCCTTCACTTTCACATTACTTCCGATATTTCCTGTATCTTTCGGTTGATCTCGTTACTTCTTATATTTCAGACGTCTGTAATTTGTATTACAGCTATTAATTTTCTAATAATCCGCGTTTCAAGTATGTATTTTCTGTCCAGCTTACAATTCGTCGTCAAGCAAACATGGATATGAACGTTCCGGTCTTAACACTGTCTTTTAATTTTTTTACTTCTAGGTATGCATATGTTGTACTTCTCGAGCTCCACTGTCCTGTAAACATCCCGGAAAAACCTCTTGCAAACTAAAACACGACACAAAGTTATCCAGAAACTCTGCAGTACTAATCAGCAAATACGCTTCAACTTATGAGCTTAGTTTAGAGTTTTGCATGACTCAATATTGCACTCTGGTATGCTTGAACAACCCTCTCGTAAATCAGACAGACAGCTCGATAAAACCATCAGAATAGTCTCTGCGTGGATAGGAACTACTCCACTATGCCTAAAGCTCTGTAACTAAAGAGATTCCAACACTCAGCCACATACTGGAACTCCCTCCTCTATTACGTTAACAAGCAGCACTGTTGAAACTTTCAACAGAAAGAATACTCCAAAACAACAAATGATGGTCAACTTCTCACTGTGAAGATATTCCTAGTTTGACAACAAATCGATTTTTTTCCGTATATCCAATACTGCAATTGGCACAATAGCTTGCTAATAGCAGTTCCACCTTTAACAGTAAATGGTATGAAAAATGGAATATGAATTCTGCACCTAGAGTGCGACATTATATTGACTCTCTGCTGAAACCAAAGGGCTTTAAACCCAACGGCATGAGTGGAAGAATATCAATCGCACCCTAACAGGACACAGGAGTGTGCGCATACAACCTGCACAAATGGGGTAAGCACTCCAACCCAAGCTGTGATTGCGGAGCTTCGAACCAGCGTATTATCGAGGAGTGTAAATTGAGAGCCTACCTGGGCGATGTAAACAATTTTTGTCGTGACTGCGCCATCAATCCTTCAGTGGGCTAGGGACAGGACATTAACACGTAATAGCAGCTGTTTGTTAGTGTAGTGTATCATTTGTGCTTGTTATTGTTTTTCACGTGTAGTGCTATATGTTAAATAAATAAATCCTTAAACCTACTGCTAATTTTACTATGTATGATAATTTTTTGTTCCATAAATCATAGTGAGGAGTAATGTAGAGTATAGAATGTCAGGAAAGAAGAATACATTATAGGCTAAATATTTAGGAAGATAAGAGGAGATATGCCACTATTCTTTCCATTGATTCTAGATGGACGCTTCTGCGCCTTCTTCCTTAGTTAAGCGAATTCGCGTTGATTAAATTTCCTTCGTAGGTTTACCAATGCTGTCTTCGAAGGCGCAACGGACTAACGCAAGCCAAACAGTTAATGATTAAATTAATACGCTGTTAAGTACCGGTACCAGAAAACCAAGACTATTCGTATTAAAATATACATCCGATATTGACAATCGTTATTGGCAAGTCTACCGTCACCCCGTTTACGTGGGGCTCCCAAAACCGGATTTCGTACGCCTGTTTCCCAGTACCGCTTCTGGGTGGTCATGTAAACACTTCAAAATCGGTTCTGGAGATCCACTTATTGTTACCGGGGGACCGATGATCTCGCTGTTAGATCCCCTCCCCCCCAAACCAACCAATAACAAGGTTATCGGTTTGCCAATTCCGCAATCGATTTGCGCCCCCATGAAAATGCAACACGTTTTCAAACTTTCTTGGACTGTTAGGTTTCATCTCGTTTTTAAAAATTTTCGGATAATATGGAGGAAGTTGCTGTTTGTACAGCAAAGAACATGTAGAAATATTAGACACTAGCTGTTTCCACCTCGTCTAACTGGAAAGAAATAGCGATTGTGCGGACTAAATCATAAACTGTAACAGCTATTTTCCAGGCGCCATATGTAACTGGGCTAGCAAATCCGCTTCAGATCTTAACGTGTAAATACGACAGTGAAGAACCGTTACTAAAATTTGGAAGATGTGTCGCGTGTAAACGTAGTGCGTGAGTTCGCTTCCGATAAGTAGATCGCGGGCATTGTCTGATATCAAGAAGTGATCTGTATCGATTCCTGGTACGGTGGGCGAATAATCGATATACGTGGTGTACCTGCACAACTGCACATGGTGGGCCGCTGTCGACTAGTGTTAAGTGCGGCAGTTTGGTGCGTGTGGCTTTCGTTTCGCGTGGGAACCTATGCAGCGACACGAGACCTGCGGCTTGTAGTGGTGAGCCGCCCGTTTGTATTCTGAGCGCAGAGTCCTGGATCTGTATCTAGTTGCTGTCTGATGTTGCAGATCTTGGTAAGTACGGTAAATGTTGAGCTTTTCCTGTACAGCGTAGTTGTTACGATATATTGACAGTATATGGACAGGCTACGAATAAGCGAGGTCGTGATGCCGACATATGTTTCATATACCGAATTTTTGATTACGTTTATTACTTGCTCAAAGAAGTTTTACTTGCGTCTTCGGAAAAGGGTGAAACGCAATTTGCGTGAATATCTTACAAAGAGTTCAATGTATAAAATGTTCTTGGAACACCTGTTGATTCCGGTTTTGACAGTTTGTGCAGTAAATGTTGACGGAACCTAAACATTGTAGTAGTGCTCTGTACTCAAAAGCGGCAACATTTTTCATGCGTAAAAGTTAAAAAAAAAAAAAAATGCAACTGTTGTAATCCAGGCGCAAAGAGTGCCCCGTGATTCTGATGGGCCGCAATACGTGGAGCTGTTAGATTGTACGAATAGCTGTTATGTGCCGCTTATATTATCAAAAGTATAAACCTGGCGTAAACAAACACAAACGTGATGACTGGTCAGGAGTCGCAGCACGCGTGCACTGGTCTTACGCTCTTGGAAGTAGGTCCTAGGCATTAGGTATTTTAAGTTAGATGAATGTTACGGATATTCTAATGTATCAATAGCTATCAACGTTAAGCTTATCACGCCTTAGCTGTGAAGTTTTTGTTTCAAAAATCTTGTCACACTTTGTATTGCTGTGCTGATTGTCGCGCTGTTAATATACAGCATGAAAATGGCTATGACTATTCTGTTGTAAACCATGCGTGTGGAACGCGGTTTGAGAGTACCGAGTAGTAAGTTCTTAATGTTTCTCATACATAAAAAATCGGCTTTGAAGTTTTCCAAGAGATTGTATTTGACACAGTTGAGATTCAAATACACATTGGAATTATAGTGGAATCTGTGGCGTAGATGTCTTAAGGCCTGACCACATAGGACACGTATCGTTGTATCGTGTCGAACACGCCGCGGCGGTCGGGTGTGAGCGCCTGCAGTCATATGTTTTGCGTTGTTCTCCCACTGACAGCTGTACCTGCAACGGAGGGAGGCAGAACTATCGTATTGATGCGTGTGCAGTACTCGGTGGAAGTTAAGTAACAAAACTTCCCGAACAGGTGAGGAAGTAAAACTTGTGCGATACAGGCAATGAAGATAAGAACATTTTGAAGGCCGAAACATGGAGGGATATATCTTCTAAACTAATTCAAAATGGAAAAATCTTAATTTTTCACTCTGTGTATTCTAAAATGTATTGTATAATGTTCAGTACGGTACCGAAAATGTCTATTACATTTGAAAGATAATACAAGTATGTAAGCAACCATGTGATAAAGACGGATAGTAATAGGTATAAAATCGAACTTCATGTAAGGTATTGAAGTGTCGTGCTCAAACGAAAATTGTCTAGCCTCACATGGTATGCATGATGTCAAAACGAATTATTTCCGTGCTTGTTTCTAACACTATGAACCGAAGATCTTATTACATACACTTGATTTGTAATAAAATTTAAAGCAATACCTTCTCACATACGTGAAGTTGTGTGCTTAACATTTGCAGTTCACCTACTCGATAAAATTGAACAAAGCCCCAGAGTCCGATGGAATCCCTATCAAAATTTTTTATTGCGGTCTAGATAGCCCCCCACCTCCCCCCATTAACTATAATCTGTCGTAAATGTATCTAACAAAAAACCGTGATCAGTAATTCTAAGAAAGCATAGGTTACATCCATCTACAAGAGAGTAGCAGAACTGATCCACAAAAATGCCGTCCAGTATCCCGTACGCAAATTTGTTACATCTTGGAACACATTCTGAACTCAAATTTTGAGGTATCTCCATGCCAACCAGCACGTATTTCGAAAACATCGATCATGTGAAACCTAACTCTCACTTTCACCTCCATGTCGTATTAAAAGCCATAAAGGCAGTCAGGTAGGTGTAGAATTTCTGATTTCCGGAAAAGCATTGGACTCAATACAACCCCTGCGCTTATTATGTAACGTACGATTGTATGGCGGTATCAAGTGTCATTTGTGACTGAACTGACTTTTTGCTATAGAAGATGCAGCAAGCTACCTTGTATGGGGCTATCAAGAGATGACGTAAATTCGGGTGGACCCCGCTGTTCGTGTTGTGTATTTGACCTTACGGACGACAATAGTAGCCTCAGATTTTTGTAGATCATGCAATCCTACTGTGAAGTATTGCCTGAAAGAAGTGGCATAAGTATTCATTAAGGTATTGCTAAAATCTCAATGTAGTGCACACATTGGTAACTTGTTTTAAATGTTCAGAAATGTGAAATTGTGCACTTCACAAAACGAAGAAACGAGGTATCCTATGACTGCAATATCGAGTCACAGTTGGAATCAGCCAAATCATACAAATACGTGGTTGTAATACTTAGCAGGGGTATGAAAAGAAACGATCACATAAACCCAGACGTGGGTATGGCAGAGCAGGTAATAAACTTCGGTTTATTGGTGCAATACTGAAGTGCAATCAGTGCACAAAGGCGATTGGCTTGCAAGTCACTCACATATTGCTCAAGTGAGAGAGACCCGTAACAGGAATAATAGGGGATCAACCAGAGAAAGCCTGTTCACAAAGTTTGAAGAACAGGCTTAAAGACGCTAGGAGTGTACAACCCCCCCCCCCCCCCCCCCCACGTATAGCTCGCTTGTGGATCGAGTGGACAAGGTGAGACTAATTACAGCACGCAGAGAGGAATTTAAATTAATTTTTCCGGCGCTCCATACGTGCATGGAACATGAAAAAGCCCTTAAAACTGGCACAGTAGGGCGTATCCACTGCCATGCACTTCACAGCGGTTTGTAGAATAGATGCAGAATTCTCTGGATACACACAAAATTAGATCTTGGATACAGTTTCGCAGAGGTGTCGCTTGGTTCTTTGCTTTACAGGTATTCATTTATTCAAATGTACTATAGTAGTACACGAAACTACTCATTGCCGAAAATGCAGCTTAGCTAGCTCTGCAGTTAACTGCGTTACGAGATGCTAAAGAGAATGTATCTGTGGCTATTACTGACGCTCGGCTTGGGTAAGTGTTGTCACAGTCCAGATAATTTATGTAGTTGTGCAGACCGTGTCTTATTTTAATCCAAACTTGTTTGCTGTCTTGAAAACGTTAATGTTCTACCTGAAGTCAAAATGCGACTGTTCTGCTTTTGTTCGTATTTGCCAAGTATGTGGAAAACACCGTTTACAACAGAGTAAATGATAAACTACTGCAGACTTCAAAGTATTTTGACATTCGTTACTTAAGTGTTACGGCTAATTTCGTGTCAGGTGGAAATATCTGTTGAATGACCAACTCTACGAAGCAGTTAAAATGAGAAATATTTAACCTGAAGAAATCACAGAACTTAGTCTTCGTTTAATAAACAGGGTGTATACACCCCAGGACAACAGAAGCTGGGAATTTTTAAGAATTCAGGTTTTTATTTAGTTTTCAGTTAAATTTTTGTAATTTTGAATCATAAGAAATGACTCTCCAGCAAAGAGTATAAAGACATCCCACTACTGCAGAATACTCTAACAATAAAATGAGGAAAAATAAATAAAACTAAAGTTACAAGGAAATGACAATTTGCAACAGCAAAACATAGTGCATACATAAGCGTCTGCCAACAGCAAAATGTGACAAGGGCTTTAGGACGAAGACTTATGCAAAACTTCACAAGAGCGTGGCATCACAATTGTTTACATTCAGTTCGTTTGGGCAGTTAGCGGCTAGAGATGCCGTTGCATAATATGTAAAGTTCCTAGCCGGCGTTAAAAAATCGGCTACATATGTAAAATAACGGCCACTAAACATCCGGTAGATGTCCCTAAGTATTCTCAAGGGCAAAGATACGTCGGCGGGCTGGGGAATTATATTTCTTTTCAGCTCTTGGGTATTGCCAGACAATGCACAACAACGCCTAAAACATATTTTTAATGGTCCTATTTTGCTTTTATTCCAGCGATATTTTAGAAACTTGGTATAAAACACCACAAATCACATTAATTTATTGATAAATGGTACTGAAAGTTATTTTCAACAACAAAATTAGTCTAACAAATGCACAGTTAGAAAAATCTGAAAAAAATTAAATTTGTAAATGAGGCCATTAAATGTTCCACTCTGTCGAAATTAATCGTGTCTCAAGCTTCCGATCTGAAAAGACAAAATGAAAAGTGTGCTTTTAGCTGTTAAAATTCTGTAGTTGTAACTATGTACATGAGATAATTAATAAAATAAATGCATACACTGTGACATTTTAAACGTGTTACATTGAAAGCCCAAATAATGTAGCTACTCAAAAGTCCAGCTTTTGGGACAAACCCTGAAATCGCGGAAAAAATCGGCTGTTTCGGATAAAAAGACCAATGCCACTCAAATAAATGCAATAGCTAATTTTTTGCGATTTCACGGCTGGTCCCATAGCAGAAGTCGTTCGCAATGATTAACTTCGATTCGACTTTTGATGCAACATGTCACGATATATATATTACGCTGCACTTTCATGAAAGAAAACATAATTATTAGCTGAATGCTTTTACCTAAATTTCAAAATCATGTAAGAAGTCTCCAGGATCATAAATTGCGTTAACGGAAGAAGTTGAAGCCTCTCCAGTTTCTCTTGGTCTTACTTTGACGACTTGGTTAATAACATCTTCTGGGAGATCATAAGTCGAGCAACTCATGTTTTTAATCTTGAGTTGGTTTCTGATAAGAAAATTTAGTTTGTTCAGAAAGTCTGTTCCGAAGCTTATTTTTCACAATATTCATGGAGCTACACCCCCTTTCTACTTCGGCGTTTGAATGTGGCAAAGACAGAACAGCAATAGTGAAATCACTTAAATCCTTGGTGTTTATTCTAATAGCATTTTTATATTCGGCTACTTTATCCCAAAAGCTAATAGTGTCCCCGTTTAGCGGATTCCAATCAACAAAGTGAATAGTTTGCCACTGCTGCAAGATTTTTGTCAATTTTTTCGTCAGGGTATCCCATTTCCTTTACAAGATCAGTTAATGACGTGTCTTGATTGTTTCAAAGTTTCTTCCTCGCTCAAGTGTCATTTTTTCTAAAGCTTTGTCGTTGGCTGGAAGTAGTTTTTGGATTTCTCCTAACTTTACATTAAAATCAATACACCGTTTTTTGTTCCTGCAATACTAACACTGATTTACTGGAAGCTTCTGCAGATGTGACTCAGATATCCGTGGAGGGGACGATATTAAGGTGATATCTTATTTTGAGATCTATGTAGTCTTGGTCGGTTGTTGCTGCCGTCGGCAACAGAATCCTTTGGCAGACTGAACGTAGCAAAGCCATAAAACAACTGTTTTACGGGGTTTGCTTTTTCACTCTCAAAGATTTTGTCTGTTGCTCCAGACCAAGAATTGTTTCCAAAAAGTACATATAGCGTCGATTCTGTTCATCTTAGTACATATTATAAAGCATCTGCTCTGTGTAACATCGATCTTTAGTAGTCTTAAAATGCAATTTCAATTCATCCCACTTAGATAAAATTCTCGCTATAGCCGGTTCGATAGATAACCATCGTGTCACACGCTTTCAGTATTTTTAACGGTGCATCACCTCAATTAGCTGAGAAGTATTTTTATACTCAATTTGGCGCTTTGACGAGTGAGAGAACCAGGTGTAGGTTTCACGGACCAGAAACTGTTTCGTGGCAAAGTGATTTCTGATACGTGCGTTACTGCCAACTGTAATAAGTGACATACACAAACATCAAAATGAGATGTGGAAGATTGTGTTGCGTTTTCAGAATTGTATACACACTGGCTGGAACCAGTCAAAACAGCTGCATTGTCGGTTCCTATTGCAATTATATTTTGTTGTTTGAGGCCCTCAGCTTTTAAACACCGTAAAAGTGCCGATACCATTCCAACGGCATCAGAACTCTCCAGGGGCTGCAAAGCTAAAAACGCACACTGAAATATCTTACACGACCCCCCGAGATATTTCCTGATGCTTACATCTGTTGATTCATCTAATAACAAACTATAATTTTGGTCACCTATGTCACTTAAAAGTTATTTTGAAATGAGGTGCTAGAATATAATTTATTAGCTCCGCACATTTGGTTCTATGTAATTTCATGTCGTTTGTTGATCTCGAATCCTTAAAGCACTTTTTACACACGTCAGTCAAGTGATCAATGTTTGAAATTAAGCTATGTTCAGCAATGTACAACGCTAACGTACACTCAGCTCTTGCACATGAATTACAAATTTTCACTGCTAGTGCAGAAAATCAGTTGCTTATTTTGAGAAATTAGTTCATATTTTGCTCTGTTTTTTCGTTTCCAAATGCTTTTTTCAAATTGTTAATTTTTGCATACATTTCGGACTGACAATAGCTACAATGGGCTTTAGTTTAGTTACCTGGCACAGCCTTCAACCAATGTCTGAACTCCATGCAGTTTTCTCACCCTTTTCTATAACTCTGGCTGTAGACCTTTCTTTTAGGCTGCACTTCCATGATTTTTTTAATATCTGCGTTAATTCCACACAACTATCGTTACACAATCAAAACCGATACTTTGCAAATAACTGCAAGAACTAACGACACCGCAACACATTGATACAACTAAAATGAGACATTCCAAACAGTCCAGTTCCAATACAGTATTCTTGTTCTCACTCATTGAGTCACGAAACTCCTACAGTTTTCTGCAGGTTCGCTAATGCAGTGCCGCCAAGCGGCTGTTCTGTATAAACGCTACGAAACGATTGTGCGTTTTGTAAATGAAGTGCAAAAGCACATTCAAAATAAAAATGCGGTCGTATTTCGGGCTTATTATGGCACTATATATTGCAGCAGCTTTCATTACTATCACTTTTCGATTTCAATAGAATGCTGTGAGGAATGCTAATAATTATTATAGGAATTTAAAAAAATGCCCATTTTAACGTACTTACCCTTTTAGGCTTGCGAGAAAGTATTTACATTTTCTATTCACTCGTTTGGCATCAGAACTTTGACTGTGAACGAGACTGGCAGAAATTTCTTTTTATGATGTAACTACTGTGTAAATGGCTGACCATTTCTCAGATACAAATAAGCTTGTCAGTTGACAACTTTTCCAGTCTGTACCTATTAATATACTAGTATTTGGTTTCATACTTCAGTTTCACTGAAAAAACACAGCTGTGCATTCTTGTACTAGATTAAGGAAATATGTGGATATTTTTGTACATAATTAAGATAGCCGTGTATAAGTTTCCAAGAAAATTGTTGAAATTAGCAGGTCGTAAGAAAGTTCATGATAGCAAGGAAGCGTTTTGAATCGCAATTGACGACATAATGCGAGTGTAAACGAAGAGTGTCTCTAGCGGATACTGGTGGTGTAAAAGTATTTTGCGGTACAATATGCATGAGTTGAGTTTTTATCCATAGAGTAATCTTTTTTGTCCTCCCCACAAGGGGAAGTAGGGAAGTAAATGGATGTTGATATTTATTAGGAAGAGAAAATTAGCACAACACTAAGGATGTAGTGGTGGTCCATAGCCGAAAGTGACTAGAGTTTTAAGACCGACTCGTATGCAAAAGATTTAGAAAGTAACTTAGTCTTGACTGCCTAAAAAGTTGCTAGAAGTCTCTAAATTATTTTCCGCTGAAGCCACTATTTTGCCCGCTAAAAGTTCATACAAAGTCGCTAGAACGGCAACGTTGCAGCGGGCTCACACAGTGAGTCGCATATGAGCAGTACCGTCTCCTGCTTCTGGCTACTTAAGTGTGGCTGTTTGCTGTATCGGCAGTAGCAACCACCATATGCTGCCAAGAAAGTTTTCTCGTGCGCACGGGTTGCCACATTGGCGCACGCGCATGTGTGTGAATAGTAGAGGGGAGCGGATAATCCCCACTTGACCACAATGCTTACGTGTAGTGATTTTGCTGTTTACTCTTCGTTTACAGTTCTCATGTCAAATGAACACAAAATGGATTTCTGTGGGCGGAAGCCATCAAATAAATTAAAATACATTCGCATTATTATGGAAGGCTAAAACAATACAGATTTCAGTTTTCTTATTTCTGCGTTTATGGCTGTCAAATCGCCTTGCAGAACAGTGAAGGTGCTTTCATCGGTTTGCTAAAGAAATTTGGCTTTTATTAATCTTTCCCGGTGAGGCTGTAGACTTATCTGAAACTATCTTTCATTCCACACTATTGGTTGGTTTCAACTGTTCGCTAAATTTAAAGTGCACGTGTTCATCTTCTGGTACATACAGCATGATGCCATAATAAAGAACCAATCGTGAGGTAATACAGTAGGGGTATTCCAAGAAAATTTACATCCCGAAAACCACACTGAAAAGCTTAATATTAGTTTGGGGCCCACTTGATCGAGGATCTGGACATAATGTGCGCTTTAAGCCGAATTACGCATTTTAGTATGGTTTACGGAATTCCGGTGCTCTGAGTATCATGTCCTGTTTCTTTTATGACGTAATGTAGGATCTAAGGCTTTATACGTATGAACATACGGACTTCCTACGTCATCGGAACTGCGCACGCGCAGCAACGCTTGTTTCCCTGCGCTATCTGGCAGCAGCTGAAACGAACCTATTTCTCACTGGTAGCAGGAAAATATTGCGAATGGTGTTTTGAAAAGCGTCATTTTCAAAGTAAATTTCCGTTTACGCAAGATGAAGTTACGTCTGAGAACGTGCGATGAATTTCTTAAATTACAGAACGCTTGACTCTCATTTAAAACTTAACACTTTGAGGACCGACCACTTAGAATGTCGAGCCCAGGAAACCAGACATATCATTAAAGTTTCACTAGGCATTTGTGATATGACTGTAACACGCAAAAAAGACGAATATTATAATTTTCTTGTTGCTTATTAATCTGAGACCAATATTATGAGGAAGCCCAACTTTCTTGTAGCTACAACGTGTGTATTAATTTAAATTATTTTTTATTATTTGTGTGTTCGCGTTGCTTAAGTGATGTTGCTATTGGCTGATTGCATAAAGTTTCCTATGCACTGAATGTGCTGTCGTAGGCTGGTGAGATCACATGACTTACGAGAGGGCAGGGCATCGTAACTCGATGCTTCGGAAGCTTGCGTTCTGTTTTGGTGGAATTATAATTTATACCTTCGTAATACGAAAATATGCAACGTTCGTGTTGCTGCGCATCAGACCTTCAAAAAACGTATTTTCTTTATAAAGTGCTGGAAAGTTCTGCGTCGGTGTATAAAACCTTAACCATTCAAAGGATTTCAGAGGGAAAGAATACTGTCACTTATCACGGAAAAGGGGATTTTAACCCGGGAAAAACAATTAACAGGTAAAATAAGGAAATTTTTTCCTTGTCCGGTATACACCCAGATAACGATTGATAACTGTCGTACGTGAAATTTTTGTCAAGGCTTGTCTTACAGATGGGACGTGTTTAAACTTTTCCATTACGAAACTGTTACAGTAGAACGTATTTATCATTCTCCTCCAGTAGTAAGTACAATAATTTGCAATAAACTAGCTTGAAAAAGGTGCGTGTATTCCCACGAATTGGTCACGACTGATCTGCAGGCTACGGTACTTGGCCGTGGCGCGCTCGGCGGCAGCGCGCACAAATAAAGCACTGTAACTTCTATTTCCCCCATACTGCACTGAGATGGCTTTCATTCCAACTTTAAAAATAATTACGCCGTATTAGCTACATTTAGTGCGCAGCAACACATCACCTAAAACGAAATGTGAAGTAGCCAGCGATCGCATTTTTCCCTGCAAACCCTTCAAAACATGCTGCATTGTACCTGGAAAGTAGGAACCACAACAATTACGACAAAACATAGACAAAATGCCCACATTCATAAAGCTGTAATGTGAATTTGTGTGCAAATATCATTTTTTGCCAATTAGTTTCTTCAGAATCGAATATCTGTAGTGACGCAAATGCACTAAACGGAAAGAAATGGATTTTAATTTTTTAGAAGGGTCTCTAGCGAAAAACGAACTACAGGAGTTTACGTAATTTTGCTTCATTTACGTACGGTATTTTTTATAGCCAGAAATTCGGAAAACCCATTTTTCTCGTAGCGTTATTAGCTGCTCTGTGGGAACAGCTTCCTGTGTGGCGCAATTCACGGATTTCGCGACCCCTCCCGCCGGAGGTTAGTCCCTTCGGGTGTGTGTACGGGCGTGGTTTTGTTCTAGGCATAAGTTAGTTTAAATAGTGTGTAAGTCTAGGGACCGATGACCTCAGCAGTTCGGTCCCTTAGGAATTCATACACATTTGAACATTTGTGTGGCGGCCCTTGCCGTTGAAAGAACCTGCCAACCGCTGTGGCGTGAACTGCACCGCAAGACATCTGTCTGTCTGACCGGGCCTTTAGTGCAGTTTATGAATCCCTGATTCAAATCTCGCATTAGTCACCTTTATTTCAGTTTGAAATACCTATGTCTAGTAATTGTAGAATCATTTTTTATGAATTGTGCATGTCCTCTTGTTCCTAATTACATATTGCACGTGAAGTTCGTTTTCATTTCAAATAGAAATTTTTGATTATCGATATTTTATGAAATAACGTTAATAAACGTTGCTTAAATTAAAACATAATTTTTTAGGTCAAAAGTGAAAAACCAGATACTCTACATGTGGACTACGTTCATTCTTTTATACCACAGATGGTCTCCCACAAACCAGTGATAAGTGTCATACAAACATGAAAGAAGCATCATTTTCTCACCATCGAGCACACCATACAAATGCTGCATTTTTACATGTGCCACTGTATCATTATCATATGAACGCAACAAGTAAAGTGATTTGCCCTGTAAATAACAATAAGCTGCCAGACGTACTGGAACTAACGTACGCAGCTTTTTCACACGTCACTGCCGAACGTTGGCCGGATATACATAAGCGCACGTCATTAGAGGAGAAAATACGGCGCGTTGGTGGCTTCGTGGACTCTGTTGATAGAAGCAGGTCATTCAAGTTGAAGAACCTAAATCTACTTCACTGATTTGAATAAGGAAGAAGTAAGATTACGAGGCGACTGACTGTAATATCTTCCGTGCCATCAGTATCAACAATACGGTGAAATCCCTGCAGTATGCTTTTGCACCACACAACTCGCTCAGAAAAATTAGTCAGGAATTTTCATCACTTGTTTGTAATTAAAATACTGTTAGGTGAGGACGAGAGCATTGTATGCTTTCCATCGGGTCAGGCAAGAAGTGTGTGGTAGTGCTAGAGTTTTGCCAAATATTATTTCACGTTCCTTAAAAATTACGTGACATGCGAAGCTGTGTTCTTTGCTCGTGTCTAAGTCTGAGCTGAAACTGATAACATCATCGAAGGTTACTTGGACCAGCTGGCTGGCCAGTGCTGTCAGTTAAATGCGCCGGCAAAACTGTTGTCCCGCTTTATCGCTCACAGTCTATGTGCGTGTAACACAGCGTAAAACTTATCCCAATGGCCGTACTTGATTGTACTGGTCACAGCTAGGCTTCCGCTCCACGTGAAACGAAATCCAAATGAGATTAGAGTAAACGCGGAGGAATACACGGCGCAATGTTTTCATCACGTTTATTCTTACACTGAGCAGAGTATAGAAGGTATCAGTCGAAGGCGGGCTGGGAAGTGTAGAATTTCAGATGCGAGCTACCTAGTTTGACACTGTCGGTGTCAACTCAATAAGCGATGGCAGGTGGACTTCACCAAAAGTTTAGTGTGGGCGCGTAACACAAGATTACTCTACGTGCAAGTGGCGTAAACTAAAAAGACTTGCACCAGGCGAACGGTCTACCCGACGGGAGGCCCTAGCCACACATTTAATTTCATTTCAACATAGGGTTACGCAAGACTCGTCCTGCTTCCCTAGAAGTACAGAAGACGGGTGAAGTCAGCCACATGTACGAAATGCATGTGGGACATGGTTGGTCTCGCATCACCCCTGTCTCATCACTTTGGAAGTCTAAATTCTCGTTTGCTTACGCTCGCAACATACTGCCACGTTGTGCGCACCTGTCCGCACTGAGAGATTTGTGGTAGCGGTGCTAACATTCGCCTTAAAATTACTGGCATGTATGAAGAAATCTTGGTTGTGGCGACAAACCGACAGGCTGTTGGGATTATAATTTTGAGCTGGCGAAGCTAACTAATCTGAATGCCAACTAAAGGCAGTGATAACAGACTAAACTGTAGGGTAGCCCAACGTTTGCGCGCCCGCAGTATTCTTGGACCTGTAAGCGCTTAGGTACTGTTACCGAGTTTTCTGATCGAATGGTGAAAGTCAGCTTCAGTGCTATGCGTTTACCAGGTACGACATACTTCATCGTTGCCGTGCCTTCGCAGAAGTATTTCCGTAGCGGATGGGAGATAATTCGTCTTCAGTCCCGCATTGCACGAGTTTACTGAAGTGTTTGTGCTGGGCCATTATTCCCGCCCCTGTAAATCGTTCGGTTCATTGCTTCTGCACATTTCGCGCCTTTATCTAGTTCAGGGACCATGGATTGTGGTGTGTGCATCTAGCAGGTGAAAGACACGTTTGCTGGTTCTCTAGACATGAGAAACACCTTAGTTGACTTCGTAAATTATAGGGATGATTTCGAATCTGTTACATCACCGAGATAGGCATTCGCGAGTGGAAATATAATTTTTCGTCTGTTTGTGTAGAGTTCTTACGTAAAGGTCTTCACTGGTGGGATAAGCGCTAAAGTTTGGGGTTTGTATAGAAACAATTTCCAGTCTATATCTTCGGAATTACGTTGTGCGAACGATACTGTTATGCAGGCTATATTGCTATGTGCTTGATATCGAGAAGACGAAAATGGTGTAATATTATGGCAACCCATGCGAAAATACATGTTCTTGTAATCCCAGAGTCTGGAGATGGGTGTAGAAATGCGAGCAAGCAGACAGGTCCGGACCAGAAACAGTAACGCGTTTGTACCGAGGGGGGAAAGAGCCAGTCTTCGCACAACAGTTCTGAGACTTCGATCCACTGAGGGCTTTTTGATGTAAAAGGCATTTTGTATGGCAGAGGATATGAATTGTATATTTACGACACAGTATACAGTGATATATTGCTGCGTTGGAGATAGGTTTCACGCTCCATTAAAACGTAAAAAAAAAAATACACAATTTTGTGATGGCCACTGAAGGTTGAATATTTTACTGAATTGATATCACGAGAGTAATAGTAACTCTAAATGTGATTAAAATCAGATAAGCCAGAAAATTTTGCATATGCTGTTTAACACTTCATCAGAAAGCAAACCAGTAGGTGCGGCTGATTTGTAGTACTCCAGTTACAGAAAAAGTGCAGAGATGCCCCGAAGGATAAAATACAGTAATTCATGCTTTGTACCAGTTTGACGTAATATTACTTGGCTCCCACGTTTACTAATGTGCTGTTCAGCGTGAAAGAGCTTGCTCAATATTATGTAACATGCGCACGCAAGATCTCATTGAGATTCGCTTAAGATATCTTCACATAGCTCTATGGTAGAAATGTGCTAAATCTACACGGAATGGTCAGAAACTGTCTTAAAAGCTTGTAAAGGTGTTGCAGGGCAGGTGGTACACAAAAGTAATTCAGAAAAAAATTATACTTCACACAATTTCCGAATTACCATTGAAGTTGGGCAATTGAGCAGTTGCATGCGGAAATTCAAGCGGCCCGCCAGATAGTTACTCCGGTCTCGTAGGGCAGATGGTAGCGCATGAGGGTACTCATTGGCTCGGATTCGATCCTTACTACCGTGCCATGTCCACTTTTTATATCGCTCTCCTGTTTGGTTATAGGAAATGAAACGGACACATTTGACATCGTCTCCGATGGGCCGCTTGAATTTGCGCTCGCACACTGCCTGATTGGCTAACTTTAATGCTAATTACTCGTATATCTGAAACTGGCTACGTGTAGAATTTTTTTCTTAATTACTCCACAGCACAGGCTAGCCTGCAACAGCCTTATAAGCTTTCCAAATAGTTTCTGACCACTCTGTATATCAATGCAGTAAAGGACGTAGACTACTGGTACCTCTGCACAAGTTATTCTAAACATTCTTCGTGCTTTCGCAATGCGTTCTGTTACATGAACACGAAAAATGCGCTGTATACAGATCCACGCTTTTTTGGCTACTGGTTTCAAACGGAAAATACTTTTTATGACAAAACGGACAATACGCAAAACACCTGAAACTTTGGTTATAACAAAAGTTTTGTGGATTTGGTACGTAGTCACATTGTACAGACCACTGATGAAACCATCTCTTGGGGCCATGGTCACAGCGGCTTTCTTGTGGAGTCTTTCATTCTTCTATGGAGTCACATTCTGACATGACTGCTCTGCTGAGGATGACGTCAAAACAGTTAAACAATAGTTTACTACTGGAAAAGTGTGGAAGCTTGTAAAAAGTTCTGAGTTGGAGGGAGTGGAGACCCACCGTAGTTAGTCTTTCCTCGGCATGTACCGTGACTGGCAGTAAACTGTGAGTGGAGCGTCGACTATTAAATGTTTGTTATGCCTGATGTAGGTCACACGGCAGCAATTACTCGCCGGAGAGGCCAGGGTTTCATGACGTCAGAGCGGCCTATTGGGCTCTGAAGGGTCAACCACCCAGGCTGTCGTCCCTGTCTATTAACCTTGTCAGGGGTTGTTACAGTGGCCTTTTGATCTTGGGTTTCACAACCCCTGGCTGCTTGGCAAATATGCAGGTTTTGCTGACTTTTATTTCACTACTGCAGTCTTCATGGTGTTCTGGCAGTGTAGCTACGTTGTGCTGCTGAAGGCGTTATGTGGATCTTGTATGTGTGCTTGCTGCTAGCCTGCCGGGTTCGCCGACGGAGACGTCTTAGCACTCACAGGTACACTCCTACCTGTCCGTAGTGTAAACAGAATCTGTCTTCAACTTAGATCTTACCACATCCTCAGTCTCAGGGGTGCTGTAGGGAGACTATACAATGTTGTAGCAAAGGTGTTCACCATTCCAGTCAGTGACACTCTCCGAACAAGGTAAGAGGCTTCTGGCTGCAGTTGGCCCATGTGCTGCGTACCTTGTGTTCTTCCATTCGTTGTAACCATCGGCCAAGAACGTTGTTCACAACATATCCCTCAAGTGGGTCTTTGCTTCTCATCCTGTATGGTAATCCCCCTACGGGTCTGGGGGTTAAAATAGGCCTGAGGTATTCCTGCCTGTTGTAAGATGTGACTAAAAGGAGTCTCGCACTTCTCGGCCCTATAATTTCAGGTCCCATTCTATGGTTCGACCTGCCATACTCAAAATTCCCTGTGTACCATATGTGAAAGGACCCCTTACGTGGTGCACGAGTTATCTATAGTGCCCTTAGATTAGATTTCCTGAATCTCGTCATCGCTTTGCATCTCCACCTGTAATTAAACTATTTGGGCTAGGACACTTTCTGGGTTGTCATCTACCTCTGTTATCTCCAGTCCTCATTCGCCCCATGACAATATTGGGCTCCTCTGTGCCCAATATCCAGCACAGTAGCCAGTCCATTGTAGTGGGGCCGTCTTCTACCCATTTGGTGGTAGCCCTTAGACAACACAGGGATCGCACTGCTGATCCCTGAGCTGTAAACTCCTGACATTTGCCAAGGAGTAGATGCCCATCTTCCTGGGGCATCATGACTCACAGCAATGGCCATCATGCCAGGTGTCCTTTGCTGTGGCTGGGTAGCACCTGTAGGTAGAGCACCTGATTGGAGTGTGTGGCATCAGGGCAGAAGAGTCGCAATGAAGTGGACTAAGTCATCTTTTGCTGGGGACTGAATGTCCCCAGCAGTCTCTGAAAAAGGAAAGGTTTATTTCAATGCAGAAAGTATGACTGTAAATCGCTCCCCTCCCTAGCAACACCTTGGGAACATAGGGCTTCAGAGTGACAGGATCCTTATTCACTATGTTACTTAGTTTGCTGTAGAACTGATGGGTAATCCTTTCTGGAAACGAAGCCTGTTATTTGTTGAACACCTGGAGGATAAGTTTGGGGAAGTGACAGTGCTGTCCAAAATGAGCAATGGATCAGCTTTCATTCAAACAGCATCCACAACCCAGTCCTGAGCATTATTCATCTTCAACAAACTGGGTGATACTACTGTTTTGGTCACTCCCCACAAAAGCCTCAATTTGGTCCAGGGAACTATTTTCCATCGCGACCTCCTGTTAGTCCGATGACTAGCTACATGACAATTTAGAATGGTGGGGTGTTCATTTCGTCCAACACATTGACAGGGGACCCAAAGACAATAGGGTTGCCACTTGTGCCTTCATCTTGGCCTATGAGGGTGATTTATTACCTGAAAAGGTCAAGGTGATAGTGTACCTATGTGATGTCAAACCCTATGTCCCTGCCCCATGCAGTGCGTTAAGTGCTGGAATTTAAGGCACATGTCTTCCTGGTGCTCTTCCAGCACCACATGTAGAGACTGGTTGTCTGCTGCATCCGAATACTCAATGAGCACCTCCTCCCACCTGTGTTAACTGTGGACAGCATCACTCCCCCTGCTCACCAGACTGCCCAGTACTCAGAGGAGAGCCCAAAATTATGGAGTAAAAGACCCTGAACAGGCTTTCTTACGGCGAGGCTAAAAACTCAAATATGAAAGACTTAAACCGGTTCCCATGCTATCTTCATATGCTGCCGCTGCGATGGCATCTCCATTGATGGCGCCATTACACCCATCTTCTTAAGGTAGCTCTAGTGGGCCCTCAGGTTTGCCCAACTTCCTCTGCTGTTCAGTTGGCAGGGGCACATCTTTTCCTGTTGCTCCCAGAGGTTCTATTTTGGGAGCATCACCTCCAAAATCCCAGGGAAATCGGTCTCCTCCTCCCAACCAGAGAAACAATCTCTGGCTCCTCTTATGTGGAAGGGTTGACTTGGGACTCTACCCTCCACGGTCATCCCCCCCCCCCTCCCCACTGGTCCAGTGGTTGAAAGAGCCACTGACTGCTGGTCGAAGGGCTCAGAGGTCTTCCTGTCTCCATGAAGCTACTTCCTAGAAACCCTCCCAGCAATCCCATATTGGCAAGCGGGCAAAACTTAAAAGTATTTGTCCACTAAGAAACAGGAGCTTACAGTGACCCCCCATCCCCTGCAGGTCTGGGGATCCGAATAGGCCTGAGGTATTCCTGCCTGTTGCACGAGGCGACTAAAAGGAGTTCCACACATTTCGGCCTTTAGGGCTTGACCTCCATTCTTCCAAATTTTCCTGAAGGGGAAGGGCGCCTTAAAAGGTGCAGCGTGTCCATCGTGCATTGAGATCTTTAGCCCACTTTCTTGTCACATTGCAGCCCTGCCCATTCTCCACCTCTTGGGTGAAGACACCTTCCTGGGTGCGTTTTCCACGATGCACTGTGCAGTGTCGACTTCTGTGCTGACGATGACCATGGACTTCATTGCACCTGATATCCATCACAGTAGCCAGTCTGTTGTGGTGGGGCTGCTAAGTACCCTGTTGGTTATAGCTCCCTGACCACACAGGGATCACTCTGGTGACGCCTGCGCCATTAACAACTCTCTAAGTATGCCAAGGGGTAGATGCCCATCCCCCTGGGGCATCGGGACTCCCGGCAATGGCCATCCTGCCAGGGGGCCTTCACTGTGGCTGGGTGGCGTCTGTGGGGAGGGCCCCTGGTTAGAGAGAGTGGCAATAGGGTGGATGACCTGCAATGAAGCGTAGTCCATCTCTTGCTGGTGGTGAAACACCAGCACACTCTAAGTGATTCCAAGCTTAATTAAACGCACAGAAGTATGACTTGAAAGCTTTCCCCTCTCTGGCCACACCATGGGAGGAACGTCAGGCTAAGGATGGCAGCAGATCTTATTCACCCCAGTACCTTGTATGTTAGGGAGCTGATGAGTCTTTCGTGGCGATAAAGCCTAAGTTTTTTGTTGAGCATTTAGAGGACAAGTTCAGGGAGGTGGAGGGCTTGTCCAAAATGAGATCTGGATCAATGGCGATCAAAAAAGCATCCTCCGCCCAGTCATGGGAGTTATTCACTTGTGACAAGCTGGGGGATGCTTACGTAACAATCACGCCCCATAAGAGCTTAAATATGGTCCAGAGTATCATATTTCACAGAGACCTTCTTTTGCAGTCCAACAATGAGCTGCATGCCAATTTAGAGCGACAAGGTGTTCATTTCGTCCGAAGGATAATCAGGTTGTCACCGATGCTTCATCATGGCCTTTGAGGGTGATACATTGCCCGAAAAGGTCAAGGTGGTCTACCAGTGTGGTGTAAAGCCCTATATCCCTCCCCAATGCGGTTTGTAATTGCTGGAAGTTCGGCCATGTCTTCCTGCTATACTTCCAGCGTCACATCATAAGATTGCAGACGCCCATCGCATCCCAATACTCCATGTGCCCTACATACCATCTGTGTCAACTGCGGAGAGCGCCATTCACCTTGCTAACCGGACAGAAGAGTTCTGCAGAAAGAAAGGAAAATAATGGAGTAAAAGACCCTGGAGAGACTGACCTACACTGAGGCTAAGAGAAAATTTGAACGTCTGCATCCTATGCATATGACGTGGTCTTACACCGCCGCTACCACAGTTCGGGGACCATTAGCTTCACCAACCCTGGTCACTTCTGAGCCGGAAGACCACTCCTGCCCCCTTGATGGTGGTCGCATTTCCCTCACTGTTGCTCCTGCACCACATACTTCGGGAGCAACACCCTACCAACTGTCAGGGACGTCCATCCCCACTTCTAAGCCGGAGAAGCGTAAGTAGTCTCCGGCTTCTCTCGCTAGGAAGGGGGTCCCTTGTGTCTCCCTTCCCAGGTTTCTTCTAGTGGGAAAGAAGACACCTGCCAGTGGCTGAAGAGCCCAAAAGTAGCTGGTCGTAGGGCTTCACGCTCATCCTCAGTCCTGGAGACTGAGCCAGTGAAGTCCTCCCAGCCAGGGAAGCCCAAGGAGCAGCGAGAGTAATCCAAAAAGAAAATCCCTACCACCAAGCAAATCGCGGTGGTACCCACACCACCTCTACCTACAAGCTCTGCTGCTGAGGGTGGAGTGGAGATTTTGGTGTCAGCTGAGGACCTAGATCTCGCCAGACTATCTGATACGATGGATATAGACTGCTCAGGCAATAAATCGGTGGCAGCAGGTGACTGAGGCATAAACTGCCGCATTGAATGTAACATGCCTTCCCAGTCTCATGTCATCCTGCAGTGGAATTGACAGTTTTTTCCTCTGCCTGGCTGAGCTATGGCAACTGTTAAGCTTTACACCTGCAATCTGCATTGCTCTCCAGAAACCTGGTTCCCAGCAATGCAGATCCCTGTCTTCTGCACCCATAAGAGATATTACAGGAACCCTAGCGACTATAATGGAGTGTCAGGGGAGTTTGCGTTTGTCTTAAACTCGGTCTGTAGTGAACATGTTGCCCTTAAACCACTCTAGCTGTAGCTGTCTGAATAAGGACGATGCAGGAAATAAGTGTCTGCAATGTATATCTTCCTCCAGATGGTGCAGTACCCCTGAATGTATTAGCTGCAGTGATTGATGAACTCCATAAACCTTACCTACTTCTGGGAGACTTTAATGCCCATAACCTATTGTGGGGTGGCACCATGCTTACAGGCCAAGGCAGATATGTCGAAACATTACTGTCTCAGTTCGACCTCTGCCTCTTAAACACTGGGGTTGACACACATTTCTGTGGGGCTCAGGGTAGTAACACAGCCATTGATTTATCAATTTGCAGCCCAGGACTTCTGCCATCTATACACTGGAGAGCACATGACTACCTGTGTGGTAGCGACCACTTCCCCATCTTCCTGTCACTGCCCCAGCGCCCCCCCCCCCCCCGGCCCAGTGGGGGTCCACAATTCTTTTGTGGATACACGTGTAATGAGCACGGGACCCCAAGCTAATGTGGCCCTTCTTCCTTTCCGTCTGCATACCTTCCCTTTCCGCATGCTTCCCCATCCCCCATCAACGGCCCCCCCCCTCACCTCTGCCTCTTTCCTTACCTTTCTCTCCCTCTGGGAGTATGTTTTGTACCTACGTCCGGAGACGGACACTCGAAAATGTAACACATTCTTTGCTTTCTCTGCTTGCAAGTTTTCATCCTTCCTTTGTCCTTATCTTTTCCTTGCCTCTTCTCCGCTGCAGCATTTGAGACCTCTCTTCTTTCCTTTCCCTTTGTTTTTTCCCTTTCTCTTTTTTCCTCCCTGTGTGTGTCTGAAGGCCGACCCACGCATTTTCGTGCATAGCCGGTGATGGGGTGACGCGGTAACGCGTAATTCCCTGCCCCGGGTAGACAGGTAGGACCTGTACGTACCCCCTGGTACGGCCAGGCCCAGGGAGGGGTGATTACCCGAGCTGATACCTTCTGAAAGGGCCGATTGGTCCCTCTGTCCGTTTCTTGGGAGGTGGAACAATCACCTAAGGTAGGAGTGCCCTCAGGGAGGGCCCCCACAAGGGAGGAGAGCGCCATCAGAGACGCCGGTAATCATGGGGGATACTTCTGCAATGATTTCCTCATCTTCCACTGTCTGCTCACAAGCGTAAGTTCAAGGAGTCTCAGCCACACAGTCCTTCCATCGTTGCCACAGTTCTTTGTTGTTTCTCGGTCTGACGACGGTCACTACTTCTCCACAGTCAACCCTTCCATTATTCAGAAAGGTGTCGACGCAATTGCAGGTCCTGTAAAGTCTTGCTCCAGATAACAAAATGGCACCTTGTTGTTAGAAACAGTCAGTGCCCTCCAGGCGCAAAAATTGCAGCGTACGTCACTGCTACACACCTTCCCTGTCCGGGTGGAAGTGCACCGCACTTTAAATTCCTCGCATGGAGTCGTTTATACACGCTCCCTCGACGGATTGTCCAAAGAGGAAATTAAACACTACCTGTCTGACCAGGGCGTAACGGCTGTTCAGTCATGAAAAGGGTTGACACGAACATAGTTCCAACCCGTACTGCCTTCTTGACTTTTGACAGAGTTCAACTCCCATCGAAAATCAAAGTTGGCTATGAGATAATTTCCGTTCGCCCTTACATCCCAAAACATACGTGTTGCTATCGGTGTCAGCGGTTCAATCATACCAGCCATTCCTGTTCCAACCCGGCCAAATGTTAAGTGTGGCAAGGATGCCCATGAGGGTGCTTGTCCACCTCCATCCCCTCGTTGCTCAACTGTTTGGGTGACCACGCTGCTTCCTCTCGAGATTGCCCCATTTTTAAAGACGAAAGCTCATTCAGGAAATGAGAGTGAATGAAAAGGTGTCGACCTTCGCTGCTCGAATATTATTCGCCAGTCGAAAGCCCACTGCGCCCCAGACAGGAAAATACAGCACTGTCCTTGCCTCTCCTCGGCCAACAAAGGTGGCCACGCAGACTTGTGATCTCACCTTTAGTGCCACGGTCGTCATTTTGTCAGTTCGATTTGATCTCCCCTCTGTTCAAGGCACTCCAGCACATGGAGGACTTCTGATACTTCTCCATCAAACTCTCCATTATCACCCAATCCCCTTAAACACTTCCTTCCAAGCTGTCGCTTTCCGTCTTTTCCTTTTCTGGTTACACCTTCTCTCTTTGTACTGTATAAATTCCATCGTCCATACCAATGGCACGAGCTGATCTCCTTCATCTTCTTGGTCAGCTTCCACTCCCCTGTTCGCTGGTTGGGGACTTCAATGCCCACCACCCGCTTTGGGGATCTCCACATGGCTCACTATTGATAGTCTTCCACCAAGCGGTTCCTGTTTGGCTCAACACTGGGGACCCTACATTTTTGTCTGCCCCCGCGACAGATTTCTGTCATTTGGACCTTTCGGTCGGTACTGTTCTGCTGGCTCGGCGCTTCGAATGGTTCGCGCTTGCTGATACACACTAGTGACCACGTTCCATGTGTCCTTAGACTGCAGCCTCAACTGTCATATATGTGCCCGCGACACTGGAAGTTTGCCCAAGCCGATTGGACACTTTCTTCGTGTCTAGCAACATTCGATGAGTCACTTTCCTAGCGTTGACGATGAGGTCACACATATTACAGACGTCGTTCTTACAGCTGCGGAACGTTCAGTACCACGCACCTCCGAATTGCCCCGGCGCCCCCCAGTTCCTTGGTGGAATGAGGCATGCCGTGACGCAATACGTGAGCGGCGGCGTGCTTTTCGCGTTTTCCGCCACCATCCTACTTTGGCCAAATGTATCCGCTATAAGCAGTTCCGTGCGCGATGCCGTCGCGTCATCCGCGATAGCAAGAAGGCAAGCTGGAAATTCTTTACTACCTCATTTAACACCTTCACTCCCTCCTCGGAAGTTTGGAGTCGGATTCGACCGTTATCAGGCGCGCCTAGTTTCTCCCCGTCGCAATTTCTAACTCATTGGGTCAACACATTGGTGAGATTTCGAGCTCTTCAAATTACCCGTCAGCGTTTCTCCCGAAGAAACGTGCAGCGGAACTGCAACCTCTTGCTTTCTCTTCTAGAAATCGCGAAAGCTATAATCCTGTTTTCGCCATGCGGGAACTCCAACATGCACTCTCTTCTTCTCGCTCCTCCGCCCCAGGACCGGATGGTATAAACATCCAAATGTTGTTGCAGTTATCATACCATAGTCTGCGTTACCTCCTTCGCCTTTATAATCGAATTTGGACCGACAGTACTTTTCCCAGACGATGGCGGGAAGCTGTCGTCGTGCCTGTTCCGCAACCTGGAAAGGAAAAACATCTCCCCTATAGCTATCGCCCTATTTCTCTCACGAGTAGTGTATGTAAGGTTTTGGAGCGTATGGTGAACTGCCGTTTAGCTTGGTGGCTGAAGTCCCGCAGTCTTTCAACACCTGCCCAATGCGGATTCCGAAAGCATCGTTCTGCAGTTGACTATCTTGTTTCTCTCTCCACTTATATCATGAACAATTTTCTCCGGAAACGCCGAACAGTAGCAATATTATTTGATATGGAGAGAGCATACGATACCTGTTGGAGGACAGGCATCCTCTGCACGCTGTTCTCTTGGGGCTTTCGAGGTCGGCTGCCCTTTTTTCTTCGCGAATTTCCCCCCTGCGGGTCCGGGGTAAGAATAGGCCCGAGGTATTCCTGCCTGTCGTAAGAGGCGACTAAAAGGAGTTTCAACCGTTTCGGCCTTCCATGTGATGGTCGTCCTTGGGGTTTGACCTCCATTTTTCAAAATTCTACAGAAGTATGTGCCTTTTGGGGAAGGACGCCTTACGTGGTGTATCACTGGTCCTCAGTGCACCAAGATCTTGGCACTCAGCATTGTACCGGCGTTGTAACCATACCCACCATTCCTCAAATTGGGCCTAAACGCCTGATGGGTTGTACACGTTACGCCCATAGTGCGTCCCCATCTGCACCTATGATCATGATGGTCTTTCCGTGGCACCAGACATCCAGCACTGTAGCCAGCCCGTTGTGGTGGGGTCGTCATGTACCCTCTAGGTTGTGGCCCCCTGACAACACAGGGATCGTACTGCCGATACCTGAGCTGCACCCTCCCCACGTCGGCCAAGGAGTAGATGCCCGTGTCCTTGGGGCATCGGGACTCCCAGCAACGGTCATCCTGCCAGGTGGCCCTTGCTGAGGCTGGGTGGCGCCTGTGGGGAGAGCCCCTGGTCGGACGTTTCACAGATGAAACGTCAACATGTATCAGGTCGCTCTGCGGCAGAGTCTTTTAAAAAGAAAGGTACTGTCTCTGGTTCTGGTTCTCCTGCCCTTTCCCCTTGGCCACTCCCTGGGAGGAAGGACAGGCCTGCCGGCTTGGGGCGAAGTACTTCCCCCGCTATTTAGTCTGTTCTCGGACCGATGTGGGGATGTTCGCCACCTCCAAGCCCATGTTCTTTGTCCAGCACATCGAGGACATCTTCGGGGAAATCGAGGCTCTTAGTAAAATGCGTTGGGGGTCAGTTCTTATAAAGACAACCTCCGCCACACAGTCGGCGGCGCTCCAGGCGTGAGACCGACTAGGGGACATCCCAGTGTCCATTGTCACGCATCTGGCACTGAATAGGACGCAGGGGGTTATTTTTCATTGGGACCTCCTGCTGCAATCTGTTGAGGAGCTTAGGGCCAACCTGGAGCGCCGAGGCGTGCATTTCGTCCGGCGAGTCCAGCGTGGCCCCAAAGACCGTCGCATCGACACCGGGGCCTTTATCCTCGCCTTCGAGGGGACGTTCTCCCAGAGAAGGTAAAGGTGATGTGCTACCGGTGCCACGTGCGACCTTACGCCCCACCTCCTATGTGCTGCTTTCGGTGTTTGCGCTTCGGGCACATGTCGTCACGGTGTGAGGCTGAGCCCCTTTGTGGCGATTGAGGCCGTCCTCTTCGTGAGGAACATACATGAACCCCACCACCTCAGTGTGTCAATTGTCCAGGCATCCACTCGCCTAGATCTTTAAACTGCCCCGCGTATCAGGAGGAGAAGAAGATTCAAGAATTAAAAACTTTTGGATCGTCTTTCTTATTCTGAGGCCAGGAAGAAGTATGACCGCCTCCATCCTGTGACGTTGACAACTTAGTTTGCCTCAGTCGTGTCCACTCCTTCCACAGTATCCTCACCCCTACCCTGTCCCCCTCCATCTCCTCACCCCATCTGGGGTCTATGCCTCCGCCTCCCAAATCCCTCCCTTCCAAATCCTCCTCCCTCGCGGCCCCTGCCCCCTCTGCCCCAGGGGCCACCCTTCCTCCTCCTCCCCCTCCGCCACCTGAGAAGCGATCCTCTTCTCAGGCGTCCATTGGGGAAATGTTCCAGACCCCGGCTTCAGAGGTCCGGCGTTCCAAAACAGACCCCGCGCGTGAGGATCTTCTTCGGGTCCCGCCCACCATCCCCGTGCCTCATCGAACTTCCAAGAAGGCCTCCAAGAAGAAGTCCTTATCCCCTCTCCACCCTGGCGCGTTTCGTCTGACACTCCGTGAGTCGCTGCTCCCAGCCGTCGTTAGTTTCGCCGGGACGCTCTGCTGCTAGGCGCTCAGCTGGCCTCTCGTCGGCGGATGATGATGCCCCTCCTACGCAACCTGGGAAAGCGGCCGCAGCTGGCGACGACTCGATGGAACAGGATCCGCCTCCTGCCGGTTGTAGCGTTGTTCCCTCGAAACCTGGCCCTCCGCGGCCGTCGAGGTGACCAGCTCTTCACCCGTTTTTCTTCCTTTTTTCTGACTAGAGATGGCTTTGTTACATTGGAACATAAGAGGTATTCTATCTAATCGGGAGGAATTAAAACTGCTCCGCTCGTCCTTGGTCCCCAGGAAACCAAGTTGCGCCCAACTGACCGTATTGCTTTTACCCACTATACCTCAGAGCGGTCTGACCTCACCCCTGTGGACGGTATTCCAGCTCATGGTGGGGCCATGTTGCTCATTTAGGACGATGTCTATTACCATCCCATCCCATTGACCACCCCCTCCAAGCAATAGCTGTCTGTATTACTCTTTCTGCCTTTACTTTTTCTGTTTGTACCATCTACACTCCGTCATCTGCAGTTAGTCGGGCTGACATGATGCACCTGATTGTTCAGCTTCCTCCGCCGTTTTTATTGTTTGGCGACTTCAATGCCCATCATCCCCTTTGGGGTTGACCTGCATCCTGTCAGAGAGGCTCCCTCTTGGTGGATGTTTTCAACCATATGTCTTGTCTGCCTCAATACTGGCACCCCGACTTTCCTCTCGGACTCTACTCATACCTACTCCCACTTGGACCTCTCGATCTGTTCTACCGCTCTTGCCTGTCGGTTCGAGTGGTATGTCCTTTCTGACACCTATTCGAGCGACCACTTCCCCTGTGTCGTTCGTCTCCTGCACCACACCCCATCCCCACATCCTTCGCGCTGGAACATACCGAAAGCTGACTGGGGCCTTTACTCCTCCCTGGCGACCTTTCCGGACCACGATTTTCTCAGTTGTGACAGTCAGGTCGAATACCTCACGGCTGTTATCATCAATGCTGCCGAACGTTCCATTCCTCGTACTACCTCATCTTCACGTCGCGTTTCCGTCCCCTGGTGGAATGAGGCTTGTAGAGACGCTATCCGTGCTTGCCGACGTGCTTTACGCACCTTTCGCCGCCATCCTACGTTGGCGAATTGTATTGGATGCAAAAGACTCAGAGCGCAATGCCGTAGAGTCATCAAAGACAGCAAAAAAGCTTGTTGGGCCTCTTTCACCAGCTCCTTTAACAGTTTTACTCCCTCTTCTGTCGTCTGGGGTGGCCTGCGCCGGCTGTCGGGCATTAAGGCCCACTCCTCGGTACCTGGCCTGACTTCAGGTAATGAGGTCCTTGTTGATCCTGTGGCTGTCTCCAACGCCTTCAGCCGCTTTTTCGCGGAGGTTTCAAGCTCCGCCCATTACCACCCTGCCTTCCTTCCCAGGAAACAGGCAGAAGAGGCTCGGCGACCTTCCTTCCACTCGCTGAATCTGGAAAATTATAATGCCCCCTTTACTATGCGGGAACTCGAACGTGCACTTGCACTGTACTGGTCCTCTGTTCCGGGGCCAGATGCCATTCACGTTCAGATGCTGGCACACCTTTCTCCGGCAGGCAAAAGCTTCCTTCTTCGTACCTAAAATCGCGTCTGGACCTAAGGTCAAGTCCCCATGCGTTGGCGTGACGCCATCGTTGTTCCTATACCCAAACCCGGGAAGGATACACCTTCCTTCTAGTTACCGCCCCATTTCTCTTAAAAGCTGTGTCTGTAAGGTGATGGAGTGCATGGTTAACGCTCGGTTAGTTTGGATTCTTGAATCTCGACAGCTACTTACCAATGTTCAATGCGGCTTTCGTCGCCGCCGCTCCGCTGTTGACCACCTTGTGACCTTGTCGACATTCATCATGAACAACTTTTTGCGAAAGCGTCAAACGGTAGCAGTCTTCTTCGATTTGGAGAAGGCTTACGATACCTGTTGGAGAGGAAGTATCCTCCGCACTATGCACAGGTGGGGTCTGTGCGGTCGCCTGCCCCTTTTTATTGATTCCTTTTTAACAGATCGAAAGTTTAGGGTACTTGTGGGTTCCGTATTGTCCGACGTCTTCCTCCAGGAGAACGGAGTGCCTCAGGGCTCCGTCTTGAGCGTAGCCCTTTTTGCCATAGCGATCAATCCAATTAGGGATTGCATTCCACCTAATGTCTCAGGCTCTCTTTTTGTCGATGACTTCGCGATCTACTGCAGTGCCCAGAGAACATGCCTCCTGGAGCGCTGCCTTCAGCGTTGTCTAGACAGCCTATAATCATGGAGTGTGGCAAATGGCTTCCGGTTCCCTGAAGGGAAGACGGTTTGCATCAACTTTTGGCTATATAATGCGTTCCTTCCTCCATCCTTACATCTCGGTCCCGTTGTTCTCCCCTTCGTGGAAACAACTAAGTTTCTAGGACTCACACTGGACAGGAAACTTTGTTGGTCTCCGCACGTCTCTTATATGGCTACCCATTGTACACGTCCCCTTAATGTCCTCAGAGTTCTTAGTGGTTCATCTTGGGGAGCGGATCACACTGTCCTGCTTCGCTTGTATCGGTCCATAGTCCGATCAAAGCTGGATTATGGGAGCCTCGTCTATTCGTCTGCTCGGCCATCCCTCTTACGCCGTCTCAACTCCATCCACCATCGGGGGTTACGTCTTGCGACCGGAGCCTTTTACACTAGTCCTGTCGAGTGTCTTTATGCTGAAGCTGCCGAATTACCATTGACCTACCGGCGCGACGTACTGCTGTGTCGGTATGCCTGCCGGCTGTTTATGCCCGACCACCCCTTTTACGAGTCCTCCTTCGCCGATTCTCTCGACCGTCAGTATGGGTTGTATGTGTCTGCCCTGCTGCCCCCTGGAGTCCGCTTTCGTCGCCTGATTCGACAATTGGATTTTGCCCTCCCTACCACCTTCAGAGAGGGTGAGAGCCCGACACCACCTTGGCTCCAGGCTCCAGTTCATATTTATCTCGACCTCAGCTCGCTCCCGAAGGAGGGTACTCCGGCTGCAGTGTATTGCTCACGGTTTGTCGAACTTCGTGCGCGACTTGGCAGTCACACCTTTATTTACACTGATGGCTCCAAAACGGACGATGGTGTCGGCTGTGCCTTTGTCGTCGGGGCCGTCGCCATTAAATACCGGCTCCTCGACCAATGTTCCAGCTTTACGGCCGAGCTTTTTGCTCTACATCAGGCCGTTCAGTATGCCCGCCGCCACCGCCATTCATCGTATGTACTCTGCTCTGATTCACTCAGTGCTCTTCAGAGCCTTGGAGCTCCATATTCGGTCCATCCCTTGGTGCAACGGATTCAGCAGTCCCTCTATTCTTTGGCTGCAGATGGCTCTCCTGTCACCTTTCTGTGGGTTCCCGGCCATGTGGGAGTGCCTGGGAATGAGGCTGCTGATGCTGCAGCTAAGGCTGCAGTCCTCCTGCCTCGGCCAGCCTCCCATTGTGTCCCGTCATCTGACGTTAGTGGGGTTGTTTGTAAGAGGCTTGTGTCGTTGTGGTGGGATACTTGGTCGTCACTTCAAGGAAACAAGCTCCGGGCAGTAAAACCGTTCCCAACTGTTTGGACAACCTCCCGACCATCTCGGCGAGAAGGTCCTTCTGACCAGGTTGCGGATTGGGCATTGCCGGTTTAGCCACCGCTACCTGCTCTCCAGTGACCCAGCCCTGCAGTGCCCTTGTGGTCATGCATTAACAGTGCGCCATGTTTTATTGTCGTGTCCCTGTTTTAGTCAATCTCGTGTTGTCCTGTCTCTGCCATCTACTTTACACGATATTTTAGCTGATGACGCTCGAGCAGCTGCTCGTGTTCTTCGTTTTATTACTTTGACTGGCTTGTCAACAGACATCTAACTCTTTCACTTCTTTTATCTGCCTCTTTGTACGGACTTTCTGGTGTCCCCCCCCCCCCGCCCCCCTCCGCTTGAGTTTTACTAGATTCTATGTGCTCTAACAATTGTGACTGGGCGCTAATGACCTCAGTAGTTGAGCGCCCTTAAACCCAAAAAAAAAAAAAAAAAAAAAAAAAAACCTTCGCGAATTTATGGCAGAGCGCACATTTAAAGTGCGGGTGAACACTACTCTCTCCCGTACTTTCTCCCAAGAAAACGGGGTACCCCTGGGCTCCGTGCTAAGTGTTGTACTATTTGCCATTGCCATAAATCCAATTATGGATTGTCTCCTTCCTGATGTCTCGGGCTCCCTCTTTGTGGACGATTTTGCGATCTACTACAGCTCTCAACGGACCAGCCTTCTTGAACGACGTCATCAAGGCTGTCTCGATCACCTCCACTCTTGGAGTATCGCAACAGGCTTTCGCTTTTTCCCAGTAAGACCGTTTGTGTAAATTTTTGGCGTCGTATGGAGTTTCTTCCACCTTCCTTACGTCTAGGACCTGTCAACCTTCCGTTTTCGGACGTCGCTAAATTCTTGGTTCTTACGTTTGACAGAAAACTGTGCTGGTCCTCCCTCGCTTCCTATCTTTCGGCTCACTGACTGTGATCCCTCAATACCCTCAGTGTCCTGAATGTTACCCCCTGGGGAGCGGACCGAGTGATCCTTCTCCACCTCTATCGCGCCTTAGTGCGCCCGAAATTGGACTATGGAAGCATAGTCTACTCCTCTGCTCGGCCTTCTTCGGCGTCTCGACTCTATCCACCACTGTGGATTACGTTTAGTGTCTGGAGCTTTACACCAGCCCTGTGGAAAGCCTTTATGCTGAGACTGCTGAACCTCCGCTGTCCAATCGGCGAGCAGTCCTTCTGAGTCGTTATGCTCGCCATCTGTCTTCCATGCCTGCTAATCCAGCCCATGACATTTTTTTCGACGCCTCCTTTGATGTAGGGTATGCAGGCCGCCCCTCCTCCCTACTACCACCGGGAGTCCTCTTCCGTCAACTGCTCCATTCTCTTTCCTTCCGCTTTCCTAAAACCTTGACAACTTGGGGTACAGCACCGCCTTGGCTCCGTCCCAGGATCTGCCTGCTCCGTGACCTTTGTCGATTTCCCAAGGAGTGTGCTCCCTGCCGCCGTTGGATAAGCAGCTGCAGCAGCAAGTCGTATGCTCCTAGTTCACTCGTTACATAGTTTAATTCTTAATTTCTTTGCGTGTTTTTGGTACTTGCATTGTTTAATTCATAAATTTCGGGCGTATTATAGTATTTGAGAGTTGTAGCATCGCGTTTTAGTACCTGAGTAGTGTAAAATCGCGTATTCTCCTTCCGCCGCCGAGCAGTGTGCCAGCAGTGCGCAAGTAGCAGCATTACTGCATTTACTAGGCAATCTTGTATTTTAATAACCGTTTAAATTTTGTAGATTTGTTTGCGCTCTCTGTAGATTAGTTAAGAAGTTCTTTGCACAACAGTTTTTAGCGTGGATACGGACTGCAACTGCTGTGTTCGGATGCAGACTGAGTTGGCATCCCTTCGCTCCCAGCTTCAGGCAGTGTTGGCTTCGGTCACACAGCTTGAGGCTGTTGCCAATGGGCATCACTGTGGGGGTCCGGATGGGGGTTTGTCGGGGACGGCCAGCTCGTCCCACGCATCCCCCGATCGGACTAAGACTGTGGTTGCCCGGGATACTGTCCGCATTGAGGCTGATCCCTCACCTGTGGTAGAGTGGGAGGTCGTCTCAAGGTGTGGTAGGGGGCGAAAGACATTCCGGAGGGCTGAACGGAAGGCCTCTCCCGTTTGTCTGACGAACCGGTTTCCCCCCAGGGGGTCCACATCTCTTTTGTGGATACGTGCGTGGCGAGCACGGGGCCCCGGGCCATTGCAGCCTTCTTTCTCTCCCGGGCTGCATTTCCTTTTCCTTCCCCTCCTTTCCCCTCCATGCTCCTTTCCCCTCGCCCTCTCCTCTCCCTCTCTTGGTGTCCTTGCTTATGTTGGCCCCGCTATCCTCCTGGTTCTGTTGGTTTTACTCTCTGGCTTTGTTGCGTACTTATCTCCTCCTTTTGGCATTCCTTGGTCCCCCTCTGGGGTTTGACCTCCATTCCAAAATTTCTCTTCCGTAGTGTGAGCCATTTGGGGAAGAGCACCTTACCTAGTGTCTCCGACGTGCGCCCTCCTAGTACATTCGACCTTTTCTTTCACGTCGTGGTCTGATGCTAGGGTGCATAGCCAGCACGGTAGCCAGCCCGTGTGGTGGGGTCGCTATGTACCCTTTTGGTTGAGCCCCCTGAACACACAGGGATCACACTTCTGATACCTGAGCTGTGACCTCCTCATGCATGCCTTGGAGTGGTAGCTCGTCATCCTGGAGCATCGGAACTCCCGGCAATGGCCGCCGTGCCAGACGGCCCTTGCTGTGGCTGGGTGGCGCCCGTGAGGAGAGCCCCTGATCGGAGTGGGTGGTATCAGGGCGGACGCTATGCAGATGAAACGCATAAGGGTCCAAAACTCTGGCCGTTCTGCGGCCGTCTCTCTGCGTGGTACTGATTCCTCAAGTGCTGCTTCTCTTGCCCCTTCGGCCTTCCCTTCCATGGCTACCCCCTGGGAAGAGGGTCAGGCCCGTCGTCTAGGGGCAAAACCTTTCCCCCGTTATCTAGTTTGCACCAGGACTGATGGAGATACTTTCACCAGTGTCAAGCCTTTATTCTTTGTGGAACACATTGAAGACAAGTTTGGCGAAGTGGACTCCCTGAGCAAGATGCGGTCGGGTTCGTTGCTGATTAAAACTACTTCAGCTGCCCAATCTGCGGCCCTTCGTGCCTGTACCCATCTTGGCACAATTCCTGTGTCTATTACCCCTCACCAGTCTCTAAATATGGTACAAGGTGTGATTTTCCACAGGGACCTCATCCTTCAAACTGATGAGGAACTTAGGGACAATCTCGCACGGCGGGGTGTTCACTTTGTTCGGCGTGTTCAGAAGGGTCCTAAAGATAACCGTATTGATACTGGTGCCTTTATCCTGGCCTTTGAAGGGGATACCCTTCCTGAGAAAGTTAACATTATGGTCTATCGCTGTGATGTGAAGCCGTACATCCCACCTCCTATGCGGTGTTTTAAGTGCTTGCGTTTTGGCCACATGTCTTCTCGCTGTTCCCAGGACCCTCTCTGTGGTGACTGTGGACGTCCACTCCATGAGGGGAGTCCCTGTGTTCCCCCTCCTGTATGTGTAAATTGTCGTTGTAGTCATTCTCCACGTTCACCAGATTGCCCAGTTTATAAGAAAGAAAAAAAGATCCAAGAGTATAAGTCCCTCGATCGTTTAAGCTACACAGAGGCCCGTAAGAAATATGCACGACTGCACCCTGTGTCTATGACATCAAGTTACGCCTTGGTTACATCTTCCCCCCTTCCCCCCCCTTCCTTACCCCCATCCCGGACCCCACTCCTCCCCCCCTCCCCTGCGGCTCCCACACCTTCTCCTCTGGGTGCTGCTCCCCCTCCCCAGCCGGAGAAGTGTCCCACTCCTTCGGCGTCTGCCGGTCAAGGGCGCCTCTCCCGGGATGCCCCTTCCCGGCACCTTCCAGGTCAAAGGTCTGCTGCCGCGCGGCGACCGCGAGAGCGGTCTGTCGGCCCCCAGGTCGCCCGGTCTCTTTCTGTTCCTGATCTTGCTGCAGCTGGCTCCTTTATGCCACACAGCCCTCCTCGATCTCAGCCTGAAAAGAAGAAGAAACATAAGTCCCGGGACAAAGAGCCTCTGGTGTCCCCGGAGGTCCCTTCCCCGACTTCACAACTGGATTCTGACCTGTCGTTTATGGATGTCGCCCCCTCCTTGTCTGTGACGGGTGGGGACCCGGCAGTATGACTGGATTTAGCGTGTTCAGCCCTCATTTAAACCATCGTTCTGTGGTTCTCCAATGGAATTGTAATGGCTACTATCGACACCTTCCGGAATTGAAATCCCTTCTTTCGTCCTACTCTGCAGCTTGTGTGGTTCTCCAGGAATCACATTTTACTGATGCTCACTCACCGACCCTCCGTGGGTTCCGTGTTTTCTGTCACAATCGGGTCGGACCCTTGCGGGCTTCTGGTGGCGTTTGTACGTTGGTCCGTACCGACATTGCTTGCACGTGGATTCCTCTCCAAACTACATTGGAAGCGGTTGCTGTTAGGGTCCACTTAGACTCTGCAGTCACCGTTTGCAATCTTTATCTCCCTCCTGACAGGGCTCTTACACCTGCTGCCTTAACCACCCTTCTTCAGCAACTTCCTCCTCCCTTCCTCCTCCTTGGGGATTTTAATGCTCATCATCCTTTGTGGGGCAGTGCCTTTCCATCTAGACGAGGTCTTCTTATAGACCAATTTATTGCAGACCACGACCTGTGCCTTCTTAATGATGGCTCCCCTACTCATTTCAGTGCTGGTCATGGTACCTTTTCTGCCATTGATCTTTCTCTTTCTTCTCCCTCTCTCCTCCCTTCATTACACTGGTCGCCACACGACGACCTTTGTGATAGTGACCATTTCCCGTTGATTCTCACGCTCCCTTCGCGCTCCGCGATGGACAGGTTACCTCGTTGGTCTTTCCACCGCGCCGATTGGCCTCTATACACTGCACAGGTCGAGTTTTCTCCCTCTTTGTCGGGTTGTATTGATGACGTCCTACGTGACGTGTCTGACGCGATTGTTCGCGCTGCTAACGTTGCTGTCCCGCGCTCATCTGGACTATTTCGTCACCGGCAAGTCCCGTGGTGGAGTCCGACCATTGCCATTGCCATCCGTGACCGCCGTCGAGCTTTGCAACACTTCAAGAGGCACCCATCTGTAGCCAGCCTTACTACTTTTAAACGCCTTCGCGCTAAAGCCCGTTATTTAATCAAACAGAGCAAGCGGATATGTTGGGAACGATTCTTTTCTTCCCTTGGTTCCACTGTCCGTCACGGGTATGGGCTACACTTCGTTCTCTCCAAGGTTGCCATCGGCAGTCCACCCTACCAGGCCTTCACCTCCCAGATGGCATTTGTACGGACCCATTAGTTATCGCCGAACATCTTGCGACCCATTTTGCAGTGGCATCGGAGTCAGCCTCCTATCCCGCTGCTTTCCTTCATCACAAACAGCAGGCTGAAGCTCTCACCTTATGTTTCACCACTTGTGAGTCAGAATCTTACAACGCACCTTTTACTGAATGGGAATTTCTTTCTGCTCTATCTTCTTCTCATGATACGGCCCCTGGCCCAGATTCCATTCATAACCAACTGCTTCAACATCTCAGTGCTCCACAACGGCAACATCTTCTTCGGGTGTTTAACCGTATCTGGCTCCAGGGTGACTTCCCTTCTCAGTGGAGGGATAGCATTGTGGTTCCTGTCCTTAAGCCTGGTAAGAACCCCCTATCTGTTGACAGCTATCGGCCAATTAGTTTGACCAATGTTGTTTGTAAGTTACTTGAACGGATGGTAGCCCGTCGGCTCACTTGGGTCCTCGAATCTCGGGATCTATTGTCCCCTTACCAGTGTGGCTTTCGAGAGGGACGATCTCCAATCGATCATTTACTTCGCTTGGAATCCGCAGTTCGGCAGGCTTTTTCCCAGCGCCGCCATTTGGTTGCAGTGTTTTTTGACCTTCGCAAGGCCTATGACACGGCCTGGCGCTATCACATCTTACTAACCCTTCATCAGTGGGGTCTTCGGGGCCCACTCCCGAATTTTATCCGCCAGTTCCTGATCCATCGGTCATTCCGAGTTAGAGTTGGTACTGCTTTTAGTTCTCCACGGACCCAGGAGACGGGCATCCCACAGGGTTCTGTCTTGAGCGTCCTTCTTTTCCTCATTGCTATCAATGGACTTGTGGCCTCTGTCGGTCCCTTGGTCGCCCCTGCCCTGTATGTGGATGATTTCTGCATTTGGGTTAGTTCCTCCTCGATGGCATCTGCAGAACGGCAGCTCCAGGTGGCTATACGGCGTGCCTCTGCATGGACCCTCTCACACGGGTTTCAATTCTCTCCTTTAAAATCGCGGGTGGTCCACTTCTGTCGCCGTACTACGGTCCACCCTGATCCAGAGCTCTATCTCGCTGCACAACGATTGCCTGTGGTTTCACAGTTTCGTTTCCTGGGTCTTCTTTTCGACAACAAGCTCACTTGGTTGCCCCATATCAGACTCCTGAAGGTAGGATGTTTACGTAAACTCAATGTCCTTCGCTTCCTTGCCCACTCCTCTTGGGGTGCGGACCGTTCTCTCCTCCTCCGTCTTTATCGTGCTCTAGTTCTGTCTCGTTTGGACTATGGTTGTCAAGTTTATGGTTCAGCTGCTCCTTCCACACTGCACGTGCTGGATCCAGTCCACCATCGTGGTATCCGTTTGGCCACCGGTGCCTTCCCTACTAGCCCTGTTGATAGTCTCCTGGTTGAAGCTGGGATCCCACCCCTTTCTGTTCGGCGGTCCCAGCTTCTGGTGTCTTATGCCCTCACTATCCGTTCTTCTCCCTCTCATCCTTCCTATTCTATCCTGTTCCCAGACCATGGACGTCGCCCACCCGACTCCCGCCCTCGGGCGGGTTTACCGGTTGGGCTGCGCCTTGCGTCTCTTTACCGTGATTTTCAACTTCCTTCTTTGTCCTGTCTTCCTCGCTCCCTCCCCTCCACCCCTCCTTGGTTAGTTCTTCGGCCTCGAATTCGGATGGATCTCCGCCGCGGTCCGAAAGATTCCATCCCCCCGGTGGTGTTTCGTTCCTTTTTCCGCAAAATTTTATGGGAGTTTCGGGATGCTGTTGTTTTTTACACTGATGGCTCTAAATCTGCTGATCATGTTGGGTATGCCTTCACGTCCTCTGTTGGAACGGAAAATCATCTGCTGCCACCTACATGTGGGGTGTTTACTGCGGAATTGATGGCAATTTCCCGGGCCCTTACCTTTATTAAACAATCCCAACACAACCGCGTTTTGTTATGTACGGACTCGATGAGTGGCCTTCTTGCTATTGACCGGTGTTTTTCGCGCCATCCCTTGGTCTCTGCCATCCATGACCATCTCGCTGATATTCACCGTGCTGCTTGTTCCATTGACTTCCTATGGGTCCCTGGCCATGTGGGTATCCCGGGAAATGAGCTCGCTGATCGTTTGGCTGGGGGAGCAGTTACTTACCCCCCGTTTCCTGTAACCCCTCCTGCAGCGGATTTACGGCTTCACATCAAATCCCACTTCGCGCAGTCATGGGCCAATTCTTGGGAGGCTACTCCACTGTCTAATAAACTTCGTGCAATTAAGGTGACACCAGGCCCATGGCGTTCTTCCTATCGCCTCTCCCAAAAGGACTCGACCACACTGTGTCGTCTCCGCATTGGTCATACCAGGCTGACCCATGGTTTTCTTTTGCGTGATGAGCCACCCCCGATATGTGGTTGTGGAGCCTTCCAGTCAGTGGCCCACATTTTGGTTGAATGCCCCCTTTTGGCTCTGCGTACTAAGTACAGACTCCCCCACACTTTACCTTTGATGTTGGCTGACGATTCCCGGATGGTCTCTCTGGTTCTCGGTTTCCTCCAGGAGAGTGGTTTTTATTCTCAGTTTTAAGGTTTTTAATCTCTCTGGTGTTGGGGCAGGGCGGTGAGTGTTTGGGTGTCTCCCACTGTAGGCAGTGTTTAGAGATTCCCGATTCACCTCCCTGACGGGAATCCTCTTTTCTTCCCCTTTTACTCTTTTTACCCTTTTTTAAGGCTTGGTTAGTCTTTTTATTCCCATACGTATTTTCTGCATTATAGCAGTTGTACCTTTTAAGTCACAGGTGGTCTTGCCTATGCTGCTTCAGCATAGTGTTGGGTTCGTTCTCTTGCCGACTTCCCTCATTTGTTTTTACCAATGACAACGTGACTGCCCTTTACGTTTTTTCCCTTTTTCCGTTTTATTGTTCTGACTTTTCTGAGATGTCCCGTTAGCAGAATGGAGTATATTTGAAACAAGGGACTGATGACCTCGCTGTTTGGTCCCTTAAACCTCAAACAACCAACCAACCAACGAACCGGTTTCAGGCTCTGTCTCAGGCTGATACTCATCTTCGGCCTGACATGGCTTCTTGTCCTGTTCCAGAGGTTGCCCCTCAGTCTGCAAGATCCGGGTGGTCGCAGAGAGTGGGCTTACTGGTAGTTGGGAGCTCCAACGTCAGGCGCATAATGGGGCCCCTTAGGGAAATGGCAGCAAGAGAGGGGAAGAAAACCAATGTGCACTCCATGTGCATACCGGGGGGAGTCATTCCAGATGTGGAAAGGGTCCTTCCGGATGCCATGAAGGGTACAGGGTGCACCCATCTGCAGGTGGTCGCTCATGTCGGCACCAATGATGTGTGTCGCTATGGATCGGAGGAAATCCTCTCTGGCTTCCGGCGGCTATCTGATTTGGTGAAGACTGCCAGTCTCGCTAGCGGGATGAAAGCAGAACTCACCATCTGCAGCATCGTCGACAGGACTGACTGCGGACCTTTGGTACAGAGCCCAGTGGAGGGTCTGAATCAGAGGCTGAGACGGTTCTTCGACAATGTGGGCTTGCAGATTCCTAGACTTGCGCGATAGGGTGGTGGGGTTTCGGGTTCCGCTGGATAGGTCAGGAGTCCACTACACGCAACAAGCAGCTACACGGGTAGCAGGGGTTGTGTGGGGTGGGCTGGGTGGTTTTTTAGGTTAGATGGCCTTGGCCAAGTACAGAAAGGGCAACAGCCTCAACGGGTGCGGGGCAAAGTCAGGACATGCGGGGACCAAGCAGCAATCGGTATTGTAATTGTCAACTATCGAAGCTGCGTTGGTAAAGTACCGGAACTTCAAGCGCTGATAGAAAGCACCAAAGCTGAAATCGTTATAGGTACAGAAAGCTGGCTGAAGCCAGAGATAAATTCTGCCGAAATTTTTACAAAGGTACAGACGGTGTTTAGAAAGGATAGATTGCAAGCAACCGGTGGTGGGGTGTTCGTTGCTGTTAGTAGTAGTTTATCCTGTAGTGAAGTAGAAGTGGATAGTTCCTGTGAATTATTATGGGTGGAGGTTACACTCAACAACCGAGCTAGGTTCATAATTGGCTCCTTTTACCGACCTCCCGACTCAGCAGCATTAGTGGCAGAACTGAGAGAAAATTTGGAATACAAATTTTCTCAGCATGTTATAGTCTTAGGTGGAGATTTCAATTTACCAGATATAGACTGGGACACTCAGATGTTTAGGACGGGTGGTAGGGACAGAGCATCGAGTGACATACTGAGTGCACTATCCGAAAATTACCTCGAGCAATTAAACAGAGAATCGACTCGTGGAGATACCATCTTGGACCTACTGATAACAAACAGACCCGAACTTTTCGACTCTGTGAGTGCAGAACAGGGAATCAGTGATCATAAGGCCGTTTCAGCATCCCTGAATATGGAAGTTAATAGGAATATAAAAAAAGGGAGGAAGGTTTATCTGTTTAGCAAGAGTAATAGAAGGCAGATTTCAGGCTACCTAACAGATCAAAACGAAAATTTCTGTTCCGACACTGACAATGTTGAGTGTTTATGGAAAAAGTTCAAGGCAATTGTAAAATGCGTTTTAGACAGGTACGTGCCGAGTAAAACAGTGAGGGACGGGAAAAACCCACCGTGGTACAACAACAAAGTTCGGAAACTACTGCGAAAGCAAAGAGAGCTTCACTCCAAGTTTAAATGCAGGCAAAACCTCTCAGACAAACAGAAGCTAAGCGATGTCAAAGTTAGCGTAAGGAGGGCTATGCGAGAAGCGTTCAGTGAATTCGAAAGTAAAATTCCATGTACAGACTTGACAGAAAATCCTAGGAAGTTCTGGTCTTACGTTAAATCAGTAAGTGGCTCGAAACAGCATATCCAGACACTCCGGGATGATGATGGCATTGAAACAGAGGATGACACGCGTAAAGCTGAAATACTAAACACCTTTTTCCAAAGCTGTTTCACAGAGGAAGGCCGCACTGCAGTTCCTTCTCTAAATCCTCGCACAAACGAAAAAATGGCTGACATCGAAATAAGTGTCCAAGGAATAGAAAAGCAACTGGAATCACTCAACAGAGGAAAGTCTACTGGACCTGACGGGATACCAATTCGACTCTACAGAGTACGCGAAAGAACTTGCCCCCCTTCTAACATCCGTGTACCGCAAGTCTCTAGAGGAACGGAAGGTTCCAAATGATTGGAAAAGAGCACAGGTAGTCCCAGTCTTCAAGAAGGGTCGTCGAGCAGATGCGCAAAACTATAGACCTATATCTCTGACGTCGATCTGTTGTAGAATTTTAGAACATGTTTTTTGCTCGAGTATCATGTCGTTTTTGGAAACCCAGAATATACTCTGTAGGAATCAACATGGATTCCGTAAACAGCGATCGTGAGAGACCCAACTCGCTTTATTTGTTCACGAGACCCAGAAAATATTAGATACCGGCTCCCAGGTAGATGCTATTTTTCTTGACTTCCGCAAGGCGTTCGATACAGTTCCGCACTGTCGCCTGATAAAGTAAGAGCCTACGGAATATCAGACCAGCTGTGTGGCTGGATTGAAGAGTTTTTAGCAAACAGAACACAGCATGTTATCAATGGAGAGACGTCTACAGACTTTAAAGTAACCTCTGGCGTGCCACATGGGAGTGTTATGGGACCATTGCTTTTCACAATATATGTAAATGACCTAGTAGATAGTGTCGGAAGTTCCATGCGGCTTTTCGCGGATGATGCTGTAGTATACAGAGAAGTTGCAGCATTAGAAAATTGTAGCGAAATGCAGGAAGATCTGCAGCGGATAGGCACTTGCTGCAGGGAGTGGAAACTGTCCCTTAACATAGACAAATGTAATGTATTGCGAATACATAGAAAGAAGGATCCTTTATTGTATGATTATATGATAGCGGAACAAACACTGGTAGCAGTTACTTCTGTAAAATATCTGGGAGTATACGTGCGGAACGATTTGAAGTGGAATGATCATATAAAATTAATTGTTGGTAAGGCGCGTACCAGGTTGAGATTTATTGGTAGAGTCCTTAGAAAATGTAGTCCATCAACAAAGGGGGTGGCTTACAAAACACTCGTTCGACCTATACTTGAGTATTGCTCATCAGTGTGGGATCCGTACCAGATCCGGTTGACGGAGGACATAGAGAAGATCCGAAGAGGAGCGGCGCGTTTCGTCACAGGGTTATTTGGTAACCGTGATAGCGTTACGGAGATGTTTAATAAACTCAAGTGGCAGACTCTGCAAGAGAGGCGCTCTGCATCGCGGTGTAGCTTGCTCGCCAGGTTTCGAGAGGGTGCGTTTCTGGATGAGGTATCGAGTATATTGCTTCCCCCTACTTATACTTCCCGAGGAGATCACGAATGTAGAATTAGAGAGATTAGAGCGCGCACGGAGGCTTTCAGACAGTCGTTCTTCCCGCGAACCATACGCGACTGGAACAGGAAAGGGAGGTAATGACAGTGGCACGTAGGGTGCCCTCCGCCACACACCGTTGGGTGGCTTGCGGAGTATAAATGTAGATGTAGATGTAGGATGGTACCCGCTTCACTTGTTCATCGTCGGGCATTTGCTGCTCTATGTGCACAAATGACGGAAGCCACATTTATTTACACAGATGGCTCGAAAACATCGTTAGGTGTAGGGAGTGCCTATATTGTTGGCGCCACCCCAAATCACTTTCGGCTTCCCGACCAGTGTTCGGTTTATACTGCGGAGCTTTACGCTGTTCTCAAGGCTGTCCACTACATCCGCCGCCATCAGCGGATACAATACGTTATCTGCTCAGATTCTCTCAGCTCTCTCCTCAGTCTCAAAGCTCTTTACCCTGTGCACACTCTGGTCCACCGGATTCAGGACTGTCTGTGCTTGCTCCACCTGGGGGGCGTCTCGGTGGCGTTCCTCTGGCTCCCGGGACACGTTGGTATCTGTGGAAATGAGGCGGCCGATACAGCAGCCAAGGCTGCAGTCTCTCTCCTTCGGCCAGCTATTCAATCGATTCCCTTCGCCGATCTACGGAGCGTTTTATGTCGTCGTGTTGGTTTTTTATGGCACGCACATTGGTCGACACTTCACCATAATAAATTGTGGGACGTGAAAGCTCTTCCTTGTGCTTGGATCTCTTCCTCCCGAACGCGTCGTCGGGAGGAGGTAATTTTAACTAGACTCCGGATAGGGCACTGTCTTTTTAGCCATCGACATCTTTTAAGCGGCAATCCTCCTCCACTCTGTCCCCACTGCTCTCAGCTGTGGATGGTAAGACACCTTTTAGTTGAGTGCCCCTATTTTACTCCGTTACGCGCCCGTCTACAGCTGTCGCCTGACATATCGTCCATTTTAGCAGATGACACGCGCTCGGCCGATCGCGTTCTCGAGTTTATTAGTGCCAGTGAAATGACGTAAGTCATTTGAAGCTCTTTTTGGGGACAACCAACCCTCTTCTATAGTGGTTTAAGCTTTCTATTTCTAGTTTCTCGAATTTTTTGAGTTTCGTTCCCATTTCTGCCTGGGTGCAGGGATGCCTGCTTAGATGGGCTTTGAACAAGGCACTCAACAACTTTCACCTCTGGTGTCACCGCTGAATCTCCCCCACACAATAACATCGATGTGATGGTTGAGCAAGTGAGTAGCACAGTTGTTTCTGCTGCAGAAAACGCGATCCCTCTCTCTTTAGGTTGCCCAAGGCGTAAGGCAGTCCCATGGTCGGCGGAAGTCGCTGAAGCAATTAAAGTTAGTCGGTGAGCTCTACAGTGGCATAAGCGGCACCCTTCTCTGGAGCATCTCATGGCTTCTAAACGGCTTCGCGCCCGTGCTCGCAACCTTATCGAACAACGGAAGGAGCGCTTTGCCGGGATGGCTTTCCCGGGAGATCAGTATTGTTTGTAGCCCAGTGCCAGTTTTCTCGCAACCTCGCCAGAGTAACCTGGCGTGGAAGATTAATGTCCTGTAAATTGGAGAGAGGCGAGTTCAGGATATAAGGAAACATTAAACAGCTAGGTGCAGTGCCTGTGGACTCATGTGTGACAATTGAAGGCTTCGTTTAGCCAGGGTAAGGTAGCATCCCAACGCATAGGTGTTCGTGAATGATAAATCCAGAGAGAGTGGCCTTCAAATTCCGACTAACCCGCTCTGTGAAGGACGCCTTTGGGTAATAGGGAGTAGTTGTGATGTGTTTGATCCCATTAGCAAAGCAAAACCCTTTGAACACCTTAGATAAGAAGGCGGGAGCATTGTCACTGACTAATCTTTTCGGAGGCCCAAACCAGTAGACGATCCTAGACAGCTGTTGCACTGTATTTTCGGCAGTAACACCACGAGTGGGCAGAAGCCACGTGAAATGGGTGAAGGCTTAAATAGCAACCAGTATGTACCTGTTCACTCTTCTAATATGGGGCAGAGGGCCGATGTAATAAAAATCTGATCCAGGGGGTACTCCTCCTTACCTGATTGTAACAACCCTTTGCACTGCCCCGCATCCGGTCTGGCATGCTTACATTAAACAGTCACCTTGAAATTGCCTACTGTCCCTGTAGAGCTTGGGCCAAAACATACATTTGCGAACGTGGTTCAGAGTTTATAGAATTCTAAAGGTCACCAAATGGCTGAACTGTGAAAGTACCTAAGCACCATGCCAATTAATTCCTGAGGGGGACTTACCTTAAATTGATCCTGATTCTCCTGTCTACAGAGAAGCCCCTTTCGAAGACAATAACTTGGGACAACCTCTCCATCAGCCATTTGTTGCCTGGTGGATCTTCAGCCTGTTTGGCGGCTAGGTCACAGAATAGCCCAGGACATATGGACAGAAGAAAATTGGTCTCGAGGCTAGGTTCTATCGATTCCTCATCTTCTGGGGAATGGCCTGAAAACATAATGCAGAGTGTCGGCTACTTCATTCTAAATCCCTCTAATATGGCGAACTTTGAACGGAATGCAGAGATGGGAACGGCCCAGCACATGATGCACCTGGTCTTGCGGGGTCGAGCCAATACCCAACTAAGGGCCTGATTATCTGTCTCCAAAACAAATTCCTGGTGCTCGAAATAGAATGTGAATTTTTCCAAAGCAAAGAGGACTGCCAATGCCTCGTACTCAGACAGTGTAGTCCCGCTCTTTGTCATTAAGGCGCTGAGACGCATAGGCAAGTGGGTGCCTTTTGCCCTGTTCTTGCAATAACACTGCGGCAGTGCCGGCATGGGATGCATCCGCCTGGACAATAAAAGGCTGGTTAAAATCTGGTATCGCCAAGACTGGTGGGTTAGCAATTGCCATCTTGAGGGCTTCAAAGGCCTCCTGTTGTTCACCTCCCCAAACAAAGGCAGTATTCTTTTTTCGCAATTGGTTCAAAGGGGCTGCAATCTCTGCAAAACTGGGGATAAATTTCCTGAAGAAATTAGTCATACCGATGAAATGCACAATTGCATGCTTGTCACAAGGGGGCAGAAATTCCCTGATTGACTTCGATCTTTCCTGGTAGATATGCACCCCACTTGCTGAGACGAGATGTCTTAAGGATATATGCAGACGGCAGATGTTAACTTTAGAGGGCTTCACTGTTAGGCCTGTCAAATGCAGTATGTCAGACTAACCTCAGATGTTTGAGATGATCCTCAAGCGAACCACTGAAAATGACTAAATCGTCAAGATATACACACACTTGAATTTGAGGTCCCCGAGCACATTATCAAGAAGCCGAGAAAACACTGCTGCACCAGTCGCCAATCCAAAGGGCACACAATTAAATTGGAACAAATTCCAATTGGTGCAAAATGCAGTGGCTGCCTTAGTTTTCGGTGAGGGAATTTTGTAATAAGCCTGATTAAAGTCCATGACCGTGAAGATGGTGGCACCCCTGAACCAGGTGAAACAATTATGGAGGTCCAGTAAAGGTACTGACTCCAGCATGACCTTCCAGTTTGAGTGGTAATCAACCAAGGCCTGATAGTCACTGTTCTGTCCCTTGGTAACGAGAAAAACAGGTGAAGCATAGGGAGAAGTGAATACCTAACGGCTGCATCCTGTAACATGTGATCGATCTTCTCACATAATATTTTTATGTTGGGTGGGGAAAGATGGTAAGGTGTATGGCACACCAGAACACTTTTGGTCAGCAGTATATAATTAGTCATTCCCAGTCTGGTGGTTAGGACCTGGGGATAATCATCCAACAACCGCTTCACCTGCTGAGCTTGGTCGAGATCTAAATGATACTTCCACCTGCTCTGTGTCCTTGGTCACCGTGTACACCACACTCGCATGATTGCAACTACAAAAGCTAATTTTGCAACTAGGCTGGAACTTGAAATAAAACATCCCTCCTGTATAGTCTAATACCAACTGTGTTGCTGGAATGAAATCACACCCTAGAATGAGATGGGAGTTCAATCTGTCAGCTATCAGTAATGAGATCAGCCTAGAAAACCCTTATGCAGACACCTTAACTCTTACGTCCCCCAAGACAGGCAACTCTTGCCCATTGGCCACAAGACAGCAATACTTGCCAGGATGAAGTTTAGAAAATCAGCACAAATTCCAAAACTCCAGGTACCACAGCTTATCTACCAAACATCAGGAACTCCCGGAATCAAGCAGGCCACAGACCGGCTCATTTCCCATACACACACACACATACGTAAAGGAGGCAGGAAATGGATGATAACCTCACAAACTGGCAGTCACCTGGCCCTTTTCTGGTCAGCTGCCGCCTCACCCTTCCTCCACTCTGGTGTCACATGCACGTTCACAACGCTGCACCTTACATGTTCTGCATAAGGTTTGTCGACACCTGTGGCTCGACGATTTGCGGGGAGTGTGTTTTGGAGACTAAGTTTTGTCTCTGCTCATCAGCGAATTTTAAGGCATCCACTGTATTAATCGGACCTTGGAGTTGTTGGAAACTACCTGGCCTTTCTGACAAAACTAAGTGTGTATGATGTTGCGGGTGGATGCCCTCCAGTATGTGGTTAACGCAATCCTGCTCCGAAACAGTTAACCAGAGGGCGATTACTGCTACATGTATGTGCTCAAAATACTAACTTAAACTTTCATTACTAGCCTGAACTCGCCAGTAAATTTTTTGCTTTAGAGCCACCCTCATACGTCTGGACAACCTATCAATAACCCGCTGTCGAAGTTGCGTCTAAGAACCCTCACCTTGTAAGACTTCTGCCACCAAACTACTAAGCCAGCCTTTTGTCACTGGGTACAAGGTGGCCAACACAAGGGAATTGGAAACATGCAGGGCATCTGCATGTGTCTGCAACTTCACAGTAATCCACAAGAACGACTGAATTTGATCTAAGTTGTCTGTAGTTAGTTCAGTAATCCCTTGTAATAACCCATGGAGAGTGTGGGGTATCTTACAGAACTGATTTGACAACTTCACCTGTGCATCCACTACAGGGTGCGTTTTGTGCATGCTATTATCCAACCCTGCAGTTAGAGTACTCTGTCCAGGAAGATCACCTCCACCGTCCAAAGATAACGCCAGGGCGCGTGAATGCAATGCCTACACTTTGAGCAAATGACTTGCGGATGGGCAGAGTCATGCCTACTGTGGCTAAATTGAGACAAGAGTTGTAATGGGCTAGGTGGGCCTGAATGCGTTAAAACTGTTTAGGAATAGGTGGATCAAACTCAAAAGGGGACATAGTTGCCACTAATTCAGCCAGGGAAGTAGATGGATGAGAAAGAAACACTCTGATAAGTAAAAACGTCCATGGACAAAAACACTGGAGCATTGGCCATGGCACGAAGTTGGGCCGATAAATTGGCTACACTGCCCTCGGTTGACAGGTTGCATCATGCACTAAATGATCATGACGCAAATATGCGATGCCGGGGCAGATTAGACTGGCCATGGCGACAAAGAAGTGCTGAAAGCAACAAGTCCACAATATTAACAAAAGTCAGAAAAGAGACAAAAGAAGCAATATAAGGCGAAGCGTAGCAACTACAAACAGATTAAAGCCGTTGGTGGAAAGAGTGCACTACTACCATTGGTGTGACGATTATACACTCTAACCTTTTATACCAGTAACACAACCAGTCTGTAGTTGCAACACTTCCTTATTGATTACACATACACATGAATTCATCAGCAGTAATAATCAATTAACAAAATTTGCATATCAAGGCCCTATCCAGTTAGTATTTACTTGTGACAACTGCCCCTTTATGTGCTGGTAGCAACCACCAAAATAATAGATGAAACAGATAACCAAATGTTTACAATGTTAGCTATTGCCTTTCTCACTCAGTTTTGCACTTACTGAAAAGGTAAAATTAATTTGATGCTATCTGACCTGAAGGGTACTATTAATTGTTCTGTTTACACTTGGCATTCTACTACTGTGTCCGGAAGAGTCTAGACTTCAAGCAAGGACCGATGACTGTAGCAGTCTGGTCCCTTTAATCCCACAAACCAACCAACTTCATGCAAGCTTAAGGCAAAATGCCAATTTGATGAACATGTGATGGACGCGAGCAAACATTAATCTATTAAAATTTCACACACACGATCCAAATGGTGAACTTTTTACTCAACTTTGTGCAGTAGAAAAACTTCTGCCCAGAACCACCCTCTCGTTGAATGGAATAGAGAAATTGCGCATTAACAGGGTCCAGACGGCCCTGAGTTCAAATCCTGAGATTTCCGTCACACTGCAAGCTTGCAAAAAAATCTAGATACTACGTGAAAAGATGTCAGTCCACACCCAATGACTTAATGTCAACCTTACAAGATAATGTCTTTGCTGAATGGCTGACACCACATAAATCAAACGTGCAGTACCTAACGTGACAAACTTCAGATAGGTATTTGAAATTGCAATAGAAAACTCACTTCAATGGGTCACTAATGCGATAAGCATGGCCCCTATGGCCACAGAACAAAATACCCACAGCCTCTATCTGACCATAAAACACAATATGACTTTTTAGATCATTGCCACTTGCCTTCCATACACACAAATTATTAAGAAACAACTACTAATTGGTAAAACCAGAAAATTCTAAATCTATAACTAAATTAAGAAATGATGTTAAAGTAAACCAGCTACCTTCAGCATGACACTAAGCACCATATCCAAACTTACAAATTTGAGGCACTATTTCTAGCCACTTCAGTAAAATTATTTCATGGCCGTTCCAGAACATAACTCACCTTGCCACCACTGCAGTGAATGTTTTGCTGGTCACTAGCATGAGCAACTGCAACAGTTCTTAAATACACAATAATATTCACTATGTATAGGAGGAACCCACCATGAAAGCTTGGCAATTTTTGTTCATGTGAAATTCATACGCCATCCATCCATATAGCTCTCGAGGTATTAACAAATCCTGGTTGCCACTGGCCAGCCGTGTCAATACAACTTTAATACTTTCTGGCAGCGGGCCATGCTTCTTCATTGCTCCAACTCAACTGGTCCTCATGGCATATGGCTGTGCCACATGACATGGTGTCGCCAACTCCCCACAATTACAACATCGAAAGCATGTCACGTCAGACTAGCCTCATGCGCGGACCCACTCTCCTTGACTTGTGCATGCATGCCACCATAAATAACCTACCTCAAAGATGCAAAGAGAACAATGCACAGGGACAATGATCAAAGATGGAAGTAAGAATAAATATTGTGTGGCATCAGAAACCCACTGGCTCACATACCTTACAAAAGAAGCCACAAAATAAATACCTTACCACATGACAAACAGCAAACCAATAACACCAATAGACACCACAATCTCACAAAAGTTAATTGGTAAGTCACTGAAACCCATATCCATTCTTCAGTCAATTTAAATTCACACTGACCAACGATGCTCAGATGAACCCAATACACCATATAACATGCTGTGACCGTATGTGCACCACCAGAGGACACCACAATGACATCTGGAAACACAACAAACCCTTAAACTCCACACTATCATGTCATCACACACACACACACACACACACACACACACACACACACACACACACACACACACACACACACACACACACACACACACACACACACACACACACACAACTCTTTTAAGTCACAGATCAGAGCTGACAGGTGTGATCGGATACCTCCATTGACTCCAGTTTTATTGTTCTTCATACAGATTGGTCCCAGCAAGAGACAAGAGAATGTTCTTAGTTTCGCTGTTTACTCTAACTAGGTCTTCAGACTGCCTTCCAGAACAATTTACAACTTGTGATGTGGAGTAATATGGCATTATGATGGCCCTGGAGATAATTCAGACGTAATTGTACAAGGTTTCTTCTCTGTTGGCTCACTTACTGCCCTACAAACTCATCACTAAATGTATTCAGTGGACCAGTTGATTCAGCTCATCCATTACTCTTTACACCATTGTGAGGATGTGATCTTTTGCTGGGTACCTGGCCACATTGTGATACAGGGAAACGAGATGACCAACAAAGCAGCCAAGGAAATATGTCAGGATGATGTTGTCTGTCAGTGTCCCATCTCTTTGAAGGCTCTGATCTCCTTTTCCAACTGACACACCATGTGTCAGTGGCAGACTGAATGCTTGAAGGTGACAGAAAACAAACAGCAGTTACTCAAATTGACCACACAGGCATGGCAAACTTCAGACTTCATGTCCACCTCAAAGCTGGAAGGAGATTCTGCTTACCAGGCTGTGAATGACATGGCCCTTAAGCAAATGGCTTCATCTTCTGGTGGGAGGACCCATCACTCTGAGGTTCGTGGTGTCACTTGCATCCAAGTGGTAAACATCAGGACAAGACTCCTAGAAGAGAATTCCTATAATTCCTATAATTCCTGCAGAACAACCTGTGTATGTACACAGTTGTAAAAGCATGTATAAGGGAGAGGCACCACTTGCCTATAGTGGACTGATGGGTGGCACTTACGCACAACAAGAAACAGTTATCGCTTGCTTTGGAGGTCTTTGAGACTATATATCTCTAACTAGTTCCAGGGAGTAGAATTATTTGTTAATCAGATGAGATTTCATTTTGTTTGTAGTGGAATTCTTCACATCTGTGTGTAGGTGCTACATTTTTATGACTGAATACCTCAGTTAACCACAGTAAGGCGAATGGAAGGATGGATAGTGATTTCTGCTTGTACATCTGAAGTGAGTACACGGTTATCTCCGCTCAGTCATAAACATGCAGTGAGTCAGCTTCTCTGCTGCACCCATGTGCTATGCTCAAGGGACAGGCTTCATGATGGGAAATGGCGGGATTCATTTTCGTCACAATCTATTTTTCTGTACCTTGCGAGATAGTACTGCCAATGTTTGTCACTATCCATCTGTATGGGTATGTTTCAGTGCCGGTATGGCTCGATCACTGATCCTGGAGGCTATACACTATGGTGACGAGCCGTGGTGTGACCACGTGGGCCATGTGAGAGACAAAGGCTGTGTCTCTGAAAGTTCAGTTGTTTGCCATGAAATGAGCAAATGCACAAGACTTGGATACATGTTTGTGGGGAGTCAGGTTAACCCATGTGATCTGCACAGAGAAAGGTCAGATGTGTTGCATTGTGTTGACCACCTCTCAGTGAATGCGTGCTTTGTCCTTTGTGAGCCAGTGCATGATGCATCATTGCCAAAATCAAAATTTCGCTTAATGGGAAGGTTGCACACGTGGTTCGTGGAAATGCCAGCACCCTTGTCGGCTGTGCTGCCACAGTTGCACTATTGATGCATTTCTGTGGTGCAGCCACCACACAGATCACCCCCTCAGAGTAGAAATCAATAGCTGGCAAGTGAGAACCTGCTCCAGTCAATCTCTGCTGAGGTTGAGCAGCTGCCAGACACCTGGTGCTGGGCTGGCACTGTATCCCACATCATCTCTTCTTTGTTGGAGAGCTATCTGAAGCTGATAATTCATTTTCTTTTCCCATTTACATCTTCAGACCGTGCTTCTATTCTGAATCGATCTTGCGGGCTATCGATGACAGTGAGACAGTCATTGCTCACTGAAAAGGTGAGTGGAGCTGCAGTGGCGGCACCTGCAGCAGCTATGGGGTGAGCAGAAGCTGCTGTATCTGGACCAATCTCAGGACCAACTGCACCAGAAATGGCAGTGGCAGAATAGCATATGCTGTGGTGGCATGTCGGAGTTGGCCAGCAGCTGGCAGAGTATGACAGTAAGTTGGGACTGTGCGTACTTGGCTCATTGGAGACACTGGCAGAGCTGCAGCATTCCTCTTACCCAGCAGTAGGTGCACCCATTGTTCCCCGGACGATGAGATCCACTGGACCAGCTCTTCAGGTTACATGGTTGCTCATGAAGACTGCATCCACTTGGGTGAACCACATTTCAGGGTCACAGGTCCAAAAGGAGGTAGCCTGACAAACACCCATTCAGTGCTTGTGGGTGCTCCAATTGTAGGGGGTGTCAGTGTGGTGGGGCTTTGAACATCAGATTTTTCTTTGGTTGTCTGTGGCTGCACAGTGTCCATGTATTCAGGACATGATTGTAGCTCCCCTCCACCCTCTGGTTGTGTGCAAGCAGGTTGTAGTCTTTTGCAGCTCTCCTAGTCATCCTAGCTTAGTCAAGTCCTTGTATAAGGGGGTCACCAGTGATATGGATATGTGGTTATCATAGCATAGTGATAAGCGGGCAGTGAACATCGTTTACTGATGTGCTCATGCACGATGTCATTTTCTCTCACACAGCCTGTCCCATGAGCAAGTCATTTTAATCAGTGACACACATTATTCCATACCTTATAAATTGGTAAAAACATTGATAAATGTCCATCCATACAGGCACACTGCCCTGGGGGTATACTCTATCACCAGTTCTTAATGGTATGCAGTCCAGTGACAAACATGGGCTAACTGTGTGAACCGTGCAAGACAAAGCCCATGTCTCTAAAAAGTTCAGTTTTCATCGCAACCCGTGGAGTGTTAGGACTTTCGCAGATGGTTGAAAAAGAACTGCCAAATGAAAGGATGTGTGCCAGAAAATGAGTGAATGTGAAAAACTTCATACGCATTTATGGGAAGTAACATTAACTCGATCCACATGGTCTGTGACGAGAAAGGTCAGAAATGTGTGTCATGTCAAGTTGACCAGCATGCACTGCCTGCCTGTTTAGTCCCATGTGGGCCAGTGAGTTACACCATAGCCAGACTTCGATGTATTGGGGAAAACTGTGTGTGTGTGTGTGTGTGTGTGTGTGTGTGTGTGTGTGTGTGTGTGTGTGTGTGTGTGTGCGCTGGGTGCAGTTCGCTTATAGACTGTGCTACCGTCCTGCCTTCATGCATCTCTATGGTGTGGCCACCACACATCTATTTCTGTGATAGATTGCTACTAACCAATCTCGCAAGGAACTAAGTTTTGAGCTGTCAACAGTACACCATTTGCTCTTAAGAGCTTTTAGAAAAGGTTCTGTAGTGAAACCACTTTGACATTTTGATATTGTTGTTAAAAAGCTCAAAAATATTCCAATTGCTTTTGGGCTGTCAAACTAGTTACTGAAGACAGTTTCTGGGAAATGTATTCAAAATCACTTTACAAGCCGGCTTACCCATAATTGCTACAGTGAATCCATAGATGCCCCAGTCTGTACTCAGTGGGCAAAAGTCACCTCCAGCTAATGCAAGATGATTTGGGTATTTCCGTGCTACTGAGCATAGTCTACTGTCAGTGATTCTAAGACTACAGCTGCGAAATCAGTTGGCTGGTAAAAACATCCAATAAATAACTTTCCAACTAGACCTGCTACTCATGTCAAAATAACTTCAGCAAGACTGTTTAATCTCGATGGACTAACTCATTTTGTCAACAGCAGTGAACACTCCCTCATATGGCATCCAATGTCTTCATAGTAAATGTTCTGTGCCTCATTACATATTTTGTGGCTTTCTGCTGTGGGTATGTCACCTCTCAATCCCAAGAATAATTTGTGTGCGACAAATTTCTGGAGCACAGTAAATTTGGAAACTCATGTAAGAAAACATAGAAAATTCACTGGTTGAATTTTGGCAGTTCAAATTATCCTACTCTGGATGTGGTCTGATTTATCTACATATTGGCTGGTGAGTGTTCAAGGACCTCAAACTATTGCCTAGACTAAAAGACCCTCGTGTACAGTCCACAAGTACTGGGATCTGAGTAGCTGCTTCCTCTGAGCAGGGCTCCCCTGTCCTATCAAGGGGAGACACTCAACATCTAATAATGCAGTCTTAGAAATAGGCAGCCAAAATTGCAACAATTGACAAAACCTTCAGTTGAAACTCTTTACTCTGCTCCAAACCAAAGGATGCTGATCAATTCTGGGATCAATGCTGAAGAGTGAATACACAGGTCAGAGTAGACAGGTGATATTGGATCCTTCTATTGACCAGTCTTCTTATTTATAAAATGTGCCATAAGTGCATAGAAATTATTTGCAGTAGTCAACCTGTCATTGCATTTGCAATAGGCAGAAAATTCGAAACCTTACCAAATAAAAATTCTGAAAAAATGTGAAAATTAATTTCATTTGTTTGGCTCAAAACATTGACAATCACATGTTTTTGGAACGAAAATAAGTTGTGGATGAGGGCATCACAAAAAGAAAACCAGGATCTGATTGATAATCAAACAACAATGCTAGACTTCATACAGATACTAAATTTGGTTTCCTGGAAGAAAATATTTGTGAAGATGATTTGCAAGAACAATTTCTCAAATATCTGCAGAAAGAGGATAGGTTGATTGTGAACTCCATCTGACCTGCATCGTTGGAGGGTACGTTGTACCACTACTAGTAGTTTCCTCTCCTGTTCCAGTCCCAGAGCGAGGGAAAAGTGACTGTCTATATACCTCCGTAGGAGTTCTAATTTCTTATGTTTTTTTTTCATGGCCCCAATGCAAAATGTATGTAGGTGGCAGTAGGATAGATCTGCAGTCAGCTTCCAATGCTGGTTGTCTAAACTGTCAGTAGTGTTCTTCAAAATGCAAATCTTTTTCCCCTCCAAGGATTTCCATTTGAGTTCCTAAAGCATAACCGCAAGACATGCATGCTGATCAGACCAACTGGTAACAAATCTAGCATCCCACCACTGAATTGAATTGCTTCTTTGTCTTACTTCAGTCCAGCCTTGTGCGAATCTCACTCATTGAAACAATACTAAAGTATATGTCACAAGAGTTCTATATGCAGTCTCCTTTACAGATGAACACACTTTCCCAAAATTCTACGAATAAACCAAAACAGACCATTTGCCTTCCCTACCACAATCCTCTCAGCTGCTATGGGATGCTTGGACTTCAGATGCTGTGTCATTTGACAAGAATGGGAAGCTGTGTGTTAATAGTAACAGCATTTTCCTTTTTCACCCAGTTTGGTAAAATATCATGTTTCGAAGCTCTGCAACATGAAGTGTTCAAAAATGCTAAGTGGAAAAATTGTTACTGTCAAGGTGAATTTTTAAACAGTAAAAATTTAAACTAACACAAGTATATGTAATGTGTTCTACAGGGTGAGGAAAGTGTCTTGATACACCACAGGATTTCCATTTGAGTTCCTAAAGCATAACCGCAAGACTTGTTAGGAGGTGGTTGCGGATTTGTGCCAGACTGACTTGAAGCCAGATTTCCTGCTTCACGTAACTGGTTGTCTTAACTGCTTCGGCTATCTGAACGCAATGTCTCTCACCAAAATTCAGAACTTAAAGCACACTGACTGCAATAACATCCTGAGTGAGTGCTGATGCATTCTAGGGTTCAAACCTCTTACAGTAACATGGAAATTGCTGTGTGCAATGAGCTAAATGAATAGATACTTCATACTGAGAGAGGGGTTGAGAATTTGGGTCAGAGGTAGGTCTTGTTCAGGAAGCCCAAGTGGGTTTAGGTGACTGCTTGTGTAAACCAGTAAATCTGGGTTGGAGTCCTAGTCCACCACAAATTTTTAGCTTTTGCCAGTGAATTGTTTCAGAGCCCAGTTGATACTGATGTTGGTTACTGTAAATATCAATTTTTGGAGGAATATGCTGTATCAAGAGTAGAAGTATGTTCTGTTCTGCTGGACATATCTGACAGAATGTCACACACATGTAACTGACAAATCAATTTTGTGATATCAACATGAAACATTTTTATAGAAAATAATTGAACAGCCTTCTAATTAGGCAGCTATAGTAGGAACTAAGTGGTCTGTCTTCCTAACTGCTTAGTCTTTTCCCTAAGGTGTTCGTATGTCAAAATACACATTCTTCATTAAACAAAATAAACAATTATCTAGTCTTCTGAGAGGGAAAACTAAGATATCCAATAACTTTGGTTACTTTAACTATATTTATAAAGAAATTGGAATATATTCTTCAGTATTCATTTCTCATGTATACACATTTTATGAAGAACTTTATTTTCCTTGACAATCATTTACTGGAATTTTTGATGGGATAATTTTAAATTACAGGATGTTGTCATGTTAGTTGATACCAGTTTGTGTCCTTTTGTGAAATGAGTACATGCTTAAGATGTTGGCAGTATGTCTGGGAATTGCATAGTAATACTCTGCCTGTATCATTAGTGCTGAATGAAAATGATGCAGTTTGGAAGAGGCTGCCCAGTTTTAATGTACCAATAGCTTTTTACATGAAGTCATCTTTTTTAAATGTTGTCACTGATAAAGAAGTTGTTGGTACAGAATTTAATGTTCTCTACCTGAGAATGTCAAGAACTAGATGCAGTTGTTCTCAGGTTGGACCATCAGCTAATATCATTAGCTGTTCTGCACATGGATTTTCTCACATTTCTTTTTTTGTTAGTAAAGACAAGTTCAAATTTGATAATTAGTTTCTAATAAATAAGCTATCTCCAGATAATAAAATTGATAAGTCATAATTCTAAGCCGTATGCATTATACAACCTTACAAAGTTTTTTAATCTCAATTTGTATGTTAATTGATACTCAAATTGGAGTAGTTACCAGTAAAAAAAATTAAAATCCTGACTAAATGATTTTTCTGGATGCACGGCTTTTATTAAACGTAGATCACTCATCTCCAGTTACACTATCAAATAACAATTATGTACTTTTATTCATGTTTGCTTTAAATTCTTCCTCATGCTTTTGAGGTATACCTGACATAAATTGTGCGTTCACAACTTCACTTGGGAAACGTCTAAAAAAATCCAGATTGACTTCAGTGTCTTTGCTTCACTGTTCAACACGTACTTCTCACGTAATCAGAGACCTAAAATGATTGTCTGGCAACCAGTTGTGTTGATCTTGTACTGCCCTACAGGTGACCACTTGGTTGTGCTAAGAAACCACCACCTATGGACATTACACTACATGGATCTCTGAAATATGTGTATTGACATTTGTCAATTGTGAAACTGCTTAGCTATCTCTTTCCTTAGGTATACTGTGTATTCACTCATTACTTAAGAGATGAAAGAGGAATTAAAGGGAAACTGGAGTTCAATTTTGAAGAGAGATTCATACAGTTTTTAAGCTCAATGGAAGGAAGTTGAAAATTTTTGGAGCATACTTACCAATTAAGTGGTCTGTCCCTGCTGCAGGGAAATGGTAAGTGTAAGTAGTAACTCTTCCTTGCTAACAAAACACACTAGAGGAAGAAACATGTTCAAGCACTGGTAACAATTCTCAGCTGGCTAAATAATTGCAACAAGAGGTTCTTTGACTTACTCTCTTTACATGACCCCAGAGAGAGATCAAATAAAGGGGATACACTGAGCAAAAAGTGTTCCCTCAGTAGATAGTTCCACAGAATATGATAGTTGACAGAAGCAAAAAAGGCTGAATTTGTACTTATTTGTCTCCAATATGGGAGATCATTATTTATACGAAAACTGTAGTGAACATGACAGTCTGTGTAGCTTGCAGGCTATGTAAGTGCAGAGGAACATGGTGTTCTCTACACTGTTATCTGCTGGTTACTGGATGTCACTCAGCAGGAAGGGAGATGAAACAAACTAGTTGAAGACTTTATCAAAAGTGTTACTGCCAACTGTTGGAAAGATGTTACAGTGCTTGTCACCTGCGAATGTAGCAAATTTGCACTCTGAACCATTCACAACAGCAGGTGCATAATTAGTGTAAATAAAGATGAGGATCCAGGACAGGACTTTCCTTACCCAAACACTAGACCAGTTGCATGTTGTCTATGTAATGGCTCCCAGGGGCAGTGGAATTTGAATTTCAAAATTTCATACATAACTTTTAAATTCAGTGAGTAATTCAATTCTTCACGGTCTACTCATTAGGAGACCGTCTTAGGCCAAATATTTAACGGTAACTGTTGTAATCTGCCACCTCATACAAATAGCTGGGTATAACTCTTCATAGGGACAGGACATGGAAAGATCACGTAGGCTCAGTTGTGGGTAAAAGTGGTAGACGTCTGTTTATTGGTAGAATACTGGGAAGTTACGTCACTCCATAAAGGAGATTACTTACAAATAGGTTGTGTGGCCTGCTTCAGAATATTGCTAAAGTGTGTGGGAACTTACGAAATAGCAGGGCATATTGAATCTATCCAGTTACGGGTAGTAGGCAAGGTCAGAGGTTTGTTTAATCCATGGGAGTGTCAGCAGACTTTTTCAGAATAGTTTACGTAAATCTTAGAGAATGTCATAGAGGTACTGAAGGAACTGACCAGGAACAAAGTTTAAAGAACCAGCTTTAAATGACGACTCTAGGAATTACTAGAATTCCCTAAGTATTTTGCTCACACAGTTAATGAGGATAAGACTAGAATAATTATGGCATGCACAGTCAGTCAGTAGGTGTTGTAGATCATGATGTGCAATTTACCCAGCCTACATTCATGCAGTGGTTCATATTATGTACTTAGTGACTTCAAAATTTTAGGGAAGGTTTGAACCTAATTTAATTTTTTTCCTTGCTCACATGTCTGTTGGATATTTTAACATGAAAATAGCCACAAACTTTGGATTGATTCAAAAATATTTTAAAGACTTGGATTCTTCAAGGAATCAGCAATTTGACACTAAACAGTAAACCTCTACTACTGCTCCTTTGACAGTGGATTCTTCTGTGGTTTATATTAGGCCTTTTTCAAAATATTTTAAGCATGTGCTTGAGTTGCAATACATTCTGTCCCATGAGAACTACAGTGTCAGTTTAATATATATTTTAGCACACTCTTTGCCTGTTTTCTAATCTCATCATATGCCTTTAAAGTTAACAAGGCCAAACACAAATAGATAACATTCATGCTTTTGTCTCTTTCAGCCTTGATTATCTGTGACCTTTACTGTATAGTGCACAAAATTTTATACATTATTGTATAATGTAAAAAATGTATAGTCATGTGGTGTTAAAACTCCTGTTCTTTCATCATTTTATGATAGTTTTCAGTTAAATACATGACATAGTGGTTGGAGCATATTTGTGTTAATAATTGTAATGATTGGTTCAGTGTAATCTGAACATAAAGGATAGGTGAAGGAAAAAACTTCTGAGCCCTTCCCATTTCTCACTCTGTGAGTCCTTGCTCACCAGTTTGTGGGCTGTATGTAACACATTCTGCTCTAAATTTTTGTTAAACTTTGAATATTTGTGTTAAGTTATTGTGCATATGGAATAATCACATGCAGACTCAGTATTATGTAGTGTCAGTAGACTATTCATACTGAACTGCTCCCACTTAAGTAGAGCAGTAATCAAATTGTGTGACATTATGGAGCTATCATGCTATGTTGTGTTGACTTGCTATTTAATGTGATCGTCCATATTCTTCTGAATGATTACTCAATATGAACATTCTCATGTATTGCAGTCTGTTCATAGTGTTATGTACTTATGAAATACTGGACATAATTGTATTCTCATATTCCTTAATGATTTCATTAAGCCACTATGGGCTGCTCACACGAGCTGCAGTAGCATCAGACTTAATCTTGGTCACTGATACTACCACAGCTCGACACATGTGAGTAGCCCATAGTGGTTTGCCTTCTATGTTTTGTATTTTAAAATTTTGGATTAAAGCTTCATTGCTTGATACTTGCTTTATACATGACATGTAAGTACTATGCCTTTTCTTTTTATACCAGTCAGTTCTTACGTGTAACAAAATGTTTCCTAAAACTTTGTACTTACATTATAGGCCAGTTTAAATGTTTTATTTCTGATGAAGGCACTCTTGGTAGTGGCCAAAACCTGGGTCAAAAAGACTTCATTTTGTGATTGAGGGCTGTTATTGCTTAAATTTTAATGTGTAATCCCTTCCAATATTATATTAAATTTCATTGTTACATAGTTTCCTCCTGTTTTATCAATTATTCAGAAACATGAGGATGGTAATGACCAAAACCATCTGTAATAAATTTCAGAAGACAGCATTGTCACATTTTTTCAAGACAATGATTGCTTAATAATTCCAGGGAGATTCTGTGTACCTCAATGTCCTTGTATGAATGTATACACACAAAGGTATCTTTGGATACCATTTGTTCGTGTATCCTCACCATTACCACAGATGGGTCAGTCTGATTGTGGTGTGGCATTGGATTGACTTCCTCTTCCTTCCTTAACTCCTCCCAGTGTACTGCCCTCTCCTGACTGAGGAAGTAGCTGTAACAGAAGCTGTAGTTTCTGCAGTTAAATTTTCCATTTGATACATAAATTTCTTTGTATAAATTTGTGCGTGTATTCATACTGCTACACTGACAGTGTGATGAACAGTTTGTATAAAATTCGATAATTTTTCATGTTTATTTACTTTCTAATAACTTGCACTAATGTTCATATAAATTTTTTCAGAGTACTTCATGAAACCGATTTTGTAGTGTGCTTGTAGTACTCATCTTGGACAAAAAGGTTGTTCCTCTGTTCAGAGAAACTTTGATACTTGTATTACATAAGGTTACTGTCATTGACATTTGTATCATTAAAGTCATTGGAATTTTCTCTCTTTGAAAGGAAACAAATTTTTACATTAATCTTAATCTTCTTAAGCATTCTTATAAAGTCAGTTGTAAAAATACATCTCTGTATTTAAAAGAATTTGGCAAATGGTAGATACAGAAATTATTGCCCTACAGTTTTGTTATGAATAAGTTACTTTTTATATTATGACCAGATCAAGCTACTTACATTGTTGTTGTTTCAAATATTACACTTCTTTCAATTCATGAAGTTTCTACTTATAGCTAAGTTGTAATGTGTATGTAACTTTAGTTGTGCAAAGGTTCATATCTTCCATTTTGGAATAGAAAACATGTGAGAAGTGTATGTTGTAAATTTACATTTATTGAATAATAATGCTGTTAATCATTGATAAAATTTGCCCATCAATGAGAAAATCTAATACTTCACACAATGTTTCTTTCTGTCACACAGTTTTTGAGAATGCCACCACATGACTGACAGCTAGAAAGATGTTAGCTAAGTCAGACATTGGTTCCACTTATTTGTCAAACTATTGTCACCTTTCCTGTCGGCCTCCCTTGGCCAGCTCTTTTTTTTTTCCGATCCTGATGGTATTAGGTTGCGAGGCCAGAGGGTGTCTTTCATTTTCATTCTCTAATCTTTCCTTGGAAGGGGGGAGGGGGGGGCTGCTCCGGTGTGGTGAAGCCAGCATTCCTTGTAGAACAAATGCACAACACAAAACCACATAAAAATTATCCTCAAAAGCCTGAAAATAATAATCCTCAGATATGAATACCAAGTAAGAGGTGCTGAGGTCGGAACAGGTCATTATGGATGTGTAGAGCAGTGTTTGTATGACAGCACTGGGACTCAGGTCTGGTTCTGGAGCAAAAGTGACCATTTAGATGTTTCTCTGCATGAAGTGGGATGGGAAAAGGAACATACTGGATAAGAAAGCACCCTTATTAGGTGGGTGCAAATATTAAACATTTCTGAGCTTGTATGTTACCACCAAAAGACACTAGGAACTTTGAGAATGTGTAGTCCCATGTCGCTGCCATTGCTACATGGACAATCTTGGGGTAGTGCACAATACTGTCTCACCTGTGTTTGTTTGTAATCTCCAACCTGCTGCACACTGTAATTGGTATTTTAGAACAGAAGCCTGCTCTGGGGTGATGCTGAGGGCTGGTGACGAAATTAATAGTGTCCACTAGATATGAAGATGACTGCACTATTCTGTGGTGGAGCAATGCTGAAAGTAAGTTATTGGTGTAAGTCTTTCTGCTCCCGGGATTGGAATGACTCCTTACCCTCTCCCTTAAAACCCACATCCTTTAGTCTTTCCCTCTCCTTCCCTCTTTCCTGATGAGGCAACAGTTTGTTGCGAAAGCTTGAATTTCGTGTGTATGTTTGTGTTTGTGCGTCTATCGACCTGCCAGCACTTTCGTTCAGTAAGTCACATCATCTGTGTTTTTAGATATATTTTTCCCCACGTGGAATGTTTCCCATATATATATAATCACTTGTGCTACAAATTTTTACTTATCTACTTTTGTCAATTTTGAGAATGGAAATAACAGTGAATCCATTGTAACCTCCATCACATCACTGTAACATATGTCAAATATGCATGATTAGTTGTGTATTATTGTCATAGTCATTTCAAAATGTAAGTGCTAATGTTGAAGTATTTCATTAATGCAGAAGACCAAAATTGTGTGGTCAAATGCAGGTAATGTTAGTAAACATCATTCTCCCATCTCTTGCATTCTGCCACTATTCCACATGAGGTATAGTTCACCTCCTTAAATGTGTCATTGTGTGTTGGGTGAAGAACTGAAGCAGATTTAATGCTCATTAGATCCATACAGTTTGTGGAAATAGTTTTAGTTGTGAATCTCATTGGACAAAAACTAAAAAATAAAAATTTGTGAATGACCGAATACGGACTTGCTTAAGTCTTACTTAATGTGTTTTTTACTGCATGTTGACAAACATTGTGATTTCCATAAAGTTGTTCATAAGTTTGTTGTAAATTAACATGATTGCATGGTTTCATGTCAATACTTTCAATACAAGAAGGTTGCTGGAGTGGAGTATCTGTACATCTCTAAATTATTCATGGAAATTCATAATCACCCACATCTTACGAATGTACCAGTAAACTTCCGATCCCTTAAAGAATCAAACACTTTTGCATAAAACAGCTTCAATAGTGTGATTACTTTAAAACTGAGTTACTGTGTTAAATATTTGACTTAAAGTACTTAGTGTCCAGTTCCACACATCAGCTCACTTACCATGGGTTGGGAAGCACTGCTGTGCACTGTTAACAACTGCACATACATTGTTAGCCTAAATCAGACACAATAAAGAATCCAGGCCAGGAGGTATTTTCTCCTCAAACACCATTCCATCAATACTACCAAATGACTTACCTGGTTCATGATACCCAGCACCAGATACATGTTGGCTATGTATCATCTTCCAGGGACAACAAGAATTTGGATTTCAACATTTCATATATATATTTTTAAATTCAGTCAGTAATGAAGTACATGTGTCGATCTACTCTTTAAGAGGTATAATGTCCAGTCAAAGGTTTAAATCTGTTCAATGTAACATTGGTCTGATAGTGTCTCCATTCAGTGTAGCTCATGATGTGAAAATTAGACTATATTTATGCAATGTTTCATACTGAGAAAATTTGATGACTTCAAATGTAAGTTCAAACATTCTCCAAATTTTTTCTTGGTTACAATTCTGTCAGATCTGTGAACTTGATTGCTTTACAAATAATTTAAGAACTTGGGTTTTGATTCCTTAAGGAATAATAGGTTTACTGTTTAATTATTACTGCTTCTTCTGACAGAGGTTTGTTCTGTGGTTTATATTAGGCTTTCTTTCAAAATCTAAGCATGTGCTTGATTTGCAAAACATTTTGATCCATGAGACTAAATTATCAGTTTAAACTAGATTTTAGCGCACACATCTGCCACCATATTGCTTGGCTTGTAATCCCATCATACGCGTTTGAAGTGTAGTATATTCATCCCGCAACAATGTACATTGTATGGATTTCATCAAAGAAAGGCCCAACACAAATAGATTACATTCCTGCTTCTGTGTTTTTCAGCCTTTTGAGTATCCTTGGCTTTATGTATATTGTTTAAACATTAATTCTGTCTTTACAGTCAGATGGTGTTAATACTCCTGTTTTGTCATATGATACAATACTTTTTAGTTAAATACACAATGTTGTGGTTTGAGCATAGATTTGTTAATAATCGCAGTGATGGTATAAGTATAATCTGAACATAATGTATAGGTACAGAAAAACATATTACTAGTCTTGTGGTTTCAAACCTTTCCCATTTTTCACTCTGTAAGAGAACTTGCTCACCAATTTATTGGCTTTGTGGTGTATTTTGCTCTAAATTTGTTTTTGTTTACACTATTGTGTTTAAATTGTGAATGTCTGTTTACAGTTATTGTGCATGTGGAAAATCATAAGCAGATTCAGTACCATCTAGAGTGCCAGTGGTATATTCATACAGAATTCCCTCCCCTTAAATACAGTACTAACAAAATTGTTGTGTGATTACATTATGAAGCTCTCTTACTTTCATGGTCTGACTTGCTATTTAAGGCCGTTTACACACACCTCCATAAGAACTAAATGTATAATATTATGCAGAAACAGTTCCATGTTGCTATCCACATATAAGCTCTTTGTATTATCTTCTGTGTGTTACATTGTTTGCTTCTTAGATCAAACATGTGTGCCTGACAGTGTATAGTCTTAAGTACTGGAAATGTAAGTTTCCTGTTTCATATATTTTGATTTTGAGTTTCTCTTCATGTGTGGAGAATGTATACTGATTGACATGATATTTCTCTGCAAATATTAAAACAATTTGTAGTCCCTTTGAATATTGTATTCTTTTTGTTACATTGAGTTTTCTTCAGTTTTGTCGATTATATGGAACACTGAGGATGGTCAATGACTGTTACCAGCTGTATTAAGGTCCAGGAGACATCGTTATGCATTTCTCCAAGGCTGTTATTACTTACGAATTTTAGGCAGATAGTCAGTGTACCTGATTGTCTTTGTATGAAGATACTCACAAAAGTATCTTTGTCTACCATTTAAACATTGTATATCTTCACCACCACCTCAGGTGGGTCCCTCACATTGTGAGCTTAGTGACTTCCTCTTTCTCATCTTCTCCTAACATACCACCCTCTACTGACTGAGGAAGTAACTGTTACAGAAGCTGTAGTTTTTGCAGTTAATTTTTCCATTTGATAAATAAATTTCTGTGTGTGAATTTTTGTGTGTTAATACTGTGACACTGACAGTGTGCTGAAGAGTTTGTGTAACATTTGATAATTTTTCATGTTTATTTACTTTCAATAACATTGCACTAATGTTGATAGTTTTCCAAATGCTTAATGAAAATGGAATTTGTGTTGTGCTAAGAGTATTCACCTTGATAGGAAGAAAAGGTTGTTACTTCTCTGTTCAGAGGAACTATCGGATGTTTGTATTCCATATTTCACATTAACATTACTGAAATTTTTATGTTAGTGTTAAATTTTCAAGCATTGTAAGAGATTGTTGTAAAAATACATTCTTATACTGAACATACTCTGATTAATTGTATATACATAAATTGTTGGTCTAAAATTTAGTTGTTAGGAATAACCTACTTTTATATTATGACCAGATGAAGTAACTTTCATTGTTACAACAATAACTGAGGATTTTTGACTCAAATTGTATTCATAGCTAAGGTGTAGCCTGTATGTAGCTTTCATTGTGTAAACATGCACAACTTCCATTGTGTAATAAAAGATAACCTGTAACAAGTGTCTGTAATGGTTTTGTTGTAAAAGTTACATTTATTAACATTGCTGTTACTGTATAAGTAACAACTCGGTTCCTTTTTTATGCACTGATAAAAAATAGCTATTAAACTATTTTTTACAAAATTTGACAATCCAGGCAATATCTAGTCATTAATACTATGAGGTTTCTTTTGTATCAGGCACTCTTTGACAGTCGTTGAAAATGCCGTCACATGACTGACAGATAGTAAGCTGTTAACTAAATCTGACACTTATTCCACTTTCTTGTCAGACTTCTATTAGCTTTACTGTCGGCCTCCCTTGGCCAACTCTTGTTTTTTCGACCCCGATGGTATTAGGTTGCGAGGCCAGAGGGTGTCTTTCATTTTCATTCTCTAATCTTTTCTTGGAAGGGGAGGGGACTGCTCAGATGGGGTGAAGCTGGTATTGCTTGTGGAGCAAATGCAGAACACAAAGCCTGATGTTCCAAGCTGGAGGTTATATGAAAAGTCTGGTAATGTGTCCATTTAAAAATCCTCAAGCCTGAAAATAATTATCCTTGGATATGGAGGCTGAGTAAGAGGTGGTGAGGTTGCATCAGGCCATAATGGATGTGTAGATTGCAGTGGTCACACATCACTTCCTGAAGTCTGGGTTTAGAACTAAATGTGACCACAGTTAGACATTTCTCTACATGAAGTAGATGGGATGGAGAAAGGAGCCTAGTATATAAGGAAGTATACTTACTAGGAGGGTGTCAACCACACCAAATACCAGCTGTTGTTGCATTTGGAGGTGTTATCACCAAATGATAGAATGGAGACTATTTGAAGCATGTAATCTCATGTTGGTGCCATCACTAGACGGACAATACTGAAGCAGTGCACAGCCAGAGAACAAATAAGTGAGAGAGCAGGCTGTTGTTCCAAAAAGCCACTGACAATGTGCAGCAGGCTCGAGATGACAAATGAACAAAGTAATTGCCTGCCAAATGTGACAAGGAGGCCAAAGAGAAAGAGGACAGAATGCTGTGGTGTAGCACAGCTGAAGGTATGAAGTACTGATGTACTGCTTTCCAAGGCAATCTCTCTTCAGTAAACACACTTTATAGTAGTACCATGTTCAAAGGTCTCTGTTCCAGACCTTATGGGTGTCTGCATCAATACTCATTTATATTTTGGTTACTACTATTGGAAGAAGAATGATCATTGGTCACTTAAGATCGTTCTACATCTCTGCCAGCAACAATATGAAGACTTCCAGCCAATCTTCACCTGCAATCCTTCACTTGAAGGAAAGGATGTCAACTGCCTGCAGGGCAACAGTCTCCCGTAACAGTGGTACAACTGTGACATGTTGGAAGTTCTACCTGCCAAGAAGGATGCCTCATCCAGTACTATACCTATCTTGCCTTCCCTAACGTGGTCATCAGCACTAAACTGCCAAGGTTATGGATGGCAGAGTCCCAAATTAAAAGCAGTATATCCTCTGGCACATTCCACCATAGTAACTACTCATAGCACATTATGGTATCCTGACTAGTTTTCGACTGAAAGCAGTGGTAAGTACCTGTGGAGTACTACTTTCACGTCATCAGAAAGTGGCCAGCTTACAAGAAATATAGTGCAAGATGCCAGTAGTAGCCTGGCACCTCAAATGTGAAAGTGGTTTTGTGATGTTCTATGAGCCAGTTGGTGAGCTATGGTCAAGTTGGCTCATAAAGGACAATGATGGCCAGCAGAACTTGTCAGTGACACAGTCCTCCTCCCCCTGTCCTTCTCTTCTATCACATAGTAATGGAAGCAGTAAATGGCAAAGAGTGTAAAGTCATTGTGTATGTAAATTACCATGTAAAATTTCATGTTCTGTTTATCACTTGAACTAAAATTGTTACCAGGTACTTCTCCAAATAATCTTTTAATGTTGTATTTTATTTCATCAACTACATGAATGGAAATAATAGTAAATCTATTATCTCCCATCACATCACTGTAACAGTGGTTAAACATGTGTTATCATGTAATATAGTCATTAACATTTCAAATAGTTTGTGTGTAAGTGTAAATGTGGGAAGTATTTCACCAGTGCAGAAGATTGAAGTTGTGTGGTCAGATGCATGTAATATTAGTAGACACAATTCCATCTCTTACATTCTGCCATTATCCCACCGGAGGTATGGTTCACCTCTGTAAATGTAACTGTTATTAGGTGTAGGGTGAAAATGCCCATTACATTCATAGTCAGTGAACATGGAGATGTGGCTCTGAAACATGTTCGACAATAATTAAAAAATAAAAATGTGAATGTCAGAATATTGACTTACGTAAGATTTAAGGTTTCTATTACTATTGTATTGACATACTGATGTTGTGAACAAGTAACTTTATGAACGCCACATAAAGTTTGTTGCAAATTAATAACATGCTTTCATGGTTAGATATTTTGGATACAATCAGGTTACTACAGTGGAGTTTCCATACAGGAGTAATTTACTCATAGAAATTTTGTAAGATGTGGATGATTAGGTACAAATGTACTAGTAACCTGCAGAACCTTTATATAATCAACCTAAGAGTAAAGTGGCTTTTATAGACTGATTACTTTAAAGTGGGTTTGATTACTTTAAAGTGGGTTACTGTGTTAAATATTTGACTTCAAGCATATCAGACCTTTCCCAAAATTTTTAATTTTTTTCGCTTGTGTGCTGAAAGTTCATTGGCTGTCATTAAGAGGTCATATTCCCAAATACTGCATGAATATAGGCCAGGTACTAGCATTCTGTCAGTTACCGTACTAAAAGACAAATTCATAGTGCGCAAATGTGACTTTTGTTTCTGTTTTAAACTCTTAATATATCTCCTAATGTGCAGTTTCAGATTATGAGATAATTTTAAATTCTTAAATTAGGCCAATCAATATGTGAAATAATGAAACTAAGAACTGACAACTTGCAGGAGCAGTGAATTTTTTAAATGCTCAAACAGGTCTTTGTTCACATTCAGCATAGATATTACTATACTACCAATCTGCCAGTACTGGTATTGAAATCATCCTCCCATTTTGTATTCTTCACTATTTCACAACTGCAGCTGTGTAGCGTATAGGTAATGGTATACATGCAGCCAAGGAATGATGGGATACAGCTACACTACACCCCACAGTTTGATGTATTTGACACTTGCATTCCAGTGCTACCTTACATGAGCATCACACTGTCCTAACACCTCTTCCTGGGATTCATCTGACCACTCTGTCAAATAAACTAACTAATTTACAGTATTCTCTTATTTTCAATATTGCTCTATATTCAGATTTCAAATATTCATGTGCAATTGTGTGTTCAACAAACATAAAGATTCTCCTTTCCTTGATACAGATTGTCTGCTTTTGTGCAAGGTTTGTAAGCTACTTCAACCTGACTACAGTAGTGAGAGAAATTATCTACAATTAGCAGTAGAAAATAACTTTTTCTGTGTCATTCTTAATAGGTTCCTGAGGTTGTGGTGATTTAGTGGGTAGTTTACCAAATTTGTCATCACCTGGAAGGTTTGTGTTTACTTCAGTTGTCCCACCTGTAAATCCTGCAACTTCAATTTTTTGCCGAATTCAGAGCATATGCAAAGGAGTGTTTGATTCTCACTGCTGTATCAGTCTTGGAGGGATGTGGTTACTGTGCAAAGGGAATATGTGTTGACGTGTATCTTCTTCCACTCACTGGCTTTTTGTTTTTGGGCTTCAAAAGGGTAGTGATGAAATTGTAAAGCGATTACTCTGGGCATTTTAGGTCCAAGTTTAGTAAGCAGTCATTTGTGATTTTACTTTAATCTCCCCCCTCCCCCCACCCCCCACTCTTGGTTACAACCTGCACCGCACCACACTGAGCCCTGTGATGAACACTTCACTAAGTAGGAATTCTTGCAGGCTCCTCCCTATTCAAGAGGCACAGCCCCAGGTCCGGATTCCATCCACACCCAGATGACCCAACACTTGGATATTACCCAGAGGCAACATCTGCTCAGGGTATTCTATCACATTTGGCTCACATTCTTTCCCACCACAATGGTGAGACAGTATAGTTACTCCCATCCTTAAGCTCATCAAGAACCCAAAATCTCTAGAAGGCTACTGCCTGATTAGCCTAATGAATGTACTTAGTAAACTCCTGGAGAGGCTGGTTAGCTTAAGATTGTTGGGCATTCAAATATCAGGACCTTTTGTCCCCTTACCAGTAAAGCTTCCGGGCAGCACGATATCCAACTGACTGTTTACCCAGATTGCAAACAGCAATGTGACAGGATTTTACTCACTGCTGGCACCTTGTTGTGGTCCCCCCCAAGGGGTCCACAACTCCCTTGTGGATACATGCGTAGCGAGCACGGGACCCCGAGCTAATGTGGCCCTCCTTCCTTTCTGGGCTGCGTACCTTCCTTTACCGCATACTTCCCAATCCCCCATCTTTGCCCCCCCCCCCCTCACCTCTGCCTCTTTCCTTCCCTTTCTCCCCCTCTGGGAGTGTGTGTTGTGCCTACATCCGGAGACGGATGCTTGAGAATGTAACACCTTCGTTTTTTGTGCTTGCAAGTCTTCATCCTTCCTTTGTCCTTACCTCTTCTCTTTACCCTTTTCTCCGCTGCGGCGTTTGAGATCTCTCTTCTTCACTTTCCCTTTCTTTGTTTTCCCTTTCTCTTTCTTCCTCCCTGTGCGTGTCTGAAGGATGACCCACGCATTTCAATGCGTAGCCAGTGACTGGGTAACACGTAATTCCCCGCCCCGGGTAGACAGGTAGGACACGTACACCTGGTAACGGCCAGGCCCAGAGAGGGATGATACCTTCCGAAAGTGCCGATTGGTCCCTCTGTCCGTTTGTCGGGAGGTATGACATGAGGTGTGAACAATCACCTAAGGTAGGAGTGCCCTCAGGGAGGGCCCCCACAAGGGAGCAGAGCGCCATCAGAGACGCCAGTAATCATGGGGGATACTTCTGCAATGGTTTCCTCATCTTACACTGTCTGCTCACAAGCGTAAGTTCAAGGAGTCTCAGCCACACAGTCCTTCCATCGTTGCCACAGTTCCTTGTCGTTTCTCGGTCTGACGACGGTCACTACTTCTCCACAGTCAACCCTTTCATTATTCAGAAAGGTGTCGACGCAATTGCAGGTCCTGTAAAGTCTTGCTCCAGATAACGAAATGGCACCTTGTTGTTAAAAACAGTCAGTGCCCTCCAGGCACAAAAATTGCTGCGTACCTCACTACTACACACCTTCCCTGTCCGGGTGGAAGCGCACCGCACTTCAAATTCCTCGCATGGAGTCGTTTATACACGCTCCCTCGACGGATTGTCCGAAGAGGAAATTCAACACTACCTGTTTGACCAGGGTGTAACGGCTGTTCATAGTCATGAAAAGGGTTGACACGAACATAGTTCCAACCCGTACTGCCTTCTTGACTTTTGACAGAGTTCAACTCCCATCGAAAATCAAAGTTGGCTATGAGATAATTTCCGTTCGCCCTTACATCCCAAAACATACGTGTTGCTATCGGTGTCAGCAGTTCAATCATAACAGCCAGTCCTGTTCCAACCCGGCCAAATGTTAAGTGTGGCAAGGATGCCCATGAGGGTGCTTGTCCACCTCCATCCCCTCGTTGCATCAACTGTTTGGGTGACCACGCTGCTTCCTCTCGAGATTGCCCCATTTTTAAAGACGAAAGCTCATTCAGGAAATCAGAGTGAATGAAAAGGTGTCGACCTTTGCTGCTCGAATATTATTCGCCAGTCGAAAGCCCACTGCGCCTCAGACAGGAAAATACGGCACTGTCCTTGCCTCTCCTCGGCCAACAAAGGAGGCGGCCACGCAGACTTGTGATCTCGCCTTTAGTGCCACGGTCGTCAGATTGGCCAGCGCAAAGATCGCCCGTTCAACCGCCCCACTTTCGCCTGCTCACTCCATGGCTCACCCTTCATCGGGTTCTGCTAAATCTCGACCCACAAAAGTCAGACACCCGGACTTCCAAAAAAGAGCCTACTCGTGACGTTTTTTTACGTGCCCCAACTTCACAACCATCGGTTCCTCCTCCATCCAAACATCCTGTTTCCGAGAAGGCTAATAAGAAACACAGTTCCTCTCCTCCGCCACGGCGTGTCCCATCTACAGCACCACCTGGCGGTAACCGCCCTCGGCCGTCTTCAGTGTCGCCGAGGCGCACTGCTGGCGGCCGATCAACCGGCCGATAGCTGGTGGCAGGAGCTGCTCCTGAGCAACCTATGGATCAGGATCGTCGGCTGACTGCCGTTCCACGCTGTCGCTCGCAAGCTCCGAGCAGTCATTGAGTTGACGGCAACCTTGGTCACATTCTTCCAATTTCTGTCCACCGTATGTCCATTACCCATTGGAATATCCGCGGCATTCGAGCCAATCGGAATGAATTGTCGATCCTCCTACGATTCTACTTGCCGGTCATCTTCTGTCTTCAGGAAACAAAGCTGCGTCCCCACGACCGCTTCCCCCCCCCTCTCCCCCCATTTTGTCAGTCCAATTTTATCTCCCCTCTGTTGAAGGCACTCCAGCACATGGAGGACTCACGATTCTTCTCCATGATACTCTCCATTATCACCCAATCCCCTTAAACACTTCCTTCCAAGCTGTCGCTGTCTTTCCCTTTCTCGATACACCTTCTCTTTGTACTGTATACATCCCATTATCTACACCAATGGCACGAGCTGATCTCCTTCATCTTCTTGGTCAGCTTCCACTCCCCTATTCGCTGGTTGGGGACTTCAATGCCCACCACTCGCTTTGGGGATCTCGACATCCTTGTCCGCGTAGCTCACTATTGCTAGAAGTCTTCCACCAAGCGGTTCTTGTTTGCCTCAACACTGGGGACCCTACATTTTTGTCAGCCTCCGCGACAAATTTCTCTCATTTGGACCTTTCGGTCGGTACTGTTCTGCTGGCTCGGCGCTTCGAATGGTTCGCGCTTGCTGATACACACTAGTGACCACGTTCCATGTGTCCTTAGACTGCAGCCTCAACTGCCATATGTGCCCGCGACACTGGAAGTTTGCCCAAGCCGATTGGACACTTTCTTCGTGTCTAGCAACATTCGATGAGTCACTTTCCTAGCGTTGACGATGAGATCACTCACAATACAGACGTTATTCTTACAGCTGCGGAACGTTGAACACCACGCACCTCCGAATTGCCCCGGCGCCCCCCAGTTCCTTGGTGGAATGAGGCATGCCGTGACGCAATACGTGAGCGGCGGCGTGCTTTTCGCGTTTTCCGCCACCATCCTACTTTGGCCAAATGTATCCGCTATAAGCAGTTCCGTGCGCGATGCCGTCGCGTCATCCGCGATAGCAAGAAGGCAAGCTGGAAATTCTTTACTACCTCATTTAACACCTTCACTCCCTCCTCGGAAGTTTGGAGTCGGATTCGACCGTTATCAGGCGCGCCTAGTTTCTCCCCGTCGCAATTTCTAACTCATTGGGTCAACACATTGGTCAGATTTCGAGCTCTTCAAATTACCCGCCAGCGTTTCTCCCGAAGAAACGTGCAGTGGAAGTGCAACCTCTTGCTTTCTCCTCTCAAAATCGCGAAAGCTACAATACCGTTTTCTCCATGCGGGAACTCCAACATGCACTCTTCGGGCTTTCGAGGTCGGCTGCCCCTTTTTCTTCGCGAATTTATGGCAGAGCGCACATTTAAAGTGCGGGTGAACACTACTCTCTCCCGTACTTTCTCCCAAGAAAACGGGGTACCCCTGGGCTCCGTGCTAAGTGTTGTACTATTTGCCATTGCCATAAATCCAATTATGGATTTTCTCCTTCCTGATGTCTCGGGCTCCCTCTTTGTGGACGATTTTGCGATCTACTACAGCTCTCAAAGGACCAGCCTTCTTGAACGACGTCATCAAGGTTGTCTCGATCGCCTCCACTCTTGGAGCATCGAAACAGGCTTCCGCTTTTCTCCCAGTAAGACCGTTTGTGTTAATTTTTGGCGACGTAAGGAGTTTCTTCCGCCCTCCTTACATCTAGGACCTGTCAACCTTCCCCCCCCCCCCCCCCCAGGGGATCCACAACTCTTTTGTGGATACGTGCGTAGCGAGCACGGGACCCCGAGCTGATGTGGCCTTCCTTCCTTTCCGGGCTGCATACCTTCACTTTCCGCATCCTTCCCCATCCCCCATCTTCGCCCCCCCCCCCTCACCTCTGGCTCTTTCCTTCCCTTTCTCCCCCTCTGGGGGAATGGTTTGTGCCTACGTCCGGAGACGGACGCTTGTAAATGTACCACATTCTTTGCCTTCCTTACTTGTAAGTCTTCGTCCTTCCTTTGTCCCTCTCTTTTCCTTACCTCTTCTCTCTACCCTTTTCTCCGCTGCGGCGTTTGAGACCTCTTCTTTCCTTTCCATTTCCCTTTCTCTTTCTTCCTCCCTGTGCGTGTCTGAAGGCCGACCCACGCACTTCCATGCGTAGCCGGTGACGGGGTAACGCGTAATTCCCCGCCCCGGGTAGACAGGTAGGACACGTACGTACCCCCTGGTAACGGCCAGGCCCAGGGAGGGGTGATTACCCGAGCTGATACCTTCCGAAAGTGCCGATTGGTCCCTCCGTCCGTTTGTCGGGAGGTGTGACCTGAGGTGTGAACAATCACCTAAGGCGGGAGTGCCCTCAGAGAGGGCCCCCACAAGGGAGGAGCGCGCCATCGGAGACGCCGGTAATCATGGGGGATTCTTCCGCAATGGTTTCCTCATCTTCCACTATGTCTGCTCACAAACGTAAGTTCACTGAGTCTCAACCACAGTCAGTGCTTCCATCGTTGCCACAGTTCCTTGTTGTTTCTCGGTCTGACGAAGGTCACGACTTCTCCACAGTCAACCCTTTCATAATTCAGAAAGGTGTCGACGCAATTGCAGGTCCTGTAAAGTCTTGTTCCAGATTACGGAATGGCACCCTGTTATTAGAAACACACAGTGCCCTCCAGGCACAAAAATTGCTGCGTACCTCACTACTACACACTTTCCCTGTCCGGGTGGAACCGCACCGTACCTTAAATTCCTCGCGTGGAGTTGTTTATACACGCTCCCTCGATGGACTGTCTGACGAAGAAATTCAGCACTACCTGTCAGACCAGGGCGTAACGGCTGTTCATAGGGTTATGAAAAGGGTTGACACGAAGATCATTCCAACCCGCACTGTCTTTTTGACATTTGACAAAGTGCAACTCCCTTCGAAAATCAAAGCAGGCTATGAGATAATTTCCGTTCGTCCTTACGTCCCAAACCCTACGCGTTGCTATCGGTGCCAGCGATTCAATCACACCAGCCAGTCCTGTTCTAATCCGGCCAAATGTGTTACGTGTGGCAGGGATGCCCATGAGGGTGCTTGTCCACCTCCATCCCCTCGCTGCATCAACTGTATGGGTGACCACGCTGCTTCCTCTAGAGATTGCCCAGTTTTTAAGGACGAAAAGCTCATCCAGGAGATAAGAGTGAAGGAAAAGGTGTCGACCTTTGCTGCTCGGAAGTTGTTCGCCAGTCGACAGCCCACCGTGCCTCAGACAGGCAAATACAGCACTGTCCTTGCTTCTCCTCGGCCAACAAAGGAGGCGGCCACGCAGACTTGCGACCTCACCTTTAGTGCCTCGGTCGTCCGATCGGCCAGCGCAAAGATCGCCCGTTCAACTTCACCACTTTCGCCTGCCCACTCTTTGGCTCACCCTTCGTCGGGTTCTGCTAAATCTCGAGCCCAAAAGTCAGACACCAAGTCTTCGAAGAAAGAGCATACTCGTGAAGAGTTTTTACGTACGGCAACTTCACCACCATCGGTTCCTCCTTCCTCTAAACCTCATACTTCCAAGAAGGCTACAAAGAAACCCAGTTCCTCTCCTTCTCCGCCAAGGCGTGTCCCATCCACAGCGCCACCTGGCGGAAATCGCCCTCGGCCGTCTTCTGTGTCGCCGAGGCGCGCTGCTGGTGGCCGGTCAACCGGCCGATCGCTGGTGGCAGGAGCTGCTCCTGACCAACCTATGGATCAGGATCTTCTGCCTTCGGCCGAATGCCATTCCATGCTGTCTGTCGCAAGCTCTGAGCAGTCGTTGAGTTGACAGCACCCTTGGTCACATTCCTCCATTTTCTGTTCACCCTATGTCCATTATCCACTGGAATATCCGCGGCATTCGAGCCAATCGGGATGAATTGTCGATCCTCTTACGATCCTACTCGCCGGTCATCTTCTGTCTTCAGGAAACAAAGCTGCGTCCTAATGACCGCTTTGTTCTCCCTCATTTTCAGTCCGTCCGATATAACCTCCCCTCTGTGGAAGGCACTCCAGCCCATGGAGGACTCATGATTCTTCTCCATGATACTCTCCATTATCATCCAATCCCCTTAGACAGTTCCTTCCAAGCTGTCGCCGTCCGTCTTTCCCTTTCTGGATACACGTTCTCTCTTTGTACTGTATACATTCCATCGTCCACACCAATGGCACGAGCTGATCTCCTTCATCTTCTTGGTCAGCTTCCACCCCCCTATTTGCTGGTTGGGGACTTCAATGCCCACCACCCGCTTTGGGGATCTCCACATCCTTGTCCACGTGTCTCCCTATTGCTAGACGTCTTCCACCAAGCGGATCTAGTTTGCCTCAACACTGGGGTCCCCACGTTTTTGTCTGCCTCCACGACAAATTTATCTCATTTGGACCTTGCGATCGGTACTGTTCCGCTTGCTCGGCGCTTCGAATGGTTCGCCCTTGATGATACACACTCGAGTGACCACTTTCCATGTGTCCTTAGGCTGCAGCCTCAACTGCCATATATGCGCCCGCGACGCTGGAAGTTTGCCCAAGCCGATTGGACACTTTTTTCGTCTCTAGCGACATTCGATGACCGTCGCTTTCCCAGCGTCGACGATGAGGTCACACATATTACCGACGTTATTCTTACAGCTGCGGAACGTTCCATTCCACGCACCTCCGAATTGCCCCGGCGCCCCCCAGTTCCTTGGTGGAACGAGGCATGCCGTGACGCAATCCGTGAGCGGCGACGTGCTCTTCGCATTTTCCGTCACCATCCTACTTTAGCAAACTGTATCCGCTATAAGCAACTCCGTGCGCGATGCCGTCGCGTCATCCGCGATAGCAAGAAGGCAAGCTGGCAATTCATTATTAGCTCCTTTAACACCTTCACTCCCTCCTCGGAAGTTTGGAGTCGGCTCCGACGGTTCTCAGGCGCGCCTAGTTTCTCCCCGGTCTCTGGGCTCACTGTCGCGCATGATACCTTAGTGGACCCCGTCGCAATTTCTAACTCATTGGGTCAGCACTTCGCTGAGATTTCGAGCTCTTCAAATTACCCGCCAGCGTTTCTCCCGAAGAAACGTGCAGCGGAAGTGCGACCTATTGCTTTCTCCTCTCAAAATCGCGAAAGCTACAATACTGTTTTCTCCATGCGGGAACTCCAACATGCCCTCTCTTCTTCTCGCTCCTCCGCCCCTGGATCGGATGGTATCCATGTCCAAATGTTGCTGCATTTATCAACCCATAGTCTGCGTTACCTCCTTCGCCTTTATAATCGAATTTGGACCGACTGTACCTTTCCCAGACGATGGCGGGAAGCTATCGTCGTTCCCATTCCGAAACCTGGAAAGGACAAACATCTCCCCTCTAGTTATCGCCCCATTTCTCTCACGAGTAGTGTCTGTAAGATTTTGGAGCGTATGGTGAATTACCGTTTAGCTTGGTGGCTGGAATCCCGCAGTCTTTTAACACCTGCCCAATGCGGATTCCGAAAGCATCGCTCTGCAGTTGACCATCTTGTTGCTCTCTCCACTTATATCATGAACAATTTTCTCCGGAAACGCCAAACGGTAGCAATATTTTTTGATCTGGAGAGAGCATACGATACCTGTTGGAGGACAGGCATCCTCCGCACACTGTTCTCTTGGGGCTTTCGAGGCCGGCTGCCCCTTTTTCTTCGCGAATTTATGGCAGAGCGAACATTTAGGGTGCGGGTGAACACTACTCTCTCCCGTACTTTCTCTCAAGAAAACGGGGTACCCCAGGGCTCCGTGCTGAGTGTTGTACTGTTTGCCATCGCTATAAATCCAATTATGGATTGTCTCCTTCCTGACGTCTCGGGCTCCCTCTTTGTGGACGATTTTGCGATCTACTACAGCTCTCAACGGACCAGCCTTCTTGAACGACGTCTTCAAGGATGTCTCGATCGCCTCCACTCTTGGAGCATCGAAACCGGCTTCCGTTTTTCTCCCAGTAAGACCGTTTGTATTAATTTTTGGCGACGTAAGGAGTTTCTTCCGCCCTCCTTACATCTAGGTCCTGTCAACCTTCCGTTTTCAGACGTCACTAAATTCTTGGGTCTTATGTTTGACAGAAAACTGTGCTGGTCCTCCCACGTTTCCTATCTTTCGGCTCGCTGTCTGCGAACGCTCAACGCCCTCCGTGTCCTGAATGGTACCTCCTGGGGAGCGGACCAAGTGGTCCTCCTCTGTCGCGCCTTAGTGCGTTCGAAATTGGACTATGGAAGCATAGTTTACTCCTCTGCTCGGCCGTCTATTCTTCGTTGTCTCGACTCTAAACGTAATCCACGGTGGTGGATAGTATCTGGAGCTTTTTCCACCAGCCCTGTAGAAAGCCTTCATGCTGAGACTGCTGAACCTCCGCTGTCTTATCGGCGAGCTGTCCTGAGTCGTTATGCTAGCCATCTGTCTTCCATGCCTGCTAATCCGGCCCATGACATTTTTTCGACGCCTCCTTGGATTTAGGGTATGCAGGCAGCGCTTCCTTCCTACTACCACCGGGAGTCCGCTTCCGTCAACTGCTTCATTCTCTTTCCTTCCGCTTTCGTAAAACGTTCTTGACAACTTGGGGTACAGCACCGCCTTGGCTCCGTCACCGGACCTGCCTGCTCCTTGACCTTTGTCAGTTTACCAAGGATGGTACCCCTTCACTTGTTTGTCGGGCATTTTCTGCTCTATGTGCACAAATGAAGGAAGCCAAATTTTTTTACACTGATGGCTGAAAAACATAGTTAGGTGTAGAGAGTGCCTATATTGTTGGCGACACCCCAAATCGATTTCGGCTTCCCGACCAGTGTTCGGTTTATACTGTGGAGCTTTACGCTGTTCTCCAGGCTGTCCAATACATCCATCGCCATCAGCGGATACGGTGTGTTATTCTTCAGATTCTCTCAGCTCTCTCCTCAGTCTCCAAGCTATCTACCCTGTCCACCCTCTGGTCCACCGGATTCAGGACTGCCTACGCTTGCTCCACCTGGAGGGCGTCTCTGTGGCGTTCCTCTGGATCCCAGGACACGTTGGTATCTGTGGAAATGAGGCGGCCGATATAGCGGCCAAGGCTGCAGTCTCTCTTCTTCGGCCAGCTATTCGCAATATTCCCTTCGCCGATCTACGGAGCGTTTTATGTCGTCGTGTTGTTCTTAGACACTTCCCAATAATAAATTGCGGGACGTGAAAGCTCTTCCCTGTGCTTGGACCACCACCTCCCGAACGCGTCGTCGGGAGGAGGTAATTTTAACTAGACTGCGGATAGAGCACTGTCTTTTTAGCCATCGACATCTTTTAAGTGGCGATCCTCCCCCACTCTGTCCCCACTGCTCTCAGCTGTGGACGGTAAGACACCTTTTACTTGAGTGCCCCCACTTTACTCCTTTACGCGCCCGTCTACAGCTGTCGCCTGATATATCTTCCATTTTAGCAGATGACACGCGATCAGCCGATCGCGTTCTCGACTTTATTAGTGCCAGTGATGAAGTCAGTCATTTGAAGATCTTTTTGGGGACAACCAACCCCCTTCTATAGTGGTTTTTTAAGCTTTCCTTCTGTTTTTAGTTTCTCCAATTTTTTGTTTCGTTGCCATTGCTGCTGGTTTCCAGTTTTGGTTTTTACCTCTTCCTAAGTCACAGACCGGGCGCTAATGACCGTAGCAGTTTTGCACCCTAAAACCATAACAAAAAGACCTTGTTGTGGTCTTCTTTGACCTACATAAGGCATAAGACACAGGTTACAAGCCCATTCATGGCTACGAAGAACTATGATGGAACCAATATTAGTTGGGACTGTGGTTACCCCAGCACTGTATGTCAATGAAATTTGCATCTGGTGCAGCTCCCACTCGGCAGCATCTGCTGAGTGCCAGTCCCAAGGTGCCATCCAATGGGCCTCTGTGTGGGCCATCTTCCATGTCTTAGTTTTCTCCCTCCAAAATGCAGGTTACGCTTGTCGTTGACCCACAGTCCACCCTGATCCAGAACTTTATTTAGGCTACCAGATCCTCAATGTTGTGGCACAGCCCCATTTCTTGGGCCTTATTTTTGATGAAAGGCTGACATGGCTGCCCTATATTCACCACGGTGGAGATCGTACCACTCACCTTCATCTTTACGATGCTCTGGTCTTGTCCAGACTCCTTCTGCTCTGCAACTACTTGGCCCTGTTCACCATCATGAGATGCATCTGGCTAAGGGTGCTTTTCGCACTAGTCCTGTTAAATCTCCTCACAGAAGTGGGGCTTCCACCTCTACAAATAAAACAGATCCAACTTCTGGTGTCTCATGCAATTGCCATTTGCCAATTCTGACCATCCCATGTACCCTGTCCTCTGTGCAAATGAGGGATATCTCGCTTCTGACAATCACCCATGGGTAGGGGTTGCTGATTGGCATGCATCTCACTTCCATCTGTTGGGATCTCTATATCCACTCACTGGAATGCACCCCATGTATTTTCTTCCCCTCCCTTGGATGGTGCCTAAACCACAGATTAGGACTGACCTAGTCAAGGGTCCCCTAAGGTCTCCGTTGCTCCTATGCTTTACTGGCATCTTGTAGGTGCCATCCTTGAAGAGTTCCAGGGTGCCACCATCTTCTACATGGATGGTTCTAAGACAATAGATAAGGTGGGATATGCTTTCATGTCTCTTACTGGCTTCGAACACCATTTATTGCCAGGATCATGTAATGTGTTCACAGCACAGCTTCTAGCCATTCAAACAACACTGTTTGTTTCTCAGGCCTCCCTCCAGTGTTATAATTTATTCAGATTCAATGATCAGACTTAGTCCATTTATCCACTGCATTTCTACTCTTTTACGGCATTGTGTATGTTTCATTGCAAGAACATATTTTCTGTGAAAAGACAGAAAAAACAAGGTCTTCGGTCAACCTGACACAGTAACTGAATGCTATCCCAGAATGTAACCATTGAGGAGGTAATGTTCCAAGCGTATCCTGATGCTCAAACATTTTATTGATTTATTCAGACCGCACGCAATACCCTCATTATTGAAGAAATGATACATTGTGGATTTTATAGGCACTGTTGTTCCGATGAGCAATGGCATAGTTAAAGGTGCTCTTACTTGTTTTACCAGGAATCTAGTATGTAGTAGAGCTAATAATTCCTACACAAATTGCTGTACTACCTGCATACAATCACCACTGCTTGGAGAATGTCAGAGAAATCAATCTGCGGCTGTGTTCATTCCTGCTGTCTCCCCAGCTCTGTCTTAGCAGGCACCTCTGTTTTGCATAAGAAACCCAAATACACACCTGCTGCAGTCTGAGGTATCAGGTGGCAACAACCTCAATGACACTACCCCCCCCCCCTCCATGTACCTTCTGTGCAGAATGACAGGTTTGAGACCATGTTTTCTGTCTGCCACTACTGTTAAATCAACTGTCACCTATATGGACTAAGTTCTCTGGTACTTACACTATCCCATTCAAACAACTCCTACTTCCATATGTGGAAAAGGGTGAAGGCAGATTACTTAATGAAAGAAACTGCAAGTGCTACCACAAGTAACAAATTTCTGCAGTGGGATGTTGAGCCTTCGAACAAGTTGCCAGAGAAAGGATAGATGCACACAAAAGAAACAGCTTATATATATATATATATATATATATATATATATATATATATATATATATATATATATATATATATATATAAAAGTTTTTTGTATCAACGGTTGAGAGATCACAAGAGAGCTTCCACAGTCGGTTTGGTTGCTCATGTGGTGCTGACAGAAACTGAAGATCTAAGCATTCTATACATGGTCTAATGTACCACTGTGTCATCGTACCTATTTCAGTGTAACTACTTCTTCCAGAATTCTAAATTCATAAGTTTCATTTAAAACAAGTTAATAACAATGCTGAGCAACAAATCAATGCCAGTGGTAGTTGAATCTGTTGCCTGTGGTTTTCTCTGTGCCAAAGTATTAACAGCATACCTTTTACAAGGTACATGCAAGTACCAGAGTGACGGGATGACCATGGAAAAACACTGAGCTCTGCTTCAGGGAGCCATCTTCTGACCATGATCAGATACGCCTCTGTAGAATTGCTTGTCTTACCCATCCTCCTGTATGTCACACTGACTGCAGAAGTTCTGACTGCATACCAGTGATGTGACAAACCAATCTGTGCCATTCGCTGTGGTAGAGAGAGCACACTTCATCTAACACAGCAAATACATCTAATTCAACTGCTGATGAATATAGTCATAAATGGGACCTCATCCCTATGGGACACTGTAATCAACACTTCTGATAAAATAAAAACATACCAATTTACTGATTTAAAAAGTGACCTATATTTGTGTCTACTGTGCCGTAAAAAAGTTATAGAAACATTCCGTTAGAACACAAGTTTGCAGTTGTATTGTTTCTTCTGATGATATGAATATCTTTGAGATGACAGGAAATGGAGTCATATTTGTTTCGTACAGCGAGGACCATTCTGCGATGAAAGTCTTATTTTATGTCCGTGTATCTTCTTACATGCATTACTGGCAGTGTTAATGCACATATAAACGTTCTAAATGAATTCTGCGTTCTAGAGGAAAGATATGACAAATGATGATGTAGCTTTGTACATTTCTTGTCAATGGCACCAATCAGTCGTCAGTTATTTCCAGATGACACTAAAACTGGAGACCACATCTGTAAAAGAAAACATTATTACTTACAAAATGCAAAACAATGTGAAATCACATTTTATTATTGTTTCAAGACTGAAACTAGTCACTTCCAGGTACCATTTTATGTGTAATACTATACATAAATATGCACAAGTTTTATTAATATAAGAGCTGTTGTAATTTTCAGTGTTAATGCCTTCCAGGTAAAACCAAATGGTCCAGGTAAAACCTAACTGGCTCACAAAATATTTCATGGCCTTAAGATAGGCAATCCGACCTGCACAGTGTACACTAGGAAGTGTAATCGGCATGGCCTTTCTTAAGATGCTTGAAATATTTTCTGATCTAATTTCATTTTCTCCAACCTGTATAAGCTACAAATACTCACCAGCTATTTCTGCAGTGTCCAAAATTTTTTCAGATGATACGCGTAATTTAAAACGTTTGTTTTGTATACTTGCTGAACTCTGCATCATATTTATTGGTATGTTTCATTCCAAGAGATAAAATCCAATGCAAGTCTGCAACTGACAGTACAAAAAAAAGTGAACAAATTCAAAAATTGTTTAGTTCACAATACTCAGAGCAGAAATCGTTGAAGGAATTGAACACACAATCATAAGATCAGAATTTGTGGCAGTTGAACCACCCCGTTTTCTCAAATACAAAATAACTGATACTTCGAACAGGCTGTCACCAACATACTTCAAAACCTAAATACTGACAGTCGTGTAACGAAGAGTGTGACTATTCAACCAAACATTGCATGGTGATGTACAATCTGAGAAATGAGGTTAGGTTCTATTACTGCCATATTACCAAAAAAAGCATTGTAAAATTTGTTCAAATTATGTGTCAGGTATTTATTCGCGAAGATTTCTGTGAAAGCAATAAGGGTGAAAGCTAATTTTGGAATGCAAGATGGTCAGTGAGCTGGTGGATCATAAACATATCACATTTTCACATTATGGCAAATTCTGGAACGTACATACAACAAAAGAAAATTGGATTTGTTTTCATTGATTTAGTAGCAGCTTATGATACTCTTTCAAGGAATCTGTGTTGGAAAACATTAAATTTGGTGAATACAGAGACCCGTTCATTGGAAAAAATATTAGAAATACTCGTAAATGTCTATGTAAATGTACTGCCGACTTTAAAAGGAACACGAATGCCCGTGTCACCAACATATTACTATAAGGGCACGGTCTCATAAAGATAGGGGAATGGAATTAGTAAATGTATATTTGTTCATTCTTATTTCTATTTGTTGATGATGAAGTAGCCACAGCACAGTATACAATTTAAATATGCAATCTGCAGTAGAATAAAAGCTGTGGTCTAAAGATCAGTAATAAAGACACAAAATACATTATTTTTCTAGATAAACAGTTGATATAGAGGAAGAAAATCTGAAAGATAAGAAATTCTTGCTACTGTAGATCTGTTGTAGAAAAGAGAGGGAAAATGAGATTTAGAATTTAATAAAAGTAGTAGTGATGGACAGAATGCCATTGGCTTACTCAGCTGAATTTTATGGAACACAAATTGATGAAAAGAGCTAAAACTACCGTAATGAAATTGATATTAGATATTATAGTATTGTATGAAGCAGAGACTTCGATAACTAATGAGATGGATACTAATACACTGAAAGTATTGGACAATGATTTTTGGAGAAAATGAGCAAGAATTTCATAAAAAGAAAAAGGAACACTGAAGTGTAAAGGAAAACGAAATTGAATGGAAGAATGTGTTGTGCTGTGTAGAAGAAAATAGCTGTGTTACGCTCATGTAAAAAGAACTGATGATCCTGTGATACCATAACGTATACTGCAGTGGGGAACTGAAGTACACTGGAGAAGATTGTGATTCATGACTGTTCTTCTGCACCTACCACTATTAGCTGTACAGTATGGAGCTAGATATACAGTACCTAAATATTACACATTACTTAAACTCACAACACACACCCCCATGCCCGGGGGAGGACTCGAACCTCCAGTGGAAGTGGTGTACCTTGTGGCGTTGATAGTTTGTATTGACCACGAAACTTAATATCTGTGAACTCTAAAGTTGAGATGGAGACTCGACTGAGCACTTACTTTAGTCAGTTATTTGCTATACTTCATTCTGTACGGACGCAGTGTCAAGTGTAAATATATATATATATGAGCTACGACATGTATGGGAATTAAGTTTCCTATATCCCGGTTACTGATACCATTCCCATAGTGGTGACCCCGCAGTTCGTTTGTGTTTCGGATCTTCCTTGCCGGTTTTTATGCAACAGGTTATATGCACTATGCAGTGACCACACCAAGCAATACCTTTTTCGGAGATGTGGAAGCACAACTCCGCTCACAGAGTTTCGTTGTTTCTTCGCCAACGGCATATTCATCATTTACGCACAGTGATTCGTGTTCTCAACCAACTTACTGTCCTGTCACTACAAACTGCAGTCGGCTTTTGGCCTCGTCAAGTAGCCTGGCCACAAAGCATTCAGTTCTTGCCACCTTCACAGAGTGAGGTGGCGCAGTGGTTTGAACCGTTGTCCTCCCAAATGAGAGTCCAGTGTGCATCCCGCGTCCGGCCATCCTGATTTAGGTTCTCCATGATTTCCCTAAATCGCTTTAGGCAAATGCCGGGATGGTTCCTTTGACAGGGCAATGCCGACTTCCTTCCCTAAGTCGATGAGACTGGTGACCTCGGAATTTGGCCTTCTCTCCCAAATCAACCCAACTCCCCTCTTGCCACCTTCTTCCCTCGCCCCCAAATGTCTGAAGGTCCTTGGCCACCTGGTCTGTCCATTTTCCTTTGGCCTACGTTCTCCAGGTTTCATCTGACACTTCCCTCGGTCTTGCTCCCTGCTCTCTTCTACAGATGTGCACGGCCAATCTCAGCCTCCTTGTTTTCGCTTCCACATCATCTGTTCATTATACAGGATGAGTCACTAATTATTGGCACCAAGAATAACTCAAAGTACGATAGGAGCTGAAAAGTTTGTGGGACAAAAGATGCATGGGACAACGTGGGCCATAATATGACGTTGGTGTTTCGTTACTAGGTGAGGTCGCTTCAGAGATTGTCAACTTCTTAAATGGGATGCTATAGTTCGGTACTTATTTTATGATAGCAGCTATAGAGACGAATCCAATGATATGTAACAGTAAGGTCTTTGAAAATATTCTGTAAATGGACTTTCATGCCAGCGTTGTGACCTTCGTTGACCTTCAAAGTGATAACCATCGATATCAATGCAGTGCTGCACTCTTCTTATCATGGACTGAGTGTTATTCCTTATCACTTCGGCACTTAGGCGAGAGAGAATTGTCAGAGCATTTACTTAGATATCTTCAGGTGTAGTTGGAACGTCTTTATAAACAATGTCCCTTACGAATCCACATAGAAAAAAATCCAGAGGCGTCAAGTCTGGCGAACGAACCGGCCACGACACATTTCCTCAGTGTCCAATCCAACGATTTCGGAATTCTCTCAACTCATTTCTAGCCATTACCGAAAAATGTGCCGGACACAAATTAACACATTTTGTTCCTTATTCCTAAAGGTATTTCTTCCAGTAACAGACGTAATGTTTCTTGCGGGAATGTGGTGTACTTCCTACCATTAAGATTTCCTTCGATGAAATGGGGGCTATATTTCTGTCCTCCAGAATCTAACAACATTCACCGGCCACGGTTTTTGGTGTGCAACTTGCCGCAGCCAATGTTGCCCAATAATGTGTGTTATGCAAAGTAACATTTCCATGGTTCGTGAAAGTAGCCTCATCAGTAAATAAAATCAAAATAATAAATGTGTCATCCCTTTGAATCTGAAGTTGAGCTCATCACCAGAATTCAATGCGACGCCTGCAATCTGTACCAGTTAATTCTTGGTGGAGACTGATATGGTAAGGATGATATTTATGACGATGCAGAACACGAACAACACTACTCTGGTTCATGCCGGATTCTCTTGCGATTTGACGCGAGCTAACACAAGGATCTCTAACCACAGTGGCAAGAGTACCAATTTCCGTTCTCTCGTTAGTAACTTTCCTTTGTCGGATATGTTTCCGAGGCGTTAAAGTTCTCTGTTTATCATACACGTATTTAAATGTACGACATGTAGGGTGAGTACGTTGTGGATATCTTTCAATATATGTCTCTAGCTCTCACTGAATTTCGTTGGCATTCTCCTCCGTAAATGAGAAGCATGTCGACTTGTTCTTCGAAGGAATACATCAATCACATTCGCTTGATTCGACGATACTAGTCTTACCGTTACTGTTAGTGATGTATTGCGAAACCGTCGAATGGTGTTTACATGTCGATGACACTTAAGATAGGTACGCCGTATTCGGCGAATATTTACTATTTGCACGATATACGATAGAGAACTGTCAGAGCATGTGCTTCAATAAGTGCCGAAGTGATAAGGAAAACCACTCCATCCATGATAAGATTGCAGCACTGCATTTATACCAATGGTCATCATTTCGAACACCTTCTGTAAATGGACACTTATGCCACTTTTGTAACTTTCGTTGATCTTCAAAAACCTTACTGTTAAACATCGCTGGATTCGTTTCGATAGCCATTATCAGAAAATAGGTACCAAACTATAACATCCCATTTAAAAAGATGACTATCTCGGAAGCGACCCCACATAGCAACAAAAACCAATGTCATATTATGACCCCCGTTGTCCCAAGCAACAATTGTCCCACAAACTTTCCAGCTACTATCATACTTCAGGAGTTATTCTAGGTGGCGGTAGTTGGCGACTCAGCCTGTGTACGGCCATGAGCCCTCTGTTCTTTCTTCTTCTTCTTCTTCTTCTTCGCCGCTTTCCCTCACAAATTGATGCAAATATCTTCCACAACATTTTACTTAAAAAATGTTTCTTACTCTCTGTACACTTATCTTTCTGTTTTTGCGGTGTATAGTAACACTGCTGACTATAATTTTGTTTATCCTTCTTTTGGTCCCTCTGGAAAATTTTTTGGAGGTCAGTAATGCGTTGAGTGAATATGACGCTCTGGATACAGATTGTCTTATAGACTCATCAGAAACGTGGTTATCGACAGGCTGTGTATCCCACCATTTTTGTCTTGCAATTTCTTTCTGTCCTCATGAATTTCATTTTCTCTTTATTTTAACAAATCACAGGGCTCGTATTACAGGAAAATGGTTTTCATCTAGATTTTCAGCCAGTAGGCCCCTACTTCATAATCATCTGCAAAGACAAGATTTTCAATTTTATTCCTCCGTTTATACCCTCTCCTGGTTTTCCTGCTGTATCCACTACTTCCTGTATGATTATTTTTAAACAAGAGCTATGATACTGCATCACCTCGCCTGGCCCTTCTTATGTCAAGAGTTGGAATATTCTCCTTCCATTTTCACTCCCCCTTTCCAGGCTTCCAATGTAACTTTCGCAAAACTTGTAATCTCTATTGGTATTCCAGAATTGTGCATTTTCTCCCATGTCTTTTCTCTGTTTATGCTATCGTAGGTTTTCTTCATGTTAGCAAATGTAGTTTTGTTGTATTATGTGTATTCAGATATGGCTTCCTCCAGTGCAAACACCTGATCAGTGGTGGATGGGATTCTTCATAAATCCCCTTGCTTCTCATATATTCCCCATTTTACTTGTAATATCAGTCTTTTCTGGAGAAAATGGAGAACAGTTTATAAGATGTGCTAGTTAATGAGATGTCACAATAAGTGATATGCAATTTAAGTCCTATTCTCTCCGCAAAATACACTAAGCCATATAGAATAAGAAAGTAGGCTGCAGTGACGAAACGACTGATCAGTCAAATCTGTTCAAGCGAAGTGCAATTTCCGATTCAGGCCTCAGCGGTTAAATACGATACTTCAGGCAGCTAGTAAGGTACTGAAAGAATTGGTTTGTGGAACTGTTTCACTGACACCCTTCTGGAAAAACAGCGTTTCGTATCTATAGTTATATACGTGAAGGTGATCTGCACTCTACATTGGTAATCGAATATCGTGAGTGACCCAGACGCTATTTTCATGAAACAGTCATCTAAATAACGGCAGACGCCATACAGCAGTTATCCTAATTGTGAACAATTAGAAGCGTTCATATTTGATATCAGAAAGTATTAAAATGCCAGAGAGAATGCTCCTCCAATATCGGTTGACAACAGACGAAATGCGTTAAGACAAATATTAACGAACAGCACATTTACTGCCAGCAATACAATAAGATGTGGACTATACAAAACTCAGATTGTAGGAAGACCATGAACTGCACTCATTGTTTCCATAATGTAGAGGTAAGGCACATGCAAATCTGTGATGTAATCAATATAACTTGTATCTTCCTACTATAGCCCTTTCCTCAAATTTTCATGGTAGTATTACGGCCCAGTCATCGTGTGAAAAAGCATGGTTTTCAGGGGTAAAATATCCGTAGATGGGTATAAATATATCCTTTTTTGGTATAAGGTTTGCAGCGGTGTGAGGTTTGCAGCGGTGTGAGGTTTGCAGCGGCGTGAGGTTTGCAGCGGCGTGAGGTTTGCAGCGGCGTGAGGTTTGCAGCGGCGTGAGGTTTGCAGCGGCGTGAGGTTTGCAGCGGCGTGAGGTTTGCAGCGGCGTGAGGTTTGCAGCGGCGTGAGGTTTGCAGCGGCGTGAGGTTTGCAGCGGCGTGAGGTTTGCAGCGGCGTGAGGTTTGCAGCGGCGTGAGGTTTGCAGCGGCGTGAGGTTTGCAGCGGCGTGAGGTTTGCAGCGGCGTGAGGTTTGCAGCGGCGTGAGGTTTGCAGCGGCGTGAGGTTTGCAGCGGCGTGAGGTTTGCAGCGGCGTGAGGTTTGCAGCGGCGTGAGGTTTGCAGCGGCGTGAGGTTTGCAGCGGCGTGAGGTTTGCAGCGGCGTGAGGTTTGCAGCGGCGTGAGGTTTGCAGCGGCGTGAGGTTTGCAGCGGCGTGAGGTTTGCAGCGGCGTGAGGTTTGCAGCGGCGTGAGGTTTGCAGCGGCGTGAGGTTTGCAGCGGCGTGAGGTTTGCAGCGGCGTGAGGTTTGCAGCGGCGTGAGGTTTGCAGCGGCGTGAGGTTTGCAGCGGCGTGAGGTTTGCAGCGGCGTGAGGTTTGCAGCGGCGTGAGGTTTGCAGCGGCGTGAGGTTTGCAGCGGCGTGAGGTTTGCAGCGGCGTGAGGTTTGCAGCGGCGTGAGGTTTGCAGCGGCGTGAGGTTTGCAGCGGCGTGAGGTTTGCAGCGGCGTGAGGTTTGCAGCGGCGTGAGGTTTGCAGCGGCGTGAGGTTTGCAGCGGCGTGAGGTTTGCAGCGGCGTGAGGTTTGCAGCGGCGTGAGGTTTGCAGCGGCGTGAGGTTTGCAGCGGCGTGAGGTTTGCAGCGGCGTGAGGTTTGCAGCGGCGTGAGGTTTGCAGCGGCGTGAGGTTTGCAGCGGCGTGAGGTTTGCAGCGGCGTGAGGTTTGCAGCGGCGTGAGGTTTGCAGCGGCGTGAGGTTTGCAGCGGCGTGAGGTTTGCAGCGGCGTGAGGTTTGCAGCGGCGTGAGGTTTGCAGCGGCGTGAGGTTTGCAGCGGCGTGAGGTTTGCAGCGGCGTGAGGTTTGCAGCGGCGTGAGGTTTGCAGCGGCGTGAGGTTTGCAGCGGCGTGAGGTTTGCAGCGGCGTGAGGTTTGCAGCGGCGTGAGGTTTGCAGCGGCGTGAGGTTTGCAGCGGCGTGAGGTTTGCAGCGGCGTGAGGTTTGCAGCGGCGTGAGGTTTGCAGCGGCGTGAGGTTTGCAGCGGCGTGAGGTTTGCAGCGGCGTGAGGTTTGCAGCGGCGTGAGGTTTGCAGCGGCGTGAGGTTTGCAGCGGCGTGAGGTTTGCAGCGGCGTGAGGTTTGCAGCGGCGTGAGGTTTGCAGCGGCGTGAGGTTTGCAGCGGCGTGAGGTTTGCAGCGGCGTGAGGTTTGCAGCGGCGTGAGGTTTGCAGCGGCGTGAGGTTTGCAGCGGCGTGAGGTTTGCAGCGGCGTGAGGTTTGCAGCGGCGTGAGGTTTGCAGCGGCGTGAGGTTTGCAGCGGCGTGAGGTTTGCAGCGGCGTGAGGTTTGCAGCGGCGTGAGGTTTGCAGCGGCGTGAGGTTTGCAGCGGCGTGAGGTTTGCAGCGGCGTGAGGTTTGCAGCGGCGTGAGGTTTGCAGCGGCGTGAGGTTTGCAGCGGCGTGAGGTTTGCAGCGGCGTGAGGTTTGCAGCGGCGTGAGGTTTGCAGCGGCGTGAGGTTTGCAGCGGCGTGAGGTTTGCAGCGGCGTGAGGTTTGCAGCGGCGTGAGGTTTGCAGCGGCGTGAGGTTTGCAGCGGCGTGAGGTTTGCAGCGGCGTGAGGTTTGCAGCGGCGTGAGGTTTGCAGCGGCGTGAGGTTTGCAGCGGCGTGAGGTTTGCAGCGGCGTGAGGTTTGCAGCGGCGTGAGGTTTGCAGCGGCGTGAGGTTTGCAGCGGCGTGAGGTTTGCAGCGGCGTGAGGTTTGCAGCGGCGTGAGGTTTGCAGCGGCGTGAGGTTTGCAGCGGCGTGAGGTTTGCAGCGGCGTGAGGTTTGCAGCGGCGTGAGGTTTGCAGCGGCGTGAGGTTTGCAGCGGCGTGAGGTTTGCAGCGGCGTGAGGTTTGCAGCGGCGTGAGGTTTGCAGCGGCGTGAGGTTTGCAGCGGCGTGAGGTTTGCAGCGGCGTGAGGTTTGCAGCGGCGTGAGGTTTGCAGCGGCGTGAGGTTTGCAGCGGCGTGAGGTTTGCAGCGGCGTGAGGTTTGCAGCGGCGTGAGGTTTGCAGCGGCGTGAGGTTTGCAGCGGCGTGAGGTTTGCAGCGGCGTGAGGTTTGCAGCGGCGTGAGGTTTGCAGCGGCGTGAGGTTTGCAGCGGCGTGAGGTTTGCAGCGGCGTGAGGTTTGCAGCGGCGTGAGGTTTGCAGCGGCGTGAGGTTTGCAGCGGCGTGAGGTTTGCAGCGGCGTGAGGTTTGCAGCGGCGTGAGGTTTGCAGCGGCGTGAGGTTTGCAGCGGCGTGAGGTTTGCAGCGGCGTGAGGTTTGCAGCGGCGTGAGGTTTGCAGCGGCGTGAGGTTTGCAGCGGCGTGAGGTTTGCAGCGGCGTGAGGTTTGCAGCGGCGTGAGGTTTGCAGCGGCGTGTACTCGCTTGGACAAGTCTCATGTCTCACAATTTGAGAAAATTAAAGCAGAGTGCTGTTTTCTATGAGAACTGCTGAATACAATTTCGTTTCTGTCAATAGAAGGCACAATTGAGAAACATTGGCACAATGAAATGAATAGTTAAGATACACAGTGAAAAATTGTACACTATGACAACACATCTTGATGGGACAACATGAGTTATGCGTAAGCAACTGATGGAGCAGAATCTCGAGCAATGTTCTTTGCAGTTCTTATATCGAAATGCACCATGTGTTCATGGGAAAGGGGAGCAGTCTTTTTGCTGAGGGGGCGGTGCAGCTCCACTTGCACGGGGAGTCAGTGTTATGGTCCATCGGCGCACGTAGGAGGAACACGGAGTGCTGGGCTGCGCACAGCGGCTGGAGGCACCTGGGATGCAGCGGGATAAGGTTTGCAGCGGGATATACTCGCTTGGACAAGTCTCATGTCTCACAATTTGAGAAAATTAAAGCAGAGTACTGTTTTCTATGAGAACTGCTGAATACAATTTCGTTTCTGTCAATTGAAGGCACAATTGAGAAACATTGGCACAATGAAATGAATAGTTAAGATACACAGTGAAAAATCGTACAGTATGACAACACATCTTGATGGGACAACATGAGTTATGCGTAAGCAACTGATGAAGGAGCAGAATCTCGAGCAATGTTCTTTGCAGTTCTTATATCGAAATGCACCATGTGTTCATGGGAAAGGGGAGCAGTCTTTTTGCTGAGGGGGCGGTGCAGCTCCACTTGCACGGGGAGTCAGTGTTATGGTCCATCGGCGCACGTAGGAGGAACACGGAGTGCTGGGCTGTGCACAGCGGCTGGAGGCACCTGGAATGCAGGCGGTTTGCAGCGGTATAAGGTTTGCAGCGGTATAAGGTTTGCAGCGGTATAAGGTTTGCAGCGGTATAAGGTTTGCAGCGGTATAAGGTTTGCAGCGGTATAAGGTTTGCAGCGGTATAAGGTTTGCAGCGGTATAAGGTTTGCAGCGGTATAAGGTTTGCAGCGGTATAAGGTTTGCAGCGGTATAAGGTTTGCAGCGGTATAAGGTTTGCAGCGGTATAAGGTTTGCAGCGGTATAAGGTTTGCAGCGGTATAAGGTTTGCAGCGGTATAAGGTTTGCAGCGGTATAAGGTTTGCAGCGGTATAAGGTTTGCAGCGGTGAGCTGTCAAGGGTGGATGAGTGTGTTAAATGTAGACCGACGAAACATGCGTCTTAGACACTTAACGTTAGGAATATTTTGGATGTGCAGTAGGACAACACTGTAATTTTATGTCTTTGTATTTTGTACATTGTTATAAATCTGTTCTTCCTCGTAATTCTATTAGACCGTAAGGAGCTGAACGTGCAAGGGCTGGAGAGAGATTTGTGTAATGAACGAAGAGTGAACGCGTTGACAGTGCGTAGATCTTCCTCTGGTTTCATTCTGAGTTGACTCTGTTCAAGCTGTTTCCTCAAAGATAATGATACGAGCCACATCAGAATAGCAGCCGCTACGCGTTAAAAGAAGATCCCTCACGTCTTTATTATTTTTTATTTCTTATTTTTTATTTCTTATTTTTTGTGAATAGATCCTTCTAGAACGAGTAATAAATTTCTTTACGTATTATTTCGTATCGACCATTGCAGTCATCTGAAAACTTGGATCAAATTTTAGAAAATTTGGTATCAAAACCTGTGCACAACTGGTATGTTTTTAATTCTCTGATGGTGGACAGTAGCAGAAACGGCGTGATGACTACAGAAATACTGTATGTTAACCGATCTAGATGGTTTCATTGTCAAAATACTCCCGATGGCCGCAGACAGTTACTGAAAATGTATTTCTTTTATTAATAATCGCCTGTGAGCGAGTGCACATGCAGTCATAAGGTTCTTCTGCATCAAGTTATGTTTACGTGTTATCAGTGTTGTTACGTGTGACCTTCGAATATTCGTTCTAAAAAGAGAAATTTAGATATACAGGCTTTACTCAGTTGTGAAACGTAAATTTTTCGCGCACCTGTGTGCAACGAGCGAATTATTTCTATGTAAGCGACACAAGACGTAGTAAATAAGCGTGTCGATGAGAGATTTATTTTGTCTTTGATTGTGTTCAGTCTTTCAGTTGACATATTCTTATTTCCTAAGCTGTTAGTGTCTGAAGGCTGCATCTTTAAATTACCTGTCGAACTGCGATTGACGTTGTTGGTGTAGCCAGCTTTTATGTAAATTTGTAATATATTCAAACCATTAAGTATGGTTTCAGGGTACTCAATTAAATTTTATTTTCCGGCCCTCTTTTCCACAGTGATATTGGTGTTGAGAGATAACAGATGAACGGGGTTAAAAGTATCAGATGAGATAGTCGGTGTCAGTAGATAACTATCGCCAGCCTGCGCTCAATTCGGTTACGTTCGATCTGAGTCCTCACGCTGTCGTAGATCTTGATCCCTAGTCCAGTAGCGCTCTGAAGTAGTTCGTAGTTGTGGTGCCATGTTGTCAGTACTGTTTGCATGCAATCACACTTGGACTTCGCAGCGCGGTTCCTTACGTACCAGCAATACAAAAATGTCTCTCCCAAAATTTCGGGCAGTAAATGGACGTTAAAGATTGGCAATCTGGCAAAGGGGGGGGACCGACCTTGTTTCACAAAGCGACTTGCATCCAGCGCACGTTAGTCTATCGATTATTCATATGACTTTGAAACGCATTCCTGTCGGTTTTTTAACACATTCTAAATTGCTTTCTGAATGGGTCGTAAGTTGATTTGTGAATGCGTGCATAGTGTACATGATTTCTGTATCGGGGGAATCCTCGTCGCATGTAGAAACAAACTTTCCTACAGACAAAAGGGGCTATACGAGCTGAGCGGTGTAAGGCCGAACGGATGAATGCCAACCGCTGTCTGATTGTGTGGTTGATTGGGTTTGCGAATGATGAGCGTTGTTATAATTACTAGCAACATCCGTAGATTCAGACTACAGGAGTGGAAATAAACGAATAACAGGAAAGAAAGATTACGTATTACCTTCTCTATGTATCCAAGAAAACGAAATTTTGACAGAAGTTTTGGCCATATCTCTATACTAGTAAGGGCTAGTTGTAGCAGCCGCTGAAGTTCTATTCTGGGAGTAGTGCAGAAAATGTTGCACGATCACTTAATAACGTCTAACCGGAGAATAAACGCGGGATAACTAAACTGGTGATCGTGGCAGGGTTAGTGAAGTTAACCTGCGAATAAGCTTTGACACTGGCGGGAATAGTTACAGAATTAGTGATAACAAGACTGTTGTAAAGTTGTTCCATAATTTGTGTGATGTATCCGTTTCTTCTCCTTCCAAGTTTGTATAAAAATTTCGTGCTACTACGTCTCGATTTTATACTTGCGAAACTGGAGCGTATGAAGTAAGTGTGAAACTATTTCTTAACGTAAAGCTTTTTGCTTGTAGTGGGTGTAATAGGGATTTGATACTGGTACATGTGAATTATGTTCTGTCGTTACAAAAAAGACCGTTTGTACCAAAACAGTCGCGTTTATTTGATTTGTGTTAAAATTGTTGAGCATTAGAAAGGCCTATTTTGTTTTACCTACCAGACAGTGACAAAATAGACGTAATCAGATATGAATCCACACCAGTCTTGGGTGCTATTTGTAATAACAGCTTTCTCAGTATCAGACAACGACATTTCGACTTTTCATGTAGCAAGACGTTTGACGAACTTTGAGGTACTGGATTCTTTCGCAGAAAGGGAAGCACGCCATGTAAAGCTGTAGCAAGATTAGAGAATACATTTCTTCGATCCTTAGCTCCTAGAATTGTCTTGCTTGTCATGTCTTTACAGGGTTTATGTATCCTATATTTAATTTTATGTCACACAAAGCAGCAAGTTAACTGATATGGGATACAGTGTGCAAATTTTCTGAAGAGTTTTTTTTAAGAAAAAGGGGACAGGATGTCAAACCGGCCGACTGTAAGCAGGAGAGAGACCACAGGACATTTTAATTTCCACTGTCCTGAATATGGTTTGATGGTATCCATTACAAAATATACGTGTTTCAATTCCACAGAGCGAAGTACAGTGACGTGTGATAGAAGAATGCTGTGTGGGGAGGGGAGGCACTGCACTTTAGCACACTTACGACCAAATAACGTGTTACATTTCCTCGAACACACGTTTTATCCATCACTCTCTTCAGAAAGATGTGCGCTACAAAATGAACATATTTTTGAAAATTCGATTTTTTAAATTTTGGGCGTCCTGTCGTAAACGCTCGAGTGGCGGGGTTATTGCCCCCGTTCGGAAATTTCGTAGATCCGGGGTTGATGCGCAGAGCAGTCTGAGTTATAGTAGGGTAATGGGTAGTGGGTAGTCTCCACGTGACCCGTGTTTACATTTAGTGATTTTGCTGTTCCCTCTTCGTTTACTGCTCTCACGTCAAATGAAAACAATACAGATTTCTGTGGCCGGGAGCTATCAAGCGAATTAAAATACATTCACGTAATTACGGAAGGCTAAAATGTGTTACTAGTTGCAGATTTTATTTCCACCTTTCTGGCAGTCAGGCATTAATTGCCTTGCAGAACAATGAAGTCATTTTTGTCGGATTGCTAAGGAAATTTTCTTTTACTAATCTTTTCCGCTGAGGCAGACAATATATTTGAAACTAAGTGTTGAATTCCATACACTGTTCGCTGCATTTAGAGTGCACGTTTTCAACTTCTAGCACGTATGGCATTATGCCATAATAAAGAACCAAATATGAGGTAACACAGTACTGGTACTCCAAGAAAATTTACATCCAGAAAACCACATTGAAAATTTAATATCAGGTCGTGGCTTACTTCACTGGGAATCTGGACATACTAAAATTTGCACATTTGTGTCAAGAAATTCTGATGCTCGTGGAGTGTCCTCTGACGCCTTGTTTCTTTTATGACATAATGTAAGATCTTTTGATGTTTTACACCTGTGAACATAAGGGCTTCCTACGACATCGTAGCTGCGCAAGCGCGGTCACGCCTGTCATCTGGCGTTTCTGGCAAGTGCAGAAACGAATCTGTTTCTAACAGGTCAAGGGAAAAAATTCCGAATGGTGTTTTGAAAAGTTACCATCAAAGTAGCGTTCTGGCAGTTATACCGGAACTATGTGCGATCATGTATGATGAGTTTCTTAAATCACAGAGCGTTTACTCTCATTTCAAAATTAACGCTTTGATGTTGAGCCATTTAGATGAATTTCGAGCCCAGAAGATCAGACATTTATGTCATTATTAAACATTTTACTGGCACATTTGTGTGATACATCTTAAATTGTAATACGCGCATAAAAGAACAACATTGTAAGTAAAAGCTTAGCTTCTCTTGCAGCGTATTAATCATATAGACAAATATTAAATGTGAAAGCTTTGCGTGTCATGTAGCAACACTATGTATATTAATTTAAACCATTAACTTTTTCTGTTTGTGTGTTCGCACTACTTAAGTGGTGTTGCTGTTGGCTGACATCACGTGCCCTAAGCTCTGAATATACGCTGTCAAAGATCACGTGACATGAGCTATGACTGGCTTCCATAAGCGCATCGCAATCTAGATTTCAATGCTTCGTAAAGTAAGATGCAGTGTTTGGCGGAATTCGAATTTATACTTTCGTAATACGAAAATATGCAGCGTAGATGTTGCTGCACATAAAAGATATTTCCAAAATGCGTGTCTTCCCTGTGTTTAGTTTTCGATAGCGCTGGGAAATTCTACGCCCATGTATAAAACCATAATCATTGACTGATAAGTTATACAGTTCCGAGAGAAAATATGCTGTCAGTTAACAGGGACAAAGTATGTTTTCACCCGGAAGAACGTGTATTTGTAACCAGGAAATCCGGGAATTTGTTTTCCTCGTCTGTGTATACACCCTGTGATTGAAGACTGGTGATCAGGAATTTTTGGGCTTCTCTTCCCCTCTCCATGCCATCCAAACAGACGTCCAGGATTAAACCCCCATCTGGTGGAGAATGGGCTACACGCCAGAATCAGGTTTTACCTCTCCCTGGTCTCTTAATCAACAATGGTACTGCAATACTTAAGCACTGACCAGGGTTACGTTTAAGACGATTATCATACAGCATGCCCAAGTAAGAGAGAATCACCTAAAAAGGCTTACATCAAACTATGTGATGTACACATACAGTAAAATGATCATCGCATATTGAGATGGAGAAAATTCTCGACAAAGCTTTAACATGTGAGCTAAACAATGTTACCAACAATTATTTTCTCCTTATAGAGATTTCCAAATGCCAAAAAATTTCTCCAGCCATTTTATTTACGTATTTGCAGTAAGACCTACAATAGTAAAGCCCTTGTATTGCCCATATATGCAATAAATCCTAAAGAGTAAGGTGTAGTGGTCATACCTGCCTCTAGATCATGGAGTTTGATTCCCGGCCATGTCAAATTTTCTTTGCTCGAGTACTCAGCGTTTCTACGGTTCTGATCATGTCGTCTCACCATCGCAAAGACGCTCAAGTCGGTGAATAGCCTCACACAGAAATGCTTGCACTGTCGTAGCGGCCCCTTACCAGTTAGAGGGCCCGCACAGCAGACAAGCAAGAAGGGCTGCCGAACGACTTTCAAGAGTTCAGATCGAAACATCGCCAATTTACGTAAACAACAACATGTCTTCTGGCGAAGTAGTTCCATGTTTGAATAAAATCTTCTCGGGTTTCCAACCTCGTCAACTGCTTAAAACTCCGAGCTTTCGGCCAAGCACTCCTTGGCAATTGACAAGTGGTATGACTGCCAGTGTGCTGTTGGTGCGCCCTTATATAAGCTAGCTGCCGGCTGTGACGTTACTGGTGCCTGTGACATTGCCATATATGGGCATGTTTTGAGTCTGCGTTCGATGTGCCCTCTTCAGCTGCACGATCGCTGGATCCCACGCAGCGCTGATCTGCAAGCCACCGTCTCTATTCAGAGTGTTTGCGGTAATTTTTATTTCAATAGCTTCCTTTATTAACCTGTCTCAGAAGCCGTTAGAAAACGGTCACCACATAAAATTTGACGATACCTCTGTCGTGACTCGCACTAACTCATCCTTAGCTAACGCAGATTTGTCTGGATAGCGTAGGCGATAATACCTCTCATGTTCTTTGCTGCGTTGTTCCACAGTGCACACCGTTTATCCGACGAACTTCTCGCCACACTCACAAGGTATTTCATAGACCTTATGCGTCTTTCACTGGTCTCAGTAATTCACGGATTTTCGTTGGAGACCTGAAGATGGATTTGCTCTTGTCTTTTCAACAGGCTTCGTATCTTGCCCGACAGAGCCACAGAATGGCAGCAAAGCAAGTTTCTTTTCCTGCTCTCCGTCGGTGGTCTTATTCTAATATTTCCCAGAAATCACTTCTTTCACTTGATGGGCACTGTAGCCGTTATTCCTGAAAACCTTCAGTAGGTGGCTCAGTTCATGGGGCAGGTTATCGTCTGATATTACCCTTGCACGATGCACCAATGTTCGTAATACTGTGCGCTTCTGTGCTGGATGAAGGCTGGTGGCGTGCAGGTGCAGGTGCGGGTACAGGTACAGGTCTGTCTGTGTGGGTGGGTTCTGTAGACGCTGTGGCCAAGGCACCCATTTCGTTTACGGTGGACTAGGACGTCGAGGAAGTGCAATGCATTATCTTTTTCTATCTCCATGGTGAACTGGATATTACTGTTGTTGCCATTGAGGTGTTCCAAAAACTCGTAGAGTTTCTCGCGTCCGTGTGACCAAATGACGAACGCGTCGTCAACGTGTCGAAAGAAGCACTTCGGCTTCAATGGCGCATTATCTACGGCAATATCCTCAAAATTCTCCATGAAGAGGTTTGCAACAGCTGGAGCCAACGGGCTACCCATTGCTACGGCGTCTGTCTTATCGTAATACTGGACGTTGTACGCGAAATACGAGGACGTAAGAGTGTAAGTGACGTGGTCGAGCTATTTAGGCACATAGTACTGGGAAATTAGGTCCAAAGCGTCTTTGATAGGCACATTCGTAAACAGCGCCATGACATCAAAACTGACCATATCATCATCCTCACTAAGGCGTAGACGGTTGATTTGCTGATAACTTCTGCTGAGTTTTTTATATGATGTTCGCAGTGTCCCACATGTGGAGTGAGGAGCTTGGCCAAGTACTTCGGCAGCTTGAATGTTGGAGAATCTATTGTAGACACAATAAGGTGAAATGGCGTCCCGTCCTTGGGTATTTTCGGTAAACCATAAGCCTTATGGCATAAGCAATAGGTGGTGTGGACGCTTATGGGAGAAGATTCTTAACCACACTGTCTTCCACTGGCAATCGCTTAAGAAGTTCTGATGTTTTTCTTACTATTCTTGATGTCGGGTCGCGTGGGAGCTTTCGATAAGTATCTTCGTTCAGTAGCGCACAGATCTTCGTATCATAGTCCTCGAACTCGATAATTATGGCGGCATTGCCCTGGTCAGCAGGAAGTACCATAATGCTTTCATCATCACATAGTGCTCGAAGGCCGTTGCGCTCAGCACTGGTCCTTTAGGATGCTGTTCACTTCGCCGTTGTCATTGTTGTCATTTGTCATTGTTGTCATTTGTCATTGTTGTCATTTGTCATTGTTGTCATTTGTCATTGTTGTCATTTGTCATTGTTGTCATTTGTCATTGTTGTCATTTGTCATTGTTGTCATTTGTCATTGTTGTCATTTGTCATTGTTGTCATTTGTCATTGTTGTCATTTGTCATTGTTGTCATTTGTCATTGTTGTCATTTGTCATTGTTGTCATTTGTCATTGTTGTCATTTGTCATTGTTGTCATTTGTCATTGTTGTCATTTGTCATTGTTGTCATTTGTCATTGTTGTCATTTGTCATTGTTGTCATTTGTCATTGTTGTCATTTGTCATTGTTGTCATTTGTCATTGTTGTCATTTGTCATTGTTGTCATTTGTCATTGTTGTCATTTGTCATTGTTGTCATTTGTCATTGTTGTCATTTGTCATTGTTGTCATTTGTCATTGTTGTCATTTGTCATTGTTGTCATTTGTCATTGTTGTCATTTGTCATTGTTGTCATTTGTCATTGTTGTCATTTGTCATTGTTGTCATTTGTCATTGTGTGGAACACCTGACAGGTTCCACCAGTCAGAACTCACGTGACTCATATAGCAATCCGCCAGCTCGGCGTTATAAACATGCCCGGACAGTCAGACTGACAGTGTTTACCTACCGCTAGAACGGCTCTGACCAATACTTATGCCGGCTCTAGCGTAGTATACAGTCGCCGTAGCGTTCAGTAGCACGTTATATCTTGTAATTGGTAGAGTAGATTTTGATTATTACTTTCTTTGTTGTATTCGTATCTGGTTTTTGCCACCACAAGAACTGAGGTTTTTCTTTTTCTTGCGTTTAAAAGTTAATGCATGCCAAGAACGCGATTTTCTTTAATTATAATGAAGTGTGCTCAAACTTGACTGTTAGTTGTTTCCTGTCGACCGCAGGACGCAGCATGCACCAGGGGAGTGAACAACCAGACTCAGAAAACATCTCCCCGAAACCAGTGCCATATAATTTCATTTCTATCAGTTCTGTGACTAGTGTCTTTTATGGTAATGACAGATGTTGGTGTGATATCAGAATGTTCTGCTTGACTGTACAGGATTGTTTGACAGTGTTAATTATAAACGAATATGAGAAACTAGTTTTAGTGGACAGATGTCAGAATGTTTGTATGTTTGAATTCATCTGCTGGTGTTCAATTTCTTTAACGAATTAGTTCTCACCGCAAGGGGAAAGGAGTTTCTGCCATCACGTTAATAGATCATTTACGTACCGGGTATTTTATCTGGTGTTTGCCAATAAGAAACTAGGAAATACACTCCTGGAAATTGAAATAACACCGTGAATTCATTGCCCCAGGAAGGGGAAACTTTATTGACACATTCCTGAGGTCAGATACATCACATGATCACACTGACAGAACCACAGGCACATAGACACAGGCAACAGAGCATGCACAATGTCGGCACTAGTACAGTCTATATCCACCTTTCGCAGCAATGCAGGCTGCTATTCTCCCATGGAGACGATCGTAGAGATGCTGGATGTAGTCCTGTGGAACGGCTTGTCATGCCATTTCCACCTGGCGCCTCAGTTGAACCAGCGTTCGTGCTGGACGTGCAGACCGCGTGAGACGACGCTTCATCCAGTCCCAAACATGCTCAATGGGGGACAGATCCGGAGATCTTGCTGGCCAGCGTAGTTGACTTACACCTTCTAGAGCACGTTGGGTGGCACGGGATACATGCGGACGTGCATTGTCCTGTTGGAACAGCAAGTTCCCTTGCCGGTCTAGGAATGGTAGAACGATGGGTTCGATGACGGTTTGGATGTACCGTGCACTATTCAGTGTCCCCTCGACGATCACCAGTGGTGTACGGCCAGTGTAGGAGATCGCTCCCCACACCATGATGCCGGGTGTTGGCCCTGTGTGCCTCGGTCGTATGCAGTCCTGATTGTGGCGCTCACCTGCACGGCGCCAAACACGCATACGACCATCATTGGCACCAAGGCAGAAGCGACTCTCATCGCTGAAGACGACACGTCTCCATTCGTCCCTCCATTCACGCCTGTCGCGACACCACTGGAGGCGGGCTGCACGATGTTGGGGCGTGAGCGGAAGACGGCCTAACGGTGTGCGGGACCGTAGCCCAGCTTCATGGAGACGGTTGCGAATGGTCCTCGCCGATACCCCAGGAGCGACAGTGTCCCTAATTTGCTGGGAAGTGGCGGTGCGGTCCCCTACGGCACTGCGTAGGATCCTACGGTCTTGGCGTGCATCCGTGCGTCGCTGCGGTCCGGTCCCAGGTCGACGGGCACGTGCACCTTCCGCCGACCACTGGCGACAACATCGATGTACTGTGGAGACCTCACGCCCCACGTGTTGAGCAATTCGGCGGTACGTCCACCCGGCCTCCCGCATGCCCACTATACGCCCTCGCTCAAAGTCCGTCAACTGCACATACGGTTCACGTCCACGCTGTCGCGGCATGCTATCAGTGCTAAAGACTGCGATGGAGCTCCGTATGCCACGACAAACTGGCTGACACTGACGGCGGCGGTGCACAAATGCTGCGCAGCTAGCGCCATTCGACGGCCAACACCGCGGTTCCTGGTGTGTCCGCTGTGCCGTGCGTGTGATCATTGCTTGTACAGCCCTCTCGCAGTGTCCGGAGCAAGTATGGTGGGTCTGACACACCGGTGTCAATGTGTTCTTTTTTCCATTTCCAGGAGTGTATATGTCCAATGTGTAGCTCACGCCAGTGCAGACAGATGTTGCCCTTCGTGTGTTTCACATAACTACCACTGTCGACGGAACTTGTCGATTTCTTCCTCGTTCTGAAGAAAGTGGTTTAAAGTATAATTTTACGTGCACATTCAATAAAGCAATGCCATGTTACTTACGAGGGACGTTCAATAAGTAACGCCCCACATGTTTTTAAAAAAAGCCAATAATACACATAGACAAACGCCACTGTTATCGCTTCACATCTGATATTTGTTCTGTGCGCCAGTGCAGTTTCGAACCGTTCTGGCAGAGCCGTGGTGCAGCGTCAAAATCGCGTCTACATAAGACTCCTGTTACAAGCAGCGTGCTGTTATCGAATTCTTGTGTGCAGAAAAAGAAACCGTGGTGAACACCCAAAAACCATTGTGTGCAGTGTACGGAAATGCTGCGGTTTGTAGGAGTACAGTTGGGCAATGGGCAAAGAAAGTTACAGCCTCAAGAAATGTAGAAAAAGATCTCCATGATCAGCCCCACTCGGGACGTCCTGTCACAGCCACTGCTACAGACGTGCTGAATCGTGCGGATGCCATTATTCATGCCGACGGGCGCATCACTATTCGACAATTTGCTCTCAGACAGTGTCGGTCATTGCAGACTCACTGAATATGCAGTTGTCGGTCAGCATTGGAAAAGTAGTGCCCAAGATTCAAAGAAAGGCCATTTCATCTGAATGGTTGGAGCGTTGTGAAATCGACGGAGAGGCATTTGTCACTGATCGTTACTGGGGACCAAAGCTGGGTGCATCCCTTTGTGTCTGAAACAAAAGGCAATCCATGGAGTGACATCATCCTCATTCACGACAAAATGAGAAATTAAAGACAACCCTCTCTGCCGGAAAGTCATGGTGACAGTCTTCTGGGATTGTGATGGCGTCATTCTCGTGGATGGCAAGAGGGTCAACCATCAATTCAGAAGCATATGTTAAGTCTCTGATTAAACTCACACCGTTTCCGACGTGTTCGATCGGACAAGATTCCAGCAGAAATCTTGCTCCAACATGATAATGCACGCCCACACACAAGTCTGAGAACCCGGCAACACATCGCCAAATTGGGTTGGACATCATTGCCGCATCCACCCCCAGTCCTGACCTGGCACCCTCTCCTACAGGAGAAGAGCTTTTACCAACAGGAATACATACTTTTCCACAATGTTGGCGTACGGCTATACAACGTGATGGAGACTACGTAGAAAAATAGGACATGGGAAAGACATGTCGATGTTTGCCAGCTACTCGTTTGTAGCTGTTCAGACAGGGCGCCGTAGGCCTGCGAGCCAGATGTTCGTGTCGATTTTGCAGTACAGCATGAACGTGTTAACTGTTCCGGGCAAGATTAGATTTGTGGCATTGCCGTTATAGCTCTTCATCAGGCGACAACAGTAAAACAGCCAGCCATACTGGCATGGACGCGCGTGTGCCCGGTTTGGCGGAGGGAAGGACGGAGAGCGTTGACACATTGGCGCAGAAATTGAGAAAAAGCAAGTAAAAACAGCAAGAATGAAGATTAAAGAATCAGCTGACAGGCAGGATATGGAAACACGATGTGTAAGGGAACTCGTGTACATCTAAGAGAAGCAGCCTTCTCTCGGCCAGCGACAGCAAACGCACGCCGTTGCCAGATTGCCGTTTCTTCAGTGGCCATAGAACTCTAAAGAAACGACTATAATCCGTTCATCATGAGAATAAACCTGATGTAAACGAACACAAACGCAGTTAATGGTCAGAAGCCGTAGCACACTTGCACTGGTGGTGTTATGCTCTTGCAAGTAGGTCCAACTTATACAGGGTGTTACAAAAAGGTCCGGCCAAACTTTCAGGAAACATTCCTCACACACAAAGAAAGAAAATATGTTATGTGGACATATGGCCGGAAACGCTTACTTTCCATGTTAGAGCTCATTTTATTACTTCTCTTCAAATCACATTAATCATGGAATGGAAACACACAGCAACAGAACGTACCAGTGTGACTTTCAAACACTGTTACAGGAAATGTTCAAAATATCCTCCGTTAGCGAGGATACATGCATCCACCCTCCGGTGCATGGAATCCCTGATGCGCTGATGCAGCTCTGGAGAATGGCGTATTATATCACAGCCGTTCACAATACGAGCACGAAGAGTCTCTACATTTGGTACCGGGGTTGCGTAGACAAGAGCTTTCAAATGCCCCCATAAATGAAAGTCAAGAGGGTTGAGGTCAGGAGAGTGTGGAGGCCATGGAATGTCCACATAACGTGTTTTCTTTGTGTGTGAGGAATGTTTCCTGAAAGTTTGGCAGTACGTTTTTGCAACACCCTGTATATTAGGTATCTTATTACAAAGTTAAACGACACTTTAAGATATTCAGATGTATTAACAGCTATCAACAGTTTTCTTGATCACGCTTTAGCTACGTAGTTTTCATTTCAAAAATAGTGTAGTCACAGCCTCTGCAGCGTTGAGCTCTGATTGCATACTGCGCATTAACAGCGCGACAAACGGCTGAGGGTGATTTCTGTTCTATAGAGGCACACGGTTAAAAAGTGCCGAGAAATAGGCTGTTTTAAATGTTTCTCATAAATTTACGGAGATAATCGGCACTGAACTTTCCCCAGCGTTGTATACAATGCAGTTGTTAATGAAGTCCCATTAAACGTGTAGCGTAGCCGGTAACGTATTGGCATATGAAACAAATGCATTTATTCGTGCGTTGGTAACATTTCCCCGGTTTAATTTTTTTCCCTCGTGCAGTCTGAGATACGTGTCGTCCATTATTCATAATAAAATATGATTAGTTTTATAATTACGTCTTCCCGTTTCTAATTACATATTGGGCGCGTAATTCCTGCTTCCATTTCAAACACAAATTCTTAATTAATGATCTTTTATAAGAGACTGTTCATAAAAATTGAATTGTCATGTTTCTTAAACAACTCTTAAGGCAAAAGTGAAAAAAACCAAATCTTTATTTGGACAGTGTTGAAAGAACTTTCACCCGAGTATAAGGACATTACCCTTCATGATAACGAGCAGTACATTCGTCTTTTTGCTTCTTCTGGCTGACAATGTGAATTCCAAAAAGCCATTGGTTTGACCACAGCACGTTTTTAACAGTGTACGTTGTCAGGTCGATCTCGTCGATTTCTCTCATCCTGATAGTGTAAACCTAGTGAGATGATCTTGGTAGACCATTATATACTTTTATAGTTCTCAGGGCTGAAATCGAAGAGAGCGAAAGAAGTTGCCTACAGCCTCATCGACATATTTACGTTGCTTGGTGCTCCGAGTGTACAGTCAGAGAACGGCAGGGGCTTCACAAACAGTGTGGTAAGTAGCGTAAAGGAGTATTGGCCCACGTTGAAGATCGTCCATGGTACGCCGCGCCAAAGTCAGGGGAGAGTCGAAAGAGCAAATCGGGACATTGGAAATATGCTGTGTGATTGAATTCAAGATAAAAAACTAGCTGCTGGAGTGACGGACAGCTGTTTGTTCAAAACAAAGCTTTTCATGTTGGGTTTAACAGGTTTCCATACGAAGTTGTCAGGCTGCAAGGCCAGTGTAGATTCTCGACCTCATCCTTGCTTGATGACGTTTTACGGCACGTAGAGACTAAGGAAGAGATGGAAAACGCAGTATAGAGCCTGCAAATAACACAGCAGAAGGGAAGGGTTCCTGCAGAAGATACATATGAGAACGTAATCCACGTTGGAGGAAACCAAAACATTGATGAAGCAATGGTTATCGAAGAACCTTCCATGGTTACAGAAAATCCCTCTTCTGAAATCAGTTGCGTCTGCTGGAAAGAAACCAGCGGTGCTCAAACATGTCAAAAGTGCGGCAGAAACGTTCATACCATCTGTGGACATTGTTCCTAAAGACGATGAAGACGACGGGGTAGAAAGTGACGGGGTTAGCATTTTGTTCAATGTTTGCTTCAATATTGAGACAGTTACCTAAAGTAAAACGGAATCGAAATTGAACCTTGAGTCAGGCAAAAAAACGGAAAATTCCTGCTCTACGTTTGGATACTACTGTGAGAGTTAAGATTCCCGACTTGGACAAAGGGGTGGGGGTGGGGGGTGACTCGCACCGGCTGTTGGCAGTTGTTACGAACGTGACAGAAGATGGATTTTACAGATTTGGAAGTGCAGAAGGAATCTTGAATCAGCTCTAAGCAATATCAAAATTCTCCGTCTGTCCAAAGAGTTTCAGGAGAATCGTATTTCGCGGTCAGAAACGTCTTCCTCTCCGATCTGCAGCTGCTTGCCAGTTCACAAAAGGAAGAAGGAAGGTTGGGCTGAAAGTCCCGTCGACATCGAGGTCATTAGAGACGAAGCACAAGCTCGGGTATTGTCAAGAATGGGGAGAGGAATCGGCTGTACGCTTTCAAAGGAACCGTCCCGACATTTGGGTGGAGCAATGTAGGGAAAACGTGCTAAACCTAAATCTGGATGGCTGGACACTGAAATGCAGTGGTTAACGCACTGCCGCTTCCTGGGGACTGGTTTGAACCGTCGTCCTCTCGAATAAGAATCCAAAGGATTCGCCAGCTGTATGAGCAACAGGAAATATCAAAATGAGATGCCTTTGTGTCAAAAAGAAAATTAAGATTAATTCAAAATGCCGCTCTAGCCATCCCTGCTGTGAGATGGTCATGCCAGTTCTGATTTGCGTTTTACCGGTAACAATGAGAAAAGGATATTCTTCTCTACATTTTGACAGTTTGATCTTGTACATACATATCACGATTTAAAGTGTTCCTTCATGAAGGAGAAAAGCGAGTACGTACTGTAACAAGTTGTTCAATTTCAGTTCTTCTTTCGTTGTTTTCCGGTAAGAATATTCTGTGATTTCTTTCGTAGGTTTGGTCTTTGTTTCAAATGGGTATTAATTAATAAAGGCTCCTCTTCTTCTGCCTTCTAACACTTTGCGTAAATGGTCCTGGTCATTCTGTGTAACGCCTACGAATTGCATAGAATGCATAGGAAAAGTATGTAATATTTTCACAAAAAGCTTAAGGTTCATAATTTCCCTATAAATATCAGGAACACACTACATTACTTAGGCATTCTACAGAATACCGGAATTTCACACAATGCCGATAAAATATGCACTTCAAATATGGATATCCGCCATCTTTCTGACGTCTCGGGTCAAAGCAGACGTGCGGAATCGCAACTTCCGGTAATCCAACAGCGTCCTGCACCAGGAGTCTGTAATAAGTCGCTCACCTGAAGAGGGATAAGGGCTTGTCAGCCGAAGTATCGTAACAATATGCCCATGTCATCCGGTTTTGATCGCAAAATTTCAAGAGATTCATTTATTCTGTGCAGTTTTTTTACATAAAAATAGTTCATTTAAGCAAAATTTTTCAATAACGCTTTATTTTTAATAAATCTACTTATAATATTACAAAATTTGTGAAACCTACCTCGAAAATATTACGGAAAGGTAGTTTTACAGGCTGCGAACAGAGGTAGCCAGGGGTGGGGTGCGAAGCTTCGGTGGTTGAGCCAGCGTCCAGGTTCGCCTTGTTGGTCAGTTATTCTGTTGCAGACCTTTCGTCGGACCCCTTTCTGTCTCGCTTTGTGTGCCAGCCAGGTAAAAGTCGTTCTGTCTGACTGTATCGGGAATTTCCGAACACCCCGTGTAGCAAACTTCTAGGACTTCTAGAGGGGGGTGAGTATATAATATCTTGAAAAGGAGCCCATGTCCGGAAATGTCATCAAACGGCGCTACAGGCGAAGGAGCATTTAAATTTACGAATATAGAGGGTGATTCTGTGATGATACACACTGTCTAGGGTGATGGAGGTAGATACATGTATCCATTTGAGGCACTGATCCCTGCTTCGGAAGCGAACGAGTCGAAAGTTACAAGCGAAAATCGTTCTGATGCCACTGACACTGGAATACATATGCTGTTAGTGTTGTTGCTAAGAATTTAGGCTACGCAACTTCGAGGTGGTAGTATGGACAAACAAGGAAGAAATGTCCAGTAAATACGGGCTCTAAAATGCATACCTGAGGAGCTATGAGCACTTGCTCATCTTCGCTGCTGTGAAATAAGTCTGATCTACCGAGCAATGATAGGTTCACTTGGATCAGAGGACCCACTTCATTCCGTGTTAACAAAGCCCACACCATTATGGAGCCACCAGCAGCTTACAGTGCGTCTTATTGACAACTTCGATCCATGCCTTTGCGGAGTCTCTACCATAATAGAACTCTAACATCTAATATTACCAATTTAAATCGGGATTCATCCGACCAGGTCGCGGTTGTCTAATCCTCTAGGTTCCAACCGATATCGTCACGAGCCCAGGATAGGCGCTGCAGGCCATTCGTCCGTCTGCTGCCATAGTCCATTAACACCAATTTTCGCCGCACTGTCGTAAATGGTACGTTCGTCGTACGTCCCACATAGGTTTTGTAAGGGGCCAACCATCCCTTACATTGTTCTCAATACGTATCTTTCTCACGCAGGTCGCAGTAGGTACTGTCGATAGTCGAGCGCCCACTGCGCCAGAGGGAGTATACCCCTTTTAAATAACCTTGGAATCAGTGTTAAGACACCGAGCAAGTAAGTTTTTGGCTGCTAAGCGAGCACAGTGGATTTCTGCAGGACGGCCGACCGCGTTTACAATTGTTTAACGGTTGTGTGGGTCTCCCAAATCTGTGGGCCCGACCTCCAGCAAATACGTAAATGGCGTTAATTGAGTGAGTTGTCTGATATGGTTAAGTGTTCATTTGTGCACCGTGATTACGCGACAAACGCGCCGGACTCCCACGATTTGGATTGCTGTGAGGATTGTACACTCATTGCCACCCGAAGAATATTGGCGTGTCATGACATAAATAGGCGACCTGTGATGAGACAACAGTTTTTACTTTGTCAGACGAAGGGAGTAATTGCGTCATTCGTGCTGTTTAGACAAAAGATACAGAACATTAAGTATGTCAAGTAGCAATAATTGATACGTACTTCTTTGTTAATTAGCTTCGTTGTATTCGGTACGAAACAACTGCCGTGTAAATATTAACCGATGAGCCTTTGTCAGCTGCACACAGTCAAAATAGTTCAAACTGTTAGGCTACAATCCACTAGTCAGTGTCAGTGGGTTTAATCATGGGAGTGTTTCAGTTTCCACGGTTATTTCACGCAGTGTCGTTTGTCCGTTATGTTGTCGGCACACGGAGCGTGCTGTTGAACGTCAACGTTAAGCGTGCTTTCAGTGAGCTGCTGAACGCTCAGGGACCATGCGACTTGTGCGCGTAGTTTGTGGGCCTCAACGTAGTATACGCGATCGCAACGCACTCCAGCGGCAGTTGCGGGATGATTCTAGTCCGTGAATCACACTACGAAACGGGCGCGCGTAAAATTCCGACATTAGGATATGGACAATGGGGGAAATGTGCTTTTTAATAGAGCTAGTCACATTGTAGTATATGTAATAAAAACATGTACATGGATAGTTAAGTTTTTATTTACTTTATACGCCTGTGTCCTTATTGATTGGACATGGTACTTTCCTTTTTGTCTTTAAAGTTCCATTACGAACAAAGCGACACAAATTTGCAATAGTTCTCCACATAAGATAAGCATTATTTTATCATTGCCACCTGATCACTTCCTACTCAGTAGCAGAATATTTACAACATGTGGATTACGAAGCTTGAAAAGGAACAAATTATTTTTATACAAGCAGCGCAAGCTGTCCTGCACATTAAGCCAATCGAACAAACGCACTCCTCAAAAAACGGCGAACATACATTTACGTAACATCAAATATTGTAGTATATAGTGACATTAAACCTATAATAAAGCACCGGAACCTACTAAAAACGTGAATGTTAGGATTGGCTGTAGATGACGTGTTTAACGTCGTGATTAGTGTTAATGGTCACAATGAGATGCGTGATAGTGGTGGCTCACGTCTCGCCACGTCTAAAAATTTTTCTTAACATGTTGCCACTTGGTAAACCTTAAATTTCAATTAGTAATGTACCTACGATTAAATTATAACAAATTGTACCGAGAAAAATGTGTTTTTGGTGGCTCCTCAGTGTGTCGCTGCCTTCAAATGGCGTACTGACATAATACGTTAAGTTACAAGAAATATTTTGCTAAAAATGTTTCTCGTTATTTTATTGTAACGAATCACACAGTTAACAACGGGTTTTTGAGTGATTCTCAGTTTGCTGGTGCTCAGAAACGGCATACATTACATATAGTCTTGAACTGAACGCCAATATGGCGCCTCACAGCTGTCTGCTGAAGGGAGACGGCGTGCATGTGACGTAGATAGCGTTGTACCATCTGATTGATCAACGCTTAGACACACGCTCAGAATATGACTTGCTAGACATTGCTCTGCACGATAGGAGAGACTCCCGAACGGACTTCTCCACGCTATGGCGTCAGAAACTCAGAACGTGCATCCGAACACTGAGCGTGCCCTGTGCCGACTGCTTTAGCCTAACAGCTCTACGCGAACGCCGCTGCTCTCGGTCGCTAAGCGAAGGTTGTCGGCCACTGTGTCGTTCGCGGCAAGAGGTACTGACTGAAATCTTGTTTTCTCATCGTATTCTTGACGCTGTGGATCTAGGAATATCGAATTCTCTAACAATTACCGAAGTGGAATGTCCCTTGCGTTTGAACGGAGAAGTGTAGTTGGATCCAATGTCTGTCTGTTTCCGACGGGGCTACGGCCGCACGACGGAAATCTTGTTCACATGTATCACCTGAGTACAAATGTGAGTGCGGCCACGCCGCTGCCACTTGACACCTCGTGCAAGCGAAGCTCCCGCCATCTGTACATGAGCGTATCGCTATCCCGCCCGTCATCTCGGAGTAGAGTGGCACCGAGTGGTGTGTGTGTGTGTGTGTGTGTGTGTGTGTGTGTGTGTGTGTGTGTGTGTGTGTGGGGGGGGGGGGGGGGGGGGTACTCACTCGTAGCGCCCCTCGTCCCAGACGAGCCCCTGCGGGCACCTGTTCAGCTGCGGCACCAGCCGGCCGCCGACGCGCGCGCACACGTAGTGGATGGCGGCGTTCTCCGGCAGGGCGCCCGCCTGTCCCAGCCGCAGGCAGCGCGGCACCGGGCCCTCAGTACAGGGCCGCTCCGTCCGTTCCAGGCTGGGGGCAGGCAAAACGTCACGTTGCAGTATAGAGGCCAAGGGGGGGGGGGGGAAGGAGGAGGGGACAGAGTAAAAAAAAAGCATTGGTTTCCACAAACGGAATCGGCCATTTATGAAAGCTCAGTTCAGGAAGAAATGAAGAGAAGTATTAATATGAAACAATTGACCCCAGAAATACCATTACTTTACATACTGTGATGATTTCTGCCAGTGTATTCTTCAATTAGGTTTTTACATTCAGTAGGAAGGAAACAATTAACTTCCAAATTCTGTAAAATCCTTCTCTCTGAGCCCAATACTGACGAAGCTTTTCTTAAAGATATAAAGGCTAGGATATTAGGTGACTATTCATCGCCGGTAGGGGTGGCCGAGCGGGTCTAGGCGCTACAGTCTGGAACCGCGCGACCGCTACGGTCGCAGGTTCGAATCTTGCCTCGGGCATGGATGTGTGATGTCCTTACGTTAGAACTACTTAAACCTAACTAAGTTCTAGGGGATGATGACCTCAAATGATAAGTCGCATAGTGTTAAGACCCATTTGAACCATTTGATTATTCATCATATGATTATTATGCACTTCGTTTACAACTAAAACATACACGAGGGTATACCCAACAAAAACCAGAATAGCATTGCCCTGGGCGGAGCTTCTGTATACTCCGTTCGTCGTAACACCTCACGTAACCCCCCCCCCCCTCCCCCCCTCCGTGCGTAGCGAGCACGGGACCCCAAGCTAATGTGGCCTTCCTTCCTTTCCGGGCTGCATACCTTCCCTTTCCGCATCCTTCCCCATCCCCCATCTTCGCCCCCCCCCCTCACCTCCGCCTCTTTCCTTACCTTCCTCTCCCTCTGAGAGTATGTTTTGTGTACCTACGTCCAGAGACGGACGCTCGAAAATGTAACACATTCTTTGCTTTCTCTGCTTGCAAGTTTTCATCCTTCCTTTGTCCTTCTCTTTTACTTACCTCTTCTCTTTACCCTTCTCTTCGCTGCGACGTTTGAGACCTCTCTTCTTTCATTTCCCTTTCTCTTTTTTTCCTCCCTGTGCGTGTCTGAAGGCCGACCCACGCATTTTCGTGAATAGCCGGTGATGGGGTGACGCGGTAACGCGTAATTCCCCGCCCCGGGTAGACAGGTAGGACCCGTACGTACCCCTCTGGTAACGGCCAGGCCCAGGGAGGGGTGATTACCCGAGCTGATACCTTCCGAAAGTGCCGATTGGTCCCTCCGTCCGTTCGTTCACACCTCAGGTCACACCTCCCGACAATCACCTAAGGCGGGAGTGCCCTCAGAGAGGGCCCCCACAAGGGAGGAGCGCGCCATTGGAGACGCCGGTAATCATGGGGGATTCTTCCGCAATGGTTTCCTCACCTTCCACTGTCTGCTCACAAACGTAAGTTCACCGAGTCTCAGGCACAGTTAGTTCTTCCATGGTTGCCACAGTTCATTGTTGTTTCTCGGTCTTACGGTCACGACTTCTCCATGGTCAACCCTTTCATTATTCAGAAAGGTGTCGACGCAATTGCAGGTCCAGTAAAGTCTTGTTCCAGATTACGGAATGGCACCCTGTTGTTAGAAACACACAGTGCCCTCCAGGCACAAAAATTGCTGCGTACCTCACTACTACACACTTTCCCTGTCCGGGTGGAACCGCACCGTACATTAAATTCCTCGCGTGGAGTCGTTTATACACGCTCCCTCGATGGACTGTCTGACGAAGAAATTCAGCACTACCTGTCTGACCAGGGTGTAACGGCTGTTCATACGGTTATGAAAAGGGTTGACACGAACATCATTCCAACCCGCACTGTCTTCTTGACATTTGACAAAGTTCAACTCCCATCGAAAATCAAAGCAGGCTATGAGATAATTTCCGTTCGCCCTTATGTCCCAAACCCTACGCGTTGCTATCTGTGTCAGCGGTTCAATCACACCAGCCAGTCCTGTTCCAATCCGGCCAAATGTGTTAAGTGTGGCAAGGATGCCCATGAGGGTGCTTGTCCACCTCCATCTCCTCGCTGCATCAACTGTATGGGTGACCACGCTGCTTCCTCTCGAGATTGTCCCGTTTTTAAGGACGAAAAGCTCATCCAGGAAATTAGAGTAAAGGAAAAGGTCTAGACCTTTGCTGCTCGAAAATTATTCGCCAGTCGACAGCCCACCGTGCCTCAGAAAGGAAAATACAGCGCAGTCCTTGCTTCTCATCGGCCAACAAAGGAGGCAGCCACGCAGACATGCAACCTCACCTTTGCGCTGGCCGATCTGACGACCGTGGCACTAAAGATCGCACGTTCAACCTCACCACTTTCGCCTGCCCACTCTCTGGCTCACCCTTCGTAGAGTTCTGCTAAATCTCGAGCCCAAAAGTCAGACACCAAGACTTCGAAAAAAGAGCATACTCGTGAAGAGTTTTTACGTACGGCAACTTCCCAACCATCGGTTCCTCCTTCCTCTAAACATCATACTTCCAAGAAGGCTACAAAGAAACCCAGTTCCTCTCCTTCTCCCATCTACAGCACCACCTGGCGGAAATCGCCCTCGGCTGTCTTCTGTGTCGCCGAGGCGCACTGCTGGCGGCCGATCAACTGGCCGGTCGCTGGTGGCACGAGCTGCTCCTGACCAACCTATGGATCAGGATCGTCTGCCTTCGGCTGAATGCCATTCCATGCTGTCGGTCGCAAGCTCAGAGCAGTCGTTGAGTTGACAGCGACCTTGGTCACATTCCTCCATTTTCTGTTCACCCTATGTCCATTATCCACTGGAATATCCGCGGTATTCGAGCCAATCGTGATGAATTGTCGATCCTCTTACAATCCTACTCGCCGGTCATCTTCTGTCTTCAGGAAACAAAGCTGCGTCACCATGACCGCTTTGTTCTCCCTCATTTTCAGTCCGTCCGATATGATCTCCCCTCTGTTGAAGGCAATCCAGCACATGGAGGACTCATGATTCTTCTCCATGAAACTCTCCATTATCACCCAATCCATTTAAACACTTCCTTCCAAGCTGTCGCCGTCCGTCTTTCCCTTTCCGGATAAACGTTCTCTCTTTGTACTGTATACATTCCATCGTCCACACCAATGGCACGAGCTGATTTCCTTCATCTTCTTGGTCAGCTTCCACCCCCATATTTGCTGGTTGGGGACTTAAATGCCCACCACCCGCTTTGGGGATCTCCACATCCTTGTCCACTTGGCTCACTATTGCTAGACGTCTTCCACCAAGCAGATCTAGTTTGCCTCAACACTGGGGCCCCTACGTTTTTGTCTGCCTCCACGACAAATTTATCTCATTTGGACCTTGCGGTCGGTACTGTTCCGCTAGCTCGGCGCTTCGAATGGTTCGCCCTTGATGATACACACTCCAGTGACCACTTTCCATGTGTCCTTAGACTGCAGCCTCAACTGCCATATATGTGCCCGCGACGCTGGAAGTTTGCCCAAGCCGATTGGACACTTTTTTCGTCTCTAGCGACATTCGATGACCGTCACTTTCCCAGCGTCGACGATGAGGTCACATATTACCGACGTTATTCTTACAGCTGCGGAACATTCAATACCACGCACCTCAGAATTGCCCCGGCGCCCCCCAGTTCCTTGGTGGAACGAGGCATGCCGTGATGCACTACGTGAGCGGCGACGTGCTCTCCGCGTTTTCCGCCACCATCCTACTTCGGCCAACTGTATCCGCTATAAGCAGCTCCGAGCGCGATGCCGTCGTGTCATCCGCGATAGCAAGAAGGCAAGCTGGAAATTGTTTATTAGCTCATTTAACACCTCGGAAGTTTGGACTCGGCTTCGACGGTTCTCAGGCGCGCCTAGTTTCTCCCCGGTCTCTGGGCTCACTGTCGCGCATGATACCTTAGTGGACCCCGCCGCAATTTCTAACTCATTGGGTCAGCACTTTGCCGAGATTTCGAGCTCTTTAAATTACCCGCCAGCGTTTCTCCCGAAGAAACGTGCAGCGGAAGTGCGACATCTTGCTTTCTCCTCTCAAAATCGCGAAAGCTACAATACTGTTTTCTCCTTGCGGGAACTCCAACATGCCCTCTCTTCTTCTCGCTCCTCCGCCCCAGGACCGGATGGTATCCACGTCCAAATGTTGCTGCATTTATCAACCCGTAGTCTGCGTTACCTCCTTAGCCTTTATAATCGAATTTGGACCGACAGTACTTTTCCCAGACGATGGCGGGAAGCTATCGTCGTTCCCATTCCGAAACCTGGAAAGGACAAACATCTCCCCTCTAGCTATCGCCCCATTTCTCTCACGAGTAGTGTCTGTAAGATTTCGGAGCGTATGGTGAATTACCGTTTAGCTTGGTGGCTGGAATCACGCAGTCTTTTAACACCTGCCCAATGCGGATTCCGAAAGCATCGTTCTGCAGTTGACCATCTTGTTGCTCTCTCCACTTATATCATGAACAATTTTCTCCGGAAACGCCAAACGGTAGCAATATTTTTTGATCTGGAGAGAGCATACGATACCTGTTGGAGGACAGGCATCCTCCGCACACTGTTCTCTTGGGGCTTTCGAGGCCGGCTGCCCCTTTTTCTTCGCGAATTTATGGCAGAGCGCACATTTAAAGTGCGGGTGAACACTACTCTCTCCCGCACTTTCTTCCAAGAAAACGGGGTACCCCAGGGCTCCGTGCTGAGTGTTGCACTGTTTGCCATCGCTATAAATCCAATTATGGATTGTCTCCTTCCTGATTTCTCGGGCTCCCTCTTCGTGGATGATTTTGAGATTTACTACAGCTCTCAACGGACCAGCCTTCTTGAACGGCGTCTTCAAGGCTGTCTCGATCGCCTCCACTCTTGGAGCATCGAAACCGGCTTCCGTTTCTCTCCCAGTAAGACCGTTTGTGTTAATTTTTGGCGACGTAAGGGGCTTCTTCCGCCCTCCTTACATCTAGGGCCTGTCAACCTTCCGTTTTCAGACGTCGCTAAATTCTTGGGTCTTATGTTTGACAGGAAACGTGGGAGGACCAGCACAGTTTTCCTACTTTCGGCTCGCTGTTTGCGATCGCTTAACACCCTCCGTGTCCTGAATGGCACCTCCTGGGGAGCGGACCGAGTGGTCCTTCTCCGCCTCTATCGCGCCTTAGTGCGCTCGAAATTGGATTATGGAAGCATAGTCTACTGCTCGGCCGTCTATTCTTCGGCGTCTCGACTCTATCCACCACCGTGGATTACGTTTAGTGTCTGGAGCTTTTTACACCAGCCCTGTGGAAAGCCTTTATGCTGAGACTGCTGAACCTCCGCTGTCCAATCGGCGAGCAGTCCTTCTGAGTCGTTATGCTCGCCATCTGTCTTCCATGCCTGCTAATCCAGCCCATGACATTTTTTTTTCGACGCCTCCTTTGATGTAGGGTATGCAGGCCGCCCCTTCTCCCTACTACCACCGGGAGTCCGCTTCCGTCAACTGCTCCATTCTCTTTCCTTCCGCTTTCCTAAAACCTTCTTGACAACTTGGGGTACAGCACCGCCTTGGCTCCGTCCCCGGATCTGCCTGCTCCGTGCCCTTTGTCGATTTCCCAAGGATGGTACCCCTACACTTGTTTATCGTCTGGCATTTGCTGCTCTATGTGCACAAATGACGGACGCCACATTTATTTACACCGACGGCTCGAAAACATCGTTAGGTGTAGGGAGTGCCTATATTGTTGGCGACACCCCAAATCAATTTCGGCTTCCCGACCAGTGTTCGGTGTATACTGCGGAGCTTTTCGCTGTTCTCCAGGCTGTCCACTACATCCGCCGCCATCGGCGGATACAGTACGTAATCTGCTGAGATTCTCTCAGCTCTCTCCTGAGTCTCAAAGCTCTTTACCCTGTGCACTCTCTGATCCACCAGATTCAGGACTGTCTGCGCTTGCTCCACCTGGGGGCGTCTCGGTGGCGTTCCTCTGGCTCCCGGGACACGCTGGTATCTGTGGGAATGAGGCGGCCGATATAGCGGCCAAGGCTGCAGTGTCTCTTCCTCGGCCAGCTATTCAGTCGATTCCCTTCACCGATCTACGGAGCGTTTTCTGTCGTCGTGTTCTTTTATGGCACGCACATTGTTCGACACTTCCCAATAATAAATTGCGGGACGTGAAAGCTCTTCCCTGTGCTTGGACCACCTTCTCCCGAACGCGTCATCGGGAGGAGGTAATTTTAACTAGACTGCGGATAGAGCACTGGAAAAATGTGAAGACATCGAAAAAGATATGATTGTCGGAAGGACAGACACAGCATACAGGGAAGTCAAAACAACCTTTGGTGACATTAAAAGCAACGGTGGTAATATTAAGAGTGCAACGGGAATTCCACTGTTAAATGCAGAGGAGAGCAGATAGGTGGAAAGAATACATTGAAAGCCTCTATGAGAGTGAAGTTTTGTCTGATGTGATAGAAGAAGAAACAAGAGTCGATTTAGAAGAGATAGGGGATAGAATCGGAATTTAAGAGCTTTGGAGGACTTACGGTCAAATAAGGGAGAAGGGATAGATAACATTCCATCAGAATTTCTTAAATCATTGGGGGAAGTGGCAACAAAACGACTATTCACGTTGGTGTGTAGAATATATGGGTCTGGCGACATACCATCTGACTTTCGGAAAAGCATCATCCACACAATTCTGAAGGCTGCAAGAGCTGACAAGTGCGAGATTCACCGCACAAACAGCTTGTCAGCAACTAGGATGCATGAGCTGTTAAGAATAATGTACAGAAGAATGGAAAAAAGAGTTCAGGATGTGTTAGATGACAACCAGTTTAAGTTTAGGGAAGGTAGAGGCACCAGAGAAGCAGTTTTGACGTTGTGGTTCAAAATGGAAGCAAGACAACAGAAAATCAAGACACATTCATAGGATTTGTCGACCTGGAAAAAGCGTTCGACAATGTGAAATGGTTCAAGATGTTAGAAATTCATACAGTATCCAAGTTTCCGTCACGTGTATTTTTTAACCCCTCCACCTAGGTGGGTGGGCGGCACTGACACAGATTCAGCTTCGTGGCTGCTCTGACAGGTTTAACGTGCCCAACGAAACTGCGTGGGTGGCAAGGCAGGCGTCGCCGAACCGTTGGTCTTAGAGCGACCCTTTACCGCATACGTTATTAAAGCACAGTCCCCTCCCCCCCTCCCCCCCTCCTCCCCCCCGTGACCACGTCACACGAGAACGCGAAAGGAAACCTCTGAAAGGGCGTACGACCCTTCCCTTTTGCTGCTTCGGATCACTATCACGTCTAGTGCGGTTGCAGCTCCACCATGTCCTCAGGCCAGTGTCGAAACGCCCCGGGGTTGGCAGCAGTGTCGAGCGCTGCCACGAACGTCAGCCTGGTGCTCATGGCACTGCAAACTGGCTTTTGGTTTTATTGGCACCTTATGCCGCTCTATGACACTATTTGTGTTGATTCGGAAGAGCGGTGTTTGAGAAGCTTCCCTCGTGCACCCACAACAAAACCGCGCGATTTCGTCGTGGGGTGCCGCCCTTCTTTTCCGCCTCTGCGATGGAGGTCAGAAGGGATGGAATGTGGACGTGTCACACTGTGGATACGTCACACACACCCTCTTACCCACAGTGGCATTGGGCAGAATAGTGGTGGAATTTCTTGCCAATCTGACACCATTAACCCACTTTATTATAGTCTTAAAAAGTTCAGAGCTGTGGCCATATTTTTCGCACGTCTCGACCCCTCGCAGTCTGCCCGAGGATGACGTTGCTTTTGCACCATTAGAGGAAGGTCGTAGGATCCTTTGAGCCAAGTTTCAAACACATCCGCCGGAATGGAAGAAAAAGTGATCGATTAATTTTCTTGCGCACTTCAGCCACGCATCATATGAACCAATTAACTGTCAGGTAGCTAATGTCGTTATCACTTAGAGAGGGCAGTCAATAATATGGAGGACTGACTGTAAGGAGGCATCACAGTCGCAGTACTTTAGAACCAGCCGAGCCTAATTTTTGCAGTAGATAGCAGATGTCGTTATGTCCAGTTAAAATACGGTTCTTGAGCCACCATAGACGTATCTGGGGGTCAGATCAGTGTGTGCATAAGAAAGGGGTCTGGACAATATGTTGAGTAAACAAGACTGCTCCCCCTGAAATTTCCATCAATCGTTCAAACAATGGTTCAAAAGACTTTGAGCACTACGGGACTCAACTGCTGTGGTCATCGGCCCCCTAGAACTTAGAACTACTTAAACCTAGCTAACCTAAGGACAGCACACACATCCATGCCCGTGACAGAATTCGAACCTGCGACCGTAGCAGTCGCACGGTTCCGGACTGCGCGCCTAGAACAGCGAGACCACCGCGGCCGGCCATCAATCGTTGAAGCTGTAAGAGGAATCAATAAGGTTGCTTACTGTTCGCCACAATTGTTTCTTTTACTTCAAGCGTTGGTGTTCTGCTTACGCAAAACCTAGATTAATGGGTAGCTGAGGATTCTTCTTAACGTTGTATCAGACCTCCAGCTCTACGAAGATAAGAAACTCTCCTGGAGCTGGGATACTGCTGAGAACAAAAAGCCATAAGGTCTTTGCACTCCGAAAACGTTGAGTGCCACGTCTATCTTATTAGTGTAAGTATTATTACTCCAGGTCGAGCAATAGTATTCGGAACAGGGCATGATAGGGCTCTGCCTGCGGGTCTTAAAATTTGAGCGTTACACTGAGGAGCAATCCGTTGACTTTTGTCACCTAATATCGTGTAGGACCCTCTTCTGTCCGGCATAGTGCAGCAGATCGACGTGGCATCGGCACAAGAAGTCACTGGAAGTCCGCTGCAGAAACATTCAACCATACTTACGAAAGTGTTGCCGGTGCAGCATTCTGTGCACGATCTGACCTCTCTATTATGTCCCATAAATGTTCGTTCGATGCGATTCATTTCATTTCACGTGCTCCTATTCTCTTTCGTGAGTCTTCTAAAGGGTCCAGTTTTCGCATGCGTAGGGCAGTATCAGTGTAGAGATACACTATGTGATCAAAAGTATCCGGACACCTGGCTGAAAATGATTTACATGTCCGTGGCGCTCCCCATCGGTAACACACCCTTAACCTTGACGACAGCTTCCCGTCTCGCAGGCATACGTTCAATCAGGTGCTGGAAGGTTTCTTTGACAGCTGCACTGAAGAAAGATTTCGTTGTCGGTCGGTCGGTGAGGCCTGGCACGAAGTCTGCGTTCCAAAACATCCCAAAGGTGCTCTATAGGATTCAGGTCAGGACTGTGCAGGCCAGTACATTACAGGGATGTTATTGTCGTGCAACCACTCGGCCACAGGCCGTGCATTATGAACAGGTGCTCGATCTTGTTGAAAGATGCAATCGCCATCCCCGAATTGCTCTTCAGCAGTGGAAAGGTGCTTAAAACATCAGTGTAGGTTTCTGCTGTGATAGTGCCACACAAATCAACAAGGCGTGCAAGCCTCGCCCATGAGAAACACTACCACACCATAACACCATCACCTCCGAATTTTACTGTTGGCACTATACATGCTGGCAGATGACGTTCACTGGGCATTCGCCATCCCACGCACTGCCGTCGCAACTCCACATTGCGTGGAGTGACGAATCACGGTAAACAAAGTTTTTCCACTGTTAAATCGTCCAGTGTTTACGTCCCATCACCAAGCGAAGCGTCGTTTGGCATTTCGTGATGTGTGGCGTATGAGCAGCCGCTAGACCACGAAATCAAAGTATTTTTTCACCTCCCGCCTAACTGTTATAGTACTTGAAATGGATCCTGATACAGTTTGGAATTCCTCTGTGATGGTCTGGATAGATGTCTATTACACATTACGATCCTCTTCAACTGTCGGTAGTCTGTCGACAGACGAGGTTGGCCTGTTTGCTTTTGGCCTGTTTGCTTTTGGCCTGTTTGCTTTTGGCCTGTTTGCTTTTGGCCTGTTTGCTTTTGGCCTGTTTGCTTTTGGCCTGTTTGCTTTTGGCCTGTTTGCTTTTGGCCTGTTTGCTTTTGGCCTGTTTGCTTTTGGCCTGTTTGCTTTTGGCCTGTTTGCTTTTGGCCTGTTTGCTTTTGGCCTGTTTGCTTTTGGCCTGTTTGCTTTTGGCCTGTTTGCTTTTGGCCTGTTTGCTTTTGGCCTGTTTGCTTTTGGCCTGTTTGCTTTTGGCCTGTTTGCTTTTGGCCTGTTTGCTTTTGGCCTGTTTGCTTTTGGCCTGTTTGCTTTTGGCCTGTTTGCTTTTGGCCTGTTTGCTTTTGGCCTGTTTGCTTTTGGCCTGTTTGCTTTTGGCCTGTTTGCTTTTGGCCTGTTTGCTTTTGGCCTGTTTGCTTTTGGCCTGTTTGCTTTTGGCCTGTTTGCTTTTGGCCTGTTTGCTTTTGGCCTGTTTGCTTTTGGCCTGTTTGCTTTTGGCCTGTTTGCTTTTGGCCTGTTTGCTTTTGGCCTGTTTGCTTTTGGCCTGTTTGCTTTTGGCCTGTTTGCTTTTGGCCTGTTTGCTTTTGGCCTGTTTGCTTTTGGCCTGTTTGCTTTTGGCCTGTTTGCTTTTGGCCTGTTTGCTTTTGGCCTGTTTGCTTTTGGCCTGTTTGCTTTTGGCCTGTTTGCTTTTGGCCTGTTTGCTTTTGGCCTGTTTGCTTTTGGCCTGTTTGCTTTTGGCCTGTTTGCTTTTGGCCTGTTTGCTTTTGGCCTGTTTGCTTTTGGCCTGTTTGCTTTTGGCCTGTTTGCTTTTGGCCTGTTTGCTTTTGGCCTGTTTGCTTTTGGCCTGTTTGCTTTTGGCCTGTTTGCTTTTGGCCTGTTTGCTTTTGGCCTGTTTGCTTTTGGCCTGTTTGCTTTTGGCCTGTTTGCTTTTGGCCTGTTTGCTTTTGGCCTGTTTGCTTTTGGCCTGTTTGCTTTTGGCCTGTTTGCTTTTGGCCTGTTTGCTTTTGGCCTGTTTGCTTTTGGCCTGTTTGCTTTTGGCCTGTTTGCTTTTGGCCTGTTTGCTTTTGGCCTGTTTGCTTTTGGCCTGTTTGCTTTTGGCCTGTTTGCTTTTGGCCTGTTTGCTTTTGGCCTGTTTGCTTTTGGCCTGTTTGCTTTTGGCCTGTTTGCTTTTGGCCTGTTTGCTTTTGGCCTGTTTGCTTTTGGCCTGTTTGCTTTTGGCCTGTTTGCTTTTGGCCTGTTTGCTTTTGGCCTGTTTGCTTTTGGCCTGTTTGCTTTTGGCCTGTTTGCTTTTGGCCTGTTTGCTTTTGGCCTGTTTGCTTTTGGCCTGTTTGCTTTTGGCCTGTTTGCTTTTGGCCTGTTTGCTTTTGGCCTGTTTGCTTTTGGCCTGTTTGCTTTTGGCCTGTTTGCTTTTGGCCTGTTTGCTTTTGGCCTGTTTGCTTTTGGCCTGTTTGCTTTTGGCCTGTTTGCTTTTGGCCTGTTTGCTTTCCACTTCCCTAGGTCCACTGTTTCCGTTCTGATAGTGATGTTTGGGTGTCACTTGTGTCATGTCTGTACGCGAGAATTCCACACTCCTAATCACGTGACCAAGTTCGAAGTCTGCGAGTTGCGCAAAGCGTTCCATTCTGCTCTCACGATGTTTAATGACTACTGAGGTTGCTGATATGGAGTGCTTGGCAGTAGGTGGCAACACAATGCACCTAATATGAAAAACGCATATTCTGGGGGTGTCCGGATACTTTTGATCACATAGTGCACTTTCTTTGCCAAGGTTCTGTGTATAGTTCCACTTCCTTAGTATTTCATTGTACAAGTTGTTAGGAAATTCCTCTTACAAACTCCCAGGACTTGAAGAGAGGAGTGAGTACATAATACGAGGGTTGGAACTTTTTGCAGGACAATGCTCAAGCACGTACAGTGCAAGGTGTAACTGATTTGACTTATGGGGATGCCAAGTGCTGTACCACCTACGGCGCTCCCCTGACTTAAGCCTACGTGAGTTCAACTCGATTTCTAAACTGATGGAAACACAGCATTCGCTTCAGAACTGCTAGAAATTCGTTGGGCAATAAACCGCGCCACTCTGTCAACACAACTGGCACTGCTAAGAGTATCCTACGACTTCCACATAGCTGGCAACGGAAGGTTCCCAAAGAAACAATGACTGACTTTGCATTTCATTACATAACCAACATGGTACCACATCACACACAGGGTGATTTATTTTTTCACCGTGTTGATCATTGAGAGGATACGGAACAAAAATGGTCGAATGAACTTAAGTCTGTAAATGCATGTTTTCCATGCTAGTGACCATTTATTCAGTCATATTTTGTTACAGAGACTGCGGTCTAGTATGCGTTGTATCACGTAGTCAGTCACAATTACAGTATGCCTGGTTTCCTCCTAGAGGGTTGTACCGTTTTTCATGCGTTCCGCCCTCTCATGCCTTAGTCATTGGTAATGTTGTGTACGATTCACTTCTCTTGTTGTGGATGTGATACAGTGTTGTAGGCAGTTGTTCCGAGAGCTTTGCCATTGGCCTTTCTGTAATTAAACACCATGTCGCGATGGGCGGCGGGCAGCAAGGTTGTATCAGAGGACCTGTCCCCACTGACAACAACCAAAGCCTTTGGCTGCAAAAAGTGTTACACCCTTTGTCTGAGACAGGATCGTGTCAGGAAGCAGGAAATAATGAAGGCCGTACCTGAAATGAAATATTCGGACACCAGAGATTGAGGGAAATGTATTGACATGGCGGTCGCCTTCCATAGTGTTAATCACAAATCCGTTTGCCTGCCAGCACAGGGTAAGCCAGACAACCATGTGGAACGTTCTCCATGACAACTGTTGCTACCCTTACCTCTTACAGTGTCTGCAGGGCTTACTAGCGACAGATTTGCCACATTGGGAGCAGTTTTCTCACTGGTTTCTTCACCAGGCAATTACTGGGGGATTTGTGTCATCCATCCTTTCCACAGATGAGGCCACCTTTACATAGAGTGGTATCTTCAACTTTCATAACGGTAATCTGTGGGATAGCATGCAGAACCCCTATGGTGTGGTGACAGCGAATCATCAGTATCACTGCAGCTGGAATGTGTGTGCAGGGTAATTGGCGACCATATTTTGGGACCAGCCTTCCTTCCATGTTGCCTAACTGGCTGGAACTGTTGGCGTTTCTTGTTGGGATTTTGCGTTCTCTGCTGGGAAAAGTGCCATTACTGATTCGAAGTGTTATGAGACGGAGCATCAAGTAGCAGCGTCATGTCACCATTAACATCCGGACGCATCTCAATCGTATCTCCACTGGTTGATGGGTCGGACCAGGGGGTTCAGTTGCGTGGCCAGCATCGTTCACGGTATCTCAGCCTGTGCGATTTCTGGTTATGGGACCACCTCAAGGGTATTGTGTATGCAGAGCCCATTCCAGATGTGGAGCCAGTGGAGAAGTGTATTCATGGTGCTTTTGACACCGTTCAGATGCAGCTTGGGTGATGTGAACGTGTGAGACAAAACATGCTGAAACACATGCAAGTATGTGTACTAGACTGCAGGCTCTGTAACAATGTGTGAATAAATAGTCTCTAACCTGGAAACCATCAGTCAATTTGCAGAGATAAGTTGAGTAGACCTGTTTTGTTCCATATTCTCTCATCGATCAATCTCTAGAATTTGTACACCTGTATATTTAAATGTATTTGACAAGCAAATCGTACAAAAATTAATATGACGTGTCTGTGTGACAGTGAAATAGCAATTCCCTCCAATATACTGCAACACACTTCTCGAAACTACATCCACCTGCTGTGTACACTCTCTCGACCACAGTAACAGCTCACCTGCAGTCGGTGGTTAGTGGGTTGTAAGCCCAGGCGCCAGCGCAGGTGCCAGTGACGTAGTTGGGGTCCCCGACTCTGGGACAGAGATGGTAGATGCTGCAGTTGTACGGGTCAGGGAAGTAGCCGGCGGCCCGGCACTCGAAGAAGCCGTTGGCGCTGCTGCTGCGACACTCGGACAGCTCCGGCTGTGTGCACGCCTCGTCGCCGGCGCTGCACCTGAGACCGTCGGTGCAAATCTCCAGCGTCGAGGTGGTCAGCCCTCCGGCGCCGTCTCCCACGCACAGCGCAACCTGTCACAGTGCGTGCTGCTGGAGGACAGTACACGTGCATCCACGCCAGTGGTTCCCAACCGGAGGCAGAAGAGGGGAGGGGGGAGGTAATTACTCCCTGAGGGGTAAAATGAAATTTTATGAGGGGCTAAACCCCTGCAATTCGATTCTGTTTGTCACGAATCCAAATCACACTATGTGATCAAAAGTATCCGGACACCTGGCTGAAAATGACGTAAAAGTTCGTCGCGCCCTCCATTGGTAATGCTGGAATTCAACATGGTGTTGGCCCACCCTTAGCCTCTCGCAGGTATACATTCAGTCAGGTGCTGGAAGGTTTCTTGGGGAATGGCAGCCCATTCTGCACTAAGGACAGGTATCAATGACGGTCGGTGAGACCTGGCACGAAGTCTGCGTTCCAAAACATCCCAAAGGCGTTCTATACGATTCAGGTCAGGACTCTACACAATCATCCTTGTAGTGGACTGGCCTGCACAACCACTCCTCCAAGGCCATGCGTTATGAACACGTGCTCGATCAGTCACCATCCCTGAAGTTCTTGCTTAAAACATCAGTGTATGCCTGTGCTGCGATAGTGCCACGCAAAACAAGGGGTGCAAGCCCCGGCCATTAAAACACGACCACACCATAACTCCACCGCCTCCGAATTTTACTGTTGGCACTACACACGCTGGCAGATGGCGTTCACCAGGCATTCGCCATACCCACAGCCTGCCATCGGATCGCTGTATTGTGTACCGTGATTCGTCACTCCACGCAACGTTTTTCCACTGTTCAATCGTCCAATGTTTACGCCTCATCACCAAGCGAAGCGTCGTTTGCCATTTCGTGATGTGTGGCTTATGAGCAGCCGCTCGACCATGACATACAAGTTTTATCAGCTCCCACCCACCTCTCATTGGCATTCCAAACTGCATCAGGATCCACGGCACGTACTGTGTGATGGCAGACATCTATCCAGACCGACAGTTGAAGAGGGTCGTCATGTGTAATAGGCAGTCTCTGTTAGTCAACAGACGAAGTCGGCGTGTACTCTTTGGTGCTGAACGTGTCCCTTCACGTTTCCACTTGACTATTACATCGGAAACAGTGGACCTAGGAATGTTTAGGAGTGTGGAAATCTCGCGTACAGACGTATGACACAAGTGACACCCTATCTTCTGACCACGTTCGAAGTCAGTGAGTTCCGCGGAGCTGGTATCGAGTAGCCGGCAGTAGGTGGCAGCACAATGCACATATGAAAAAAGTATGTTTCTGGGGGTGTCCGGATATTTTGGATCACATTGTGATAATCGTAATGATCTTTTGAAAATACACTGTTTCCAAAAAACTCTAACGACTTACTTCATCAATAACACTGTCCTCACCCATCCAGTCCGTTCCCATTGCAGCACTACACAGGCGTCATTCCACCATCACACTCAGTATTTTTACTTCTGTCCTTTTCCCACTACTTCCCACCCCCCCTCCTTCCCACCTCTCCCTTGCCGTCCGTCTAACCCCAGCACTTCGCTGTCCGCCACCCCGTTTTGGACGTACGTTCGCAGCTCGTTGTGTAGTGGTTAGTCTATGGATCTCGGGCCCCAAGGTTTGATTCCTGGCTGCATCGGGGATTTTCACCGGGCGGAAACTGGATGTTTACGCTGTCCTCATTATTTTGTTGTTATTCGGGAATGTGACGAGTCTGGACAGTGAAAAGATTGGTTTGTGGGGCGCTCAACTGCACAGTTATTAGTATCCGTAAAAATTACCAAATACCACCACCACCACTAGGACCTGACCTCATTAGCCGTTAACTCTCGAGGTGACTTTTCTGTAACATTTACTACAAGGTGGGGTCTCTGGGACCACTGAGTTTAGCCCGAGATGTAAGGCACAAATCATTTGACATTGTGAAAATAATTATTACACAACTTGCATTAACAAAGAGATAATTGATAATGTAAAATACTGCAGGCATTATTTAGAGCAAATACTTTTATCACACGAGATCAAAAACTTACGTTCGTTTATACGAACTATTTAAAAAAAGAAAAGATCTGTTATACAACAATTTTCTAGAATTTTTCAGAGAGTAATATTTAGTTGTCTACCTGTAGCAAGTAAATGTTCACAACAAGTAAATGTTAACAAATGTTCCACGGTTTTAACTTGCACATAAAAATTATACTTGATGGGTATGAAAAGAAACTCCAAAACTGGGATTCAGTACTGCGATCTAAATTTTTCTACCTTATCACCACTCAGGACACATTTCATTTTCATTAACACTTCAACTACTTTATTGAAGAAACAGAAAGATCCCCATCACAGTTGTTCTTAAGTTTTTCCTCTGAGAGAACGTCTTGTTCTCTAGCAGAACCGTGATCACTGAATATTGTAAAATCTTCGCCTTCTGTGTCTGATATGTTAATCGGTGGATGATGGGAAATGTGTAGATCAATAAACAAACATAGGATGGTGAAAACTGACACGTTAATGTCTACACATTCTGTACTACACTGAAGAAACCAGGTACGTAGTTCACGAGCTGTTTATGAGACCCTGTCACGTCACAGTAACATGTGTCAACAACAAACAACGAAGGCAATAATGCAACCGACAGCAAAACATTACAGGAGTGGTGATTTAAGGAGGGTGGGGGTGATTTAGAAGCATCTTGTTAGATCTGAACTTGGAGAGGGCGATAGAAAACTTTCGCGCAGTTTGAGACCACACCTTGTGAGTTAAGGGTTACTGGCAAAATGATCAAAGCATCTGGAGATTTTGGTTTGAAAATCAACATAAAGTATGTAACAGTATATGGAATAACGGAAGGACTACAGAGGACTGTACAATGTCGGTAATGATTCCGTTTCATAAGAAAGGAATCGCAAAGCGTTGTGAGAATTACAGAACTATTTCATTAATTGCACATGGCAGCGAGATTCTTCTAAATGTCATCAATGAATTCCTGACTTCCTACTCAGTTTGCTCTGGCGGTATTTCTTTATCTGAGTTTGAGAATCTGCACTTACGTTCCTTTATTACGCACAATGTCAGAACTAATGGGGTGTTGAACTCCTTACATTTTCCAGTTATCTGTCTTTGTTTCTTGGACTATAGCAAGGCTTTAGACTGTGATCGATGGAAAGAACTGTGGAATGTACTGTCAGAAATAAGATGATCAGGAAAGCCTATTACCCTTACCAGAAATATCTACACTGATAGATTGGATAAAATTATTTCAAATCCTTTTGAACCATGTAAAGGAGTTAGAAAGGGGCGCATTCTAGAGCCGGTTCTATTTAACACCTATGGAGAATATGTTGTGAGAAAGTCTTCATGGCTCGACTGTTGTTTCTACTGGTGTTTTCAGAAAATTTTAAATTATTGTTTCTGCGTCGTCCTATTCAGATCTCAAGTAAAATGAGAGAAATACTAAGGGGAGGAAGTGAGAAACGTGGATTGTCAATTAATAAGAAAAGATCATAAACAGAGGTGTCATTACTGCCTACTGGTGTGGTATCAGAATATGGATAAGTTGATCACTTTGTCTACCTGTGCTATGTGGCTCAGAAATATGGTGGCTCTAAACACAAAATACGACGTGGGTAGGGATGCTTCATCGAAGCTGACAGTAAGTTTGGAAAGACTCAACCATATCCAGACACATTAAAATGAGATTGCTGGAATCTTTGTTGTTTTCTGTTTTCCTTTAAGGCTCTGAAACATGGATAATGAAGGGCACTGAAAAAGAATTCATGCTTTTGAAATGTGGGCATATAGGTGTTGCTGAGAATGATGGCTGGACAAATGGAACAACAAATTAATCTTTTAGAACTTAGATTCTGGACAACCTCTTCTCCATCCTGTTTCTGACAAATCCTGCAGTTCTTTGGTCACATAATTCGACAACAGGAGGATAACTTGGAAAAGCTGATCGTTAAGGCGAAGGGAAAAATGGCAGGGGAGACTATCTCATCTATTCATGCTCTCGGTGAAGGAGAACACAAATCAGACATGGGGCCAGTGACTCCCAGATGCAGAAGACCGCGAAAAATGAAAATTGGTAACCCATCACACAGTCCTCTTATCAGCCTAACTACGAAGACGCACTGTTGATGATTATCTGTAAGTGTTGTATCAGCAGTTATGAAAAATATTAGTTGCCAATGTCTTGATTCACCATTTGCATCAGGCGGGCTACAGAAAATGAGTGAACTCAGCATCTCCCGGACAATCTTATATGAGGTATATGTATCACACTTAACAAAATGGACGCGGCGGGACACAGTGATCACAAAAGTTTGCAACATCAAGATTGAAGACGAACTCCTTGGAAGTTACAGACGGAGCAAGACGTTCAGCTAGGTACCCACTGTCAAAGAACGCGTATTGAATCATATTGGTTGACAGGGTGATAAGCTCCACAAGAGACCGACTCGCATTCGGCTGCATGCTATCACATTCCATCGGTGCTTGTCATGAAACTGGCTGGTCTTTAAGGCGTAGCTGCAGCTAGTGCGATAATACATTTTGTAGGCACGGAAAAAAAACAAACGTCCAGTCTGAATTGATCCAATGGTTCCAGGTGTAATAACTGCAACGTGACACACACTAGAGCAGCGGTGTTCATTAGCGCTGACAAATCCACTCAGACAAGCAACACTCTGCGAAATAACTGCAGAAATCGATGTGGCACGTATGACGCACGTGTCCGTTACGACAGTGCGGTGAAATTTGGTGTTAATGGACTATGGTAGCGGACAACAATGAGTGTCTTTGCAGACAGCACGACATCGCCTGCATGGCCCCCTCCTGGGTTCGTGATCGTATCGGTTGGACCATACTCATCTGACCAAGCCATGGTTCTCCAGCCGTGTGTCTACTGCAGCCCACTCGAACCCTACCAACAGCTCTTCGGTTGATGGCTTCGTGGAGTCTTCCGTTGCTAAGTTGTCAGCAAGACCCGTGCAAGCTGATGGTGGCTCCAAAATGGTATGGGCTTAACACCCAATGGACTGGGCCCTCTGATCCAACTGAACCGATCATTGTCTGGAAACTATCTGAGCAATTCATAGCAGGTTCCAAGGAGCTGAATAGAGACTTCATGTTCCCAAGTATCTAAAAAAGTGAGGGTCCCTTCCTTTTCAAATTCAGCTGTAAGCTTAATACTTTCATGCATGGAATTTAATATCTGGGCTAAGTATTTTTTACACAATTTTGTAATGCACTTTATTCTACTTTGTGGTACTGCAATTGAGTTTTACGTTCTACAGGTTAGCAAAGTAAGGTCTTATGGGACCAAACCGCTGCTAACTTGCCAGGTTTAAAAGTTTTTGCTAAGGTGGTTGTTTTTGCTGTTGTTGTTGAAGAAGAAGAACTTCTTCTTCTTCTTCTTGTGGTCTTCAGTCCTGAGACGGGTTTGATACAGCTCTCCATGCTACTCTCTCATGTAAAGCTTCATCTCCCAGTGCCTACTGCAACCTACATCCTTCTCAATCTGCTTAGTGTATTCATCTCTTGGTCTCCCTCTACGATTTTTACCCTCCACGCTGCCCTCCAATACTAAATTGGTGATCCCTTGATGCCTCAGAACATGTCCTACCAACCGATCCCTTCTTCTGGTCAAGTTGTGCCACAAACTCCTCTTCTTCCCAATCCTGTTCAATACCTCCTCATTAGTTATGTGATCTACCCATCAAATCGTTGCCGCAGGCATAATGGAGCATAGAGAAGTAAAACATGTCTTAACGTTTTTTGTGTTTTTTTTTTCTTCGGACCATCTTCACAAAGGACTGCAAATTTTGGGGAACCTGTTGAGGCTCATTCTGGAACCCGTGCTAAACATCTTTTGTAAAACTGGACTGTATGAAATAAATTGAGGATCATGAGTGTTTTTACATGGGATAAACTGGGCAAGAATCCAAAACGAGATTTAAAGAACATGGGTATACGAGCAACAGTTGCGCATTAGGTTTTCATGTAGAAGATGAAAGCCGTACGCTGGCAGAATCAGAAAATAGCATGACTATTCTGCACACAGAGAGGAAGGGAAACAATCTGGACATTTTGGAGGGATTGGAAATACATGAATTCAGTCAAGTGGCTCCAGAACAGCTATTAAACGAGAAAATTGGTAGTGGTAAGAAATGGTTTTTTTAGTCCTTCTGACGAATTATTGTGAGAGGCACGTAAAGGCTTCATAACTGTCGCAACTACTTTTCTGAAATTGGTGTATAGACAGCCACCTCTCCCTCTATTTTTTTTGTGCACTATAAAGGTTAGTGAACACAACGTTAGGTTCATCAGTGGTTCAGGAGGAAAATGTCTTCAATTTCAACGTTTGTCGTTTTCTTGATTTGTCATTGAACTGCTTGACTAAAGTCCTTTTGTAATTGTACGTCATCTTTTAAGTACAAAAAGAAAAATTCTGAACGTTGAAATGTACACTCCCTTTCGTATGTACTTCTCTGATCAGTGAATCAAGACAAAAATTTTTCTGTAATTCTGATACGCTAATTTTACGATAAATAAGTATTATATACGTATGTTGAAAGGTACAATCTCGTGCCCGTATACTACAGTGATGCTTCTTTTATTGTGTTTAAGTGCAGGCGGGAAATATCTTTTCCCTTTACCAATTTTTACGTGCAGGCACGCTACGTATGTTTTCGTTGTTTTTTTACTATTTCAACGGGCATAAACAGTTTGGTTCATTATTGCGGCTATCGATGTGCCACAGTATGGGACAATTGTCTTTAGATTTGCAATTACACTTCTTTACTGTTCGTCAGATATAAAATCTTAACAGATCCTTCTGTAATCTTCGACAAATGGTGCCTTTCCAAGACAAGATATTTTTTACGCAATTCTCTAATGTACTTGTTCTTTGTGCTACTGCGATCTGTTTTTTAATGTACCTGAAACAGTAACCAACAACAAGTAAAAGTATATAATTCTTAGTAAACATATCGGGATTTGCACAGCCGCGTTGCCGTAATGTGGTGCCCTCTTGCACCGCGTGGTTAACTGGCAAGTAGGAGCACACTGGAGTAGCAGTTTTGCGTAGTCCTTCTCACGACTAACATTTCCATTTTTCATGTTTAAATTAGGTGTCACATGTTTTAGTTCGTAAATGTATGACACCTTGTTCCTTACTCAAAGTTATGTGTGCTATGGATGGTATGTATTGGTTCTGATACTTAGTTCCTTTTTGCGCTTTCTTGTTATACTTTGTTACAGATTTTTTTTAAAAACGCCAAATGTTGTGTTATGTTTCGTCCTCTGCCCTTCATCAGATTTCCTGCTGTAAACAATATGTCATTTGGAATAAATGCACCAAAAAACAACTAATGCCTGTTTCTTCGCGACTAGTCAGTTGACTGGATTTTAGAAAACCTATGTTAATAATAATGCCACTACCGCAGATTCAGTCCGACGTACGTAAGGTTAGTTATGATTGGAAAATTACAGTAAAGAAGATAACGGTTGGTGTAAATCCATATATCACCACCAGATGAGACACTTATTAATTTCTATCCACAAGCGCAGAACCTTACTTCAAAATAATTAGACACGAAAGAGTGTAGTGGACTGTTAAGGCAGCCAGTCCACAGTGAAGAAGCCGAAAGGGCACGCGTCAACTCACGCCGTCTGGCGTTAAGTCTGGAACACGATTTGTAATGAATGTGATAAAGAAAAGAAGGTAGCTACTAGAACACTTAACTTTTATATCGTCCTTTGGTATGCAGCATTCTTGATGATACAAGTGAGACTATCTTGAGATACATGCAATGGTACAAATGGCGCCTTGCTAGGTCGTAGCCATTAACTTAGCTGAAGGCTGTTCTATCTGTCTCTCGGCAAATGAGAGAAAGGCTTCGTCAGTGTAGTCGCTAGCAACGTTGTCGTACAACTGGGGCGAGTGCTAGTACGTCTCTCGAGACCTGCCTTGTGGTGACGCTCGGTCTGCGATCCTGACAGTGGCGACACGCGGGTCCGACATGTACTAATGGACCGCGGCCGATTTAAGATACCACCTAGCAAGCGTGGTGTCTGGCGGTGACACCACATTCGTCCCCCGCAAATCGGCGAACGGTCGTGTGATAAGGCTTCCGCCCGCCGTGGGGAGGACCCCATGTTGACGTATGCGATGAGGTGGGGAGCCTAACAACAGGCGAGGCCGTGCCACCCGCACCCTGCCATTCGGTCCGAGGGGAGCTAGGAAACGCCTGAAAACCTAGTCCAGGGTGCACGTCAACATGCGGTGTATGCGCCCGTAATGAGACAGGAGGGGCCGAAGGGTCGACCTCCATGTGGTCGGGGCACCCGACGGGCGAAGACGACATCTGGGCCGGAGCGGGCAAGAGTTCCATGGCGGAGTACAGCTGGTCACGGGAAGCGATCGGCGGCGCGCGACCCAGGGAGGCGCTGGGCGGCTGCAGCGAAGCGTCCACAGCGAGCGGCGCCGGCGGGAGAACAGGCGACGGCGGCGCGTCGCCAAGGGGCAAAATGGAAAGCATCGTCGGTAACACGTGGGGATGAGGCGAGCCAGTAGATGGGTCCCCAGGGCGCTGACCGGACGGCACCGTCGCTGAAAGCAGACGGGGAGCGGCAGAACCCAGGCGACGACAGAGGCGCAGCTGATTGGTTTTGGGGGCCTCTGGTGAGGTGCGTCGGCATCTCAAATACATAGCGCGGCCGAGGCAGCGAAGAATGCGCCCTGCGAGCCAACGCCGTGAACCTCGATAGGTGCGATAGAAGACAACGTCGCCAGGAGCAGAAGCAGGAGTCTGCCGCTGCACAGGAACCTGATGCGGCGGATGCAGCAAAGACATCAAGGTTCGATGAGGACGACCGTGGAGCAACTCAGCCGGCGAGCGACCATCGCGGGGCTGAGAGCGATACGAGGACAAAAAGAGCAATAACGCGTCCCCCCGAGAATGCGACTCTTTCAATTTCAACATCTGTGACTTAAAAGTCCGGACCAATCGTTCAGCGGCACCGTTTGACTGAGGCGAAAACGGCTCGGATGTCAGATGTTGAATACCATTGGCCTTGCAGAATGACTGAAATTCTGCGGACATGAATTGTGGGCCATTGTCGGAAACAATAGTCTGCTATCTTTTGCATTGAAGGTCTTCTGCAGACAACGCTTGGATTGTGGCAGAAGACGTCGTGGAAGACATCCGGACAACAAAAGGAAAATTACTGAAAGCATCGACCACAACCAACCATCGAGCATTCCAGAAGGGACCAGCAAAATCGATATGTAAGCCTTGCCAAGCGGAAGTGGCGTTCGGCCATGCAAAAAATTTCCGTGGCGGTGCGGATTGTTGTTAGGCACACGCCACGCAAGAAGAGCACATATTCGTAATCGCAGCATCGATTCCGAACCAAGTACAGTGCTGACGAGCAAGTTGTTTCGTGCGCACTATACCCCAATGTCCTTGGTGAAGAAGCCGTAAGACAGAGGACTGTAACGAACGTGGGACCACGACTCGGGACTGATCATTATCAGAACGCAACAACAAAACACCACGTCCTACAAAAAGTCTCTCCTTGTGAGCAAAAAATCGGCGAACCAGCGGATCCTCGATCCGTGACTTGGACAAGGGCCATTGTGTAGCAACAAAACGCAAAACAGTAGCAAGGACAGGGTCAACAGCTGTGGCCGTAGCTACACGACGAAAATCAATCGGAAACGATGCGACCACGTCATCGGTTTCCGCATCAATGAACATGCAAGCAAGTTCGGAAGAATCGAATGCTTTATCCTCAGCAACAGGCAAACGGGACAACGCATCAGCGTTTCCGTGCTTAGCAGTGGACCGATACAAGATATCGTAGCGGTACTGCGAGAGGAAAATATACCAGCGAATGAATTTCTGCGGTGTACGTGGAGGTACAGGCTTGTTCGGATGAAAAAGCAAAGTCAAAGGTTTGTGGTCTGTGATGATGGTAAAGTGACGACCATACAAGAAATCATGGAACTTAATAACACCAAACACGAGAGCTAAAGCTTCTTTCTCGATCTGTGAATAATTCCTTTGCGCAGACGAAAGCAATTTGGACGCAAAGGCAATAGGGCGATCATGCGATCCATCTTTGTGCGCAAGCACAGCACCGATCCCGAAATCCGACGCATCTACCATCAACAAAAGGGGTTTCTGGGGATCGAATGGCGTAAGGCAAGTATTAGAAAGCAACGCCGATTTCAACTGGCGAAAGGCGCGTTCGCATTCCGTCGTCCAGACGAACGGAACACCTTTACGGCGTAAGCGATGAAGCGGAGCTGAAATGGAAGAGGCATGGGGAACATAATTACTACAATAAATAATTTTTCCCAACACACTCTGTAGCTGCTTCACATTCTGTGGCGAAGGCAACTCCTGTATGGCACGGAGGTGCTCTGGACTCGGATGTATGCCTTGTGCATTGATTACATGTCCCAAATAGGGTAAGTCACGAGCAAAAAACGCGACAAAATGGTCTTCGCTTGCGGAAGGACAAATGTGTAAGACCTGAAATAATGTGCGTAGGTTGGCTAAATGTTCGGCTTCAGTCTTTCCGGAGATCACAATATCGTCCAGATAGTTCGCAGCAGTAGGGACCGACGCACAAACAGTTTGTAAATATTGCTGAAACAATGCAGGGGCGGATGCACACCCGAGCGGCAGTCTTTTGAAGCGATACAACCCAAGATGCGTGTTAACCACCAAGACGCGCTGGGAGTCTTCGTCCACAGGTATTTGCAAGTACGCATCTGCTAGGTCCAACTTTGAAAAATATGTGCCTGGGCACAGTTTGTCAAAAAGATCATCCGGGCGGGGCAATTTCCGGAAGGTTTTTGCAAAATTACTAAGGGTGAGGCCCAGAGAGAAGCCTGCACACGTTCAATGACACCTTGTGATTCTAAATCGGTTAATGTTCTGGCGACCTCATCACGCAATGCGTGGGGAACATTGCGCGCTCTGAAAAATTTCGGTTGCGCGTTCACTTTCAGTTCCAAATGTGCTTCATAGTTCTTAGCGCAACCAAGGCCCGGTGCAAAAATGTCTGCAAATTCGTCACATAGACTAGAAACACTGGCTGAAGGCAGTCTGGTTCACTGATAGGACCTGATTGACGATAGACAAGTTAAACAACTGAAATAAATCTAAACCAAACAAGTTCACTGCCGAAGAAGAACGAAGAACGTAAAATGACACAAGTTTTGTTTGTTCCTTGTATGTAGCAAGAAGAGTGCACTGTCCTAATACATGGATTTTCTGTCCTGTATAACTATTTAAGATTTGCGGCACGCAACGGAGGGGCGCCCAGTTGTTTGTACGTGGCGTGATTGAGCAATGAAACTGCAGCTCCGGTATCGAGCTGGAACGGTATCACTTGTCCGGCAAAGTCCAAATCTACAAAAAGTTTATTGTCCTGCTGACAAGAGCGACTGTTTTGTGCAACTTGAACAGACACTGGAACAGAATCACGCGCGACGTGACGGGACTTCCGTCGACGTTGACGCACACTTTTTTTGGGACGAACACAGTGCCACTCCGCCCAGTGTTCCTCTCGCTAACAGTGACTAACTACATGAATGTCCATGGGCGAAGGTTGCCGAGCCTGTGTGTCCTTGATTCGATTCCGGCGCGAAGCAAAGGGCCTGGAATGGTTGTGATTGTCTGATCGTAGCTTTTTCTGGCAAACACTTTGAACATGTCCTTTCTTATGACAGTAAAAGCAAATAGCTTGGCGTGAGGGGCAAGTGTCACGCGAATGTCTAGTTGCACACCGCGGACATGATTTCACTGCATTTGCTTGCTTTCGCGGGACACGTGGCGGTGCGGACGTGCGCGAAGGCTGTTTACAGTTCCGCGCAGCGCGCCCGGCGGGCCGATTAATGCGACACACTGCTGGCGAAGTTTCAAATGATTCCCGAGCAAAGTCAAGTGTGTCTTGCCTATCTAATATGTCTATCACTTGTTGAAGGGAGGGATTAACTAGTTTCAAAATCTGTTACCGTATGCGAACATCAGAGACGTTCTGTGCTATTGCATCACGCACCATAGTATCTGAATAAGGGAGGCCACAGTCACATTCAAATGCACAATCCCTAGTAAGTCCTTGCAAAGTTGCAACCCACTCCCTATTAGTTTGACCGGCCGTACGTTTTGTACGAAAGAACGTATAACTTTTTGCAACGACATTTACTGTTTCTTTGAAATAGGCATCTAAAGCAGACACAATTTCTTCGTATGACAGAGTCGCCACGTCGCGCCGGGGAAACAATTTCACTATCACACGGTAGGTAGACACACCTACACACGAAAGCAAAAACGGCTGCCGCTCATTACCTTGAATTCTGTAGGCGGCGAGATGAAATCCAAATTGTCGGGACCATTCCGTCCACGTTTCAATAGCTGCATCAAAGCTACGAAACGAGGGTGCAACGGCATGTTGTGGCTGCGGTAGCGATGAAGCGGCGGCGGCCGCCGCATCGTTTTGCAGCGCACGTTGACCCTGGACGAGCTGTCCCAGGGCATCCAATAACGCCTGCGTCTGCTGAGTCTGCAAGCGATAAAATTCGGACAGTACATCTGGAGAATGTGGCGAAGCCATGACAAGCAAATTAGTGCAATACGAACGCTAAAGTCCCTTTTGGACTCGTCGCCAATGTAGTGGACTGTTAAGGCAGCCAGTGCACAGTGAAGTAGCCGAAAGGGCACGCGTCAACTCACGCCGTCTGGCGTTAAGTCTGGAACAGGATTCGTAATGAATGTGATAAAGAAAAGAAGGTAGCTACTAGAACACTTAACTTTTATATTGTCCTTTGGTATACAGCATTCTGGATGATACAAGTGAGACTCTATCTTGAGGTACATGCAACGTTACAAATGGTTAATGGCGCCTTGCTAGGTCGTAGCCATTAACTTATCTGAAGGCTATTCTGTCTCTAGCAAATGAGAGAAAGGCTTCGTCAGTGTAGTCGCTAGCAACGTCGTCGTACAACTGGGGCGAGACCTGCCTTGTGGTGGCGCTCGGTCTGCGATCCTGACAGTGGCGACACGCGGGTCCGACATGTACTAATGGACCGCGGCCGATTTAAGCTACCACCTAGCAAGTGTGGTGTCTGGCGGTGACACCACAAAGAGCATCTACTCTTCTACAAACTCTGAGATGATCATCTTTTCTTGCAACGCATTATGAAATGTAGAGGCAAGCAAGAGTCACTACAAACCCACCATTAATATTAGATTCGCACAATTTAGAGATAGCAGCCATTGTCATTTGGTATCCGTGTTCCTTCAGCACTTATGAGGTCAGTCCTGTTATGTACATACTCCAGCAGGATAGTAAAAGATCCCATACGACATTTCACGCTAAAAACGGATTCGTGATTGACCTGCCCACGTCCTGATCTGCATATCTGGGATGCGATGACAAGACATACCGTATGCAGTCTGAAACTAATCAAAGGGAAATGTTGGGAACCCTTGGCAGCCAGAGTCAACTGGGCACTGTGTGGCATTCTGTGAAATTTATAAACATTTCATGAATCCTGGTGCATTGACGAGACACATTGTTTATTTTGAATGTCAATACAGTTTAAAAAAAAATGAGGAAACTTTGTTGTATTCAACGATTACTACAACTTTAAATAACTGTTGTTATGGTTTTCAGTTCGAATACTGGCTAATACTGTAGCCTACATCCTTCTGAATCTGCTTACTGTATTCATATCTTGGTCGCTCTACAATGTTTACCCCCCAGACTACCCTCCATTACTAAACTGGATCCTTTGTCTCAGAACGTGTTGTGAGTACCTTCTCATTACCTGAGTGTTCCACCCGTCTAAATCTTCAGCAGTCTTCTGTAGCACCACATTTCAAGACCTTCTATTCTCTTCTCTTCTCTTCTTGTCTTATCTGTTTATCGTTCATTTCCATACATGGCTACACCCCATACAAATACTTTCAGAAAAGACTTCCCAAGACTTTAGTCTATATTCGATTTACCGAATTTCTCTTCTTCAGAAACTCTTTCCTTGCCATTGCCGAAATAGAGGGGACAAAGTGTAGACTGGGCAGCAAAAACTGGTGATTGCCAAACAGCAAAACCTATCCACTGTTTTAAGTGTGTCGTTTCCGGATCTGATTCCTTCAGTACCATCTGATTTAATTCGATACCATCACGTTACCCCTGTCCTGCTTTTATTGATGTTCGTATTATATCCTCCTTTCGGAACACTGTCTATTCCGTTAAACTGCTCTTGTAAGTTTTTTGCTGTCTCTGACAAAAACCTCGAGCCCCCTGCGGGTCCGGGGATTAGAATAGGCCCAAGGTATTCCTGCCTGTCGTAAGAGCCGACTAAAAGGAGTCCCTCCCCCTCAAGGGGGTAGTTAGCGCCTGCGTCCGGAGACTTTCCATTTGTACCGTTTACATTCCATCGTCGTCTGCCGTTACCAGGGCAGACATGATGCAACTTATTGCTCAGCTACCTGCACCATTTTTGTTAACTGGAGACTTCAATGCCCACCATCCCCTTTGGGGCTCTCCAGCATCCTGCCCGAGGGGCTCCCTGTTAGCAGACCTTTTCAACCAGCTCAATCTTGTCTGCCTCAATACTGGCGCCCTTACTTTTCTTTCGGACACATCTCACACCTATTCCCATTTAGACCTCTCTATATGTACTCCCCAACTTGCACGCCGGTTCGAGTGGTATGCACTTTCTGATACATATTCGAGCGACCACTTCCCGTGTGTTATCCATCTCCTGCAGCATACCCCCTCTCCGTGCTCATCTAGTTGGACCATCTCCAAAGCAGACTGGGGCTCTTCTCTTCCAGGGCGACCTTTCAGGATCAAACCTTCACAAGCTGCGATAGTCAGGTCGCACACCTCACGGAAGTCATTCTCTCTGCTGCTGAATATTCCATCCCTCACCCTACTTCTTCTCCACGTCGCGTACCGGTCCCCTGGTGGACCGCAGCATGTAGAGACGCTCTACGTGCTCGTCGACGTGCTTTACGCGCCTTTAAACGTCACCCTACAGTGGCGAATTGTCAATTATAAACGATTACGTGCACAGTGTCGTCGTATTATTAAAGAAAGCAAGAAAGCCAGCTGGGCTGCTTTCACAAGCACCTTCAACAGTTTTACTCCTTCTGTTGTCTGGGGTAGCCTGCGCCGGCTATCTGGCACTAAGGTCCACTCACCAGTTTCTGGCTTGACGGTCGCGAATGACGTCCTTGTGGCCCCTGAGGCTGTCTCCAATGCCTTCGGCCGCTTTTTCGCAGAGGTTTCGAGCTCCGCTCATTACCACCCTGCCTTCCTCCCCCGCAAACAGGCAGAGGAGGCTAGGCCACCTAACTTCCGCTCCTCGAATCGTGAAAGTTATAATGCCCCATTCACCATGCGGGAACTCGAAAACGCACTTGGCCGATCACGGTCCTCCGCTCCAGGGCCTGATTCTATTCATATTCAGATGCTGAAGAACCTTTCTCCTGCGGGTAAAGGTTTTCTTCTTCGTACATACAATCGCATCTGGATTGAGGGACATGTTCCCGCATGCTGGCGCGAGTCTATTGTTGTCCCGATTCCTAAGCCGGGGAAGGACAAGCACTTGCCTTCCAGTTATCGACGCATCTCGCTTACCAGCTATGTCTGTAAAGTGATGGAGCGAATGGTTAACTCTAGATTGGTTTGGCTGCTCGAGTCTCGACGCCTCCTTACCAATGTACAATGTGGATTTCGTAGGCGCCGGTCTGCTGTTGACCATCTGGTTACCTTGTCGACCTTCATTATGAATAACTTCTTGCGGAAGCGCCCGACCGCGGCTGTGTTCTTTGATTTGGAGAAGGCTTACGACACCTGTTGGAGGGCGGGCATTCTCCGAACCATGCATACATGGGGCCTTCGCGGTCGCCTCCCTCTTTTTATTCGTTCCTTTTTAATGGATCGACAGTTCAGGGTACGTGTGGGTTCTGTCCTGTCAGACACCTTTCGCCAGGAGAATGGGGTGCCACAGGGCTCAGTTTTGAGCGTCGCTCTCTTCGCCATAGCGATCAATCCAATAATGGATTGCCTCCCAGCTGATGTATCAGGCTCCCTTTTCGTGGACGATTTTACCATCTATTGCAGCGCGCAGCGTACGTGTCTCCTGGAGCGCTGTCTTCAGCGTTCTCTTGACCGTCTTTACTCCTGGAGTGTCGCCAATGGCTTCCGTTTTTCTGCCGAGAAGACGGTCTGTATTAACTTCTGGCGCTACAAAGAGTTTCTCCCACCGTCCTTACGACTCGGTCCCGTTGCTCTCCCATTCGTGGAGACAACAAAATTTTGAGGTCTTACATTTGACAGGAAACTTAATTGGTCTCCACATGTGTCTTATTTGGCTGCCCGTTGTACCCGTTCTCTCAATGTCCTCCGTGTTCTCAGTGGTATGTCGTGGGGAGCGGATCGAACCGTCCTACTTCGCCTATATCGGTCGATCGTCCGCTCCAAGCTGGATTATGGGAGCTTCGTATACTCCTCTGCACGGCCATCCATCTTACGCCGCCTCAACTCCATACAACATCGGGGTTTACGACTTGCGATCGGAGCGTTTTATACTAGTCCCGTCAAGAGTCTTCATGCTGACGCTGGTGAGTTGCCACTCACCTACCGACGCGATATACTGCTTTGTCGGTATGCCTGTCGGCTACTGGCAATGCCCGACCACCCGTCTTATCGTTCCTTTTTTGATGACTCTCTCGACAGTCAATACGGGTTGTATGTCTCTGCCCTGCTACCCCCTGGAGTTAGCTTTCGTCGCCTCCTTCAACACCTTAATTTTTCACTCCCTGCAACCTTTCGAGTGGGCGAGAGCCACACGCCACCTTGGCTCCAGGCTCAGGTTCGCGTCCATCTTGACCTCTGCTCGCTCCCGAAGGAGGTTACCCCCGCTTCGGTCTACCACTCCCGTTTTGTCGAACTTCGTTCAAAGTCCATTAATATGACCTTCATTTATACAGATGGCTCTAAGACCAATGACGGGGTCGGGTGTTCTTTTATTGTCGGGGCACAAAGTTTCAAATACCGGCTCCATGGCCATTGTTCGGTCTTCACAGCTGAGCGCTTTGCCCTCTACCAGGCTGTTCTTTACATCTGCCGCCACCGACATTCTGGATATATCATCTGCTCCGATTCCCTGAGCGCTATCCAGAGCCTCAGTGATCCGTACCCGGTTCACCCTTTCGTGCACCGGATCCAACGCTCTCTTCAGCAGCTGGTGGACGTCGGTTCTCCGGTTACCTTTATGTGGGTTCCTGGCCATGTCGGTATCCCTGGGAATGAAGCTGCAGATGCCGCGGCCAAGGCTGCGGTCCTCCAGCCTCGGACAGCTTCTTGTTGTGTCCCTTCGTCAGATTGTGGCAGGGTCATTTGTCGGCGCATTTTATCGCTGTGGCATGCCGATTGGGCTGCACTTACAGACAACAAGCTTCGGGCCTTGAAACCTCTTCCCGTGGCTTGGACGTCCTCCTCACGCCCTTCTCGGCGGGAGGAGGTAGTTTTGGCCCGGTTACGAATTGGACACTTCCGGTTCAGCCATCGCCATCTGCTGACGGCTGCGCCGGCGCCGTTCTGCCCATGTGGGAAATTGCTGACGGCCGCCACATTTTAACGTCCTGTCCAGATTTTAACACACTGCGTCTTGATCTTGGCCTGCCATGTACTCTAGAAGCCATTTTAGCGGATGACCCACGAGCAGCTGCTCGCGTTCTTCATTTTATCAATTCGACAACCCCCTCTCAGGACATTTGATTATGCTGTTTTCTTTTTTTAATCCTATGCCTGTCAGTCTGTCTTTTATCGTGTTTTCCGTTTCGTTGCTGTTTTAAACTTGTGACTCGCAGTGCATTCCTAACGTAGTCTGGGCGCTAATGACCGTTGAAGTTGTGCGCCCTAAAACCACAAAAAAAAAAAAACCTCGAGGTTTGCCGATGACATCGTAATTCTATTTCTTCTCGCTGAACTTTAATTCCTACTCCAAATTTTCTATTGTTTCCATTGCTGCTTGGTAAGGGCACAGACTGAATAACATCAGCGATAGGCTACAGCCCTGTCTCAATCCCTTCTCAACCACTGCTTCTCTTTCATGCCTGTCGACTCTTTATAACTGTCACCTGGTTTATATACAGGTTGAAAATAGCCTTTCTCTCCCTGTATTTTGCTCTTTCTACCGTCAGACAGCTTTTGACAATGTTAAAAGGAGTATTCCAGTCAACATTTCTGAGTCTACAAATGCTATAAACATAGGATTGCCTTTCCGTAACCTATCTTATAAGGTAAATCGTCCCCCCAGGGGATCCACAACTCTTTTGTGGATACGTGCGTAGCGAGCACGGGACCCTCGGCTAATGTGGCCCTCCTTCCTTTCCGGGCTGCATACCTTCCCTTTCCGCATCCTTCCCCATCCCCCATCTTCGCCCCCCCCCCCCTCACCTCTGGCTCTTTCCTTCCCTTTCTCCCCCTCAGGCACAAATCATACTTCCGAAGTCCGGAGACGGACGCTCGAAACTGTTACCAATTCCTTGCTTTCTACGCTTGAAAGTCTTCGTCCTTCCTCTGTCCTTCTCTTTCCCTTACCTCTTCTCTTTACCCTTTTCTCCGCTGCGGCGTTTGAGACCCCTCTTCTTTCCTTTTCCTTTCTCTTTTTTCCTCCCTGTGCGTGTCTGAAGGCCGACCCACGCATTTCCATGCGTAGCCGGTGACGGGGTAACGCGTAATTCTCCGCCCCGGGTAGACAGGTAGGACACGTACGTACCCCCTGGTAACGGCCAGGCCCAGGGAGGGGTGATTACCCGAGCTGATACCTTCCGAAAGTGCCGATTGGTCCCTCCGTCCGTTTGTTCACACCTCAGGTCACACCTCCCGACAATCACCTAAGGCGGGAGTGCCCTCAGAGAGGGCCCCCACAAGGGAGGAGCGCGCCATTGGAGACGCCGGTAATCATGGGGGATTCTTCCGCAATGGTTTCATCACCTTCCACTATGTCTGCTCACAAGCGTGTGTTCACGGAGTCTGTCACAGACAGTTCTTCTTGTTGCCACAGTTCCTTGTTGTTTCTCGGTCTGACGAAGGTCACGACTTCTCCATGGTCGACCCTTTCATTATTCAGAAAGGTGTCGACGCAATTGCAGGTCCAGTAAAGTCTTGTTCCAGATTACGGAATGGCACCCTGTTGTTAGAAACAGTCAGTGCCCTCCAGGCCCAAAAATTGCTGCGTACTTCACTGCTACACACCTTCCCTGTCCGGGTTGAACCGCACAGCACTTTAAATTCCTCGCATGGAGTCGTTTATGCACGCTCCCTCGACGGATTGTCCGAAGAGGAAATTCAATACTACCTGTCTGACCGGGGCGTAACGGCTGTTCATAGAGTTATGAAAAGGGTTGACACGAACCTCATTCCAACCCGCACTGTCTTCTTGACGTTTGATTTTCGATGGGAGCTGAACACTGTCAAAGCAGGCTAGGAGATAATTTCCGTTCGCCCTTACGTCCCAAACCCTACGCGTTGCTATCGGTGTCAGCGGTTCAATCACACCAGCCAGTCCTGTTCCAATCTAGCCAAATGTGTTACGTGTGGCAAGGATGCCCATGAGGGTGCTTGTCCACCTCCATCTCCTCGCTGCATCAACTGTATGGGTGACCACTCTGCTTCCTCTCGTGATTGCACATTTTAAGGACGAAAAGCTCATCCAGAAAATCAGAGTGAAGGAAAAGGTGTCGACCTTTGCTGCTCGGAAATTATTCGCCAGTCGACAGCCCACCGTGCCTCAGACTACAACACTGTCCTTGCCTCTCCTCAGCCAACAAAGGTGGCCACGCAGACTTGTGATCTCACATTTAGTGCCACGGTCGTCATTTTCAGTCCGTCCGATATGATCTCCCCTCTGTTGAAGGCACTCCAGCACATGGACTCACGATTCTTCTCCATGATACTCTCCATTATCACCCAATCCATTTAAACACTTCCTTCCAAGCTGTCGCCGTCCGTCTTTCCCTTTCCGGATACACGTTCTCTCTTTGTACTGTATACATTCCATCGTCCACACCAATGGCACGAGCTGATTTCCTTCATCTTCTTGGTCAGCTTCCACCCCCCTATTTGCTGGTTGGGGACTTCAATGCCCACCGTCCGGTTTGGGGATCTCCACATCCTTGTCCACGTGGCTCACTATTACTAGACGTCTTCCACCAAGCGGATCTAGTTTGCCTCAACACTGGGGTCCCTACATTTTTGCCTGCCTCCACGACAAATTTCTCATTTGGACCTTGCGGTCGGTACTGTTCCGCTAGCTCGGCGCTTCGAATGGTTCGCCCTTGATGATACACACTCCAGTGACCACTTTCCATATGTCCTTAGACTGCAGCCTCAACTGCCATATATGCGCCCGCGACGCTGGAAGTTTGCCCAAGCCGATTGGACACTTTTTTCGTCTCTAGCGACATTTGATGACTGCACTTTCCCAGCATCGACGATGAGGTCACACATATTACAGACGTTATTCTTACAGCTGCGGAACGTTCAGTACCACGCACCTCCGAATTGCCCCGGCGCCCCCCAGTTCCTTGGTGGAATGAGGCATGCCGTGACGCAATACGTGAGCGGCGACGTGCTTTCGCGTTTTCCGCCACCATCCTACTTTGGCCAACTGTATCCGCTACAAGCAGTTCCGTGCGCGATGCCGTCGTGTCATCCGCGATAGCAAGAAGGCAAGCTGGAAATTCTTTACTAGCTCATTTAACACCTTCACTCCCTCCTCGGAAGTTTGGAGTAGGCTTAGACGGTTCTCAGGCGCGCCTAGTTTCTCCCCGGTCTCTGGGCTCACTGTCGCGCATGATACATTATTGGACCCCGTCGCAATTTCTAACTCGCTGGGTCAGCACTTTGCTGAGATTTCGAGCTCTTCAAATTACCCGCCAGCGTTTGTCCCGCAGAAACGTGCGGCGGAAGTGCGACCTCTTGCTTTCTCCTCTCAAAATCGCGAAAGCTACAATACTGTTTTCTCCTTGCGGGAACTCCAACATGCACTCTCTTCTTCTCGCTCCTCCGCCCCAGGACCGGATGGTATCCACGTCCAAATGTTGCAGCATTTATCAACCCATAGTCTGCGTTACCTCCTTAGCCTTTATAATCGCATTTGGACCGACAGTACTTTTCCCAGACGATGGCGGGAAGCTATCGTCGTTCCTGTTCCGAAACCTGGAAAGGACAAACATCTCCCCTCTAGCTATCGCCCCATTTCTCTCACGAGTAGTGTCTGTAAGGTTTTGGAGCGTATGGTGAATTACCGTTTAGCGTGGTGGCTGGAATCCCGCAGTCTTTTAACATCTGTCCAATGCGGATTCCGAAAGCATCGTTCTGCAGTTGACCATCTTGTTTCTCTCTCCACTTATATCGTGAACAATTTTCTGTGGAAACACCAAACAGTAGCAATATTTTTTGATCTGGAGAGAGCATACGATACCTGTTGGAGGACAGGCATCCTCCGCACACTGTTCTCTTGGGGCTTTCGAGGTCGACTACCCCTTCGCGAATTTATGGCAGAGCGCACATTTAGGGTGCGGGTGAAAACTACTCTCTCCCGTAACTTCTCCCAAGAAAACGGGGTACCCCTGGGCTCCGTGCTAAGTGTTGTACTATTTGCCATTGCCATAAATCCAATTATGGATTGTCTCCTTCCTGATGTCTCGGGCTCTCTTTGTGGACGATTTTGCGATCTACTACAGCTCTCAACGGACCAGCCTTCTTGAACGACGTCATCAATGCTGTCTCGATCGCCTCCACTCGGGGAGCATCGAAACAGGCTTTCGCTTTTTTCCCAGTAAGACCGTTTGTACGACGCCAAAAATTGACTGAGTTTCTTCCACCTTCCTTACATCTAGGACCTGTCAACCTTCCGTTTTCGGACGTGGCTAAATTCTTGGGTCTTACGTTTGACAGAAAACTGTGCTGGTCCTCCATCGTTTCTTATCTTTCGGCTCACTGACTGTGATCCCTCAATACCCTCAGTGTCCTGAATGGTACCTCCTGGGGAGCGGACCGATTGATCCTTCTCCACCTCTATCGCGCCTTTGTGCGCTCGAAATTGGACTATGGAAGCATAGTTTACTCCTCTGCTCGGCCGTGTATTCTTCGCCGTCTCGACTCTAAACGTAAACCACGGTGGTGGATAGTGTCTGGAGCTTTTTACACCAGCCCTGTGGAAAGCCTTTATGCTGAGACTGCTGAACCTCCGCTGTCCAATCGGCGAGCAGTCCTTCTGAGTCGTAACGCTAGCCATCTGTCTTCCATGCCTGCTAATCCAGCCCATGCCCTTTTTTTCGACGCCTCCTTTGATGTAGGGTATGCAGGGCGCCCCTCCTCCCTACTACAACCGGGATTCCGCTTCCAACTGCTCCATTCTCTTTCCTTCCGCTTTCCTAAAACCTTCTTGACAACTTTGGGTACAGCACCGCCTTGGCTCCGTCCCCGGATCTGCCTGCTCCGTGACCTTTGTCGATTTCCCAAGGATGGTACCCCTACACTTGTTTATCGTCGGGCATTTGCTGCTCTATGTGCACAAATGAAGGAAGCCACATTTATTTACACTGATGGCTCGAAAACATCGTTTGGTGTAGGGAGTGCCTATATTGTTGGCGACACCCCAAATCAATTCCGGCTTCCCGACCAGTGTTCGGTTTATACTCCGGAGCTATACGCTGTTCTCCAGGCTGTCCACTACATCCGCCGCCATCAGCGGATACACTATGTTACCTGTTCAGATTCTCTCGGCTCTCTCCTCAGTCTCCAAGCTTCTTACCCTGTGCACCCTCTGGTCCACCGGATTCAGGACTGTCTGCACTTGCTCCACCTGGGGGGGCGTCTCGGTTGCGTTCCTCTGGCTCCCGTGACACGTTGGTATCTGTGGAAATGAGGCGGCCGATACGGCAGCCAAGGGTGCCGTCTCTCTTCTTCGGCCAGCTATTCAATCGATTCCCTTCGCCGATCTACGGAGCGTTTTATGATGTCGTGTTGTTTTTTATGGCACGCACAGTGGGCGACACTTCACCATGATAAATTGCGGGACGTGAAAGCTCTTCCTTGTGCTTGGACCTCTTCCTCCCGAACGCGTCGTCGGGAGGAGGTAATTTTAACTAGACTCCGGATAGGGCACTGTCTTTTTAGCCATCGACATCTTTTAAGCGGCGATCCTCCCCTACTCTGTCCCCACTGCTCTCAGCTGTGGACGGTAAGACACCTTTTAATTGAATGCCCCTATTTTAATCCGTTACGCTCCCGTCTACTGCTATCGCCTGATATATCGTAGATTTTAGCAGATGACACGCGCTCAGCCGATCGTGTTCTCGAGTTTATTAGTGCCAGTGAAATGACTTCAGTCATTTGAAGCTTTTTTTGGGGACAACCAACCCCTTTCTGTAGTGGATTTTTAAGCCTTCCTTCTGCTTTTAGTTTCTCCAATTTTATGACTTTCGTTCCCATTGCTGCTGGTTTCCAGTTTCGGTTTTTTACTGTTCCATAAGTCACGGACCGGGCGCTAATGACCATAGCAGTTTTGCGCCCTAAAACAAAACAAAAAAGTAAATCGTAGGATCAGTATTACCTCACATGTTCATACATGTCTTCACAGTCCAAATTATTCTTCTAGGAGGTAGGCTTCTACTAGTTTTTCTATATTTTTTTGCGAATAATTCGTGTTAGTATTTTATTTTCCAACCATAAGTAATAACATGTAAATCATAATAAAATTTAAAAAATTAGCATTTTGTTTAGCACATTTTGACGATACTATGTTATTAATAGTTTTTCGCGGAGCACCTACTCACTCCCTGTGGGGCAGCAGTGTTCCGCAGACCACAGTTTGGGAAATCACTACTGCGTGTGGTATGGTGCCAGCCGTTAACGACCCATAGTAGCTCGAGGATTCACCTCAGCTTCCGGTAAACTGTTACTAGCGGTTCGTGGCGACACCTTCGCCTACTGTTCTTGATACCCAGTTGCCCCGACCTCTCTTTCAGCAGTCATTGTATTTTGGCAACTGTCAGTACAATCTGATTCACTCACATCCCTCGCGGCAACGAGACGACCTTCCTCAAAGTCCTAATGATGGCGGTGAGATGAATGTACGCGGGCGATATACGCCAGAAAAGTTCCAGTAATATTCGATACACTCAGTAAGCATCATAATCTCACACCATTCTTTGTCTGTGGGAATTATTTTGAGAATTTTGAATAGAGAAAAAGTAAGCTCGCATAAGGATGAAATGTTAATACACATGTCCTACAGGCATTAAAATAGAATATTTGTTGCAGCGTTTGGTCAACGTGTTCGTGGCATTGAACTATATATTTTCGTCGCTGCATGTAATACCAGCCTCGTGGTTGAAGATACTGGTTTCCTCTGACAAGGCGTCAAAATATTCCATCCGAAACGGAGTGGGTTACTGGAGCTGGACCTCATCTACAGGCTAGGACGAGGGCTTCCTGCTGGATTTTAGGGAACCGTTCGTGCGAGCTGTCCCACTGATATTGTCGCGAACGTTGTCTGGCGGAGCTCCTGGGTGAAAGAAGCAGTACTACAGTGTCCAGCCACGTTAGTGTGGCCACATGTCCAAAGCCTCAATAACCACGTTTTGTAGCGCGGATATGTAGTTAAAGATTCCGTGAAGTTCTGGAAGGTACAGACAGGAGCCATGCCCACACCAATTCCGTGGCCAGCTAGGTTTCCCAGTTTAGAATCCACGGCACGGACAGCCCGATCGAGGTGGTCCCACATACTCTCTCCGGGGACATCGTGTATCGTCGTGCTCGAAAACGCCATGGCGCCGAGGAATAACACAGTTCGCAGTGTAAATGCGTAGCTGGAAAAGCACTGGTGGGAAAGGGAGTACAGCAGGGCTTCACAACATACGTGCTCGCGGAGCAAGCTGTGAGCAGCAAGGCGCGAGCACCGAGCAGCGCGAGCACGCTACCCCCACTACCGGATCAGAGCTGAGAGTGGGGAGAGTCACGTGGGGCACACAACAGCTGCCGACAGTCAATGTGAATCCGCGGCCACCTGCAGGAATATCACTCACGAATTATTACTGCGACAAAGAAACAAATAAAAGAGAATCTACACGTGCCACATAATTTTATTAGCTTAGTGTATGCCTCTACATTCGTATTAATTTGTGAACTGTTACACAATAAAAGGTGCCACTGAAGTGTGGGATTCTCGGTTATCTTGTACTTTTTGCCCTTTACAGTTGCGTCTATGTTTGGAGTAATTGTTCTCGTGCATTGTAGGCCCAGCGTGCAGTTTAAATTTTGATCAGACAATGCGTTTCTCAGGCGTGTCTTGTTACATTTCATTGCAGAGAACAGTTGTTCACAAACATACGTGGAACCGAACATTGATATTATTGTAGCCGCTAGTTTGTGCAAACGAGGAAATCTATCCTGAAGGAAGTGTCTGTAGAATTCCAAAATGTTTTTCTTGTTCTGAAATTTGTCTCTGTATTCTCACACTGCAGGTCAATAATTTCTAGTTGTAGCTCAGGACGAATTTCTTCTCCTCTCCATATTCAGCGAATATAGAACAGACCAAAATCACTGTCTAGTGCTGTCAGATCTTGAAAGCGTTGATCAAATCCTTCCTTAAGTTTCAAAATGGTTCAAATGGCTCTGAGCACTATGGGACTTAACATCTATGGTCATCAGTCCCCTAGAACTTAGAACTACTTAAACCTAACTAACCTAAGGACATCACACAACACCCAGGCATCACGAGGCAGAGAAAATCCCTGACCCCGCCGGGAATCGAACCCGGGCGTGGGAAGCGAGAACGCTACCGCACGACCACGAGCTGGCAGACTTCCTTAAGGGCAACTAAACTATGTGAATAAGTTTACAGTCTTTGTGAACATCTTGCATGGATGATAATTTAGGAAAATGAGCTAGAGTTCCTGTTTCCAGCTGACTCACACAAAGTGTCAATTTCATTTTAAAAGCTCGTATTCGATCTATGAAATGAGTAATTAGCAGATCTTTACCTTGTAGTGAAATGTTCAAAGCATTCAGGTGGCTAGTTAAATCTGGTAAGAATGCGAGATCACATTTCCATGAAGGCTTTTTCAATTCAGGAACAAACATGTTATTTATTTCCATGAACATATTTATCTAATCTAATAGGCAAAAAAATCGATTTAATAATTCGCCACGACAGCAGCGGACCTCGCTGTAATAAGGCAGGCTACCATACTGGCTTTCTACATCCTCAAGAAAGCTTTTAAATTGCTTGTGTTGTAGCCCACGCTTCCTTTAAAAAATGTGAGGAGTGTTGTTCGTACAATTAATTATATGAGTGGTACTCTTTGCACATACGTTTTCCTGATGGATCACACAGTGAACGCCCCCTTATTTCATTCGGCACGGTCAGTTTTTGCATTTTCTCCTTCAACAGCGTAACGAAATCTGATTTTTTTCGCTGTCATCGCTGGTGCACCGTCTGTAGACACTGAAACTAAAGAATTCCACGACAATTCTATATTTTCAACACTTTCTTCAACACTACTTAAAATATCACCTCCGGTTGTAGTGTTCTTCATGGCTACTACATCGAGGAGCTCCTCCCTCACCTGAAGATCTCTATTAACACATCTAATAAATATGGCAAGCTGCGCTGTTGCAGTGATATCAACACTTTCGTCTAGAGCTAGAGAATACGCCATAAAATCTTTACAGATATTTGCAAGCTGGCTCTGGACGTCGTCTGCCATGTCCTGTATGCGACGCATAATGGTCATGTTAGATAATGGCACAATCCGAAACTGTTCAACTTGAAATGGACACAAATGTTCCGCTGCAACTACGAAATATTTTTTTTTATTAAATCGCCATCAGTGAAGGGGTGCAGGGATTTTGCTAAAAGCAAAGCAATTTTGTAACTCACTCTGAGAGCTGCCTCAGTTGATTTTTCTTCGTCGTCCATATCTTCTTCGGATAGCTACCTTTTAAGTTTAATAACTTCCTGTGCACGATTTTCCACTTCCGTAGTCTTTCGCGTGGTACGACATATAATGTCGCTGCAAATTAAATTTCCTAAAAGAATTCAGCGTTTTGTGACATACTAAACATTTTGCAACACCATCTTTTTCTGTAAACAGATACAATTCCTCCCAATGGGGGTTAAACTGCGAAAATATGGTTGGAGTTACACAACGGCGACTTGACATGATTCTTAACCAGTGAAGTGACTGTTAGAGCACATCGTAGTACTTTAAAAGTTACACAGTCGGCGCGGATTCAATAGGCCCTATTCAAACGTGCGCGCGCATTTCCTCTCCCTCCCCTCCCTCCCTACCTACTCAGCGACCTTGCACCTGCTTGCGAGCACGTGCCTGAACAGACGCGAGTACTCGCGCTCAAAACCGGCCAGTTGTTAAGCTCTGGAGTACAGTAAACTCATCACAAAGTGCACGGAGTGGTGGGCATGTTCCCCAAGTAGAGATGCGTACTTGCGTTGAACCTTTGCGCCTTCCAGAGAGAAGAGATCACCCTGAAAATGCCACGATGATGTTCTCCAGACTATAACGCTTCTCGCAGCAGTCTGGAACCTTCCGACGATTGTTGCAGGGGCATACACGCCAACGGCCATCTGTCGGGTGGCCTCCTGTCGCCATGTTCAGATGTGGTACTGCCGTGCAGATTTCGGCTTTTATCGCGGATGAACAGCAGTCAGAGTGGGTGCATGAAACAGGCGCCTGCTGCGGAGGCTCCTATGCAGCAACACACACTGAACAGTCGTTGACTTGAGATGGTTGGCAGCCCCTTGGTTCATCTGCGTGCCACTGACCGCCCAGAGTCGCCCATACACATCCCCGTGTCTGCCGTTCACCCATGCGCTGTGATGATCGACCACCGTTGCCTCGACGCCGGTTTTGCTTAGCGCTATTGAAATGCAATTCACAGGTGGGCTGCTAGATTTGTTACTGGTAGGTTCGGACAACATGCAAGTGTTAAAGGAAACGCGTCAGGTACTCACATGGCAATCCCTGGAGGAAGGCGACGTTCTTTTCGAGGAACACTACTGAGAAAATTTAGAGAACAGGCATTTGAAGCTGAATGCAGAACGATTTTGTTGCATCCAACATACATTGCGGTCCCTTTGGATAGCTGAATGGTCAGCGCGGCCGAATGCTGTGAAAAGGGGCCCAAATTAGATTCCTGGCTGGGTCGGAGATTTTCTCAGCCCACAGACTGGATGTTGTGCTGTCATCGCCACCGACGCGCAAGTCTCCGAAATTGCGTTAACTCATGACTTGTCGTGTGGCTAGGACCTCCCGTCGGGTAGACCGTTCGCCTGGTGCATTTCATTTTTAACGTACACTGCGCGTAAGGACCACGAAGATACGAGAAATTAGGGCTCATGTGGAAGCATATAGACAGTTGTTTTTTCACTCGTTCTATATGCGAATGGAATATGAAAAGAAATGACTAGTAGTCGTACGGGGTACCCTCCGCCACGCGCCGTTAGATGGATTGCGGAATATCGACGTAGATGCAGATTTAGATCTAAATATCAAGATTTGGAAGCACATTTGGGCAGCTATTTTCAGATAATCAATTAGGAGAAGTAGTCAAGATCGAAGAGTCTCATTTGTTGAAATGGTCGCGTAAACGAGTCGAAACCGATCATCTTCAAATTATGAGCGCTGAAAAAAATAAACAAAAATGAGATTGCTTGTCAGTTAGGGAAGTTAGTCTTTACAAAACATATACAAAGGATTAGAAATGCTGGAGCTTGATATTTGGCTGTAGCTTTAATGTATTTCTGGTCTTTATTACAGATAATGTAGAGTGGTGTTCATCCATTTGCCTGCAGTTGCCGGCTTGGTGAACAGCTGCATCTAATCACAACGGTACCTGCTGCATAACAGTGGCTCCTGTGCCAAGAGTTTATGTACACTATTTAATGCGTGCATTTTCTGCATTACGTGAGCTGCAGCCAGTGCGAACTGAACTTACTTGAAAAAGCAGTGTAACTTTTGAATGAAATGTAAAAACAATAGGATAATTGTATGTATAGCATTATACAGAAATGACTGTTTTAATAATGCAAGTCTTTAATATTCTTGCTATAAACTTATGAAAGACTTTCAAATAGGAACACCAATAGAAAGAGTGGTAGTATCGTTGAAAGCCAGCTGGTCACGCGCGTTGGTGCTTCTATAAAAATAGTAGAGAGCCACTAGTATGGCGGCAGGTACCGTTGTTACGACACGCCGCTGTTCAGCACGCCACCAGCTCCAGTCAAATGGGTAAATACCACACTGTAGTATCTCTCAGCTTTTGTAAACGTTACGCAAAGCTCCCGCGAAATATCACGCCACAGTTATTTTGATCTTTGTATATGTTACGAAAATGCTTATTGATTAGAGATGTCAGCCTTTTAATATCTTCACAGTGCTCGTAATGAGAAGATGACCGTATAAATGTGTCAAAACAGGTCATTTTAATAAGTGACTGATCCTGCGATCTTAACTTTTTTTTTTTTTTTTCTTTCTAAATGATCATCAAGAACCGATCGCTGTCACCGTTTTACCATGTTGTATGAAATTCTACTTTGAGATTATTTTTCCGTATTGATAGAAGTACCATCTACGACAAGTCTGAGATTACTGTTAATATCGTCTGCCACTTCAGTAACATACAAGTACAGCTAGTGCCCCAAGACACTTCGCGAGGACGCACATGCAGTTACTTCGATGACTCTCCATTGAAGATACGCTGCGTCCTCGCTACCAAAAAATCCTCAGTCCCGCGACAAATTTCACTTCGTACCATAATACGATCATTCTTTCGGTATTGGGCGTGGATATGACACCCAATCAGGTGCTTTCCGAAAGTCAAGAAGCACTGTATCTGCGTGAGGCTTTCAGGATCTCGTGTGAGAAAAGCGCAAGCTAGGTCACACATCATGGTTTTATTTTGAATCCGTGCTGGATGGCGTCAAGGAGGTAATTCTCTTGGAGATATGCCATTTCGATTAGGTGTGACCTAAGAATTACAGGATCTGTTGCGTGGAATGAACATTCTAATGAGTACAGCAAATGGTCGGAGAGTAAATCGAAGGAGGATGACAGTAATGAGAACTATCAGAAAAGAGACCAGCGAGCAACTTGATACCAGAATTGGTGATTACGAAGTAGACAAAGTTAAAAATAACCCACAACGAACGGAGCAAGGAGGACATAAAAAGCAGACTAGCACTGGCAAAAAGTGTACTCTCGACCAAGAGGTGTCTGTCAGTATCAAACACTGGTCATAATCTGAGGAAGAAATTTGTGAGAATCTACGTTTGGAGCACAGCCTTATATGCTAGTGAGACATGGGATGTGGGAAAACCGGAATAGAATAGAAGAATTTGCGATGTGGTGCTACGGAAGAATGTTGAAAATTAGGTGGACTGGTAAGGTAAGGAATGAGGAGGTTCTGTGCAGAATTGCCGAGAAAAGGAATAAATGGAAAACACTAACAAAAAAGGGAGAGGATGATGTAAGATCTGCTAAAACATCAGAGAATCAGTTCCGTGCTACTAGGAGGAGCTGTAGAGAGCAAAAACTATAGAGGAAGACAGAAATTGGGATACATGCAGCAAATAACTGAGGCCGTTGGTTGGAAGTGTTACTCTGAAATGAAAAGGTTAACACAGGCTTCTGACGGGTTTGATTTGGACCGCCACAAATTCCTCTCCTGACGACCGAGAATACGTCCTAAGTTTCTAAAACAGAAGGATGTGAAGGACAATTGTCGGTAGTTTAGTGGATCACTTCTGCTTCCTTCTGGCAGATGGGCACGATCTGTGCTTTCTTCCAAGTACTGCGGACATTCTTTTTTTGATCGAGACGTCTACGCTAAATTATCGTTAAAACAGGCATTTATATAGGCATGCCATTGATTCCTGCAGCTTTGTTCAATATGAGTGATTTTTACCCTTTTCTCAAAGCCGCTGAGATTGTCTGTATGAACTCGTCTTCCCAGTGCTGCGAGAATTGAGCTGGGCAGTTCTCCTGGATTTTTCTTTGCGCTTTTGCATTCGTGGCCCCATTGTCAAATGTTCCTTTACACAGTCAGAACTCCAGCTCCAATTCCAGTTACATGTGCACTAATATATTTTGCCAATATTCGGATATGTTGACGCCGTTCAACTGCACTATGAGGGCGATGCGCTGGCGGCCATGGCAGTCACCGACTCCGCAAGCGTTCTCTTATCGTGAAATTGGTCAAATAATGACATTTTCAGATTATTATCTCTTAATAGAGTTAGAATTATTCGACAAATGATGCACCAAATTATTTAGGAGAGATCAAAGTGTAGTTTCTATTATTTGAAAGTTAATAGTTTGTGTAAAAAAAATCTAGTCTTTCTTCACTGACTACCTCTATCGCCGGAACTATTCGATCTAGAAGGCTGTGGTTTGAAGCTGTTTATTATTCCCTCATCATGTGTTACATTTGTTATTGGTGTTGTATTCCTTTCCCCTGTTTCATTCTTTGCTCAATTATCCATTCGTTAGTTTCTTAAGGTGGTGAGAATTTCAAAGTCACGTTCTGCTAATTTAGTACTTAGTGAAACGACTAACACCTTCATATCTTTAAAGAAATAGTGGACATTTAATCACAAGCCTCTGTGTGAATAAAAATTCTACAACCATTCATGGCAAGTGTGCATTAAGGGTTGTTTGCTGTGGTTGTTACAAAGGCAGCTTCTGCACGAACTGAAAGTACTTAAGAATTTCTTCCGCATCAGGAGCGTGCAGTATTTTTGGCTACCTTGGAGCAGCTATCCGTGCAGATGATCTGCCCAACTTTGGTGCAGCCCCGATTCGTCTCCTCCATCACTCGACTGTTCCATGAAGACGCGGTCACCTGCAACACATAGCAGAAACTTCACATCACTAGAGACACATTGATATTAAAGAAGACACACAAGTAACTCAGAGCTCTGATGAGCAATCATATTTTGATCACAGTTGCTTGACGAGAGATTTAATGTGGGAAAGCTTTGTCTCATTAACGATAACAGGTTTTATTTCTCGTAAATGAAGTTAGTAATCTCTCTCCAATCTAAGCTGCAATCTTGATCATTTTGTGTTTCACGGCGTAATAATGTAAATGTTAACAGAAACCACCTCGTATGTATTTCAGGTACGTTTATAACGCCACAACCGGTTTCCTTCGAAGCGAACAATGTCAGGTCACCTGCAGGTGAAGGAGAGGAAATTCAGGTTAAAGGTCACTAAAACGTTCACATATTATTATACACACTTAATGTACACTGACGGGAAAAGATTTCCAACACAAAGAAAAAATCAATATAGGGTAACGGGATTTCAGGAATACTTCTGTCTAGGTAACATATTTAAGTGATAACGTTGCACTATCACGAGCTCATGTAAGCGTGAGAAAAATCATTGCAAATGTGAAATGCTGGTACATTGCTAACCGGTCTAACCGGCAGAATGTTGAGCGCAAGCGTGAAAAAGTGCGTGCATTGCGTCGTACAGGTGTGGGATGTAAGTTTGTGGAATGGATCTCCACGCATGTTCCACTTAATCGGTCAATACATGGTCAGTTAATGTTGATTGTGGATGAGGCAGGAGTTATGATTTTCCATGCATGCTTGATTGGAGACAGATCTGGTGATGGAGCAGGGCAAGGCAATATGTACACACTGTAGAGCATGTAGAGCGGTATCCTGTTCGGAAACACTCTGTGGAATGTTCTTCATGAATGGCAGACAACAGGCTGAATCACCAAGATCACATTCGTGGTTATCTCACACACTCTGACCACAAGAGTGCTGCTGCTCTCGTACGAAATCGCACCCCTGACCATAGCTCCAGGTGTAGGTCCATTGTCCTCCCAGGAGGCCCACAGTCCCTTTTGTGGGTATGTGTGTGGCGCACACATTGCCCCTTTCAGTGTGAGCCATTTGGGGATGAACTCCCAACCTAGTTTCCATGGTGCAGGCTCCTCTCCCCCTCCCCTTCCTTTTCCCCTTGCACCCGGCCTCATTCCTACAAGGTCACCAGCACGGTAGTCAGTCCGTGTGGTGGGGCTGGTAAGTACCCACTTGGCTGAGTCCCCTGACACCACAGGGATCACACTGCTAGTACCTGAGCTGTTAACGCTTTGTGTATGCCAAGGAGTCGATATTCATCACTTTGGGGCATCAGAATTCATGGCAATGGCCGCTGGGCCAGATGGCCCTTGATGTGGCTGGGTGGCGCCCATGGGGTGAGCCTCTGGTTGGAGTGGGTGGTACTAGGGCGGACGTCTTGCACATAAAGCGACAAAAGCGTCAACATCCTGGCCATTCTGTGGCTGTCTCTAGGAGTGATAGAAGACATGACACTCCTCCTTCTGATCCTTCGGCCTTCCCCTCCCTGGCCACCCCATGGGATGGGGGTCAAACTCGCTGGCTTTTGTTGAAACCTTTCCCTCGGTGCCTGATTTTTACCAGGACAGATGGCGAATGTTTTGCCACGATGAAGCCTTTGCATTTGTTTTTCGTGGAGACGAAATGGAATCCTCGAGTCAGTCCGGTTCTTTGTTCATAAAAACATCTTCTGCTGCCCAGTCTGAAGCCCTGCATGCTTGTGACCATTTTGGTGACATCCCAGTTCAAAAATGGTTCAAATGGCTCTGAGCACTATGGGACTTAACTTCAGATGTCATCAGTCCCCTAGAACTTAGAACTACTTAAACCTAACTAACATAAGGACATCACACACATCCATACCCGAGGCAGGATTCGAACCTGCGACCGTAGCGGTCGCGCGGTTCCAGACTGTAGCGCCTAGAACCGCTCGGCCACTCCGGCCGGCGACATCCCAGTCTCTGTATCCTTACCAATCTTTGGAGTAGAAGATCCCTCTGGAAGATGATGCCCTGTACCGATTTCAAACTGACGAGGAGCTATGTGCAAACCTCGAGCAGCGAGGAGTTCGATTTATCCGCCGTGTACAATGAGGCCCTAAAAACAATCACACCAATACAGGCGCCTTTGACCATCTCTGGGAGGGTATCCCCCTCGAAACCAGGATAGTGATGGTGAATTGGTGTGATGTAAAACCTTACATTCCACCACCGGTGAGATGCTTTAAATGCTTGCAGATTGGACCTCTCTTCCCGCTGTACCCACGATCCCCTCTGTGGTGACTGTGGGCGCCCCCTCCATGAGGGAAGTGCCTCTGCTCCCCTGCCAGTGTGCATAAGTTGTAATGTGTAGCATCCTCCACACCCGCCAGCAGGCCTGGTGTATGTGAAAGAACGACAGATTCAAGAGTGAAAGACCTTGGAGCCGGTCATACTTTCGACAAGTCGATCTATACCGTGCATGTAACTTCTACTTCAGTTACGTCAATTCCCCCTCCTACCCCCTCCTCTTCCCAAACCCAACCCATTCGCACCACACTTTCCTCCTCACCCTCACCCTCCCTCACCCCTTCCCCCTCCCCCCTCCCTTCAGGTGCTACTCCGCCTCCCCCACTGGAGAAGCACTCCCCTTATTCGGCAGCGGCAGCTGCTGGTGCTGGAGCTCCCTCCATTCTCGCTGAGGTGGGGATTCCACCAATGCGAGTTTTGCACCAACAACAACGCGCCACGCATTTGCTGCACCCCAGAGCACCCTAGTTATGGTCTTCTTTGTCCAGACACGGAGACCAACCTCCCATGGTGGCGGCCATGATGTGGGCCTACAATGGCTGCTCACATTCAGTCGCTCTTTTCTGAGCTCCAGCACTTCCCTTTACCGCCTCTTTTCTCCAGTCACACACGTAACCCTCCGTGGTGCGTCTCTCGGCCACAGCTCTGTCTTGATCTCTCCATCAATTTAAAGGATTCTCTCCCGCAAGAGGCCCTTCACCACCAATTCTACTGTCTCCTCAGTTCATTCCAGGGTTCCAAAGTGATTATTACTGATAGCTCCATGGTTGCTGGTCACACCGATTATGCTTACACCTATACGAGTCGCACACAATTTTGTTCCTTGCCAGATGGCTGTAGTGTTTTTACTGAAGAATTGGTAGCCATCTTGCGTGCACTGGACCATGTACGCTTCTGTTAAGGACTGTCCTTCACTCTCTGTAGTGACTCCTTGAGCAGTTTGCAAGCTATCGGCCAGTGCTTCCCTCACCACCTGTTTGTCATAGCTATCCAGGACTCCGTTTTTCTCCTTGATCAACGTGCACGCTCAGTGGTTTTCATTTGGACCCCAGGCCATGTTGGAATCCCTGGCAATTACTTGCCGATCAACTGGCTAAATTGGCTACTAACAGGCCATCTCTTGCTATTGGCATTCTGGAAATATATCTTCGCTCCGCATTACATCGTCAGGTTTTGGGACTTTGGAATGCAAAATGGCACTCTCTTCCTTCACCGAACAAGCTCAGGGCCATAATGGATTCTACAACTATGTGGCAGTCCTCCTTATGGGCCTCTCATAAGGCTTCTGTCGTCCTTTGCCGGCTCCGCATCGGCCATACTTGGCTGACTCGTGGTTATCTCCTCACTGTTGCAGGATGGTTAATTGAGACAGTCCAGTAAGAGGTGAACCACAGTCAACATCGATCCACAATGACAGACTCTTAGCTTTCCTGACTCGCTTCCCCCTGGTGTTAGCTGAAAATGCCTCAGCGGCTGATCTCGTTTTACGGTTTCTTTGTGATAGGGTTTTTTATCGCTTTATTTAAGGGTGGGACCTTCAGCCTTACCGGTGGGTGTAGGGGATGGCAGGCCGTCTTGCTCCCCCCTACGCCCCGATTGGACTGGCTTGGCTTGGTGGTTCACCCCTGCCCTCTGTCTTCCCACTCCTTTCCTTGTGGGGTCTGTTGTGAGTGTGTCTTGTCTACCTGTGCTTCTTCCGTCATGCTCCTGTCATTCGTTGCTTTCTTTCCCTCCTCTCTTCTTCTGACTTCTTCCTTCCTTCTCCGTCAATCGTTTGTAATTTTATGGCCATTGTAGTTCCCTCTTTGAGTGTGAGTTTTTATCCGTTTTAGTTATTCCAAGGACGGGTGGACTGATGACAGCGTGGTTTGGACCTGCATTGGTTGGTTGGTTGGATTGGAGAAGGGACCAGTGTGTCTGGGACACAGACAGGTTGGTTGCAGCCCCTCAACTGACTTTCTTGTAAACAGGATACAATCATCACTGGCAAGAGGCAGAAACAGCTTTCAGAATGAAATTTTCACTCTGCAGCTTAGTGTGTGCTGATGTGAAACTCCTTGAAGTAACTGTTTTTTAACAGTTCGTTGTGCTACTGATACGCCAATTGCTGCTGAAGACGCAAGATGATGCACCGCAGTCGTACAATGAACACGAAAGTCTTCCCTCCCGGTAGTGCCACTTGGTCGTCCACAGTTAGGTCTGCTCCCCGTGAGCGGTACAGCAAGCAGCAATCAGGAAGAATCAATACACAAGGAAGTGGAATACAGAAGTACGAATGAAAGAGAACTTCAAGCGTATCTTGTCAAAGGCTATAGATACAGCAATAAGGAATAGCTCGGGACGCAGAGATGTCCATTCCTCGTCAACTGTACTAAGGAGCGCGATCACAGAAGTTGAACAGAAAAACATAGGAACAAAGAAGGTAACTGCAAAGAAACCATGGGTGATAGGAGTAATACTTCAGTTGATTGATCAAAGAAGAAAGTACAAAAATTTTCAGGAAAATTCAAGAATACAGAAATACAAGTCGCTGAGGAATGGAATAAATAGCTTAGACGAAATGACAGCAAGAAAAATGTGAAGAAATCAGAAAAGAAATGATTGTTTCGTCTTTCCCATATACTTAGTCAGTCCTTCCGACAACCTTCCGTGAAATTAAAAGCAAGGGCGTTAACTTAGCATTTAATAGAGGAATTCCCGTTGCACTCAGAGGAGAGAGATGGGATACGTAGAAAGAGTATATCGAGGACCTCTGTAAGGAAGAAGAATTGTCTTGTCTGACGTGGTAGAAGAAGAAATAGGAGTTGATTTAAAGGGGACAGGGGATCCAGCAGAAGAATCAGAGTTTAAGAGATCTATGGAAGACTGAAAATCAAATAAGGTAGAATGTATAGATACCACTCATCAGGTTTTCTGAAGTCATTGGGGGAAAGATTCTACACACCAACGTGAGTAGTCGTTTTGTTGCCAGAGTCTGGCGGCGAACCATCTAACTTTCGGAAAAATATCATCCACACAATTCGAAATACTGCAAGAGCTGATATATGCGTGAATTATCGCACAGCTTAACAGCTCATGCATCCTAGTTGTTGACAAGAATAATACACAGAAGAATAGAAAAGAGAATTGCCTCTGTTCCCTTTACGTTTCGTAGAGCCAAACTGATCGGCATCTAACACATCCTCGATTTTCTTTAGTCTTGCTTCCATTATCAACCGCAGTGTCAAATTTAAGACACGTTCATAGGATTTATAGACCTGACACAAACTCTGGAAATTTTTTTTTTACAACCTTCATACCTGGATAGAGAGCTTTTCCTATTTGAGATATCTGTGAACGTTGCTGCATAGGACGATTTAAGAAGAAACTAAATTCCTTCATCTACGACAATGTTTAAACAAATCGTCTTAACGGCAATAAATCGTGGTTTGTGAATCGTTTACCATCCATACTCTGCCGCATTTCGCTGGTTGGAAGGCAAAAAGCTTACTGACAAATTTCGTCCCCCTTTCCCTTCTGTGAAATATCTCCCACTGGATGGTCATGTTGTTTTATTTAAATGATTACAAAATCATGTAAAACGAACAGTGAGGTTGTCAGTAAAAGCACATTACTGTTGTCAGTATGATGCTGCACTGCCCCGGGCCTGTCATGATACAGGGCCGTTTAGATGAGGCATATTGTATACATAAGTGGAAGAGAGAGCACCACTAAATTCTACAATCCGTATGCATTGCATACACACACAAATTACTGTTACGCAACTAACCCATTGGGCCCATAAGTACACTGTATTTTCCGGTGAGAAAGGGCACTGGCAAACAGTCTTCGCTACATTAGGTTACTTAACCTGGTGTCACTCTGAGCTAGAATTTATGGTCAGCGACTTTATTTCACAGTTGCAAAACCCGCATCCGACCCATTGATTGACCTTACACTTACTTTCCCACGTTACAGAAGCCATTTCTAGGCGCAAATAAATGAAGAAAGACAGCGCGTTTTTGTTATCAAGTGACTTCATCAATTACTTCAGTTTTAATGTAATCTACGAGTAATTGCTGATGTTTGATATTAACATGAAAAGAATTCCGTAGACAGGGAAAGAACCTGTTCTTGGGCAACTACTTCTATAATGACCAAAAGGCATTAGATGATGTTAAAGCACATGTGTTCCAGCAGCGGTATAAGGAAAATGATAGTAATAATGACGGCAATAATAGAATTATCCGGTAACTTCGCGCTTCACAGTGGATTTTCTTGAACTGAGAAATTTGCTGAATCAGTGAAAGTTTAAAAGGCTTCACAACGAGGCTATGATGCCTAGAAGAGTCTCTACATTCTGCTGACATGAGAATAGCATAATCTCCACGTCAGAATCTTGCTTCTACTTAACCATTTAATAGACTCGCATTTTTACCACCGTGACTAATTTTGTAAGCTAAACATATGATCCGTTACAACACACTCCTGGTACTGGGAAATGTGGCCACAATGGTCTGGTGGAACGAACTATCACAGGTGCAATGCGCGGGTTCAGGCATTTACTTTTAAGAGGCAAAAACAGATTTACTTTCTCTTGAGGTACCAGAGGTAAAGACGTTGTAATTCAGAATCCGCATTAAACATCACGTTCCTTAATTACCAACTGGGCAGAGCCAGTTTACGTTGGCAAAAGACATAGGTGGAATTAATGGTAAACATAAAGTTTTATTTTATTTGATGAACCGATAGCCATTTAAAGGAACGGGGCACTTATTTTACTCGTACTTAATTGATCTACAGACGTTGAAAAATTTAGTGGTAGACTGTGATTTGAATTCGTATCTCCTCTCTCGAGGATCTGAATTTCTTCGAACAGTATAGTTCAATAATTTCGTTCCTTTTCCCAAGATTGCAATCTTCACTAGGTCTCCTCCAAAGGTAAGTATGTGGGTCCGAATACTGATCCAGTAGAAAAATATACATAATTTCATTTCAAGTCCTATCGCGTACACACCGGCCTGCTACTGAAAATTAACATGCATTTTTAATGTCTGTTCATGTGTTGCCAACATTCGCAATAGGTGTCGTTATTTATGGTCAAACACACAAACATCTTACTGTTAGTGAGTAACCACTTGATACTTAAGCTATATTCGTGGAAGATAAAGGACGGTAGGTGTGCGGTTCGATTGTCGCTCATGCGCAAAATCTTGTATCCTTATTTTAGATTCAAACTCCTAGCAGCTGGTAAGAAAAACCGACACAGAAGATTTTATTTTATTTAGTTAACAATCCGATTACGTGTTGGGTTCGGATCTCCATCACAGAACTTCACATCATGCGTTTCATGTTTAAATGCATGCAAACTTAGTAACTTCTGAATGGAGGTAAATCAGACATCTTTCGTCGTTAGTTAACAGGGACGAAAGGGTCTTGATTGGAGTCACGGTTTATTACAAAAACTGTGGTCTTTATTTTCAAATTTAGATTTGGTTACTGATATTGGCGAAAATTTCGGTAATTCATGACTCTTCATGGCTAGTCAGCAATATGATTGGAACAAATATTAATCAAATCTAATCTATACACCATGAATACGACATTTCGCAATGATGTGGACCGTTTCATTTTTCATTTTAATGAAAGATTTCTTTACATGCCATTTACTCTCTCTCTCTCACGCGCGCGCACGCATACATTGATTTTTATTTCTTTTGTTGTTGTGCTCGACTAACGGCCAGGCACGAAAACGTCCACGAATGATACTCTGAGTTTTGAGTACACTTACGAAAGAAATATAAAAACTACGACAGTTACTAATAATACTCAGAACTGACTGTAAATTAAGCATCATTGATCAGTAACTACGCTCCAGTCCCTAAACCTAGTTACAGAAGTGCGAATCCATAGCTAGTATCTCAAAGACGCGCCTGGCACGGCCTGGATACGTAATGCGTGTGTCACTTTCCAGCCCGCTGTAGGAACACATCGGTTCGTCTTCTTCCTGCTGGTACTGTAACTGAGATTTGGAAACAAGGCAAGGTATGTTTGGCAACTCTGTCATCGACGAGTTACGTCCTGGTGTGCACGGAATTAGGCCTCAAAGTTCACTTGATTTTTTTCTGTCATTTCCATTGAATAACCTGAGTTGTTATCGCTTGAGGTGTAACAAAATATTGTAAATTTACGATTTTCGGCCCAGGAAAGTCGTTGTACGTGGAAATCCCAATTAATCTTGCCCTTTAAATAGCGATTTACGAGTTCTAGTCACTATTGGCCTCGTAACAGGAATCGTAAACACATACCACTTCGCTAGCTCTGTGGTAACATGTTTATCCGTAAATAAGCGTCTGTTCTGGTTCGCGGTTCCAGTCTCGCAGACTGCCACGTTTTTATCCCTTCTGTGAAAGAGCTACAAGCAGTCAGATCAAACATCGATAAGGAAAACGCAAGAAAATACTTTCGGCTCGTAGTGCAATTGTGAAAAACTTACAATGCTGCACAACAGGTAATGCCTCTTTCCTTGCTGACAAGCAACTTTGGGTTTCTAGGAATAAATAACTTAAATGTAGCATTTCATAAATAGAGTATGATAGATTTCGATTGGGTCTGTGTTTAATTAGTATACCCTAAGTGAGTAGTATTTTATTAATTCGGTCCGGTAGAGGCACGCTTGTGTACAGATACTCAGGTTTATTAAAACACTTTCGTCGTAAGGATTATCATGGGTAGTTTTATTTCATTTCCTATAATGTAGAGCAAATTTTCGTAGGGTTTCTTTTAGTGTTGTTTAATTTCTCTCTCATGTCTACTATTGTTTAAACATCACCGATATATGTGATTCTCTGATTTTATCTATAAGTCTGACAATGCACATGCAGTTTATTGATTACATGTAGAAACTTGTTCTGAGTTAAAGCTGTCCAACAAGGTTTGAAGAAGAATATAATGCCACTACCACACGACAGCTAATGTAGAAAATACTTCCTGACGTATTTTGGCCCGATGCGCTCTCCCCACATAATATAAAAGTTTCGAGGTGCATCTGCTGCCTGGCCGTCTATTAAACCTGAAAAGAACGAAACGTCGCAGTAGTTGGCACTTTTTCCACATGCGACTATTTTGGGTTGAGAAGTGAAGGGAATTATGTTCAAAGCTCCATAAGATTGATAAGTTCAGCAGACAGCAGAATTGCGTTTTAAAAATTGTAGCAGCGAATGTATTTGAACTCGTGACGTTTTGTCTACGGTGCACTGACTTACCGTTACAGTACTAGCTAAACCGTGCCCACAGCAGCTCCAGGTGTCGAGAACAATTCCTCCAGAACTGCCGCATTACACAGTGTTGTGAGATAATGCATATGGCCGGATGTAGACTTCTGAGAGACACAGTTACAGATTTTCTTTTGCACCGCATGACGTTTTCACAAACAGATAACAGCGTAAGATGCAGAAATTTAAGCAGGAAGTGTCCCTTTCTACTTGAGCTACTCTATTGCGCTGAGTTCTGTGTAGGTGGCAGTTGCATGATTTTATTTCGGTGATTACAAAATGGAGTCGAATGTATGCACTGGGTAGCCAAGACAAGTAGTTCATGGCGATTTGGTCAACCAAGTAAATGAATGTACTGAACATGCTGCAAACCACTACAGGGAGCCTGTGTGTCAGAATTCTGCCCGCATCTCGTGGTCGTGCGGTAGCGTTCTCGCTTCCCACGCCCGGGTTCCCGGGTTCGATTCCCGGCGGGGTCAGGGATTTTCTCTGCCTCGTGATGGCTGGGTGTTGTGTGCCGTCCTTAGGTTAGTTAGGTTTAAGTAGTTCTAAGTTCTAGGGGACTTATGACCACAGCAGTTGAGTCCCATAGTGCTCAGAGCCATTTGAACCATTTTTTTGTCAGAATTCTCTTCCAGTGTGGCGCAATGGCGTTAAAATAGAAAAATGGAGGTCTTTTGGATTGCTGGTAGATTCATAGTCATGGTTTGGGTTCGATTCCAACTTCAGCCCTTAATTTTGGTATGTAGAGACCGATTCTATTCTCGTCTGGCTACGACAAGTGAAGAAGGCATAATGGCATTGTGGTCTGAAATTCACATTAAACATGATATTCCTTCTCTACCAAGTAGACCTTAGGTTGAACCACAGTAAAGTCAGGAGTGGCGACATGTAAAATCTCTCGTCACTAGAAATTAACAACTAGTATAACAAAAGGTTACTGGTGATAAACAAACGCTATGTAAGGTCACAGGACACTTATTTCATATTATATTTGAGTTTCTGTATGTCGATACTATTGGTTCTGAACTGGGAACGCAACTCAGACCGCCCTTAACGCGAAATTTGATCCCTTCGTAACAGTACAGCTCGATTATAATTCAACATCTCCACATACTGCGCGTGAATGGGTTCGAATCCTGGCCGGCACTAAAGTTGTCATGCTAGAACTTGATAATACATAATGAAAACACCTATCTGCTGGTGGATAATAATTTTGATTTTAATGTATTTTCATTCGTTGTCAACACTAACGATATCTGACGTTTTTGGCTCCCAGTAACACATATAACTATTTGCGAGATCACTGTAAGTTCACGATGTTATTCCGAGCTGCTGGTGGAGAAAAATTCGGTAGCTGACGTCTCATTGTGTGTAGTCAACAACGATTTGTGTGGGGCTCTATTCCCAGTGAGCACTGAACTCTTCGTCATATTATTTCTAGTTCAAACATGCTCACATGTCGCTGCTGGTGCAACAAACTCATATTTAACGTTCGTTTTCTCTAGAATATAACAGCGATAGGTGCCGGGTTGGAGTTGTGGGAAGGAATAAATTAATATTTCGTCTCATCATTTCAGTTTAAACATCTAGCTACTGCCGAAAAAATCCGATATGTCACAGTTGATTGTGCTTCGATAACAATCCGATTAGGTTCTGGGTTCGAATCCCTGTCCAACACAAAGCTTTACCTCACGGCATTTCAAGTAAGTTAATTGTGAAGGAGCAATACTTAATATCTCTTGTAGTTCGTTAACAGGGACAACAGATGCTCGGTAGTAATTCGCGTCCGTTAAAAATGTTTACGTTGTATAAAGTTGATATTTCTTAAGTGATACTCATACAATGCTTTCACGACTGGATGGTACTGTTGTTGATAATTCTTCCGGGTTATACGGCCGTGGTCCATGGAATACTTCTATTCCTAACGTTTCGTGCAATACTACGTTGGACATCATCAGGGGTATGGCTGGTCCTGTTCAGTCCTGCCGACTGACGAGTCGGGCGTCGGAGAGCGGCCTAAATACCGACGAAAGTGGGCGTGGTCTAGCTTGCATACAGTAGCAGAGAGAAAACTAGTCAATGATAAAATGTAACTATCGATAATAGTCTGTCATAGATAAAAATCACTTACAGATTCTGTAACGCCACTGTCCATATCTCGCTTAATTTCAAGGCCTCATCTTTTCTATTAAAATTATCTTCGTGTTTACAAATTTCAATAGCCTCCTTATACAGTCGTGGATAATAGTTCGTGGTAGCACTTAAAACTGTAGTTTCAGAAAACTTAACTACATGGTCACCGGACTGAAGTGCATGTTCCGCAACGGCCGGTTTATCTATTTTACCCCGTCGGCAAAGACTTTTATGCTCCTTTACCCTCGTATTCACACTTCTTTTCGTAGTACCAATATAGACCTTGCCTCAGGTACACGGAATTTTATAAACACCGCTAGATGATAATGGTGGTCTTCTAACGGAACTAAGTGCTTATCCTATTTTTCTGGTAGGTTTGAATACCGGTTTCACTTTGTTTCACCAAAATTTTGCCGATTAGATCTGTAACCTTACTAATGAAAGGTAAAGACACAGTGTTCTTCCATTGTTGTGTACCATCCTTGTCCTTTGGCCTGCTGTAATTAGGCGTTAAAACTCTCTTAATTTCTTTGAGTACCCATTCTTTTCGAAGGCCTGTTTCAGATGATTCAGTTCCGTATACAGATGTTCCGGCGTACAAATCCGTTTTGCCCTATCCACTAAACTTTTGATTACACCTCTTTTTTGTTGTGGGTGGTGATTGGAGTTCTTATGTAAGTATCTATCAGTATGTTTGGTCTTCCGAAACGCTTTGTTTTAGACTGCCATCGGTCTGTCTCATGACTAACACATCGAGAAACGAAATAGCCTAGTCTTTTTCCACTTCAATGGTAAACTGATACTGTTTAAAATAGAGGTATATCACTCTCTGTATGCCTAGTCAGGAATGACTGTTAGTTTCCGTCATTCACGAAATCTTTGCTTAGTCTGCATGACCGTGGGTTTGAATCCACATGCAGAACGCGACGGTTCGCCGTGTCACTTGAAGTTCATACATATTCTCAACTAGCAGCTCGTGAAAAAGTTAAATTTTTAATGTCATTTTGTGTATAATAATAAGTATGATGTGTTACTTTGAAGAGGAAATCGAACTTTCATTATAACGTTAGAAAGTTAATGCACGTAGTGAGTGGTAACATTTGAGGCATGTTATTTATCGTAATAAATGTGAGCTTACAAGCCTTAAGGACAGTCTCATCTGTGATAAGGTTTTCCCTGATATTTGCAGTATCTTGGTATTACTTTTCTCTTTATTGCAATAACTCAAGATGTAATGTTTTCTAGTGGTGTTTTGTTGGAACCATTTTCAATAGTCAAACGACTGTACCGAGGGGCGATTAGATGACCTGCTAGACAGCTGTGTTATGAGGGTTGTATGCGCATCAGGCATAATGCAATTCAGGTCGTTCGTATACTTTTGAGCACGACTGTACATTATTCCGTGATTTATTCAGTTTTCAAATTTATACTGACTTTTTGATCACCCGGTACTTCACGGCACTGGCCCCTTACTTTACTTGCATTTATCGCAAATTTCTCGCCCAACCCAAAGTCACAAGCGACTCGAAAAAAGCACAGGTGCTTCCTGTAAATAAGAAAGGTAAAAGAATGGATCCGCAGAACTATAAAACACATTCTGAGTTTGAATATAATGCGGTGTGAGTCACCTAACATTACCGCTGGATATATTTCGTAAACCACATCAAATACTGACGAACCGATTCCACAGACCGAACGTGAGGAGAGGGGCTAGTGTAATTGGTTAATACAAACCATAAAAAATGCACGGAAGTAGGTTTTTTAACACAAACCTACGTTTTTGTAATGGAACTACGTTACTTTTGTTAGCACATCTGAACATATAAACAAATACGTAATCAGTGCCGTTTGTTGCATTGTAAAATATTAATTACATCCGGAGATATTGTAACTTAAAGTTGACACTTGAGTACCACTCCTCTGCTGTTCGATCATGTGTATCGGAGAACACCGAATTACGTAGGGATCCAAAGGGAACGGTGATGGACCTTACGTACAGAAGGGACTGGAACAGCACATTACGTCCACATGCTAACACCTTTTTATTGGTCTTTTTCACTGACGCACATGTACATTACCATGAGGGGTGGGGTACACGTACACACGTGGTTTCCGTTTTCAATTACGGAGTGGAATAGTGTGTGTCCCGACATGTCAGGCCAATAGATGTACCGCGGCCTGTACGACATTCATTACGCCAGAGATTGCAATTGTGTGCAGCAAAGGATGGCCACCACATTGAACATCCATTGGCCTGACATGTCGGGACACACACTATTCTACTCCGTAATTGAAAACGGAAACCACGTGTGTACGTGTACCTCACCCCTCGTGGTAATGTACACGTGCGTCAGTGAAAAGGACCTTAGGTACAGAAGAGACATTACGTCCACATGCTAACACCTTTTTATTGGTCTATCACCGTTCCCTTTGGATCCCTACGTAATTCGATGCTCTCCGATACACACGATCGAACAGCGGAGGAGTGGTACTCAAGCGTTAACTTTAGGTTACAATATCTCCGGATGTAATTAACATTTTACAATGTAACAAACGGCACTGATTACGTCTTTGTTTATATGTTCAGATGTGCTAACAAAACTAACGGGGTTCCGTTTAAAAAAACGTAGGTTTGTGTTAAAAAACATACTTCCGTGCATTTTTGTATGGTTTGTATTAAACAGTTACACCAGCCCCTCTCCTCACGTTGGGTCTGTGGAATCGGTTCATCAGTATTTGATGTGGTTTACGAAATATATCCAGCGGTAACGTTAGGTGACTCACAAGCTTTTCTGTCTCCGGGAAATATACAGGGTATCAAAATTCAGCATGGTTTCAAAAAGAATTGTTGTTGTGGATCTCAGCTTGCCGTTTTCTCACATTATACACTGCAAGCTAAGGGTGAAGGGAAACTGGTAGATACACTTCTAGAGCTCCGAACAGCATTTGACAGGTACCTCACTGCAGAATGTCCACAATCGTACGAGCATACGGAATAGCTTCCCAGATATGTGAGTGGCTCGAAGATTTCTCTAGTAGAACCTAGTATGTTGTCGTCGATGGCGAGTGCTCATCATACAGGAGGGTATCGTTAGGAGTGTCCCAGGGATTTGTGCAGGACCGTTATTATTTTCCGTATTCATAAATGATCTGGCGTACAGGGCGGACAGCAAGTCTTCGTTAGTTTGCTGATAATGCTGTGGTGTACGGGAAGGTGTCGAAGTTGAGTGACTGTAGGGTGATACAAGAAGATGTAGACAAAATTTATAGTGGTGTGTTGAATGGCAGCTAGCTCTACATGAAGAAAAATGCGAATGTGTAGGAAAAACAATCCCGTAGTGTTCGGATACATCGTTGTTACTGTCCTGGTTGACTCAGTCTCGTCGTTTAAATATTTGGGCGTAAGGACCAGGAAGATAGGATACGAAAAACTAGTGCTCATACGGAGGTATACAGACAGTCATTTTTCCTTTGCTCTACCTGCGACTAGAATAAGAAAAGAAACGACTATTAGTGGTACAGGTACCTTCCGCGACGCACCGTATGGTGGTTTGCGGAGTATGGATGTAGATGTAGACGTAGATGCAGGTGTAGGTGGGTATGATATATGCCCTGGCCTGACAGTGAAAGTGCGCTGGAGCACCATCTTTCGATATCACAAGCATACTAGAAATCCAGAACTGTGGAATGTGAGTATGGTTGTGAGGGTGAGTTTAAGGTCAGTTTTATTCGTTTTTCGTGAATAACTCGAAAACTACGGCTTCTAGGGGATACATATCCCAGCACAAATTTTCTACGAAAAGGACCTCATTTTTTCTGAATGACTAATACGAGTGTTGTTCAAAAAGTAAGTTCCGATCGGTCACGAAATGGAAAACACTGCCCAACGCATCTGTGCAAAGCTTTACCAGATTTTCCCAGTGTCTCTTGTATGCCCGTCGATAGTGTCGCGTCGCTCTTTTCAATTTTGAGTGAACAGTGAGCACCTAAAGATGCGTAGGGAATAGCGTCTACCGCCAAGTATGAGGCGGTTAGAGATTTCGCCTGTGTCATGCTGTCCACATAACACAACTGTCATGCAGTTCCTTCTTCATGCAAATTCTCGGCCGCACACCGCAGAGGAAATGAAACGCTCCTGCAGCGTTTCCGATGAGAAGTGTTTGATCACCCACTATACAGTCCGTAATTGGCTTCCCCTGAGTCTCATCTCTGCCCCCCAAGAATCGCTGGCTATGAAGACAAAATTTTTCTACAGAAAACGAGCTGCAGACGAGTGCAGATAACTGGCCGAAAGCACAGGCGGCTGCTTTCTATGACGAGGATATTGGAAAGTTGATACAACACTACGACAAAACTCAAAGTTCTCTACATAGTCACCACTCGAAGTAGACGGAAGGTGTACCTAACTGTTCCAAATAAAACGTTTCTGGTTTTCACTGTGGTTTCCATTTAGCGACCGATCGGAACTCACATTCTGGACAACCCTCGTAGTTCGCACGTACCGAGCGAAAGAATATGAAAATCTTGTTTCTGTCCTTCATACGCCACGTGCAACATTACGGGTTGCGTAAGACGAAAGCCGTAGGGACGGCTGAATTACCCTGTGTGTAATACTTGAATCGGCTATGCAGCAGGTAACTCACTCCACTACTTCCTTCGTAGACGTAAAACCTAAAGCAATTTTGAACAGACTAAAGGTGCAAGTCATTACTCGTGCTGATCTCACGATGTGCGCGACTTAGGTTTTGTGTGTGTATAGTCGGGAGTTGAAACTGCAACAAGTACTTAAAAGCGCTAAATATAAAGTAGCGGCAAATTTTAATGTTCGTAAGAGTGAGTCTTTAAACTGTTTTCTTCGAGCTTTGACAAGAGGGCAGCGAGCAGCTGTTTGCTTGCTGTCATCTCAAGCTTCCGGTGACGCACATTTCGAAGAAACGTGTGAAGACCTGTATTACTCACAAGGGAACCTCCCCATCGCACCCCCCTCAGATTTAGTTATAAGTTGGCACAGCGGATAGGCCTTGAAAAACTGAACACAGAACAATCGAGAAAACAGGAAGAAGTTGTGTGGAACTATGAAAAAAATAAGCAAAATATACAAACGGAGTAGTCCGTGCCAAGATAGGCAACAGGTGCGCCGTGGTCCCGTGGTTAGCGTGAGCAACTGCGAAACGAGAGGTCCTTGGTTCAAGTCTCCCCTCAAGTGAAAAGGTTGGTTCAAATCTGCCCTCCAGTGAAAAGTTTGCGAAAATAAAAAAGTAAAGTTATGATCTGTCCGTTCATTGACGTCTCTGTTCACTGTAGTAAGTTTAGTGTCTGTGTTTTGCGACCGCACCGCAAAACCGTGCGATTAGTAGACGAAAGGACGTGCCTCTCCAATGGGAACCGAAAACATTTCCTCCACAGGAAAACACGTCTGATATATTCTGTAAAACACTGGTGAGGGCATGTGCGTCACATGACAGGAGTATGTTGTCGGCCCACCTAACTTGTACACTTAGCGAATGGGTAAAAAGATTCTTCTACATTGCCCGATTTACGTTTTCGTCACTTTTTTTGGGAGTAATTCTCACATCCACAAGAAAACCTAAGAGTTTGTGCGACTGTGAAACTGTCACATAAACTGCAACAAATGAATCCAACACTTTTCCCTGTGCTCTGTCAAAACATATGTTTTTAACGTTTTCAAATTTTTCCGTATGTAGACCGTCAAATCCTGCATATTTCCAAGCAAATCTGAACATGTCCTGGAATTTTGGAGAGCGAAGTTGATTATGTGTGAGTGCCTGAACTTTGATAATTGTCTGAAAATAAAAAATAAAATTTTACGCTCGAATGAAGACTTGAACCAAGGCCCTCTCGTTCCACAGCTACTCACGCTAACCACGGGACCATGGCGCTCCTGAGCTCGGATCAACCTTGATGTTACATATTTTCGCATGGATTACTCAGTTTGTATATTTTGCTTATTTTTTTTCATAGTTCCACACAACTTCTTCCTGTTTTCTCGATTGATCTGTGTTCAGTTTTTCAAGGCCTATCCACTGTGCCAACATAACTAAATCTGAGGGGGGTGCGATGGGGAAGTTCCCTTGTCAGCGATAAACCACAGAGAGCTTGAGAGCGCGATTGTTGGAGGAACTTTGATTGCTGATCGGAAACAGTGTACGAAGCATCTTGTACATAGGGATTGTTAAAAATTGAAGCCAATACAACACTTCTGGCGCAGTGTTATGACTGTAGATGAAACATAATATACCTGTCAAAGAAAGTGTAAAACCCAGCATGGGAGGAAGAGGAAATGGAAGAAAATTTCATAGATTGAGAGAGTCTGTGATGTTTAAGTGATTACAAAAACGAGTCAAATTGAGAAAAAACTTGGCAATATGAGGCCACTTACCAGCCGCGCGGGGTAGTCACGCAGTCTGGGCGCCTTGCCACGGTTCGTACGACTTCGTCCGTCGGCGATTAGAGTCCTCCCTCGGGCATGGGTGTCTGAGTTGTCCTTAGCGTAAGTTGGTTTAAGTTAGATTAAGTAGTGTGTAAGCCTAGGGACCGATGACCTCAGCAGTTTGGTCCCATAGGAACAGCGGAAAGATGATTAATTATCTCTGTAATAAAGTAACGCTTATAGATCGGCATCAAACAGTTTTATGCGTCGGAGACTTCATTGTCATGTAAATGAACCAATATAGGTTCGTTTTCTGGAACGTGTTGCGAGCACTTAAGGCTGCAACAATGGCGGCCAATCCATTGCATCATCATATTAAGACGACCGACGATGAATACTTACTGAAAAACATTGGAAGTTATTGAGTACGAGGAGTATTTAAATAATTCGAATTAGAAAAGTAAATCTTCAGATTAATGTAAGTCGACTAATTTAAACAACCATAATAAGATTGGACCTCTTACTCTTCCCACTCACTAAGAAGACTACGACAGGAGAGAATACAAAACCGTGAAGAGACATCCAGAATTTGCCTTAGGGTGGGGAGGGGGGGGAGGAGAAACAGATCGAAAATAAATAGTGGGATTACAGCGTCCCGATATCAGTGATATGTTCTACGACTTATCATTATTATCACAAAGTGGCGATCCGCGAAAAAGTGGCTTAGAAGTCAGATCTACATACGGCCACACTAAGGTGCTAAGATAGCCATATTGGTATCTGAACTTTTTAAGGATGAACGAGGAAGCTTTCAACGAACTGCGTTGCACCTTAGGTACATAGAAGCAGCATTGTTCACATACTCGTTGGATTTCACTTCCCACTAAACCTTAGAAGAATGAGATACATGATCGTAGAGCATTGGTAGGTTGTGCTGTTACGTATCTAGTCAATAAAAAATTCAAGCTTGTGAAACGAACAAATAAACAGTAGCAGTGTTATTTCGCTGCAATTACTCTTGTCGAGTGTTTCTAAAGCTAATTACTGAATAAACGTTAAATACGTAATCAAACTACTGCACTGAACGCACTTCAACACATGATTCCTTTCATCTGTCTTTCCTGCTGTATTCATATTCATACGGGTTCGATTTATCAGTTGTTAGCATATCCGAATATCACGAAGTCTCGGCGGAAGCTGCTGTATATTGCACAGTGTCGCTCGGAATATTGCGCAATATAATTTACCGTGTAAGGGTGACAGTCAGTACTCATAAAGTTCCGCACTCCTTCAATATATTGCGCAAACTTTCGATATTGTTTTCTGACACCACCTTTTACTCCTTCCGTTCACTAAGATGGCTACGACGGATAGCGTACTAGACAGCGAAGGGACACACTAGCTTTTATTTTCGAAGCGAATTTGTTTTTAAGACAGTCATAAAACACAGCTCTGAAATTTTAAAATTTATCGTTGTTATCGCAGCTTTCCGATCTCAAAGTGGTGATCCGGGAAAGAGGTTGAACGTGTGAGGGTCCCTTTCAGAATTATTTCCGGTCCGGCACACAGTTTTTATTCGTGTGGTAATCTCAAAACATCGAGAACTGCAATGCGGAGTGAAAGATTCACTCAAAAAAAACTTTTTTTAAATTTCAAATACAGTATTTAGTAAACTTGACAATGTAGCATCTAACAAAACATGACGCTGTGGACTGAAGACTACTGACAGCCTTTAGCAAATCATTTAGCCTTGTGCACGTTCAAGCCACAAAAGTTCTGGTCTTGCCGAAAGCAGATACTGCAAGTAAAGGACAGACAGCCAGTGTAAGTGTGAGGGGGAGGCAGAGCTCGTGTATTCAATCCAGATATAGATAACGGGAAGTGCCAGTCGATATCTCTGAAATCGGAACTCGAATTGCGGGGCGTCAATGACCCAAGTAGTAGAGCACATTCGTACGATGTTACATCGCAATGCATTAACCATATCAAAGGATAGAAATCCGTAGTTTCGGAGATTGTAAGAATTAGTGTGAATATTTTGGAAATATATTATTAAAACTTCTCTGGATATAAAATGATACACAGGGATACCTTCTAAACAAGAGAGATGCGGTTGCAGATGCACTTCTCTCCACACCAAAAGCAGTTCAATAGAATGGGTAGATAGTATCGCACTAAACGATGTCCACGAATACAGAGGCTGTTTCAGAAAGGACTATGCAGCTTTAAACCCAGCTCTACATCTTCTTTCAATAACTTTATATGAATTTTACTGTTATTTTGTAGAGAAACAGATCAAAGTTTTTTTTACTGTAAACTAAAGATGATGTTTTTGACTTTGACTTCCGATGGGATGTGTGTGGGATAAGCAACCAGTTTCTTCCCAAACTCGCTGTAGCATTGCAGGTGTAACTAGCTCAGTAGCGGCATAAATTCTTGCTCTAAGTAGAGAAGCCGATACAGGAGGCACAAACGCGGTATCTTTGATGAATCCCCAAACAAAAAAATCGAGTCATGTCAGGTCTGCGGAACGTGTGGCCATGCAATTGGCACATCACGGCCAATCCATTGGCCTGGAAAGCGGTCACTGAGAAAATCCTGGACATCAGATAGGTGGCGGGGTGGTGCATCATTTTGCATGAAGTAAACATTTCGTTCTTTGTCATCCCCACCGAAGTGTGGAATCAAAAATTTTTGTAACATATCCAGGTACACTATCCCACTAATGGTTCTCTCCCAGAAAAACGGGACTGTACACTTTATTCTTGTTCAATGCGCAAAAAACGTTCCGTTTAGGGCTATCACGAAGATGTTGCAATGTGGAATGTGGAATGTCACTGTCCCAAATCCTACAGTTATGTCTGTTAACCTTGCCACTTAAGTGAAAAGTTGACTCGTCACAAAAGATGATTTTGTCCAAGAAATGTTCATCCTCATGTAATTTAACATATGCGCACAGAAGTTCCTGCGAGCATTTATGCCACTCATAAATTATAGGCCTAGTAGGAGGATCTTCAGCGTAATTTCCTTACCAAGTACGCTAAACTGTTGTCGCAGACTTCGATTCATCAAACCAAAACCTAGTTATAACGCTCAGGTCCAGTGAAGGCAGCCATCTTTAACACAACTGCCGCTGGCGCTCCTTACGGTGTGATTCGGCACTAGCGAACCACGCGAGACAAAACGTGATGTTTTACGAATTGACACTACCATCACCTTTTTAGGTACTATGATTGAAAATTCATATAAATTAAAAGTTGTAAAGTCCTTTTTGAAACACTCTGTAGATATCATCGCTGCACAGAAAACAGTATTCCTACTTACTGAAATAAATACGGGCACATAATACCAGGAAAATTACACTGCACTAAAATCCACTTTAGAAATATAGACATTGGACTGATTTATTCAATTAATCTACAATGTAAGTTAATAACTGGAGCATTTCTACTTACCGAATACAAGAAGAAACTGATTCCAACGTAAAAAATACAGAGAATTTTGTGTACTACGTGAAACATTGCCTTTAATCTTTAGCTGCGCAGCACTCAACTGTTACAGAGCGTAACATGTCTCTCAAAGTGTTATCTTTTGAAGGGGAATAGTTTATCACGAGGTAAGGTGACCAAACATAGATAAGCTCGTACGGCCAACAGTCGAAGTATTTCACCTCTGACGCTATGATAATCAAAGCACCAATCGACGTATGCCACAGGCATCTTCTAGACGCTGTCACATACTCGTTTTGGCTTTCACGTTCTCTTAAGAAAGAGAAAATTAATTAAAAGTATATATTTAAGCCTATTTAGTTAATGAAAGACGGAGAAACTTAATGCGGCCTCCCGGGAAAGTAGATCTCGGAGATTACTTCTGTCACGTTTACTTGTTGTCATAAACTTTAACCTAGAACGGTGAGTAGCCTTTCTTTTGAAAGATAACTAATACGTAAAGTATCTAGCCTGAATCTATATTTTATTTCATTTCTTCAACGGTAACAGGAAGTCTACTGAACACTGAACGTCACTCTTATTACTCATAATGAAGCAGCGGAGAGTTTTATTATTCGGTATTACTTGTGTGCCGCTGTACTGTCATTTCTTTCTCCCACAAGCTTCAGATTCATCTGTAAAGTTCTTCATTCGTCACACAAGCCTTTGTTCACTTATTAACGATCCGGGTACGATTGGACACAAATCTAGATCAGTTTTGTGCGTCATTCATATGACTACCAGAGTAACTTCAAACCTAACACATATAGCCATTTCGACGTCGTTTTCAAATGCAGCAGACTGGAAGATTACTTGTTGACACACATTTCTCCTGCTTTTTACATATTTATTAAGAAGTGCATTCATCTCATTGTGCCATTCTAAGTAGCTTCACGGCCATTAATAATATCGGCTTTGAAAAATAACGGAACTTTGTCATTTACTCTTTGCTTTATACTTTTTCAGTTCTATATTGTCGGAAAAGAATTTTAAGCCGTCTTTTCGATCCCAAGATTGGGTTTAATCATTTGCTACTAGTACTCTAATGTAGCCCTATCTTTCAGCATACAACATGAATTTCCATTGGTTACAGATATCGGAAGAAATGGTTCAAATGGCTCTGAGCACTATGAGACTTAACATCTGAGGTCACCAGTCCCCTAGAACTTAGGTTAGTTAGAACTAATTAAACCTAATGACATCACACACATCCATGCCCGAGGCAGGATTCGAACCTGCGACGGTAGCGGTCGCGCGGTTCCAGACTGAAGCGCATAGAACCGCTCGGCCACCCCGGCCGGCATAGTGATAGACATCCTTGGAGTTGTGAACAGCTGAATGGGTTGAAAATAAATAAACCGCCAGGTCCTGATGGGATTCCAATTCGGTTTTACAGAGTGTACTCTACTGCATTGGTTTCTTACTTGGCTTGCATTTATCGCGAATCTCTTGGTCAACGTAAAGTCCCGAGCGAGTGGAAAAAAGCGCAGGTGACGCCTGTATATAAGAAAGGTAGGACGGATCCTCAAAATTACAGACCAATATCCTTAGAATATGTTCGAGAATCCTGCAACAAACAGATGTTCAGTTCGAATACAGTGAATTTCCTTGAGACAGAGAAGTTGCTGTCCATGCATCAGCACGGCTTTAGAAAGCATCGCTCCTGCGAAACGCAACTCGCCCATTTTTCACGTGATATCTTGCGAACCATGGATGAAGGGTATCAGACAGATGCCATATTCTTTGACTTCCGGAAAGTGTTTGACTCGGTGCCCCAATGCAGACTCCTAACTAAAGTACGAGCATATGGGATTGGTTCCTAAGTATGTGAGTGGCTCGAAGACTTCTTAAGTAATAGAACCCAGTACGTTATCCTCAATGGTGAGTGTTCGTCGGAGGTGAGGGTATCATCTGGAGTGCCCCAGGGAAGTGTGGTGGTCCGCTGTTGTTTTCTATCTACGTAAATGATCTTTTGAATATGGTGGATAGCAATGTGCGGCTGTTTGCTGATGATGCTGTGATGTACGGGAAGGTGTCGTCGTTGAGTGACCGTAGGAGGATACAAGATGACTTGGACAGGATTTGTGATTGGTGTAAAGAATGGCAGCTAACTCTAAATATAGATAAATGTAAATTAATGCAGATGAATAGGAAAAAGAATCCCGTAATTTTTAAATACTCGATTATTAGTCTAGCGCTTGACACAGTCACGTCGTTTAAATAATTGGTCGTAACATTGCAGAGCGATATGAAGTGGGACAAGCATGTAATGGCAGTTGTGGGGAAGGTGAATAGTTTTCGGTTCATTGGTAGAATTTTGGGAAGATGAACCACATCTGTAAAGGAGACCGCTGATAAAACTCTAATACGACTTATTCTGGAGTATTGCACGAGTGTTTGGGATCCCTATCAGGTCGGATTGAGGAAGGACATAGAACCAATTCAGAGGCGGGCTGCTAGATTTGTTTCTGGGAGGTTTGATCATTACGCGAGTGTTACGGAAATGCTTCAGGAACTCGGGTGGGAGTCTCTAGAGGAAAGGAAGCGTTCTTTTCGTGAATCGCTACTGAGGAAATTTAGAGAATCAGCATTTGAGGCTGACTGCAGTACAATTTTACTGCCGCCAACTTAAATTTCGCGGAAAGACCGCAAAGGTAAGAGATTAGGGTTTGTACAGAGGCATATAGGCAGTCATTTTTCCCTCGTTCTGTTTGGGAGTGGAACAGGCTTGGCTCAAATGGCTCTGAGCACTATGGGACTTAACATCTGTGGGCATCAGTCCCCTAGAACTTAAAACTACTTAAACCTAACTAACCTAAGGACATCACACACATCCATGCCCGAGGCAGGATTCGAACCTGCGACCGTAGCAGTCGCGCGGTTCCGGACTGAGCGCCTAGAACCGCGAGACCACCGCGGCCGGCAGTGGAATAGGGAGAGAAAATGCTAGTTGTGGTACGACGTACCCTCCGCCACGCACCGTATGGTGGATTGCGGAGTCCGGATGTAGATGTAGATGGCGGCTATTAGGTCATTCAAGGCTGATCTTTTTCTGGGGGAGTGTGGCGTGGCACCTTCCCCCCCAAAAAAGTTGAAGTTCAAATTCCAAAAGGATAATGCCGACCAAACCTATGTTATCTCTACTAAGCAAAGAAAATGGCCTACCTCCACTAACCTGCCAAGTGAGATATCTTCCTACGTCACCTGATCGCCAATTCCTCCTTGAACTAGCGCCGAGTTTCAATTTTGGTGGGAACACAGGTCATTTGGGTTTTCGCTGCTGGTGCGAAAGAAAGGAGACTTGTACTAACCTAAGTCGACTCCTCCACCTATGGATTCTTCGGAAAAAGCACTTTTCTTTATTATTTAACCAATTTCAAGCATGTGTGTTCGCCACTGGGCCTGGACTCCAACTGGCTTAGTTCAGAACGCCACCAGCAGATGACACTCTCAGGTCATCAGGTGATGATGCAAGTACCGTTATAGAAGATGGTACCACCCAGTCTGTCCACCAAGAGGTCAAGAGCCCAACTGGCTTAGTTCATGACGTCGGGTGATGTATGCAGTCATCTTGAGTAACGGCACTTGCGTAATTCTCTTCACCGTGCTCTAGGACACGCAACCACTGCACGGTCCCATTATGTAACCCCAGATCGTATGTTCTCTCTCTCTCTCTCTCTCTCTCTCTCTCTCTCTCTCTCTCTCTCTCTCTCACGTCTGTGGCCCGTAAGAGGCCTGCATGTTCATATCTGCGCCCCCAGATAGTCTTCTGGAAATACCCTAACAAATGTAACTGAACACATGTGACACCCACATCACACATCTAATATATCAATTACGTAAGCACTTAATTCCAATTCAATTTTAATTATATTCCATAAATTAATGTACTATTTGTATATTCAATTATCAAATGAGAATTTTCGCATTTTCCCAATAGGAGCGCAATGCTCATTCATTCACCCCCAACCCTGGAATGCTGCACTTCTATTGGCTACTGCATTAGTCACGTGATTCTACATCAGAGAAACTCAGATGGTGATCTGTAGGGGGAAAATGGCGCGAAAATGATTCAGGCTGTGCTGGGCTGCTGGGGAGAGTAAGGAAGGAGTGCACTCTATTTATTTTTGAACATTTTATTTATCACACTCATACAACAGACATCCTTCAGGCCATCTCACAGAGTCCACAGACCTGTAAACTAAGACTAAATAACGCTCTCCAGACATGCAAACACCTAATTTTCCCAAATAATTTCATTACACACTTGCAGACTCCTCCTAACTAATGCAGCGCAAGGATGTGTAGACACGCTCAGTACTCGTAAACTGTCCAAATAACGCATAGAACAGCCTACAGGCCCACTCCCAAAATAATGCAATCAGTGCCGCAAGAACCCTCCAGCAACCCCTGTCCAGTAGAGCGCACAGACCACCCCAGCGAAGGGACACGGCCGTCAGCTGTCAAACCACGCACAGGCCCCCCACTCGGGTCCCACAAGCATGAGGCGGCCACACCCTTTTCATACTTGATACAAGAGAAATTCCTATCGCAATATGTGTTCACCTAGACACATGTCCTGGCTCACCAGCCAGGGATGTGTGTAGTGTCACAAATGCGAGCCGCTGCCGAATGCAGGTGAAAGTTGCCTGCCCATAGTTTCGTGTATACACTCACACTTATACTGACGTCACTGAATTCCAAGACGCGCTCACGCAAGACACCTCCAAGCAGCAGATGTCTTTACTGTCGATGACAGAATAGCACAGGGCGCATTGCTCCTAGCGCGACATGAGACACCCGTGTAGCCATACTTAACTACCCAGCGTGGCTCTCGCTTCGCCGCGAAACATCTGCGTGGTGACTCGCCATCTAAAACGTTCTCAATGTTACTCTTACGCTACATGGCTCTTTTTTTGTTGTTTTTTACAAAGCTAAGTAGACCTCTCGGAAATTGTATAGTGTCCCAGAAATAGTTAACGCTCGCTTTCTACATGTCTCATGTTAAGAATTTCCGTGCATACAAGGTATCAGAACCTGTTAATGGAAAATAACATCCAATTCGCTTGTCCCAGCGCACTTAATGTGACACCCTTTCTGCACTCAACATACGCAAACGTCCTCAACGCTATGTAGAGGCTCCTATATCCCACACAAACGATGTCAATCGAGCATGATGATTCGCTCTTATCAAATTTACCCATCCAAATTACTGATACCTCCAATACTGAAGCACTGTCCGCCTTTTTTCCTTGTGCAGACCAGACAAATACCGCCACGGTGATCGCATGAATGCGTATTGTCCGTCCACCATGCAACCTTGTAATAAAATCACTGAACTTCGGAAGTGGTTCTGCTAAGGAACGTGATATGTAAGCGGTATCTGCAACTCCTCACACCGCCCCAACTAGATAATTCTATAGTATTTGATATGGTATCGAGAGAGAATTCGCTACAGAGCTTCGACGATACATCGATTGACTCAGAACGAGCACAAGTAGTAGTAGTAGATGATGTGCCGGTTGAGGTCGTAAGAAGAAAAATGTACACTAGCTCCTCAGATCTCTTGTGTTGCGCTATCCGCTAGAAATGGTGTCAATAATTTCGAATAGTCTCTCTATTCAAGCACATACCTGCATCTGATCACACCCATAAGTCAATAATATTTCTCACACTCCCGTATCTCGAAATGAGCCACCGTCCTCGAACCTAGCTGCTACAGTAAAATTCCAACCTGGTTTTAGCCAGCCCCTAAGCATCTTGCACCTGATCACATTTCTACTGCTTTGCGCATGTGACCGTTCCATTTTGAGTCGGAACTGAGCAGAAGTCGCAGAAGGTGGTGAGTATGGTTTTCTCCAACCCGTGTAGAAACAGAACGACCTCAGTTAGTGCAACAGGGCCGTGTTTTGTCCATTTGACGGAAATGCGCGCAATGTGCTACGTCCCCAAACTACATACAAGCACTACAGATCCGCATCCATTCAAATCAATCAGCTGAACATGCTATCATCCTTATTCTCTACCGAGCGAAGTGGCGCAGTGGTAGCACACTGGACTCGCATTCGGGAGGACGACGGTTCAATCCCGCGTCCGTCCATCCTAATTTAGGTTTTCCGTGATTTCCCTAAATCGCTCCAGGCAAATGCTGGGATGGGTCCTTTGAAAGGGCATGGCCGACTTCCTTCCCCACCCTTCCCTAATCCGATGAGACCGATGACCTTGCTGTTTGGTCTCTTCCCCCAAACAATCCTACCCAAACCGTAATTTTTCTCTGTTTGGGGGGTAGAAAATAAGAACTATAGAACTTCCACTAACTTCATCCCATATGTAAGTCACCTAGACACAGATGCTGACGCAATTACGCAAAGCTGCGGTGGCGCTCCAGCGTGGAGAGAGATTCCCCAATGCTCCCGCAGAATATCGCAGTGTGCAGCTATCCACGCACTCCTAACCGTTAGCAAGTGCATCACCTCAAACTGCTACTGCTACTGCCGCCTATTAAATATACAGGCACCGCAGATGCCACTTTAAAGTTTGACCACCTATACTCCAGGCGAATGATTGAAGCAAATAAACAGGACCAGAGGGAGCGTCGCATACAAACACTGCTTTCTAACACACCTTTGTACAATGTCAAACATTTCCTTTTTTCTGCCACGACTTCGAGACCTGGGCCAGATTCTAAACTGACATACAGAAGTTCTGATCGACAGCCTCTCACAGGAAACTAGAAGTTGCACGGTGTAAATCGTATTCTTACGGCAGATAGCATAAAACTGGATAATGTTGTAACTGTCTTTTAAGTAAACTGTTGGCGTAGGTCACCAAACAACAGTCCGAAGTTGATTCGCGAGCTGTACATTTAGACTCGTCTCTCACACTGACGGAATAGCTGACGACTCTTTCCCTTTCGACTGATTCTTCATATTGCACTCACGTACGCGGTCACTGTTTCGTTGCTAGCAACCCCTCGGAAGTTGCTGCCCATCCACCAGAACCTGTTCCCCAAGTCAAACAAGCGATATGAGTCAATCATTATGTGGTAACCAATGCACAGATGGCATGGAAAAAAAGACACCATTTGTGTACTCTAATAATGAACATTACATTTCATAGCACGAAGAATGTTACAATAACTTCAACTCCAGCCAATCATATCGAAATTGGGGAAACTTGTTATAACATCATAGGTAAACCAGCCCCTCTCCACTTTGCGAGTATCATTGCGAACATGGGTAGATAAATGTGCAGTACGTCCGTTCAGTGATGACTTGTGTGTTCGAGAATTAACAAAGTATACCAGACAGCGTTCAACATACTTCTATCACCTCGAGCAGAGAGAGAGAGAGAGAGAGAGAGAGAGAGATATCAATCATAAATTAAATAGTGTGTGTGTGTGTGTGTGTGTGTGTGTGTGTGTGTGTGTGTGTGGGGGGGGGGGGGGGGAGGAGAGAATCACAGAGCATTACCGCTGTCTTACGGACTAAAATCAGTGTGAGGAGGGTCTTTCACTCTGTCATTGACCAACCAGCCCTGCAGTACCGTTAGCGAATTAATCTGCAAAGGACCAGAAGAAGACCGGTACACTTAACGTGTATGAGGGGAATCAATTGAGCTTTCCGAGTCCTAACCCGTCAAAGTGCACGAGATTTCTCGAGATACGACCATGTCGAGCAGCTTATGTACAGTACAGTAACAGATTTCAAATTGCCGTCATGTAATAGCAGACAGTTAAGAAGAACAAGAAAGGAATCATTTTTATAGGTGATGGAGCTCCAGATGGATGGAATTCGACGCATTTCTACCTAAATCAATCAAGTTACTAACTCTGAAGTACTGTACTAGGGTCTAGGATCGGTACCTCTAAGGTATTGGTAAGAGAAAACATAAATACATGCACTCCTAAGGCTACAACGTTCTGCACTTCAAACATTATAGTCCCGTTTTATCACCTGCGCTTCCGACCTATCAGACGTATTGAATGTAGCGTTGTTAATAACATACTTCCTTCTTCACGGTTTCTCTACGATAAAATAGGTTATCGAACCGTAAAACACTTGGTCTGCCTGATATGAGTACAATATTGCTACATCAGACCTACATAAAATGACCGTTAGTAGCGGGGGTACACGGAAACAAATAAACGCATAGCAGCAGCGTCCGACATGTGAAAAATACATGTCATTCCATCACTAACTCTTTAAACAGCACATCTGTCAGGCAAATGTGTACATGGGGATTGCAACACCTCACGGGGTCCTATCGCTAACTTAATTATGACTCTGAAGTCTCGATTTTACACCCAAGATGCGATAGGGGGGGGACGGAATACATGACATAAATCAAAGTTCGTTTACAGGAATATGTCAAGTTTCATCACAAATGAGATGGAAGTCTTCTGATTACCGACACGTTTACCGTTAACGATCGCAAGTAGCCCGTGTTCAAACTCCATACAGAACACGTGGTTGTATAGGAGTAGAAGTACCGTCTATCTCACGTGGCTGATGCATGGGGACAGAACACTGAAGGGAAAAAAAAAAAAAATTGACCTACAGCAACTTCTCGTTCTCTAGAATGAACAAGTCGACCATTAAATCGTACATCGTTTTTATCTCTCTCTCAATCGATCACCCCGTCCACTCTGTTATCCTTTAAGCCAGATGCAACTAAGGTTAGATGTGAATCATTCTGTCCTCGTGAAAACCCCCCTGCGGCTTCGGGGGCTAGAATAGGCCCACGGTATTCCTGCCTGTCGTAAGAGGCGACTAAAAGGAGTCTCAAATGTTTCGGCCTTATGTGATGGTCCTCTCTCGGATTTGACCTCCATCTTTCTAAATTATTCCGAAGAGCGAGCCAATTGGGGAAGGGCGCCTTACATGGTGCACTGTATGCGTCGTGCATTGAGACCTTTAGCCGACTTTTTCGTCGTTGCGATGGTGTCCCGCTCGTTTTCCGTCTCTTGGGCGAGGATACGTCCCTGGGTGCGATTACCACGCTGCACTCTGCGGTGTTGCTTTTAACTGCGACGACGACCTTGGACATTTTTGCACCTAAGATCCAACACGGTAGCCAGTCCGTTGTGGTGGGGCCGCCATGTACCCTGTTGGTTGTAGCCCCCCTGACAACACTGGGATCGCTCTACTGATGCCTGCGCCGTTAACTCCCCACGTATGCCAAGGAGTAGATGCCCGTCTCCCTGGGGCATAAGGACTCACGGCAATGGACATCCTGCAGGTGGCTATTGCTGCGGCTGGGTGGCGCCCGTGGGGAGGGCCCTTGGTCGGAGTAGGTGGCATCAGGGCGGATGACCCGCAATGAAGCGTGGTACATCATCTCTCGCTGGCGGCCAGCCGCCAGCCGCCAGCAGTCTCTAAGCGTTCTCGGGCTCAATTTAATGCTCAAAAGTACGATCCGAAAACGTTCCCCTCTCTGGCCACGCCGTGGGAGGAGCGTAAGTCTCAGGATGGAGGTAATAGTTATTCGCCCCGATTCTTAGTTTGCACGAGAGCTGATGGGGAGTCTTTTCTATCCACAAAGCCTCAGTTCTTCGTCGAGCATTTAGAGGACAAGTTTGGGGAGGTGGAGGGCTTGTCCAAAATGCGCTCTGGGTCAGTACAGATACAAACGGCATCCCCCGCCCAGTCACGCAGGTTACTTGCTTGTGACAAGAGTTTAAATATGGTCCAGGGAGTTATTTTCCATAGGGACCTACTTTTGTAGTCTGCCGACGAGCTGCGCGCCAACTTAGAGCGTAGAGGTGATCATTTCGTCCGGCGCGTTCATCGGGGTCCGAAGGACAATCAGGTTGCTACCGGTGCCTTCATCTTGGCCTTCGAGGGTGATACATTACCGGAGAAGGTCAAGGTAATGGTCTACCGTTGTGACGTCAAGCCATATATCCCTCCCCCGATGCGGTGCTTTAAGTGCTGGAAGTTCGGGCATATGTCTTCCCACTGCACTTCCAGCCTCACATGTCGAGATTGTGGACGCGCATCACATCCCAATACTCCATGTGCCCCGCCTCCCATCTGTGTCAACTGCGGAGAGCATCATTCCCCTTGCTCGCCTGACTGCAAAGTCTTTCAGAAAGAGCGCAAAATCATGGAATATAAGACCCTGGACCGGCTGACCTATACTGAGGCCAAAAGGAAATATGACAGACTCCATCCTGTGAGAATGACATCTTCTTACGCAGCTGCTACAACTACTGTGCTAGCCCCATCAGTTTCGAGACTTCCAGCCAGTACGACTCCTTCTGCCCCCTTGCCCTTGGGGGGGGGGGGGGGGGGCGCTCTACCCAACCGGCTGCTCCTGCACCACCTACCTCAGGAGCAACCTCCTCCCACCCATCGGGGACGTCCGTCCCCGCTTCTCAGCCGGAGAAGCGTCTAACTTCTTCGGCTACTCTCGCCCGTAAGAGTTCCCTTGGGACACTCCCTTCCAAGGGTTCCACCAGCGGGAAGGATGACGGCCGACAGTGGCATAAGTCCTCACCAGCGGCCGGGCGTAGGGCTTCACGACCCTCCTCCGTCCCGGAGACTGAATCGGTGAAGCCTTCCCAGCTGGTGAAACCCAAGGTTCAGCCAGAGAAGTCCAAGAGAAAGACCTCTAAGGCCAAAGAACTTGCGGTGGCACCAAACCCACTGCACCCTTCGAGCTCTGCGTCTGAGGATGAGGTCGAGATTCTAACGTCCGCTGAGGACCTTGATCTCGCCGGTCCCTCAGACGCCATGGATGCCACTCGTACGGGTACTGAATCGGTGGCAGTGAGTGAACAAGTGGCGTAAATTGCCTTCCCAGTCCTTTCACGCCTTTCTCAGCCATGGACAATATCATCCTCCAGTGGAACTGCAGCGGTTTCTTCCACCATCTAGCTGAGCTCCGACAACTTCTCAGCCTTCACCCTTTCTTCTGCATTGCTCTTCAGGAAACTTGGTTTCCAGCAAGGCGAACCCCCGCCCTCCGTGGCTATCGGGGTTATTATAAGAACCGGGCAGCATATGAAAGGGTGTCTGGTGGCGTCTGCCTCCATGTCCTTCACACTCTGTACAGCGAGTCTGTCCCTCTCCAAACACCTTTAGAGGCTGTCGCTGTTCGGGTGTGGACGCCACAGGCTGTTACCGTCTGCAGTCTTTACCTTCCACCGGATGGTGATGTCTCGCAGCATGTCCTGGCTGCACTGATAGCCCAATTGCCGCCGCCTTTCTTGCTATTGGGCGACTTCAACGCTCATAACCCTCTGTGGGGTGGGTCAGTGGCAACAGGTCGAGGCGCCACCGTTGAGCATTTATTGTCGCAGCTCGATCTCTCGATTTTAAATGATGGTGCCTTCACACACTTCAGTGTGGCGCATGGCACATACTCCATTGACCTTTAAATCTGTAGCCCTAGCCTCTTACCGTCTGTCCAATGGAGTGTGCATGACGACCTGTGTGGTAGTGACCACTTTCCGCTCTTTTTGTCACTACCACAGCGTCACTCTTCTGGGCGCCCTAGCAGATGGGCTATGAATAAGGCTGACTGGGACTTGTTCTCCTCCACTACCGCTCTTGAGCCTCTCTCTAATGATGACATTGATGCGGTGGTTCAATCGGTCACCACCGGCATCGTTACTGCCGCCGAATCTGCCATTCCCCGTTCCTCTGGGTCCCCTCGGCGGCGTACTGTGTCTTGGTGGTCGCCTGAGATCGCTGAAGCGACTAAAGATCGCCGGCGGGCGCTCCAGCGTCACAAGCGACATCCCTCCATAGCCCACCTTATCGCGTTCAAACGGCTGCGTGCGCGTGCCCGCATCCTTATCCGCCAAGGCAAGGAGGAGTGCTGGGAGCGGTATGTGTCCACCATTGGCCTCCATGTGACTCCATCGCAGGTCTGGGCCAAGATTCGACGCGTCTATGGCTATCAGACCCCTGTCAGCGTCCGTGCGCTCACTGAATGGAGCAGTTTGTACGGACTCCGACGTCATTGCCACCCGCTTAGCAGAGCATTTTCCTCTGAGTTTCGCTTCTGCGAACTACTCCCAGCCCTTCCGCTCCATCAAAGAGCGGATGGAACGCCGGAGCCTTTCTTTTCACACCCACACTTCTGAATCCTACAATGCTCCATTCAGTGAGTGGGAATTTCACAGTGCCCTTGCCGCTTGCCCTGATACTGCTCCCGGGCCAGATCGCATCCACTGTCAGATGCTGAAACACCTTTCAGTGGACTGCAAGCGACGCCTCCTCGACCTTTACAACCGCATTTGGGTCGAGGGTGAGTTTCCGTCGCAATGGCGGGAAAGTATTGTTATCCCCATTCTGAAACCTGGGAAGAACCCTTTGGAGGTGGACAGCTACCGCCACATTAGCCTCACCAACGTTCTTTGCAAGCTTCTCGAACGGATGGTGAGCCGGCGCTTGAATTGGGTACTGGAGTCTCGGGGCCTTCTGGCTCTGTCTCAGGGTGGGTTCCGTAGAGGCCGCTCCGCAACCGACAATCTGGTGAGCCTGGAGTCTGCCATCCGTACTGCCTTTGCCCGCCGTCAGCACCTGGTCGCTGTCTTTTTCGACATGCGGAAGGCGTACGATACGACATGGCGTCATCACATCCTTTCTACGCTTCATGGATAGGGTCTTCGGGGCCCTCTGCCGATCTTTATCCGCAATTTCCTGTCGTATCGTACCTTCCGCGTGCAAGTCGCAGCCTCATATAGTTCCTCCCACGTCCAGGAGAACGGCGTGCCACAGGGTTCTGTTTTAAGTGTCTGCTGTTTTTAATAGCCATTAACGGGCTCGCTGCGGCCGTGGGAAGTTCTGTCTCCGCTTCCCTGTATGCTGACGACTTCTGCCTTCACTACAGCCCTATTGGCATTGCAGCTGCTGAACGTCAGCTACAGGGCGCAATCCGCAAGGCGCAGTCCTGGGCTGTAGCTCATGGGTTCCAGTTTTCGGCAGCCAAGACCTGCGTTATTCATTTCTGCCAGCGACGTACTGTCCACCCGGAGCCGCAGCTTTTTCTTAACGGCGAACTTCTTTCAGTGGTGGAATCACACAGGTTTTTGGGGGTGGTTTTCGATGCCCGGTTGACTTGGCTGCCTCATATCCGGCAGCTCAAACAGGCGTGTTGGCGGCATCTCAATGCTCTGCTATGTTTGAGCCACAACCGCTGGGGCGCCGACCGATCTACCCTGTTCCGGCTCTACCAGGCTTTAATCCAGTCTCGTCTGGATTATGGGAGCCTGGCTTATGGCTCAGCTTCGCCATCTGCGTTGCGCGTGCTGGACCCAGCCCTCCATAGCGGGATACGCCTTGCCACTGGTGGTTTCCGCACCAGCCCTGTGGACAGCATACTAGTGGAGGCAGGTGTCCCTCCACTGCGGTTACGACGCCAACAATTACTGGCTGCTTATGCTGCCCATGTTTTTAGCTTGCCCGGGCATCCAAATTACCGTGTCCTGTTCCCGCAGTCAGTCGTCCATCTGCCAGACCGTCGCCCCGGTCGGGTTGTCCGATCGCCGTACGCGTCAAGGAGCTTCTCTCCGGGCTTGGGTTTTTCCCTGTTCCACCTCCTTTCCGGGCACCTCTGCGTACACCCCCGTGGTGTGTTCCTCGTCCTTGCCTTCGGCTCGACTTGGCACAGGGCTCGAAGGACTCAGTCCCTCCAGAGGCCTTCCGCCGCCGCTTTTATTCCATCCTGGCCACGTATCGGGGCTCTGGAATTGTTTACACTGACGGTTCGATGGTTGCTGGTCGTGTCGGGTATGCGCTAGGGAACCATTCCGAACAACATTCCTTGCCGGATGGCTGCAGCGTTTACACTGCTGAGCTGGTTGCCATCTTTCGTGCCCTAGAGTATATCCGCTCCTGGTCAGGTGAGTCCTTCGTTTTCTGTAGCGATTCCCTGAGCGGTTTACGAGCTCTCGACCAGTGTTTCCTTCGTTCTCGTCTGGTGATGGCTATCCACGAGTCCCTGCATACTCTTGCGCGTTGCGGCCGCTCTGCCAGGTATCCCAACGTGGCCTGGGGTCCACACGAAGACCACAATGAGAATGTTGACCGCCTGGCGAAAGAGGCCACTAGTAAATCATCTCTGGAGATTGGCCTCCCGGAGACTGATTTGCGGGCAGTCTTACGCCGCGAAGTTCTTTCGGTTTGGGACGCTGAATGGCGCAATCTGCCCACGCCCAAAAACTCCGTCCAATCAAGGCGACGACGACTGTGTGGCGGTCGTCCATGCGGGTCTCCCGCAAGGAGTTTGTTGTCCTCTGCCGGCTGCGCATTGGGCACACTCGGCTGACCCACGGCCACTTATTGCGCCGTGAGGACCCACCTCTGTGTCGCTGCGGCTCCGTTTTATCTGTGGTCCATATTTTATTGGAGTGTCCGCGTTTAGCTGTGCTCAGGCAGTCGTTCGCACTGCCTAACACGCTCCCTGCCCTTTTAACAGATGAATCTGCTGCGGCTTAGATTAAATGATAAAAAACCCCTGCCCGAATAAAACGTAAAACTGTTTCTGTTTTATCTTATAGTTTTGTGTTGATTCTGGCCTTTGGCCTCCGGTTTTAAACTGATTTTTTTAATGTGTTTCAAGTGGTTGGCGTTTCCTTTTTTATTCCTATGGTCGGCCAACCACCGTCACACTCTGTGTGATTTTAGTTCGTTTTGTCTGGTCTTTGTCTCAGTTTCTCTTGTTCTGTGTCGTTTGTGCTCTCTTCTGTTAATCGTTTTTATTCTCTGTGGTTGTTTTTAGTACTTGGAAAAAGGGACCGATGACCGTAGCAGTCTGGTCCCTTTAATCCCACAAACCAATCATCCTCGTGAAAAACCTCAGATACAGTTGTCAACTTCCGGCCGGTGTGACCGAGTGGTTCTAGGCGCTTCAGTCTGGAACCGCGCGACCGCTACGGTCGCAGGTTCGGATCCTGCCTCGGGCATGGATGTGTGTGATGTCCTTAGGCTAGTTAGGTTTAAGTAGTTCTAAGTTTTAGGGGACTGATGACCTCAGATGTTAAGTCCCATAGTGCTCAGAGCCATTTGAACCATTTTTGAACAGTAGTCAACTCACGTGTATCACTGGTAGCTGAATAGACATACAGTACAATACCACCTCGATGGAAAAAAATTGACTACCTCCATGACTCCCTTCGTTTCGATGCCGACGTTTTCCTGGATTCCTCCTTTTGCCGCGTACTTGTTCTCATGCAAAAATTGTTCTGAGCGAACCAGAAGATAGGCAAGTACTTCCTCAATTTCACATCATTTCGGTTCATATTTTGTCAATTTATACTTATTACTTCCTCATTCTTCGCAATTCTATCGATTTTAGGTCAAATCTATGCATGCGATCACGACATAACATCCCATTGTGCGTTCTAAAATTGCCTGTAAAAGTAACACAACTGCCAGCACCAAGCCCAAATGCACTGATTGGGAGGCGTTATATGGCACTCTACACGACTGTATCCAGTCATCTCCACGTTCGGAGAGCGTTTGCTGTGTTTTCTGTATGTGTGTATGCACACCCCGCGGACGGCTCCCTACTAGTTCCAGATTCTGCACTGTAATGTCTCAACATTAAACAGCAAAGAGTGAGCTCATCAAAAGTGTCGGTAGGGATTTCCAGCCAAGTTTAGTGTGTGATGTATCACAGTTCCGATGCACTTTGCCAAAATTCCAGTTTGCACACAGCAGGATCCGTACTTGTCACACCACAGAGCTTTCTACAGCTCAAGCGCACAGTATTGGCACATAAGGCGAGGATCAGCCACTCGTATTGCACGTTATCAGCCCGTCCCAACTATAGCTCAGTCCGCCCCAGGTAGCTGAGTGGTCAGCGCGACGGAATGTTATACCTAGCGGCTGGGTCGGAGATTATCTCCGCTCAGTCCCTGAGTGTTGTCCTTATCATTTCATCCCCGTCGACACGCAAGTCGCGGAAGTGGCGTCAACTCAAAAAAACTTGCACCAGGCGAACGCTCTACCCGACGGGAGGCCCTAGCCACACGGCATTTCCATACTTACTATAGCTCGGACACGAGCATCTCATTCCCACCTCGTGTGGTGCTATTTGAAAACCGCTGGAGTAGGAGCCTGTGCGGTCCCAGTTTGAGTAGCAACGGTAAAAAAAAAAAAAAAAAAAAAAAGGTTCAAATGGCTCTGAGCACCATGGGACTCAACATCTTAGGTCATAAGTCCCCTAGAACTTAGAACTACTTAAACCTAACTAACCTAACGACATCACACACACCCATGCCCGAGGCAGGATTCGAACCTGCGACCGTAGCAGCCCCGCGGTTCCGGACTGCAGCGCGAGAACCGCACGGCCACCGCGGCCGGCAGCAACGGTAAATACAACAGAATCCATACGGACACGTCACATCTTAATGTTAGTAACGCAGATTCAAAATTACTTTCCCTAAACCTGTAGCGTATCTTCTGTTTAAATGTGACTCGAATAATGCAGCCTGTGTAATTCTGTAATGATTTAAAGTTTCGAAAGTTGTGACAAAAATTGTGAATGCTTTTGGTTAAAAGAGCCATTACGAACTGCAACGTCGAAGCTATGACCATTACGCACGGACAAGACACCCGTCGTCAGTTGTGGACACTGACGTTAACGGTATTTGTAGGACAAACAGTCAGATCCCCACGAATTAGGTAATGTCCGAAGTAATAATGAAAGAAATCTCGTTTGTGATAACATCGTTAGTTAATTGCAACTGTATTCGCATTTATTTTGTAGTGAAATCTGTCCAGATGAACAGAACTGTTTTATCAGTGTTAATTCAAACTCTTTGCCATACGATATGCAACAACAGTAACAGGAAATCGGTTATTTCTTGCGTATAAGTATCAGAAAGCAAAGCTCAATTTCCCCCCAGGGGGTCCACAACTCTTTTGTGGATACGTGCGTGGCGAGCACGGAGCCCCGAGCTATTGCAGCCTTCTTTCTTTCCAGGGCTGCATTTCCTTCCCCTCCTTTCCCCTCCCTGCTCCTTTCCCCTTTCCCCTCGCACTCTTCTCTCTCCTCTCCCTCTCATGATGTCCTTGCTTATGTTGGCCTCGCAATCCTCCTGGTTCTGTTGGTTTTACAATTCGGCTTTGTTGCGTAGTCATCTCTTCCTTTTGGCACTCCCTGGTCCCCCTCTGGGGTTTGACCTCCATTACTAAATTTCTCTTCCGTAGTGTGAGCCATTTGGGGAAGAGCACCTTACCTAGTGTCTCCGTCGTGTGCCCTCCTAGTACATTCCACCTTTTCTTTCACGTCATTGTCTGATGCTAGGGTGCATAGCCAGCACGGTAGCCAGCCCGTGTGGTGGGGTCGCTATGTACTCTTTTGATTGAGCCCCCTGAACACACAGGGATCACACTTCTGATACCTGAGCTGGTATCGGGGCGGACGCTATGCAAATGAAACCCATGCAGGTCCAATTAGACATTTAGGGTGAATAATTAGATCCTTAACAGTTAGAGAAAACATCTGAGAATTATACTTTATTATTTACTCAATATTAAGATTAATTATGGTATTATTATTTAAGCAAATAAATCTATTTTTTATAAACCAAATTTATTCAGCCAGAAACATAAAAACTGAAATTAAATTCATAATATTTTTATCTCTTTTATCCTTAGGTGGTTTACCACCATTCCTTGGATTTCTACCAAAATGAATTGTAATACAATCATTAATAGAAAATAACATAACTATTATGACAATTATGGTTGTATTAACTACAATTACACTTTATTATTACATACGTATTAGATTCTCAGCCCTAATCATGTCATACACAGAAAATTCGTGATCTATAAAAATAAAGTCTCAAAAATCAAGAATTATTCTTCCTATAACAGTAATAATTTCAACAATAGGATTAATCCTCTGGCCGTTCTTCTGCGGCCATCTCTCTGCGTGGAACTGATTCTTTGAGTGCTGCTTCTCTTGCCCCTTCGGCCTTCCCTTCCGTGGCTATCCCCTGGGAAGAGGGTCAGGCCCGTCGGCTATGGGCGAAACCTTTCCCCTGTTTTCTGGTTTGTACCAGGACTGATGGGGATACTTTCACAAATATCAAACCTTTATTCTTTGTGGAACACATTGAAGACAAGTTTGGCGAAGTGGACTCCCTGAGCAAGATGCGGTCGGGTTCGTTGCTGATTAAAACTACTTCAGCTGCCCAATCTGTGGCCCTTCGTGCCTGTACCCATCTTGGCACAATTTATGTGTCCATTACCCCCTACCAGTCTAAATATGGTTCAAGGTGTGATTTTCCACAGGGACCTCGTCCTTCAAACTGATGAACTTCGGGACAATCTCGGACGGCGGGGTGTTCACTTTGTTCGGCGTGTTCAGAAGGATCCTAAGGACAATTGCATTGATACTGGTGCCTTTATCCTGGCCTTTGAAGGGGATACCCTCCCTGAGAAGGTAAAGGTTATGGTTTATCGATGTGATGAGAAGCCGTACATCCCACCTCCTATGAGGTGTTTTAAGTGCTTGCGTTTTGGACGCATGTCTTCTCGCTGTTCACAGGCCCCTCTCTGTGGTGACTGTGGACGTCCACTCCATGAGGGGAGTCCCAATGTTCCCCCTCCTGTGTGTGTTAATTGTCAGGGCAGTCATTCTCCACGTTCACCAGATTGCCCAATATATAAGAAGGAAAAGAAGATCAAGGAGTTTAAGTCCCTCGATCGTTTAACCTACACAGAGGCCCGTAAGAAGTATACACGTCTTCACCCTGTGTCCATGACATCTAGTTACGCTTTGGTTAAATCTTCACCCCTTCCTCCCCCCAATCCCGGACCCCTCTCCTCCCCCACCCCTCCCCTGCGGCTCCCACACCTTCTGTGGCTGGGGAGGGGGAGCAGCGCTCAGAGGAGAAGTGTCCTATTCCTTCGGCATCTGCAGGTCAGGGGCGCCTCTTCCGGGATTCCGGGATGCCCCTTCCCGGCACCTTCCAGGCCAAAGGTCTGCTGCCACGCGACGACCGATAGAGCTGCGGTCTGTCGGCCGCCAGGTTGCCCGGTCTCTTTCTGTTCCCGATCTTGCTGCAGCTGGCTCCTTTATGCCACACAGCCCTCCTCGATCTCATCCTGACAACAACAAGAAGAAGAAACATAAGTCCCGTGACAAAGAGCCTCTAGTGTCACCAGAGGTCCCATCCCCGGCTTCACAACCGGATTCTGACCTGCCGCTCATGGATGTCGCCCCCCCCCCCCCCTCCTTGTCCATGACAGGAGGGAACCCGGCGGTATAACGGGCTTTAGCGTGTTCAGCCCTCATTTAAATCATCGTTCTGTGGTTATCCAATGGAATTGTAATGGATACTATCGGCACCTTCCGGAATTGAAATCCCTTATTTCGTCTTAGTCTGCAGTTTGTGTGGTTCTACAGGGATCTCATTTTACTGATGCTCACTCACTGACCCTCCATGGGTTCCGTGTTTTCTGTCGAAATTGGGTCAGACCCCTGCGGGCCTCTGGTGGCGTTTGTACGTTGGTTCGTACAGACATTGCTAGCACGTGGATTCCTCTTCAAACTACATTGGAAGCATTTGCTGTTAGGGTCCACCTGGACTCTGAGGTCACGGTTTGCAATCTTTATCTCCCTCCTGACAGGACTCTTACACCTGCTGTCTTAACTGTCCTGCTTCAGCAACTTCCTCCTCCCTTCCTCCTCCTTGGGGATTTTAATGCTCATCATCCCTTGTGGGGCAGTGCCTTTCCATCTAGACGAGGTCTTCTCATAGACGAGTTTATTGCGGACCACGACTTGTGCCTTCTTAATGATGGCTCCCCTACTCATTTCAGTGCTGGTCATGGTACCTTTTCTGCCATTGATCTTTCTCTTTCTTCTCCCTCTCTTCTCCCTTCATTACACTGGTCGCCACACGACGACCTTTGTGATAGTGACCATTTCCCGTTGATTCTCTCTCTCCCTTCCCGCTCCCCGATCGACATGTTACCTCGTTGGTCTTTCCAACGCGTCGATTGGCCTCTATACACTGCACAGGTCGTGTTTTCTCCCTCTTTGTTGGGTTGTATTGATGACGTCCTACGTGACGTGTCTGACGCGATTGTTCGCGCTGCTAGCCTTGCTGTCCCGTGCTCATCTGGCAAGTCCCATGGTGGAGTACGACCATTGCCATTGCCATCCGTGATCGCCGTCGAGCTTTGCAACACTTTAAGAGGCACCCTTCCATAGCCAACCTTACTAACTTTAAATAACAGGCTTCAGCGCGAAGGCGTTTAATCAAACAGAGCAAGCGGATATATTGGGAATGATTTGTTTCTTCCCTCGGTTCTACTGTCCCCCTGTCACAGGTATGGGCCACACTTCGCTCTCTCCAAGGTTGCCATCGGCAGTGCACCCTCCCAGGCCTTCACCTCCAAGATGGCCTTTGTACGGACATGTTAGCTCTTGCGGAACATCTTGCGACCCATTTTGCAGTGGCATCAGCCTCCTATCCGGCTGCTTTCCTTCACCAGAAACAGTGGACCGAAGCTTCCACCTTTTTTTTTACCCCTTGTGAGTCAGAATCTTACAATGAACCTTTTACTGAATGGGAATTTCTTTCTGCTCTATCTTCTTCTCATGATACTGTCCCTGGCCCAGACTCCATTCATAACCAACTGCTTCAACATCTCAGTGCTCCACAAGGGCATCATCATCTTCAGGTGTTTAACCGTATCTGGCTACAGGGTGACTTCCCTTCTCAGTGGAGGGATAGCATCGTGGTTCCTGTCCTTAAGCCTGGTAAGAACCCCCTATCTGTTGACAGCTATCGGCCAATTAGTCTGACCAATGTTGTTTGTAAGTTACTTGAACGGATGGTAGCCCGTCGGCTCAATTGGGTCCTCGAATCTCGGGATCTATTGTCCCCTTACCAGTGTGGCTTCCGAGAAAGGACGGTCTCCAATCGATCATTTACTTCGAATGGAATCCGCATTTCGGCAGGCTTTTTCCCCAGCGCCGCCATTTGGTTGCAGTATTTTTTGACCTTGGCAAGGCCTATGACACGGCCTGGTGCCATCACATTTTACTTACCCTTCATCAGTGGGGTCTTCGGGGCCCACTCCCGATTTTTATCCGCCAGTTCCTGTTCCATCGGTCATTCAGGGTTCGGGTTGGTACTGTTTTTAGTTCTCCACGGATCCAAGAGACGGGCATCCCACAGGGTTCTGTCTTGATTTTCCTTCTTTTTCTCATTGCTATCGATGGACTTGTGGCCTCGCGTCGGTTCTTTGGTCGCCCTTGCCCTGTATGTGGATGATTTCTGCATTTGGGTTAGTTCCTCTTCGTATAGCTCCCTGGAGCTGCCGCTCTGCAGAGGCCATCGGTGTGCCTCTGCATGGACCCTCTCACACGGGTTTCAATTCTCTCCTCTAAAATCGCGGGTGGTCCACTTCTGTCGCCATACTACGATCCGCCTTGATCCAGAGCTCTATCTCGATGCACAACGATTGCCTGTGGTCCCACAGTTTCGTTTCCTGGGTCTTCTTTTCGACAACAAGCTCACTTGGCTGCCCCATATCAGACATCTGAAGGTAGGGTGTTTCCGTAAACTCGATGTCCTTCGCTTCCTTGCCCACTCCTCTTGGGGTGCGGGTCGTTCCCTCCTTCTGTCTTTATCGTGCTCTAGTTCTGTCAAGCTTGGACTATGGTTGTCAAGTTTATGGTTCAGCTGCTCCTTCCACACTGCACATGCTGGATCCAGTCCACCATCGTGTTATCCGTTTATCAACAAGGCTAGTAGGGAAGGCACCGGTGGCCAGTCTCCTGGTTGAAACTGGGATACCCCCCCCCCCCTTTCTGTTCGGCGGTCTCAGCTTCTGGTGTCTTATGCACTCGCTATTCGTTCCTCTCCCACTCATCCTTCCTACTCTATCCTATTCCCAGACCATGGACGTCACCCACCTGATTCCCGCCCGTTAAACTCGTCTGTTTAACGGTTGGACTCCGCCTTGCCTCTCTTCCGTGATTTTCAGCTTCCTTCTTTGTCCTGTCTTTCTCGCTCCCTCCCCTCCACCCCCCTTGGTTAGTTCCTCGGCCTCGAATTCGGATGGATCTCCGCCGAGGTCCGAAAGATTCCATCCCCCCGATGGTGTTCCGTTCCTTTTTCCGCCAAATTTTATGGGAGTTTCGGGATGCTGTTGTTTTTTACACTGGTGGCTCTAAATCTGCTGATCATGTGGGGTATGCCTTCACGTCCTCTGTTGGAACGGAAAATCAATTCCGCAGTAAACACCCCACATGTAGGTGGCAGCAAATGATGGCCATTTCCAGGCCCTTATCTTTATTAAACAGTCCCAACACAACCATGTTTTGTCATGTACTGACTCAATGTGTGGCCTTTTGGCTATTGACCAGTGTTTTTCGCGCCAGCCCTTGGTCTCTGCCATCCATGACCATATCGCTGATATTCACCGTGCTGCTTGTTCCATTGACTACGTTTGGGTCCCTGGCCATGTGGGTATCTCGGGTAATGAGCTCGCTGATAGTTTGGCTGGGGGAGCAGTCACTTACCCCCCCCCCCCCCCGCCCCTTTTCTGTAACCCCTCCTGCAGCCGATTTACGGCTTCACAACAAATCCCACTTCGCACAGGCATGGGCCAATTCTTGGGAGGCTACTCCTCTGTCTAATAAACTTCGTGCGATTAAGGTGACACCAGGCCCGTGGCGTTCTTCCTTCCGCCTCTCCCGAAAGGACTCGACCACACTGTGTCGTCTACGCATTGGCCATACTAGGCTGACCCATGGTTTTCTTTTGCGTGATGAGCCACCCCCACTTTGTGGTTGTGGAGCCTTCCAGTCAGTAACTCGCATTTTGGTTGAATGCCGCCCCCCCCCCCCCCCTTCTTTCGGCTCTGCGTGCTAAGTACAGGCTCCCCCGCACTTTACCTTTGATGTTGGCTGACGATTCCCGGATGGTCTCTCTGGTTCTCGGTTTCCTCCGGGAAAACAAAAACTAGACATTTCGAACACGCCGAAAATCTTCGTCTAATCTGTGGATAGTTATTTCTGGTTCTACTTCTACACGACATACGTTGTCAGTTCTATATTTAGCATCGTGAGGTACAGATCTCGTGGCTAAAAATGTCCGTGAAAGTTTGAAATCGATATTCTGCAGATTCTTAAATTGCCGAGGAATAATGACCTTGAGGAACATCTTAAATCGTAGAAGCTGTCTGTTTCTGCTGGGAAGCAGTCGCATTTTCCTGCCGGTAATCATTCGTTGAAAGGTGAAAAAGCCGAAAGAAGAAAACAAGAAAAGACCATTTCCGAAAGATTCTTTAGAAATTTATGTAGGAGCAAAGGTTTCACTCAGAAAGTTCTCCAATCACCACTTACCCTAACGGTCAATTTCAATGCACTAATGCTTCGACTTAAGACGTGTAGCGTGACAAACTTTCAACCTAGTACATTTAATCATTCGGACGCAAAAGAAAACAAAACAAGAGCATAATTTGCTAAAAGTAAAGGAATTGTTCTGAATTTTGCCGAAAACTTTTAATGCTTTTTCAGGTCTCTAACAATTTATCTCCTAAGTGAGTTAAATCGCTTGGCGTTCATCTAGGAAGGTGAGTACGAAACAAATCCATGACTGTCCAGACTGCATCACCGCTGACGCATGCTAAACTACTTAACTGTAACTACAAATTATAACTTATTCTTATCCGGTTTTGAAAGGTTTCTTTGAGGAATTTCGTAAGAAAATTTTCATGAAACTTACAAAGTTTTATATTTCTTAGTGAATATTTCTAATGGAATACGTACCTTCCACGAGTTTCGTCGTTGAAGTCTTTTTTGAGCTGTTACTCTCTCCACAAAACAGATGTCCATCTGAGTTTAGGAAAAGTGTTTCAGATGAAACTAGATCTAAAAACGAATCAGTTCACAGCTTAAAACATTAAAAGTACTTTGTGTGTAGTAAGAAGCAAAATTTTTTTGTTTTACACACACAAACAGAAATCAGAGAATGGTTAGCCATGGGTTTCCTCAATCTCTGTTTTCTTGTCTGCTTTGGGAACATTTCTACATACATACATACATACATACATACATACATACATACCTATTCTGCAAGCCACTGTATGACCTTGTGCCACTAATAGTCATTTCGTTCCCTGTTCCACTCACAAATGGAGTGAGGGGAAGAAGACTGTATATATGCCTTCATACGAGCCCCTATTTCTCTTACCTCGAACATGACACGTTAAGAGTGTGAAGACATCAGTGGTGACAGAATCTTCCCGCAGACAACCACAAGTGCCGGTTCTTGAAACATTCTCAGCAGTGTTTCGCAAAAAGAATGCCATCATCAGAAATTCCCATTAGAGAAGAGTTCCTGGAGCGTTTTTACATAATATTCGCATGTCGATCGGACCTACCGGTAACAAATGTAGTGGCGCACTTCTAGATTACTTCTTCCCTTTAATGACACGGTGGGGAGTCTTGAGACGTACTCGACAACTGACTGCAGTACCGTTTCTACATGCAGCCTCCTGTATAGATCAGCTTCGCTTTCCTAGAATTCTCCCAATCGACTGAAGTTGACCTCCTTCCCTACTACTGTCCTTCCCTCCAGTGCAGTCGTGGACAAAACGAGCGAGACCCCTCGCCTTTTCGTTATGCTGATCCGCACAGCTTTAAAGTCTACTACACAGCATAACAGGCAAGGCGACGAAGAGCTACCAACGTACTATGCACCGGCAAGAAATTGAAAAACTATCCGACCTTTGCCAGACTGTGTAAGACTATTAATGCTGATTAGTGTGTTAAACACAAACCTAAATATTAAAGATATAAATGAAAGAAGGCTAATTAGTATGAACTGTACTAATAAAAATGAATTCCAGCTTATCGAGATATCACAACTTTTAGTAAGACAAAGTACCCCAGATCGCTACGAATTAGCAAAATATTATGCGCATTCGGCCGCGAAACGTCTGTGTCAACGTTCAGACCAGTCATACTGGATTACCGTTGCTGACCTGCCAAGAAAGTGTGCAAATTTAGCAATGCGTGAAGATTCATAACGAAATTCAGTTAAAAACCATACAATGCCACATTTAAGTCAATTCAGTCCCCTGCGGGTCCGGGGTAAGAATAGGCCCGAGGTATTCCTGCCTGTCGTAAGAGGCGACTAAAAGGAGTCCCTCCCCCTCAAGGGGGTAGTTAGCGCCTGCGTCCGGAGACGGACGGTTCCACGACCTCTATTTGCGGTCATTTTGCTTTTTCACTTCTCGTTTCTTCCTTTCTTTGGTTGGTTCCTTTCTTTGCTCTTCTCCACCTCACTGTCTTCGTTACTCTTTCCCCTGCATAATCTCCTTGCCTTCTCATTGCCTTCTTCTCCTTGCCTTCTCATTGCCTTCTTCTCCTTGCCTTCTCATTGCCTTCTTCTCCTTGCCTTCTCTGGTCTCCGCCTCGGCGTTTGAGACAGTCTGTCCTCTTTCTCCCTATCTCTTCTTTTTCCTCTTCTTCCTTCCTCCCTGTGCGTGTCTGAAGGCCGACCCACGCGTTCGCACGCGTAGCCGGTGACGGGGTAACGCGTAATTCCCCGCCCTGGGTAGACATGTAAGGCACGCGCGTACCCCCTGGTAAAGGCCAGGCCCGGGGAGGGGTGATTGCCTGAGCTGATACCTTCTGACCATGCCGATTGGTCCCTCCGTCTGTTTCTCGGGAGGTGTGACCTGAGGTGTAAACATTCACCTAAGGCGGGAGTGCCCTCTGAGAGGGTCCCCACAAGGAAGGAGCGCGCCATCGGAGACGCTGGCAATCATGGGGGATTTCTCCGCAATGGATTTCACTCCATCTCTCTCGACTTCTGCCAAAAAACGGAAACGTGACCAGCTACCAGTGACAAAAGTACTACCGCCTGCCCCACAGTTCCTCGTCGTTTCTCGATCTGAGGACGGAAAGGATTTTTCCTCTGTCAACCCTTTCGTTATCCAGAAGGGCGTCGATGCCATAGCCGGATCTGTCAAATCCTGTACCAGGTTGCGTAACGGTACCTTATTACTAGAAACTGAGAGTGCCTTTCAGGCACAAAAACTGCTTCGGGCCACACTCTTGTACACGTTCCCTGTCCGGGTGGAGGCCCACCGCACTTTGAATTCGTCTCGTGGTGTAGTCTATAGTAGCTCTCTCGACGGATTGACTGACGAGGAGATTCAATCTTTCCTCGCTGAGCAGGGCGTGACGGCTGTCCATAGGGTCATGAAAAAGGTCAACAATGACCTTGTACCGACCCGGACACTTTTTTTGACCTTCGATAGTGTTCAGCTGCCATCGCGCATCAAAGCGGGCTACGAGGTTATTTCTGTTCGCCCCTATGTCCCGACACCTACGCGCTGCTACCAGTGTCAGCGTTTCAATCACACTCGCCAATCTTGTTCCAATGCGGCTAAATGTGTCACTTGTGGCAGGGATGCCCATGAGGGTGACTGTCCACCTCCGTCTCCTCGTTGTGTGAACTGTCAGGGTGACCATGCTGCATCCTCCCGCGACTGTCCTGTCTATAAGGAAGAACGCTGTATCCAAGAAATTCGGGTCAAAGAGAAAGTGTCCACCTCGGCTGCTCGCAAGCTATTGGCTAGTAGGAAGCCCACGCTGCTCCCAGCGGGGAAATACAGTACTGTCCTCGCCTCTCCTCGGACTACCAGGGAGGTGGCAACCCAGACCTGCGATCTGACCTTCAGCACCACGGTCGTCCGTTCGGCCAGTGCTAAGATCGCGCGGTCGACGTCTCCTCTTCGTCCCATCACCCCACAGACACCAGCCCCTTCATCAGCTTCTGCTAAGACGAAGACCCAGAAGTCAGATGCACGGGCCTTCAAGAAGGAACCGTCCCGTGCAGACTTCCTACGTACCTCGACCTCCCAGCCTTCGTCCGGTACTTCCACCAAACGACCATCCAAGAAGGCTAATAGGAAGCACAGTTCTCCTTCTCCGCCACGGCGCATTTCTTCTCCTGCGCCACCCAGCGGTTGCCGCCCCAGGCCGTCATCCCTTTCGCCTGGCCGCACCGCTGGTAGCCGATCATCTGGCCGTTCACCGGCGGAGGAAGCTCCCCCTCCCGGCCATCTTCCCAAGATGGCCGATGAACCTATAGACCCAATGGACGATGACTGTCCGCCTACTGATAGCGGCGGCAGTGCTCGCTCGAAGCCAGGCCCTCAGCGGCCTTCGAGGTGACCCCTTCTTTCATCTTCCTTTTTTCTTACGATGGCACTTATTCACTGGAATATTCGCAGCATTAGCTCCAACCGAGAGGACTTGAAGTTGCTGCTTCGCTTGCACCGTCCGCTCGTCGTAGCCCTCCAGGAAACGAAGCTACGCCCATGCGATCAAATTGCCTTGGCACACTACACCTCTGTGCGTTTTGACCTACCCCCTGTGGTAGGTATCCCAGCTCATGGAGGGGTTATGTTGCTGGTCCGGGATGATATTTACTACGATCCCATCACGTTGCACACCGGCCTGCAGGCAGTTGCCATCCGCATTACTCTCCCCACTTTTACATTTTCCATTTGTACCGTTTACACTCCATCGTCGTCTGCCGTTACCAGGGCAGACATGATGCAACTTATTGCTCAGCTACCTGCACCATTTTTGTTAACTGGAGACTTCAATGCCCACCATCCCCTTTGGGGCTCTCCAGCATCCTGCCCGAGGGGCTCCCTGTTAGCAGACCTTTTCAACCAGCTCAATCTCGTCTGCCTCAATACTGGCGCCCCTACTTTTCTTTCGGATACATCTCACACCTATTCCCATTTAGATCTCTCTATATGTACTCCCCAACTTGCACGCCGGTTCGAGTGGTATGCTCTTTCTGATACATATTCGAGCGACCACCTCCCGTGTGTTATCCATCTCCTGCAGCATACCCCCTCTCCGTGCTCATCTAGTTGGAACATCTCCAAAGCAGACTGGGGGCTCTTCTCTTCAAGGGCGACCTTTCAGGATCAAACATTCCCAAGCTGCGATAGTCAGGTCGCACACCTCACGGAAGTCATTCTCTCTGCTGCTGAATATTCCATCCCTCACCCTACTTCCTCAACCACGTCGCGTACCGGTCCCCTGGTGGACCGCAGCATGTAGAGACGCTCTACGTGCTCGTCGACGTGCTTTACGCGCCTTTAAACGCCACCCTACAGTGGCGAATTGTGTCAATTATAAACGATTACGTGCACAGTGTCGTCGTATTATTAAAGAAAGCAAGAAAGCCAGCTGGGCTGCTTTCACAAGCACCTTCAACAGTTTTACTCCTCCTTCTGTTGTCTGGGGTAGCCTGCGCCGGCTATCTGGCACTAAGGTCCACTCACCAGTTTCTGGCTTGACGGTCGCGAATGACGTCCTTGTGGCCCCTGAGCCTGTCTCCAATGCCTTCGGCCGCTTTTTCGCAGAGGTTTCGAGCTCCGCTCATTACCACCCTGCCTTCCTCCCCCGCAAACAGGCAGAGGAGGCTAGGCCACCTAACTTCCGCTCCTCGAATCGTGAAAGTTATAATGCCCCATTCACCATGCGGGAACTCGAAACCGCACTTGGCCGATCACGGTCCTCCGCTCCAGGGCCTGATTCTATTCATATTCAGATGCTGAAGAACCTTTCTCCTGCGGGTAAAGGTTTTCTTCTTCGTACTTACAATCGCATCTGGATTGAGGGACATGTTCCCGCATGCTGGGGCGAGTCTATTGTTGTCCCGATTCCTAAGCCGGGGAAGGACAAGCACTTGCCTTCCAGTTATCGACCCATCTCGCTTACCAGCTGTGTCTGTAAAGTGATGGAGCGAATGGTTAACTCTCGATTGGTTTGGCTGCTCGAGTCTCGACGCCTACTTACCAATGTACAATGTGGATTTCGTAGGCGCCGGTCTGCTGTCGACCATCTGGTTACCTTGTCGACCTTCATTATGAATAACTTCTTGCGGAAGCGCCCGACCGCGGCTGTGTTATTTGATTTGGAGAAGGCTTACGACACCTGTTGGAGGGCGGGCATTCTCCGCACCATGCATACATGGGGTCTTCGCGGTCGCCTCCCTCTTTTTATTCGTTCCTTTTTAATGGATCGACAGTTCAGGGTACGTGTGGGTTCTGTCCTGTCAGACACCTTTCGCCAGGAGAATGGGGTACCACAGGGCTCAGTTCTGAGCGTCGCTCTCTTCGCCATCGCGATCAATCCAATAATGGATTGCCTCCCAGCTGATGTATCAGGCTCCCTTTTCGTGGACGATTTTACCATCTATTGCAGCGCGCAGCGTACGTGTTTCCTGGAGCGCTGTCTTCAGCGTTCTCTTGACCGTCTTTACTCCTGGAGTGTCGCCAATGGCTTCCGTTTTTCTGCCGAGAAGACGGTCTGTATTAACTTCTGGCGCTACAAAGAATTTCTCCCACCGTCTTTACGACTTGGTCCCGTTGCTCTCCCATTCGTGGAGACAACAAAATTTTTAGGTCTTACATTTGACAGGAAACTTAGTTGGTCTCCACATGTGTCTTATTTGGCTACCCGTTGTACCCGTTCTCTCAATGTCCTCCGTGTTCTCAGTGGTATGTCGTGGGGAGCGGATCGAACCGTCCTCCTTCGCCTATATCGGTCGATCGTCCGCTCCAAGCTGGATTATGGGAGCTTCGTATACTCCTCTGCACGGCCATCCATCTTACGCCGCCTCAACTCCATACAACATCGGGGTTTACGACTTGCGATCGGAGCGTTTTATACTAGTCCCGTCGAGAGTCTTCATGCTGACGCTGGTGAGTTGCCACTCACCTACCGGCGCGATATACTGCTTTGTCGGTATGCCTGTCGGCTACTGGCAATGCCCGACCACCCATCTTATCGTTCCTTTTTTGATGACTCTCTCGACAGTCAATACGGGTTGTATGTCTCCGCCCTGCTACCCCCTGGAGTTCGCTTTCGTCGCCTCCTTCAACACCTTCATTTTTCACTCCCTGCCACCTTTCGAGTGGGCGAGAGCCACACGCCACCTTGGCTCCAGGCTCAGGTTCGCGTCCACCTTGCCCTCTGCTCGCTCCCGAAGCAGGTTACCCCCGATTCAGTCTACCACTCCCGTTTTGTGGAACTTCGTTCGAAGTTCATTAATACGACCTTCATTTATACAGATGGCTCTAAGACCAATGACGGGGTCGGGTGTTCTTTTATTGTCGGGGCACAAAGTTTCCAATATCGGCTCCATGGCCATTGTTCGGTCTTCACAGCTGAGCTCTTTGCCCTCTACCAGGCTGTCCTTTAAATCTGCCGCCACCGACATTCTGCATATGTCATCTGCTCCGATTCCCTGAGCGCTATCCAGAGCCTCGGTGATCCGTACCCGGTTCACCCTTTCGTGCACCGGATCCAACGCTCTCTTCAGCAGCTGGTGGACGTCGGTTCTCCGGTTAGCTTTATGTGGATTCCTGGCCATGTCGGTATCCCTGGGAACGAAGCTGCAGATGCCGCGGCCAAGGCTGCGGTCCTCCAACCTCGGACAGCTTCTTGTGGTGTCCCTTCGTCAGATTGTAGCAGGGTAATTTGTCGGCGCATTGTCTCGCTGTGGCATGCCGATTGGGCTGCACTTTCAGACAACAAGCTTCGGGCCTTGAAAGCTCTACCCGTGGCTTGGACGTCCTCCTCACGCCCTTCTCGGCGGGAGGAGGTAGTTTTGGCCCGGTTGCGAATTGGCCACTGCCGGTTCAGCCATCACCATCTGCTGACGGCTGCGCCGGCGCCGTTCTGCCCATGTGGGCAATTGCTGACGGTCCGCCACATTTTAACGTCGTGTCCGAATTTTAATACCCTACGTCTCGATATTGGCCTGCCATGTACTGTAGAAGCCATTTTAGCGGATGACCCACGAGCAGCTGCTCGCGTTCTTCATTTTATCAATTTGACAACCCTCTCAAAGGACATTTGATTATGCTGTTTTCTTTTTTAATCCTATGCCTGTCAGTATGTCTTTCATCGTGTTCTCCGTTTTGTTGCTGTTTTAAACTTGTGACTCGCGGTGCATTCCTAAAGTAGTCTGGGCGCTAATGACCGTTGACGTTGTGCGCCCTAAAACCACAAAAAAAAAAAGTCAATTCAGTTATTGACACAAGCGGAAAAAGTAGGCAGTAACAAGTATGAAATTCAACAAGTGTTTCATATTGCAGGGTGTATACGAACCGGGAAATCCGGGAAAAACCCGGGAATAACCCGGGAATTTTTTAGAATTCCGGGAATTTTTCATTTTCAGTTTTGAGTTAAATTTTTGTAACTTTGACTGGTAAGAACCAATACTCTAACAAAGAATATTACTGTATCTCGCCACTCCAGCAATACAACACGAACGAGAGAAAAAAAAGAAAATAAAACTTGAGTTGCAAAGGAAATGCACCATATACAAGAACAAAACACAGCGCTCATACAAGCGTCTGCCAACAGCAAAATTTGTGAAAGGCTTTAGGAAGACTGAAATGTTTCATAACAACAAATTGCCTCCGATGAGGGTGACGTCACAACTGTTCACATTTGATTCATTTGAGCGGTTGCGAGCGAGCTTAGGCGCAAGTGCAGTTGTCACGTATGAGTAGTACCTTGTCCCGCTTCTGGCTGCAGAAGTGTGGCAGTTAGCTGTATAAGCAATTGCAGCAAGCAGCCAGGTACTATCCCGAAAAATCTTACTGATGCGTCTGAGCTGCCAGATTCACGTATGCGCAACAGGCCCGGAACTAGGGGACCGAGGCAAACCGGGCTATCTGCCCCAGGCGGCAGTCTCAGGGGGGAGGGGGGGGCGGGGTTGCCAAATTCATATTATTGAGGAAAAAGACCTTGTTTCACAAAGCGCCTAGCATCCAGCGCACATTGGTCTATCGATTATTCATATGATTTTGAATGCATCCCTGTTGGTTTTTGAACATTTTTGATCAAATTCTAAGTTAATTTCTGAATGAATCGTAAGTTGATTTTTAAATGCGTGCATAGTGTACGTGATGTATCTGCCAGGGGAATCCCCGTCGCATCTAGTAATAAACTTTCTTGCAGACGAAAGGGGACGGGTCTATACGAGCTGGGTTTGCAAATGATGAGCGTTGTTATAATTATTAGCGAATTCCATTGATTGAGACAACCAGAGTGGAAATAAACGACTAACAGGAATAACAGGCAACAAAGATTACGTATTCTCTTCTCCGTGTATCCAAGAAAATCAATTTTTGACAGAAAATTTTGGTCCAGATCGCTACACCACTAAGGGACAGATATACAGTCACCGGCTAGCAGCCGCTGAAGTCCTATTCTGGTAGTATCGCGGAAAACGCATTGTACGAACACGTAATAACACCTAACCAGAGAATAAATGCGGCTTACCTAAACCGGTGATTATTCTCTGGTTAACTTCAGTAACCCTGCCACAAATTTTGACACTGGCAGGAATAGTTACAGAATTAGTGATGACAAGATTGATTGTTAGAACGAGGAAGGAGAAGAAGCGGGGACTCTCACAAATTACGGAAGCATATGACGATAAAAATTTCGTACTGCTACTTTTCGATCTCATGCTTCAGGAGCTAGAGGGTATGAATGAAATGTGAAAGTATTTCCTAAAATAAGTTTTGCTTGTAGTAGGCCTAATAGGCATTTGATATTGGTAAATCGTGAATTATATTCTGTCGTGTTATAAAAATGACCATTGGTGCCAAAACAGTCTCGTTTATTTGGTGTAACAATTGCTGCAATATTAGGCAGCCCTGTTTCGTTTTATCTAGCAGACAGTGACAAAATACACGTAATCATATCGAGAAACCACACCAGTCTTGGTACTATTTGTATTAACAACAGCTTTTCTATTATTAGACAACATTTCGTTTTTTCATGTAGCAAAACGTTGACGAACTTTGATCTGGTAATAGATTCTTTCCCAAAAAGGAAAATACGCCATAAAAAGCTGTGGCAAGATTAAAGAGAAAAACAAGCTAGGACTTATGGATTGAAGAAATGTGTACTGTCTTGCTTGTCTCTTGTCTTTACTCATTTTATGTATCCTATATTTAATTTTATGTCACACAAAACAGCAAGTTATTAGCTAATAGGCAGTAAAGACCCCAAGTTTTCTGAAGAGTTCTTGTTCTGGAATTTTTTTAAAGAGGGGCAGGATGTCAAACCGGCCGACTGGGAGCAGGAGAGGCACCACAAGACATTTTAATTTCCACTGGCCTGAATATAATTTGATGGCACCCGTTACAAAATATTACAAGTTTGAATTCCACAGAGCAAAATACAGAGACGTGCAATGGAAGAATGCTGTGTGAAGAGGTGGCACTGCACTTCGGTACACTTAAGACCAAATAACATGTCTTACGTTCCCCCGAACATATATGTTTTATGTATGACTCATCAGAAAGACATGCGCTACAAAATGAAGATATTTTTGAAAAATGATTTTTAAAATTTTTGGCGTCCTCGAGGGAGGGGCAGCGCCACTATCTAATATTTGCCCGGTCCGGCAATATCGTAGCTCCGAACATGATGCACAGATCAGTCTGAGTTGTAGTGGGGGAGGTGGTAGTCTCCACGCTACCCTTGTTAACGTTAAGTGATTTTGCTGTTTCTTCTTCGTTTATTGCTCTTACATCAAATGAAAACAAAACGGATTTCTGTGGTCGGGAGCTACCAAGTGAATTAAAATACCTTCACATAATTACGGAAGGCTAAAATATGTTATTGGTTTCAGATTTTATTTGGTTTCCACCTTCCTGACAGGCAAGCGTTAATCGCCTTGCAGAGCAATGAAGTTATATTTGTCGGTTTGTCAAAGAAATTTGACTTTCATCAATCTTTTCTGCTGAGGCAGTCAATTTATTTGAAACTGCTGTATTTCAATTGTGTGGAATTGAACACTTCAACAGCTGAAACTAGCCAAGTTCACGTATGGTTATTATGCCATAATAAAGAACCAAACATGAGATAATACGGTACTGGTACTCCAAGAATATTTACATCTGAATCCGGACATACGCATGTGCACTTTAAGCGGAATTATGCATTTTAGTATGGTTCACAAAATTCCCATGCTCTTGGAGTATCCTCTAATGTCTTGTTTCTTTTATGACATGCAAGATCTTTTAATGTTTTACACGTGCGAACGTACGGGCTTCCTGCGTCATCGTAGCTGCGCAAGCGCGGCGACGCCTGTCATCTGGCGCAACTGCTGAAACGAATCTATTTCTAACAGGTCGCGGGAAAATATTCCGAATGGTCGTTTATTTGAAAGGTACGCCTCTCAAAGTAAATTTCCTTTTACACAAGATGAACTCTGTGCGCGTATGTCCGATGAATTTCTTAAATCACAGAGCGTTTGACTCTCACTCAAAAATCAAATCTTTGAGGACGGCCATTTAGAATATTTTCGATCCCAAAAGATCAGACATTTATGTCGTTGTCAAAAACTTTACTGGCGCATTTTTGTGATGTATCTTAATGCTGATTTTTTTCTGTGCGTGTTACACTTGATGTGTGAAAGCTTAGCTTCTCTTGCAGCTTATTAATCTTGGAGACCAATACTATACTTCAAAGCTTTTCTTTTGTTGTAGCGACACTATGTATATCAATTTAAACCATAACGTTTTCCTATTTGTGTGTTCGCGCTACTTGACTGTGATTTTGCAATTCGCTAACTACATCACGTGACCTATGTTCTGAATATCCGCTGTCATCGGCTGGCGAAATAGCTTAACATTAGCTACGACTGGCTTACAAAACAGCATCACAATCCCGATTTCAATCCTTTGGAAAGAAACAAGCGGTGTTTGGTGGAATTCAAATTTATACTTTTGTAATACGAAAATACGCACTGTACATGTTGCTGCACATCAGACATCTTTCTAAAACCTGTTTTTTCCGCCGAGTTTCGTTTTTCTAAAGTGCCGGGAAATTCTGCACCGGTGTATAAAACCACAATCATTGAAAAGATTGATAAGTTTTACAGTTCCGAGGAAAAGTAAACTGTTACTTAACACGAAAAAAGCGTATTTTCATCCGGGAGAAAGTGTATTTTTAACCGGGAATGCAATAAATCGTATTGGGGGCCCGAGAATTTCTTAAAATTGCTTTACTGGTCGTCTATCTACCTCCATTGAGATTAGAACCGAAAACAAACCAGACCTCCCTTGCAGTAGCAAACACCTTCCACCACGCTAGCAGACAACCCTGGCAAACAGCCCTTTGTTATTACCCCAGACATGAATAAGCTGGCAATTTCGCAATGAAAATGGCAAAATGATCTGCTGTTTCTGTTGCATAGAGCTTTCTGGACTGAAAAACATTAATTTTATACCTTTATGTCACCGTTTATGTGACAATTTACTCGCTAATAACAGTATTTTGTTATTTCGATAAACGTCCGGAATGATTTAGTAGGATAATTCTGCAATACCCCAGGAAATAAACGGCGACATAGCTGCCAAACGTATTCTACTATATTTCGAATTCTCCATTAGACTCGCCACAGCCAGAAAACGTTAGTTAGCGAAAGTATTTCTTAAGCTAGCTAGCAGTGAAAATGCTCACACTTCTAAAACGCGGTGGCATTAATACTGGGATCTGAATTACCACGTGTATAGGCAAATGGATTTTATTTGCATTCCTGTAAATGTGATTTGGATCAAAAGCGTAGCTACGATTAAGATGCTGATGTATAGACTGCAACTAGAACATTTAGAATAAAGAGTATGAGGAATTATTTATGCGGCCCTCATCTTCAGCAACTGTCGTAGGTATTTTCGTTATTAGGATTTCGTCACCTACATCAGTAAAAATGGAACCCTACTAGTCTCATTTTCTTGACCGTCTATCTGTCTACCCAACACTTAAAACCCGGTTACCTCGAGTACTGGTAGACATAATAAAAGGAAATCTATCGCATTTCCTGCGGTATACGGTCCCTTAGTGGTGTAAAAAAGTGAGCTATGTCAACGTAATCTAAAGATACGGCCGTTTATGTAAAGGAAATATACGCGAAAGGTCAAAAAATGGCTCTAAGAACTATGCGACCAAACCGCTTACGTCATCAGTCCCCTAGACCTAGAACTACTTAAACGTAGCCAACACACATCCATGCCCGGGGAAGGATTCGAACTGACGGCGCAAGCAGCTGCGCCGTCCGCGATGTAACTCCGTTGAACGCATGGCTAACCCGCGCCGGAAAACTGTTAATTTCATTTGGTGTTGCTAAAAAATTATTCACTTCTGGTGAATGATATTCTGCGCAATTCATTTAAGATAGAATAACTAAAATTTATTTGATGTTACAGAAGAGGAAGGACCCCTAATTCATTTCCCCTTGTCTTTGTTTATGATGTTAATACTTATGCTCGCATTGCGAATCTATCCATAACCGCACTTTAGCGCCAAGTCATAGTCACAGATATACGAATACAACACATTGGCTTATACATGAGGTAATTCGTTTCGCCAGTGCTAGCCATCTCAGCACATCAGATGAGCGAACGTTTTCTTCCTGCTGCTAGTCTAATGGCCAATGACAACACCGTAGAATACGTTTGACAATTATGTGACCATCGATTTACGTTCTTGAGTGGTTCATAATTATGTCAGTAAATCCACTCGATATTTTTATGTCCTTTAAATTACATTTGCTACATGATTCGCACTGAAGACATAGGAAGTGCATGTTATTTGGTCCAGGAAGCACGTTCCAACAGAAATTTCTGCTTACATTGACATTTATGTTGCGAATTAGTTGCCTTATTCATCACATGGACAACGAGGATGCTCTGTTTTGCTACAGTTGTTTCATAGCTTAGTGGTATTGTCTGTTGGTGGCGTTGCCAGTTTACATACTGCGCATGTAACGAACAATAAAAGCGTTGGATGCCTACAGTGATCAGTCTACTTGAAAAACGTTTGTTGTCATCATGATTTATGTAACTTCCTCTTCGACTTCCAATTTGATAATTTGTGGAAAAATGTTTTACGTTGCTAGTCCTAGTTTCAACCATTGTCTGAGAAAACATAGGCATGAAGTAGTCATTGACACAGTAAATAACAAGATGAATTTTCTGTATTGATTCGGAGAGTTTTGTTATTCAAGTGTCCAGCGGATTCAAAAGTTTGCAATAATTGTTTTCACTATCATCCGTGAGAATAAAATTAAAGGCAATGGGATTAGGTTCCTGATCTATATACTGTGTATTAATATTCTACGCTGCTACGTAAATATTAAACGTTAAATTCTTTACGTAAAACAGAGTATCGGTTTCAGTCCTAGGATCGACGATAAACTTCATAAATACAATTACAGAATAGTGGCATAACTATTGTTGATGGTGAGGAGCCACAATCGATGTTACCCATGATTTTGTATTTGCTACTTGACCGTCGTCACGCTTTAGAGACCAACCTGATGTTTCCACAATGCCAGTTTTGACTTGCTTCTTAATATGTCCTATAACTACAGATTTGTGCCGGCCGGTGTGGCCGTGCGGTTCTAAGCGCTACAGTTTGGAACCGCGTGACCGCTACGGTCGCAGGTTCGAATCTTGCCTCGGGAATGGATGTGATGTTAGTTAGGTTTAAGTAGTTCTAAGGACATCACAAAGTTCTAGGGGACTGATGAGCTCAGATGTTAAGTCCCATAGTGCTCAGAGCCATTTGAACCAAGAACAGACATGTTGTCTGTCGTAGAATAAAAACTGGAAACATATCCAAGTTCCTGTTCGTCACTCTGGATTAGGCAGTCAAGATGTACAGTGATATCTGTGGCAGGATGTGTTTGCCAGTATTCAGTATTAAGATTCACTCCGGTAGTCATGAGGCACAGATGTGCCACAAATAGTGTAAACATACATTTTCGTAAACATTGTGGTTGATCATGTACTTTGTTGTATCAGAAGGTGTTGTATTAAGATCATGTAGTCTTCTTCTCGTGTGGTTATATTAAAATACGCGAGTGGCATCCCAAAGAAGTGATACATTATTTCAGAACAGCACGCAGGTCGTAGGTTCTGTATCTTGAGGCTGAAACTGATGTCTCCAGCGCAGAAAACAGAACCTCGCTAAAAGTCAATTTGAAGACAGCAGATTAGTGAACTAAAACAGAACCTTCGTATTCCACACAGTGCAGTGGAAACAATTAGGCGTCTCACGTGTACTTCATGCACAGAACAAATGTGCTCAGTGACACGTCATCTGCAGTAATGCAGAGGAGGTAAAGGAGGATGATCGTTATTAACACCAACAGTCAATTCATTCTTCCTTTCTTGCCGTATACTTTATCAGTAGGAATGTTACGGTAAACGTGCAGGCCAGACACCGTTCACTGCCAACGTGTGGTAATCTTTTTCACTCACTGTTTTCTGCGTCTCGCTGTCAGTCAGTCATTCATTATGTCCTTAAATTTCCCCTTCATTCACTAGGTGTGCAAACTGCATCTAGTGTAGAGAACGCAAACACACACACATAAAGACAAGGATCAGAGACATGACGGCATTGGAATACGTGCTGCTGTTGACTATGTTTACCTGAGAGATACACGATAAAATGTGTCTGCCATGCAAGATGGCAGAGAGGTAACTGAGCAGCGATGTATGTCTTCCAAAAAGTTAATTCGTAACTGCAAAGAGTGACTCTGAAGGTAAACTGCTGGCGTGTATGGCAGAGGATAGTTTAAAGTGTAACATGTTTTAGGGTTTCTTTTTTCCCTCATTCCATATGCAAGCAGAACAAAATGACTGCTTGAACTCCTGTGCATGCCCTGTAATTAGTATATTTTTGTGTGCCCGGTCCCTATGGGAGTTAATTGCGGGGGAATGGCTCTTATAAATTTTGTAAACAAGCTTTCACAGGCTGTCGGTGTTGGTGTCAAAGTGTCTGTCACACATATGCTGAAAAACTTGAAATGGCACTCTCAAAGAAACTTGTGTACGAAGGGCAGCGCCAATAGTGACATTAGAGACTGGAAACGTAGCAGGTGAGTCTAATGTTGAGGGTCGCATACATTAGCACGAAAAAAGGAAGCCAGCACGGCACCGAGGTGAAAAGGCACCTCGATTTCTGAAGTTGCAGGAGCGTGACCGATCCGAGAACGATGGCACTCTGGTCTCTTCCTACCCATAGACTCGCTCTCCTGTGCAGGAGTGACAGACTGATCCTGACTCAGTACAGTGTACGACCTTGCCATCACAAAGTTGCACTTATGGAGTTTATTTATTTATCGTATCCAAGACATCACCATTTTACAATATATATATATATATATATATATATATATAACAATGCAAGAGAAGCAGTTATAATACAATAATAGTTATAAGGTAAATTAAATACAATAATATAGGAAAGTATGTAACATATAATGGTAAGCGCTAAGTATGCGAAACAGAGCGATTTTCATATCCCACGTGAAGCCCAATACACTGCAGCTTGAATAGCCTTGTCATTTGCTTCAAATAGGTCTTGAGTCGAACACGGGTTGTTTAGTTTCCTGCAGACCAGTAGGTGTTGTGGGTCTTGCTGTTCTCCACACTCGCAGGGCTCGTCAGCACTGATGTAGCCCCATTTTTCCAAGTTTACGAACAGGCGTATCGAGATGCAGAGCAGTCTATTCAGGGCTTTCCAGGTCGTATATGGGAGTTCAGAGCCAGCTGTGGGTTCTTCCCTGGGGCTATTCCCTGGTCTTCCTGGGTCCACATTGTACCACAGCTCTTCTCGTCGTGCTCTAGGCGATAAGAGTTGCTTGAGTTGTTCGTAGGAAACTCTTCCTTGATTTAAGTCGGCGAGGTTGAAGATTGGATGCCTGGGATCTGTCTCCTGTTTATGTTTCTCGATTTCTGCGGCAGTCCTTCTTCTGATGTCTGGCGGGGCTATGCCCATGAGGTGGTACAGCTGCTTCGTGGGAGTTGGGCGGAGGCATCCTGTCACGATGCGTCCAGTCTCATTCAATGCTATATTTACTTGTTCAGCGTGGGTGGAATTTTGCCAAACGGGTGCCGAGTACTCCGCAGTGGAGAAACATAAAGCTAAAGCTGACGTGCGGAGAACTGTAGGTTGCGCTCCCCATCTGCTATTTGTTAGCTTGCGGATGATGTTGTTCCTGGCACTCACTTTCATCTTTGTGGCCAAACAGTGTTCCTTGTAGGTGAGAGCACGGTCAAGTTTAATCCCAAGATATTTCGGTGTGTCGCAGTGAGATAGATGTTGTCCCTTCCAGCTTATGTTGAGTTTCCTCCTTGCTTCCTTATTACGTAGGTGAAAGGCACAGACCTGGGTTTTTGCTGGGTTTGGTTTGAGGTGGTTATTATCATAATAGTCACCCAGCTTTTCAATCGCTAAAGTTAATTTACTTTCTACCTCTTCAAAGGTTTTTCCCTGGGTGGCAACGACTGTATCGTCTGCATAGATGAAGGAGCGAGCGTCCATGCTGATCGGTTGGTCATTGGTATAAATATTATACAGCAATGGGGCGAGGACGCTGCCTTGAGGTAGGCAGTTTTTCTGGGTCTGCCATCGGCTCTTCTTCGACTGCAGCGTGACAAAATACCGTCTATTCTGCAACAGGCACTGGATGAATTGCGCCAGTCGGTAGTCTTTTGTGGTGTTATATATTTTTGATATTAACTTACTGTGGTTTATGGTGTCGTAAGCTGCTGTAAGGACGATAAAGGCTGCACCTGTAATTTGTTTCCGCTCGTATCCATTTTCTATGTACTGTGTAAGGTTGAGGATTTGTCCACAGCATGACCTTCCTGGGCGGAATCCTGCTTGCTCTTTAATTATATTCTACATGTTCTGAGATGCGGTTAAGGATCATTCTTTCTAAGACTTTATAGAGCTGACAGAGCAGGGAGATAGGCCGAAAATTTTTAGGGTCTGTGGTTTTTTTTCCAGGTTTTGGTATAGCTACTATATTTGCCTTCCGCCAAGTCTTGGGAATTTTCGTTTCAAGAACACATTTGTTCATCATATCTAGTAACCACCGTCTGGTAACAGGTCCGAACATTTTTATTTGTTCTGGGCGTAGATCATCTATGCCAGCGGCTTTATTAGTTTTCATTATGGAGATGGAATCTTCTAATTCTTTCAGAGTAAAGGGGGTGCCTAGGTGGTCTTTTTCTTGAGTGCTTTCATGGGTGCTTCCTGTTGGTTTTACCATGAAGTAGAAGTTGATTTGCTATTTGATTTGGTGTGACCTTATACAAATTTTGTGTATTAGATGAGGGGTCATTATTGATGTTTTTAAGGCTTTGCCAGGCCTTTCGGCTATTCTGTTTCATGTCTAGGTTTGTGATTAGATTACACCATGTCATTGTTCTTGAGGCTGATATGGCCTGGAGGAGTTCTTCTCCCGCCGTAGTTGTTTCCTCTGAAAAAGGGTTTTCCTCGAAGAGCTGTTGGTAATGTTCCAGAAGAACCTTTGAGTTTCCTTATGGAGTGAAAATGACTGACTGTCAGGGCCAACACAATTCCGACAAGGTTATGTTTGTGGAGACAATGGGCTCTTCCAGAAACAAAAATTGTGTCTGGAATACGTTCAGTGCCATAGTATATGCTTCAGACAACAAATAATTTTGTCTAAGGGAAGAAAGGGGGTATACTTTTGTTTGATAGAGGACATACTCTCATGGTGAAGATGCAACAAACGAAAACAGGGTACAAAGTAAGGTCACTGTTGTGTGCCTGCGACCAAAAAGTGTGCAGTCTTCTAATCTTATTAACTTATTTTTCTAACCTTTTTGCCAATAAATACAACTCAGCTATTCAACTCACTATCAAAGAGTGCTGTATATTTTAAAAATCAACCATAATTTAGAGCATACACTTCAGTTTCATTTCTCTTTCCTTGTACCGTCATGCCGGATTTAGTGTGTGTGTGTGTGTGTGTGTGTGTGTGTGTGTGTGTGTGTGTGTGTCCCACAATGATAGTACATTTAAAAAGCTTTCTCTGTACACGTCACGCACACCAGCTTACTTAAATACATATACATCTAAACGAGTTAAGAAAAATTGACTGAAAGCATTTTTTAATTCATACTTTTTTAATGTTTCAGTACACGATGCATTTCGGACCCTGTGTGTCCATCTTCAGGGGTAATTCGTCTTAATACATGCTTTATTTGTTCTCTTGAATGAGATGAAATGCATTTTCCTGTCATGAAGAGCATAAACAATGGAGGAAAAAACTTATTCTGTTGCTAAAACGTTAAAAACTCTTTTCTTGGGTTATTTGGTAAGTTTACACTATTCATTTTTTCCACTATTTCGCACATATTTTCCACGACTGACTTACGAAATTTGTAACCTAACATCAAACCTTTTCGTGACAGTAATATGCATTTCATCTCATTTAAGAGAACAAATAAAGCATCTATTAAGACGCATTTTAGGCCCTGTGGGTAAATTTTCAGGTGTAATTCATCTTGTACTGAATAAAACACGAAAAATTGTGACTGTACTCAATACACTCCAGGTATGAATTAAAAACGCCTTCAGTCACGTTTGAAGCTGCAAAATATGGATAAAATTAGTTTAACAATTTTCTGTTTGAGGGACGTACAGTCCAGAACAGGTATGCCAACTCAGCAAACTCAGCAAACTCACCACTAGCACTGAGGCAGTGATCCCACAGTGCACCAGGTTGGATGTGCCCATTTCGTGAAACGCCATGTCTTGCTGTGTGAGGGAGTTCCTAACATGCCGCACACCGCGGTCTGACGGGAGTCGTCGACACTTTGAGTCCCTTCTTAAGCGACCGAAGGCGGAACAACCATACGACGAGAGACGTCAACCATAGGGCGAGAGGTGGAGTGTCGGCGTAGACCCCACATTGTGTCGTGTGAAGCTGTCCGACACAACAGGCAGTTCCGTACTTCTTCAGGCGGCATGCAGTACATCATGTTCTGCCAAATGGGTGCATCAACCCTGTGCATTGTCGAGACAATTGCGTCGAATCGGACACAACTGCCACGAGCATTGATTCAGATTCTGGTCTGTACGGCCTTTGAAGCATAATGTTTTGATCACTACCTTATTACGAGCGTTTCTACAACAGAAAAATATTCAACACTAATCAATCGCCACAATGTTAAAAAAATTCTTCGCACTCGACGATCCCATATGTAGTGGCAGGACTGCGTGCGTTTGGGTTTAGTCAGCGCCAGTGCGTCAGTCGGGAACGACAGAGAAGAGAAGGCTGTGAGAAGAGTTCAGCCAATTGCACGCTGACCGACCTCCCTCCAGGATGACAACGCGACAGCAGCGGCTCCTATGTGAAGAGTTTGGTTTCTGGTTTTTTGTCCTTCAGGGTACAAAAAACAACTTGGGTCATACGCGCCCAAGACAGAACTATAGAACACGGACATAGGGGAGTTAAAAAGCGGTTATGGTCCTAATTGATATAATAGGAGACAGCTAGAAACAGGGACGTGAGAAAGGGCTAAAAAGCACACGATACAGGAACGGAGGTCCAAAACTAAAAATTAAATGGCCTTTGCCACATTGCTTTGGCGGATGAAAAGTAAATCGCGGTCGACAGCCCACGTATCCTTTGCTAAAACGGCCGATAACTCAAACGGCAAATCAAAGCGGGAACATAAATGGTTAAAAAATATGCATTCCGTAAGGAAGTGGCGGACAGTTAAAACTTGCACGGAATATGTACAAAGTGGTGGGGTAGCGGCTCTTAGCAAATGACGATGGGTAAAAAGGCAGTGCCTAGTTAAAATGACATTTTCCCGGCGGGAGGGCCGAAATGAGATCGTCCAAGGCGCTGGGAGAGGCTTAATAAGCCGGAGCTTATTCCCGTGTCCGGCGACACAGCCTTTTCAGTCGTGTTCTCTGCACAGACTCACTCAGTGCCCTTCAAAGTCTACACTCCTGGAAATGGAAAAAAGAACACATTGACACCGGTGTGTCAGACCCACCATACTTGCTCCGGACACTGCGAGAGGGCTGTACAAGCTATGATCACACGCACGGCACAGCGGACACACCAGGAACCGCGGTGTTGGCCGTCGAATGGCGCTAGCTGCGCAGCATTTGTGCACCGCCGCCGTCAGTGTCAGCCAGTTTGCCGTGGCATACGGAGCTCCATCGCAGTCTTTAACACTGGTAGCATGCCGCGACAGCGTGGACGTGAACCGTATGTGCAGTTGACGGACTTTGAGCGAGGGCGTATAGTGGGCATGCGGGAGGCCGGGTGGACGTACCGCCGAATTGCTCAACACGTGGGGCGTGAGGTCTCCACAGTACATCGATGTTGTTGCCAGTGGTCGGCGGAAGGTGCACGTGCCCGTCGACCTGGGACCGGACCGCAGTGACGCACGGATGCACGCCAAGACCGTAGGATCTTACGCAGTGCCGTAGGGGACCGCACCGCACCGCCACTTCCCAGCAAATTAGGGACACTGTTGCTCCTGGGGTATCGGCGAGGACCATTCGCAACCGTCTCCATGAAGCTGGGCTACGGTCCCGCACACCGTTAGGCCGTCTTCCGCTCACGCCCCAACATCGTGCAGCCCGCCTCCAGTGGTGTCGCGACAGGTGTGAATGGAGGGACGAATGGAGACGTGTCGTCTTCAGCGATGAGAGTCGCTTCTGCCTTGGTGCCAATGTTGGTCGTATGCGTGTTTGGCGCCGTGCAGGTGAGCGCCACAATCAGGACTGCATACGACCGAGGCACACAGGGCCAACACCCGGCATCATGGTGTGGGGAGCGATCTCCTACACTGGCCGTACACCACTGGAGATCATCGAGGGGACACTGAATAGTGCACGGTACATCCAAACCGTCATCGAACCCATCGTTCTACCATTCCTAGACCGGCAAGGGAACTTGCTGTTCCAACAGGACAATGCACGTCCGCATGTATCCCGTGCCACCCAACGTGCTCTAGAAGGTGTAAGTCAACTACCCTGGCCAGCAAGATCTCCGGATCTGTCCCCCATTGAGCATGTTTGGGACTGGATGAAGCGTCGTCTCACGCGGTGTGCACGTCCAGCACGAACGCTGGTCCAACTGAGGCGCCAGGTGGAAATGGCATGGCAAGCCGTTCCACAGGACTACATCCAGCATCTCTACGATCGTCTCCATGGGAGAATAGCAGCCTGCATTGCTGCGAAAGGTGGATATACACTGTACTAGTGCCGACATTGTGCATGCTCTGTTGCCTGTGTCTATGTGCCTGTGGTTCTGTCAGTGTGATCATGTGATGTATCTGACCCCAGGAATGTGTCAATAAAGTTTCCCCTTCCTGGGACAATGAATTCACGGTGTTCTTATTTCAATTTCCAGGAGTGTATGTGCGCAGTACACCGCTCACCCCTTAGTGCAGTCACAACATTATCTAGAAACTATATTCCTGTAGAAAAACTGTAGACTTCATAATCCTGGGATGTAGTCGCTTAGAGGTTAATAAAAATCTCAGAACATGATGGTCATGAAATACCTCAATGTGTTTTCCATAAGGTAATAACTGAACTTCTTAAGCTACCGTATTACGGCCAGTTGCAGAATACCCACGTTCGCATTCTGAAAAGGATCTAGTAGCAAAGCTAATCATGTTAACTTCAATCTTACCGCCCTATTCGGGCACCTGAGATAGACCTGCACCGTTTCTGTCTGGCTGCTAGACACACTGGATCTATGCCTGGTGTTATGGTCAGGGGTGCGATTTCGTATGACAGCAGGGTCACTCTCGTGGTTGTCCCACGCACCCTAACTGCAAATTTATTTGTTTGTCTGGTGGTTTAATCTGTTTTGTTGCCGTTCTTCAGCAGTCCAGGGATTGTTTTCCAACATGGCAACGCTAGTCCGTTTACCGCTGTTGTAACCCAATGGAAATTTGTGGTAAGTTCCTATGGGACCAAACTGCTGAGGTCATGGGTCCCTAGGCCTCCACACTTCTTAATGTAACTTAAACGAACTTACTCTAAGGGACGCACACGCACACGCACACCCATGCCCGAGGGAGGACTCGAACCTCTGACGAGGGGAGACGCACGAACCGTGGCAAGGCGCCACAGACCGCGCCGCTATCCCGCGCGGCTTGTAACATAACATGATCTACAGTGTCGACTACTTGATCACCAGATCTGTCTCCAATCGAGCATATACGAGACGTCATTGAATGACAACTCCAGCATCATCCACAAACAGCAGTAACCGTCCCTGTATTGACCGACCAACTGCAACAGGCATCCCACAAACTGATATCCGGCACCTTTGCACCTTTGCACGTTTGCATGCATGCATTCACACATTCTGCCGATTACCCGGTATTGATGTACCACCATTTCACATTACAATAGCCTAACTCGCGCTGACGTTTACCTGTGATTTTGCAACGTTAATCATTTGAGTATATTATGTAGACAAACGTATTCCCGAAATTTCATTACTCTGTATTAAAATCTTCTGCTTTAATTTCCTTGAAATGCTCATGTTCCTCTGGGTTTCGTATTAAATCTACTTCAGTCTCATCGCCCTTGATGTGTAAGTAGCATTTACCCAACGAAAAGTCTAATTTTAAAGCCTTTCCTCAGATGTCATCAACTATTTCCTAGATATGGAGTTCAATATTTTTTCAGTTGTCTGCAACTTGACTGGTTGCTACTTAGCACCTGGAGCTCCAACAATACAACAGTTTTGTACCAGGTAGGTAGGCAATTTGTCTATTTCATTAATCGTTTTAAACAAGTTTTTTGATAAGAAGTTAATAGTGCACCTGTTTCTAAAATTATTTTGGTAGGAATTTTTCCCACTAAGGCGTGTATTGAGGCTTGAATTAAAATCTGTGTTTGTTGAGTGTACACTGTCCGGTCCATAGTACCGTAATTACACCTTTAGAGGTTAACATGATTGCTTGGTTGCCCCCACGGCGTGATACGGCCAACATCGGAGGATTTAATGAGGTTGAAATTAGTTTGACGAAGCTTCTGTGTGGGTAGTTACTTTGTCCTAGACAATCTTCCTAAATTAACAACTGTGTTTTCTTGAAACAAGTATAAATCACTCGTTGTTTGTTTCAGTCTCTTTGGTAATAGGACTGAAGTAATCTTTACACTGAGTTAAATCGATAAGTATAATATTAATGAAAGATCGCAGTTAGCATGTAGTCATGTTGTTGTTGTTGTGGTCTTCAGTCCTGAGACTGGTTTGATGCAGCTCTCCATGCTACTCTCTCATGTACAAGCTTCATCTCCCAGTACCTACTGCAACCTACATCCTTCTGAATCTGCTTAGTGTATTGATCTCTTGGTCCCCCTCTACGATTTTTACCCTCCACGGTGCCCTCCAATGCTAAATTTGTGATCCCTTGATGCCTCGAAACATGTCCTACCAACCGATCCCTTCTTCTAGTCAAGTTGTGCCACATACTTCTCTTCTCCCCAATCCTATTCAATACCTCCTCATTAGTTACGTGATCTACCCACCTTATCTTCAGCATTCTTCTGTAGCACCACATTTCGAAAGCTTCTATTCTCTTCTTGTCCAAACTGGTTATCGTCCATGTTTCACTTCCATACATGGCTACACTCCATACAAATACTTTCAGAAACGACTTCCTGACACTTAAATCTATACTCGATGTTAACAAATTTCTCTTCTTCAGAAACGCTTTCCTTGCCATTGCCGGTCTACATTTTATATCCTCTCTACTTCGACCATCATCAGTTATTTTACTCCCTAAATAGCAAAACGTCATGTGACTATGTAAACCGTGATGGGAACTTTGGTATAGCTATTCCATATAAAATGCGTAGATTGTTTAATAGAATTTCAATAAATTCACAAGAGCTCCAACTTTTATAACTTCACATAGAAAAATTTGCTCTGACGACATTAATACTCACTATTTCCGCTTGAGTCAAGACTTAATGCATTTTACCTACTTAAACATTAAATACCGTTGCTCTCTAATATTCTGTACATCTTTATGTATGAATGGTTCAGTGAGTTTGTATGTATGCCAGAAATTAGGTTTAGCTTTCAGCTGCAAATGAATACATCATGCTTACTCTGAATTAATCTACGGTAACATATATCTTCAGTTCCGATGTATTCAGATAAAACAAGAACCACTGAAGTGGCAACATTAGAGTTTGCAATATTCCAGCATTTATATAGACATAGAAACTGTTTTTAATGAAAAGCAGTGAAGGAAGCCCTCGACGTTTGTCAGAGAAGATACAAATGAAGACACATAGCTTCTTACAATCGTTCTTGCATATTTATGAGTATGTCTGACTATTTTCCAGCTTTGGTTAAACTGTGGATGCCTTGTCAGAGGGAACTATAATTGCACATTAATGCTGGATAAAATTTTTTGTTTGTTAACGTGAAACTGGAACTGCATCTATGTGGTGAACACGATATTCGGTGACGTTTGCATACTTCATTCTTGAATATGTTTTTATTTGAAGTTATTTACCACAAGATGAGTTCGTATAAAACATATTTTAATATGTCTGTTTTTATTTACGCCAGAAAAAGAAATGTTTAGTATGGTAGTACTGTTGAAATGGCTATGCTGAGTTGTATGGTTGAGCTGTGCAACATATAGAGTTTTCTTACTTGGCATATGTCTGTGAACAGATTGGCAATCAAACACTTGAAACACAGATTAGTTAATGTAACGTTTTCAGTTGTCTTTTGACTAGTTATGTAAAAGTTATTTACATTTGTTGCTGCTGGTAGTAATAAACAACTGAAAGAATGGATGTCGAACTTATGTCTATGATCATTGTAGATGTCCATGTTCTGGTTGTGAGACACTATGAGTTCCAGTTTCAGCCATCGTGGTCCGTAATGGCTGTGGACGTGGCAGAAGCTCCACATAGTGATGAGGTACTCTGTTGCCTTAGTCTTACCCAGAAGCCGCGGTGCTTCAATCTTCTTGTTTGTCTGTGCACCTATAGGCAAATTAAATGAAAACATTTGCTTGAGAATAAATTATGTGCTTTATGATACTGTAAATTATAAACTAAGTGCATAAATTAACGTAAAATATTATACATTACACATAAGAGTCATTATTACTGATCCAGTACCGTGTATACAGGGTGGTCCATTGATCCTAACCGGGCCAAATACACTTCTGGAAATTGAAATAAGAACACCGTGAATTCATTGTCCCAGGAAGGGGAAACTTTATTGACACATTCCTGGGGTCAGGTACATCACATGATCACACTGACAGAACCACAGGCACATAGACACAGGCAACAGAGCATGCACAATGTCGGCACTAGTACAGTGTATATCCACCTTTCGCAGCAATGCAGGCTGCTATTCTCCCATGGAGACGATCGTAGAGATGCTGGATGTAGTCCTGTGGAACGGCTTGCCATGCCATTTCCACCTGGCGCCTCAGTTGGACCAGCGTTCGTGCTGGACGTGCACACCGCGTGAGACGACGCTTCATCCAGTCCCAAACATGCTCAATGGGGGACAGATCCGGAGATCTTGCTGGCCAGGGTAGTTGACTTACACCTTCTAGAGCACGTTGGGTGGAACAGGATACATGCGGACGTGCATTGTCCTGTTGGAACAGCAAGTTCCCTTGCCAGTCTAGGAATGGTAGAACGATGGGTTCGATGACGGTTTGGATGTACCGTGCACTATTCAGTGTCCCCTCGACGATCACCAGTGGTGTACGGCCAGTGTAGGAGATCGCTCCCCACACCATGATGCCGGGTGTTGGCCCTGTGTGCCTCGGTCGTATGCAGTCCTGATTGTGGCGCTCACCTGCACGGCGCCAAACACGCATACGACCATCATTGGCACCAAGGCAGAAGCGACTCTCATCGCTGAAGACGACACGTCTCCATTCGTCCCTCCATTCACGCCTGTCGCGACACCACTGGAGGCGGGCTGCACGATGTTGGGGCGTGAGCGGAAGACGGCCTAACGGTGTGCGGGACCGTAGCCCAGCTTCATGGAGACGGTTGCGAATGGTCCTCGGCGATACCCCAGGAGCAACAGTGTCCCTAATTTGCTGGGAAGTGGCGGTGCGGTCCCCTACGGCACTGCGTAGGATCCTACGGTCTTGGCGTGCATCCGTGCGTCGCTGCGGTCCGGTCCCAGGTCGACGGGCACGTGCACCTTCCGCCGACCACTGGCGACAACATCGATTTACTGTGGAGACCTCACGCCCCACGTGTTGAGCAATTCGGCGGTACGTCCACCCGGCCTCCCGCATGCCCACTATACGCCCTCGCTCAAAGTCCGTCAACTGCACATACGGTTCACGTCCACGCTGTCGCGGCATGCTACCAGTGTTAAAGACTGCGATGGAGCTCCGTATGCCACGGCAAACTGGCTGACACTGACGGCGGCGGTGTACAAATGCTGCGCAGTTAGCGCCATTCGACGGCCAACACCGCGGTTCCTGGTGTGTCCGCTGTGCCGTGCGTGTGATCATTGCTTGTACAGCCCTCTCGCAGTGTCCGGAGCAAGTATGGTGGGTCTGACACACCGGTGTCAATGTGTTCTTTTTTCCATTTCCAGGAGTGTATCTCACGAAATAAGCGTCAAATGAAAAAAACTACAAAGAACGAAACTTGTCTAGCTTGAAGGGGGAAACCAGATGGCGCTATGGTTATATCCGTTTGCCCTATGGCAGCGCCATCTAGCGGGCAAACCATAGCGCCATCTGGTTTTCCCCTTCAAGCTAGACAAGTTTCGTTCTTTGTAGTTTTTTCGTTTGACGCTTATTTCGTGAGATATTTGGCCTGGTCACGATCAATGGGCCACCCTGTATATGTATTTTTTCTTTGTCTTCTTAAAATTGTTACTGCTTAGGTAACTGTGACGAAAAAAAAGATACTGAATCTGTGAAACCGTAGTCGGATGGTCCTAATCAGGTCAAGTTAAACAATTAGCATTAAAATCATCTGAGAGTCTGTAGAACCAAAGTGAGTAATATTGACTATGAACTAATAAAGTTAATATTTGCAGTACTTCTAGTACTGCTCCTGCTGCCAATAATAATAATAATAATAATAATAATAATAATAATAATAATAAACCCCGTGGAGGCCCGGGAAAAGAATAGGCCTCCGGTATGTTCTGCCAGTCGTAAAAGGCGACGAAAAGAACAAACCACTAATAGGGCTAACCCCCCTTTTAGTGTGATTAGTTGGTTCAGGACAGAACTAAAGAAGCCTCGGACAAGCGCCGTCATGGTCGGGGACGACGCTTGAACCCTATGCCCGCCCACAATGGTAACGACACTGCTAGCCAACTGGAAAATGATTTAAATCCAAATAGAGGTGTTTTGCAGGATATGCTTCCTGCAACCACCCTAGAAGGAAAACAAAGACAGAGGATGAGATGGTCAGATGAAGTTAATCGACACCTCATGTTCTGTTATTACCAAGCAACAAACCTAGGAACCAACACAACTGGATACAGATCACAAGTACACACAACATTTATTACCAGATACCCAGAATTAAAATTTTTAACAGAACAACGTCTAGCTGATCAGATTCGTGTAATAATAAAAAATAACAGGATACCCCAGTCAGAATTAGAAAACATCAAACAACAAGTACAACAAATACTGGAACAAAATAATGTGCAATCAGAAGAAGAAAATACAGTAATGGACTCACACATCCCAGAGCAAACAAACAAAGAACAACACGCACCAATTAAACAATCAGAGGAAAATGAAATTTTAAGACAGCCACCAGCACAAGCACAAATAGAACACGAAGTGACACACATGTTAGATATAGAAGAAAAATTTCAGTTGACATATATAGAATACAAAGACACAAATACAGACATTAGACCATTCTTGCATAGACCACCAAATAGCCCACAAGTCGAAACAACAATAAAAACTATCAACACAATCATACACAACAAAATAAATGAAAACACAACTATGGAAGAGTTACAACTACTGGTTTATATGGGCGCACTCACTACACTAAATATACACACTAGGCAGAGATCAGAACCAACCCACACACAGAAGAAACCCACAAAACCAGCATGGCAACACAGGCTACAGATCAGAATAGAAAAACTGAGAAAAGACATCGGACAGCTAACACAATTTATAAGAAATGAAATGTCAGACAAAAAACGAAAAAGGTTAGGTAAAATCTCACAACAAGAAGCAATAGAGCAATTAGATGAAAAGAAGCAAAAATTACAAGCTTTGGCGAAACGACTTAGAAGATACAAAAAAAAGTGAAAATAGAAGGAAACAAAATCAAAGATTCAACACAAACCAAAAGAAATTTTACCAGACAATAGATAACACACGCATTAAAATAGACAGTCCACCAAACATAACAGACATGGAACACTTCTGGAGCAGCATATGGTCAAACCCAGTACAACATAACAGGCATGCACGGTGGATACAAGCAGAAACAGACACATACAAGATGATACCACAAATGCCTGAAGTGATAATTTTGCAACATGAAGTCACCCGAGCAATTAATTCTACGCACAATTGGAAAGCCCCTGGAAAAGATAAAACAGCAAATTTCTGGCTAAAGAAGTTCAACACATTCACATCTAACTAAATTATTTAACAGTAACATTGCAGACCCATACACAGTCCCGGATACACTTACACAAGGAATAACTCATCAGAAACTCAAAGATGAAGCAGACACAGCAAACCCAGCAAAATATCGCCCTATAACATGCCTACCAACAATATACAAAATATTAACTTCAGTCATTACACAGAAATTAATGACACATAAACCACAGAACAAAATCATAAATGAAGAACAAAAAGGCTGCTGCAAAGGAGCACAAGGATGTAAAGAGCAACTGATAATAGATGCTGAGGTGACATATCAAGCTAAAATGGAACAAAGGTCGCTACACTACGCATACATTGATTACAAAAAAGCTTTTGATAGTGTACCCCACTCATGGTTACTACATATATTGGAAATATACAAAGTAGATCCTAAATTGATACAGTTCCTAAACATAGTAATGAAAAATTGGAAAACCACACTTAATATCCAAACAAATTCAAATAATATCACATCACAGCCAATACAGATTAAGCGTGGAATATACCAAGGAGACTCATTAAGTCCTTTCTGGTTCTGCCTTGCTCTGAACCCACTAGCCAACATGCTAAATAATACAAATTATGGATACAATATTACTGGAACATACCAACACAAAATCACACATTTGCTATACATGGATGATCTGTTATCTTTAGTAATTGGTTGAGTTGTTGATTTGTTGCTGCCAGTAGTTTTAGAAGTATTCAGCAATGATATAAATATGGCTTTTGGAACAGACAAATGTAAGAAAAATAGTCAAGGGAAAACAAAGTAAACAAGAAGATTATATGTTGGATAACCACAGCGACTGCATAGAAGCGATGGAAAAAACAGATGCCTATAAATATCTAGGATACAGACAAAGAAGAACTAAAAGAATAATATAGACAAAGACTAACAAAAATACTGAAAACAGAATTGGCAGTAAAAAACAAGGCAAAAGCTATAAATACTTACTCCATTTCACTACTCCATATGAGTAGGTCAGTATTGGTATAGCGTAACACAGACCTAGAAGCACTCAATACACTTACACGCTCACAATGCCACAAATATAGAATACATTACATACATTCAGCAACAGAAAGATTTACATTAAGCAGAAAGAAAGGAGAAAGGAGGAAGGGGATTTATCGACATAAATTGTCTACCTGTCCATAATGTAGGTTTTTAAGAAATTTCTTTCTAGAACGAGCAGAAACTAGCAAAATACACAAAGCAATCACTCACATAAATACACTCCTGGAAATGGAAAAAAGAACACATTGACACCGGTGTGTCAGACCCACCATACTTGCTCCGGACACTGCGAGAGGGCTGTACAAGCAATGATCACACGCACGGCACAGCGGACACACCAGGACCCGCGGTGTTGGCCGTCGAATGGCGCTAGCTGCGCAGCATTTGTGCACCGCCGCCGTCAGTGTCAGCCAGTTTGCCGTGGCATACGGAGCTCCATCGCAGTCTTTAACACTGGTAGCATGCCGCGACAGCGTGGACGTGAACCGTATGTGCAGTTGACGGACTTTGAGCGAGGGCGTATAGTGGGCATGCGGGAGGCCGGGTGGACGTACCGCCGAATTGCTCAACACGTGGGGCGTGAGGTCTCCACAGTATATCGATGTTGTCGCCAGTGGTCGGCGGAAGGTGCACGTGCCCGTCGACCTGGGACCGGACCGCAGCGACGCACGGATGCACGCCAAGACCGTAGGATCCTACGCAGTGCCGTAGGGGACCGCACCGCCACTTCCCAGCAAATTAGGGACACTGTTGCTCCTGGGGTATCGGCGAGGACCATTCGCAACCGTCTCCATGAAGCTGGGCTACGGTCCCGCACACCGTTAGGCCGTCTTCCGCTCACGCCCCAACATCGTGCAGCCCGCCTCCAGTGGTGTCGCGACAGGCGTGAATGGAGGGACGAATGGAGACGTGTCGTCTTCAGCGATGAGAGTCGCTTCTGCCTTGGTGCCAATGATGGTCGTATGCGTGTTTGGCGCCGTGCAGGTGAGCGCCACAATCAGGACTGCATACGACCGAGGCACACAGGGCCAACACCCGGCATCATGGTGTGGGGAGCGATCTCCTACACTGGCCGTACACCACTGGTGATCGTCGAGGGGACACTGAATAGTGCACGGTACATCCAAACCGTCGTCGAACCCATCGTTCTACCATTCCTAGACCGGCAAGGGAACTTGCTGTTCCAACAGGACAATGCACGTCCGCATGTATCCCGTGCCACCCAACGTGCTCTAGAAGGTGTAAGTCAACTACCCTGGCCAGCAAGATCTCCGGATCTGTCCCCCATTGAGCATGTTTGGGACTGGATGAAGCGTCGTCTCACGCGGTGTGCACGTCCAGCACGAACGCTGGTCCAACTGAGGCGCCAGGTGGAAATGGCATGGCAAGCCGTTCCACAGGACTACATCCAGCATCTCTACGATCGTCTCCATGGGAGAATAGCAGCCTGCATTGCTGCGAAAGGTGGATATACACTGTACTAGTGCCGACATTGTGCATGCTCTGTTGCCTGTGTCTATGTGCCTGTGGTTTTGTCAGTGTGATCATGTGATGTATCTGACCCCAGGAATGTGTCAATAAAGTTTCCCCTTCCTGGGACAATGAATTCACGGTGTTCTTATTTCAATTTCCAGGAGTGTACATCGGCTACACCACTGCAATTTCATAACCACTTGTACAACCCTTTAGATTACATAACATCAACAGATATAAAGAAAGTAAATTGGAAAAAGAAAACACTACATGGCAAGCACCTGTATAATCTAACACAGCCACACATCGATCAAGACGCATCCAACACATGGTTAAGAAAAGGCAATATACAGGATGAGTCACCTAACGTTGCCGCTGGATATATTTCGTAAACCACATCAAATACTGACGAATCGATTCCACAGACCGAACGTGAGGAGTGGGGCTAGTGTAATTGTTTAATACAAACCATACACAATGCACGGAAGTATGTTTTTTAACACAAAACTACGTTTTTTCAAATGGAACGACGTTAGTTTTGTTAGCACATCTGAACATTTAAACAAATACGTAATCAGTGACGTTTGTTGCATTGTAAAATGTTAATTACATCCGGAGATTTTGTAACCTAAAGTTGACGCTTGAAACCTCCGACGTTCAGTTGCGTGTTGGAACAAACACGGGCCACGGTCGGCGAGCAGCATCTGCAGGGACATGTTTACGATGACGACCGTGTTTACGAGTGTGGCTGTAGTGCACTGTTGTGGTTTGGTCTAGCTGTCGCAGTGTCCGCATGTAGCCCTTGCTGCTATTGTTATTCTGCATTCGTCTCCGCACGCAGACCAACTGTTGTACACCGTGTTACCAGACGTCTGCGATAGTGTAGTGTTGTAGGAACTGTGACCATGGTGTATTCGAACTCTGAAAAGGCGGAGATGATACTCGTCTTTGTGAGTGTCGACGAAATGCAGCTGAAACCTGCAGGGTGTATGCAGAACGGTACCCGGACAGAGAGCATCCAACGTGCCGCACATTGCAAAATATCTACCGCCAAATGAATGCAACAGGTATGGTCGTAGCACGCAAACGGGTCCGTAACAGGCCCGTCACAGGAGAAGCGGGTGCAGTTGGTGTGTTAGCTGCTGTTGCCATGAACCCACACGTGAGTACACGGGACATTGCGAGAGCCGGTGGACTGAGTCAAAGTAGTGTCATGCGCATACTGCACCGTCACCGCTTTCACCCGTTTCATGTGTCGCGACATCAGCAATTACATGGTGATGACTTTGACAGAATTGCACTCGATGATCAATGGGAATTAACAGAGAATGCGTTGCAGTTCTACCTGTTTACCGATGAAGCGGGTTTCACAAACCACGGGGCAGTGAATCTACGGAACATGCATTACTGGTCCGTGGACAATCCTCGCTGGCTCAGACAGGTAGAGCGACAGCGACCGTGGACTGTAAATGTACGGTGCGGAATCATTGGCGACCACCTCATTGGTCCTCACTTCATTTCAGGGGCCCAAACAGCTGCAACATACATCGCGTTTCTACAGAATGATCTGCCAACGTTGTTCGAAAATGTCCCACTGGAAACGCTACGACGTATGTGGTATCAGAATGATGGTGCACCTGCACATTCCGCAATTAACACTAGGCTGACCCTTGACAGGATGTTCGACGGGCGTTTCATAGGACGTGGAGGACGCATAAATTGGCCAGCCCGTTCTCCTGATCTTACACCTCCGGACTTCTTTCTGTGGGGTACGTTAAAGGAGAATGTGTACCGTGATGTGCCTACAACCCCAGAGGATATGAAACAACGTATTGTGGCAGCCTGCGACGACATTACACCAGATGTACTGCGGCGTGTACGACATTCATTACGCCAGAGATTGCAATTGTGTGCAGCAAATGATGGCCACCACATTGAACATCTATTGGCCTGACAAGTCGGGACACACTCTATTCCACTCCGTAATTGAAAACGGAAACCTCGTTGTGTACGTGTACCTCACCCCTCATGGTAATGTACATGTGCGTCAGTGAAAAAGACCAATAAAAAGGTGTTAGCATGTGGACCTAATGTGCTGTTCCAGTCTCTTCTGTACCTAAGGTCCATCACTGTTCCCTTTGGATCCCTACGTAATTCGGTGCTCTCCGATACACACGATCGAACAGCGGAGGAGTGGTACTCAAGCGTCAACTTTAGGTTACAATATCTCCTGATATAATTAACATAAACAAATACGTAATCAGTGCTGTTTGTTGCATTGTAAAATATGTTCAGATATGCTAACTAAATTAACGGGGTTCCATTTAAAACAACGTAGGTTTTTGTTAAAAAACATACTTCCGTGCATTTTTTTATGGTTTATATTAACCAATTACACAGCCCCTCTCCTCACGTTCGGTCTGTGGAATCGATTAGTCAGTATTTGATGTGGTTTACGAAATATATCCAGCGGTAATGTTGGGTGACTCACCCTGTGTACAGTGAGACGGAAGGGTTCATGATTGCAGTACAGGATCAAACAATAAACACCAGATATTACAGCAACCATATTATTAAAGATCCCAATTCCACAACAGATAAATGCCGACTTTGCAAACAACAAATAGAAACAGTAGATCACATCATAAGCGGCGGATGTACAATACTAGCAAATACAGAATACACCAGAAGACATGACAATGTAGCAAAAATAATACAACAACAACTTGCCATACAACATAAACTAATAAAACACGTTCCCACATACAAGTATGCACCACAAAAATGTACTGAAGAATGATGAATACAAATTATACTGGAACAGAATCATTACAGCAGATAAAACAAAACCACATAAATATCCTGACATCATACTCACCAATAGAAAGAAGAAATTAACACAACTAATCGAAATATCTATACCCAATACAACAAATACATCGAACTGGCTGAGGAAGTCAATTTTCTCTCCTGTTTTCTTCTGTGTATTTTTCTAAGACATGTGGCATCAGGATAAAGTTGACATTATACCAATTATACTATCAACTACAGGAGTCATACCACACAATATCGACCAGTACATCTACGCAATACAGCTACATCCAAATTTATATATAGAACTACAGAAATCTGTAATTATTGATACATGTTCAATTACCAGATAGTTCTTAAATGCAATGTAACATACGGTACAGTTAAAAGGAAGTCACGCTTGATCAAGGTCCGCGTCACTTTCCATTTTTAACCAGACATAACGTCTGAGAAAGGAAAGAAAATAATAATAAATGAGAATAATAACAATAACGGCAGATAAAAAATCTGCAGTATACCTATAAGCCCTTTTTATTTTTTCAACTTGGCAAGTTCTGAGGATAGGAAGTTTAAAGAGACTGCACGAGCTAAGGATATTGAAAATGAGGAAGATATGGTTGGAAAAAAGGATTTACGGGGATAACGACTGCATACAAGCACAGTGGTATTCACTATTGTTGCTTCAGTAGATATGTCATTAGCTGTCGTCTGAAGCTGGAAATACTATTCAGTTCTCTAAAATCATGCAGGAGTGATTGGAGTGTCTGATTCCTGCCACTGAGAATGAATTCGAGGAAGTGGCTGAACGATGCAGTGGGACAAAAAGGATTTTGCCATGTTGTTCAGACAGGAGTTTTAAAGTCTAGGAGACATATGAGGCATATTGTGCGTTGTCAAGACAGTAGAGAAGGCAGACGGTATGAAAATCTATGCGATTTTCTGCACACAGCCTTGATAGCTCTGTGTTGATGATGAAATATGATCAAATAGTCGAACATCACGGATATAACGAACACAGGCATTGATAACCACTTTCAGGCGTCGCGAGTTTCCTGAGAAAGACCTTCCAGGATAACATCGCTGAAATCAGTGACTGGAAGAATAAATGTTTGTACAAGTTTCATTTTCAGGTAAAGAGGGAAGAGCTTTTTAAATTTTTAGAGGGCGTTGGGAGATGCTGAGGCCTTTGTGCACATTGCAGTAACGAGCACAGTCCAGTTCAGATTTAGATCTATTATTATTCCTAGACTCCATGCTGAAGGAGAGTTGATATCAAGCGACCTTCTTTTGCTGTTTTTGATGTTCATCATATATCCTCCTTTCAAGACACTGTCCATACCGCTCAACTGCTCTTCCGAGTTATTTGCTGTCTCTGAGGTTTGCAAATTGCATTGTAATTCTGTCAAAGATTTTATTTCTTCTCCCTGAACTTTAATTCCCACTCCAAATTTTTCGTTTGTTTCATTTACTGCTTACTCAACATACAGATTGAATAACATCGGGGATATGCTGCAGCCCTGTCTCACTCCCTTCCCAACCAGTGCTTCCCTTTCGTGCCCTTCCACAATTATAGCTGTCATCTGGTTTCTGTAGAAGTTGTAAACAGCCCTGCGCTTCCTGTATTTTATCCCTGATACCTCAGAATGTCAAAGAGTATTCCGATCAACATTATCAAACGCTAAGCCTACAAATGCTATAAACGTAGGTTTGCCTTTCTTCAACCTGTCTTCTAAAACAAGTCGTAGCGTCAGTATTTCCTCGCTAGTTTTTTTTTTTTTTTTTTTTTTTTTTTTTTTTTTTTTTTTCATCAGTCTACTGACTGGTTTGATGCGGCCCGCCACGAATTCCTTTCCTGTGCTAACCTCTTCATCTCAGAGTAGAACTTGCAACCTACGTCCTCAATTATTTGCTTGACGTATTCCAATCTCTGTCTTCCTCTACAGTTTTTGCCCTCTACAGCTCCCTTTAGTACCATGGAAGTCATTCCCTCATGTCTTAGCAGATGACCTATCGTCCTGTCCCTTCTCCTTATCAGTGTTTTCCACATATTCCTTTCCTCTCCGATTCTGCATAGAACCTCCTCATTCCTTACCTTATCAGTCCACCTAATTTTCAACATTCGTCTATAGCACCACATCTCAAATGCTTCGATTCTCTTCTGTTCCGGTTTTCCCACAGTCCATGTTTCACTACCATACAATGCTGTACTCCAGACGTACATCCTCAGAAATTTCTTCCTCAAATTAAGGCCGGTATTTGATATTAGTAGACTTCTCTTGGCCAGAAATGCTTTTTTTTGCCATAGCGAGTCTGCTTTTGATGTCCTCCTTGCTCCGTCCGTCATTGGTTATTTTACTGCCTAGATAGCAGCATTCCTTAACTTCATTGACTTCGTGACCATCAGTCCTGATGTTAAGTTTCTCGCTGTTCTCATTTCTACTACTACTCATTACCTTCGTCTTTCTCCGATTTACTCTAAAACCATACTGGGTACTCATTAGACTGTTCATTCCGTACAGCAGATCATTTAATTCTTCTTCACTTTCACTCAGGATAGCAATGTCATCAGCGAATCGTATCATTGATATCCTTTCACCTTGTATTTTAATTCCACCCCTGAGCGTTTCTTTTATTTCCATCATTGCTTCCTCGATGTACAGATTGAAGAGTAGGGGCGAAAGGCTACAGCCTTGTCTTACACCCTTCTTAATACGAGCACTTCATTCTTGATCGTCCACTCTTATTATTCCCTCTTGGTTGTTGTACATATTGTGTGTGTCCCGTCTCTCCCTATAGCTTACCCCTACTTTTTTCAGAATCTCGAACAGCTTGCACCATTTTATATTGTCGAACGCTTTTTCCAGGTCGACAAATCCTATGAAAGTGTCTTGATTTTTCTTTAGCCTTGCTTCCATTATTAGCCGTAACGTCAGAATTGCCTCTCTCTCCCTTTTCCTAAAGCCAAACTGATCGTCGCCTAGCGCATTCTCAATTTTCTTTTCCATTGTTCTGTATATTATTCTTGTAAGCAGCTTCGATGCATGAGCTATTAAGCTGATTGTGCGATAATTCTCGCACTTGTCAGCTCTTGCCGTCTTCGGAATTGTGTGGATGATGCTTTTCCGAAAGTCAGCGGGTATGTCGCCAGACTCATATATTCTACACACCAACGTGAATAGTCGTTTTATTGCCACTTCCCCCAATGATTTTAGAAATTCTGATGGAATGTTATCTATCCCTTCTGCCTTACTTGACCGTAAGTCCTCCAAAGCTCAATTACATTCCGATTCTAATACTGGATCCCCTATCTCTTCTAAATCGACTCCTGTTTCTTCTTCTATAACATCAGACAAATCTTCACCCTCATAGAGGCTTCGAATGTATTCTTTCCACCTATCTGCTCTCTCCTCTGCATTTAACAGTGGAATTCCCGTTGCACTCTTAATGTTACCACCGTTGCTTTTAATGTCACCAAAGGTTGTTTTGACTTTCCTGTATGCTGACTCTGTCCTTCCGACAACCATATCTTTTCCGATGTCATCACATTTTTCCTGCAGCCATTTCGTCTTAGCATCCCTGCACTTCCTATTTATTTCATTCCTCGGCGACTTGTATTTCTGTATTCCTGATTTTCCCGGAACATGTTTGTACTTCCTCCTTTCGTCAATCAACTGAAGTATTTCTTCTGTTACCCATGGTTTCTTCGAAGCTCCCTTCTTTGTATCTATGTTTACGTTCACAACCTCTGTGATGGCCCTTTTTAGAGATGTCCATTCCTCTTCAAATGTACTGCCTACTGCGCTATTCCTTATTTCTTTATCTATAGCGTTAAAGAACTTCAAACGTATCTCGTCATTCCTTAGTACTTCCGTATCCCACTTCTTTGCGTATTGATTCTTCCTGACTAATGTCTTGAACTTCAGCCTACTCTTCATCACTACTGTATTGTGATCTGAGTCTGTATCTGCTCCTGGGTACGCCTTACAATCCAGTATCTGATTTCGGTATCTCTGTCTGACCATGATGTAATCTAATTGAAATCTTCCCGTATCTCCCGGCGTTTTCCAAGTATACCACCTCCTCTTGTGATTCTTGAACAGGGTATTCGCTATTACTAGCGGAAACTTGTTACAGAACTCAATTAGTCTTTCTCCTCTTTCATTCCTTGTCCCAAGCCCATATTCTCCTGTAACCTTTTCTTCTACTCCTTCCCCTACAACTGCATTCCAGTCGCCCATGACTATTAGATTTTCGTCCACCTTTACATACTGCATTACCCTTTCAATATCCTCATAAACTTTCTCTATCTGTTCATCTTCAGCTTGCGACGTCGGCATGTATACCTGAACTATCGTTGTCGGTGTTGGTCTGTTGTCGATTCTGATTAGAACAACCCGGTCACTGAATTGTTCACAGTAACACATCCTCTGCCCTACCTTCCTATTCATAACGAATCCTACACCTGTTATACCATTTTCTGCTGCTGTTGATATTACCCGATACTCATCTGACCAGAAATCCTTGTCTTCCTTCCACTTCACTTCACTGACCCCTACTATATCTAGATTGAGCCTTTGCATTTCCCTTTTCAGATTTTCTAGTTTCCCTACCATGTTCAAGCTTCTGACATTCCACGCCCCGAGTCGTAGAACGTTATCCTTTCGTTGATTATTCAATCTTTTTCTCATGGTAACCTCCCCCTTGGCAGTCGCCTCCCGGAGATCCGAATGGGGGACTATTCCGGAATGTTTTGCCAATGGAGAGATCATCATGACACTTCTTCAATTACAGGCCACATGTCCTGTGGATACACGTTACGTTCCTTTAATGCAGTGGTTTCCATTGCCTTCTGCATCCTCATGTCGTTGATCATTGCTGATTCTTCCGCCTTTAGGGGCAATTTCCCACCCCTAGGACAAGAGAGTGCCCTGAACCTCTATCTGCTCCTCCGCCCTCTTTGACAAGACCGTTGGCAGAATGAGGCTGACTTCTTGTGCCGGAAGTCTTCGGCCGCCAATGCTGATTATTTATCAAAATTTAGGCAATGCGGGGATCGAAACCGGGACCGAAGACATTTTGATTATGAATCAAAGACGCTACTCCTAGACCACGTTCTTACGTCTGTCCTGAACCTGAACTGATCTTCTCCGAGGTCCGCTACCACCAGTTATTCCATTCTTCGATAAAGAATTCGTGTTAGTATTTTGCAACCATCACTTACTAAATTGACAATTCGATAATATTCTCACTTATCAGCAGCTGCTTTCTTTGTAACTGGAATCATTAGATTCCTCTTGAACTCTGAGTGCATTTCGCCAGCCTCACCAAATGGAAGAGTTTTTTCATGGGTACTTGTCCCAAGGCTATGAGTAGTTCTCACGGAATGTCGTCTGCTCCCTGCGCCTTGTTTCGACTTAAGTCTTCCAACGCTCCGTCAAATTCTTCACGCAGTGTCGTACCTCCCATCTCATCTTCATCTACGTTCTCTTCCATTTCTGTAATATTGCCCTCAACTACATAACCATTGTAAGGACCCTCGATATACTACTTCTACCTTCAGCTTTCCCTTCTTAGATACTTTTGCAGAGAAGAGCTGTATCAATATCAAAAGCTCAGACTGGAAACCACTACTAATCAAATATTCCTGTAAGCGGTATTTATTTTCCCCCTAGTGACGTATGCTTCGAAGTTCTTACATTTGTTCTCTAGCCACCCCTGCTTAGCCATTTTATACTTGCTGTCAGTCTCATTTTTTAGACATTTGTATTCCCTTTCGCCGCATTTTCGTATTTTCTCCTTTCAGCAGTTAAATTCAATACCTGTTGTGTTACCCAAGGACTTCCACTAGCTCTCGTCATTTTACCTACTTGATCCCCTGCAGCGTTCACTACTTCATCTCTTAAAGCTACCCATTCTTTCTCTATTGTATTTCTTTCACCTGTTCTTGTTAATCGTTCGCTAACGGTCGTCAACAACCTCTAGCTCTTTCAGTTTATCCAGGTTCCATCTCCTTATTTTCCTACCTTTCTACAATCTGCTCAGTTTTAATCTACAGTTCATAACAAATAAATTGTTGTCAGAGTCCACATCTGCCCCTGGAAGTATCCTGCAATTTAAAACCTGGCTCCGAAATCTCTATCTTACCTGAAGACACCGGCAGGTTTCAGATTGATTATATAATGATATCTTCCACGCATACAACCTTCTTTCATGATTCTTACACCAAGTGGCAGTGATGATTAAATTGTGCTCTAAATTATGCTTCTACCAGGAAGCTTCCTCCTTCATTCCTATCCCCCAGGCCTTATTAAGCTATCTTTTCCTTCTCTTCCTTTTCCTACTATCAAATTCTAGTCCCCCATCACTAGTAAATTTTCGTTTACCTTAACTAACTGAACAATTTCTTTTATGTGATCACACATTTCCTCAACCTCTTCATAATCAGCGGAGCAAGTTGGCATATAAACTTGTACTATTGTGGTGAGTGTGAGCTTTCTGTCTGTTGTGTCTACAATAATGCGTTCACTGTGCTGTTCGTAGTACCTTATCCGCGTAACTGTTTTCTTATGCATCATTAGACCTGCTCCTGCATTCCCCCTATTTGTTTTGTATTTATAACCCTGTATTGGCCTCACCACAAGCCCTGTTGCTCATTCCGTCGAATTTCACTCACTCTCACTCTATTCAACTTTAACATATCAATTTCCCTTTTTATAATTTCTAACCCATCTTCCCGATTAAGGTATCTGACATTTCACGCTCCGATCCGCAGATCGGCAGCTTCCCTCCTCCTGATAATGGCATCCTCCTGAGTATTCTCCACCTGGAGATCCGAATAGGGGACTATTTCACCTCTAGGAATATTTTACTATAGAGGATGCCATCATCATTACTTAACCATTCAGTAGAGCTGCATGCCCTTGCGAAAAATTACGGCTTGCAGCGAACATGTGGCGTTTGCAAAAAGACAAAACTGATGACAAAACAAAAAGAGATTCGAACCTAATACCGAATCCTGAGGGACGCCTGCAGCTGGCGACAAATTTAGGGTGTAAGTCTGCCAAGTAAAATGTAGAAGTCGACATTATCAGAGGCTTTGCTGAAGTCTAAGAACCTCATGATAGTCACTTCTTATGCATCCATCACAAGCTTCAGGTCGTAAGTTACCTTTATTAAGGCAGATGTAGATCTGCGACGTTTACGGAAACCTGATCGGCATTCGTGCAGTTTGTTGCTTCTAGTTACGCTGTTCGTTAGCTGGTCGTGGGCTGTAGTGGGTCATCGTTTGGAATGTGATGCCGTCGAGTCTAGTAGAAGCTGGTCTGATAAGCCAGGTTTATGTTAAGACTTCAGGAAAGAACTTATACAGTGTTTGACGGAGCCGTAAAGACGAAAAATATAGGGGAAGACAAGAATTCGAATATATCCGATTAATAATCGAGGTCGTTGGATGTAAATAACACACTGAGATGGGCACGTTGACGCAGGCGTGGAAGTCGTAGCGATCGCGTTAAACTAGTTAGAAGTTAATTGAGAACGTTTGATGTAAATACAACTCTGGGACGGGCAAGTTGATGCAGGAGTGGAACAATGCAAAGCCACTAATGGGCTACAGCACTTTGAAGAACATGCGGGTTGCCATCATGCTGCCATTATACCGAAACCACACACACACACACACACACACACACACACACACACACACACACACACACACACACATTAGGAACGGTGGCTCAGTTTTCAATGAGAATGGTAAGTCATCTTTTGTCTTAGTAACGCAGTCAAAGAGATTAAATTTGTATTTATGTAAATTTAATATGAACTTATTTTTTAATGAGATTTGGTCAGCGTTGCGTTCAATAGTCGTTGATTAGCTAGTGTTCTGTTATTACTGTTTATTAGTTTACAGCACGCTCATTGACATAAGATTACTGAGTTGGATACTTCCACGTAGTTATGGTGATATATGTTTGCCGTTTAGTGTAGTGAATGCCGCACTTACATTATGTAAAAAGTTAAACGTTTATACTCGGCATGCATGAATAGTACCCATTAACTTCAAGAAGAAAGTGATATTTCCAGTTCCAAAGAAAGTAGATACTAATGTTTGCGTATATTACCCAAGTTCAAAAAGTCCTGGTTGCACAATACTGACACGAATTATTTGCCTAAGAAAAGAAAAAGATAGAATCCAATGTCGGGGAATATCATTACGTTCCAGAAAGATTTTTGATCACACGGCACTCCGACAAACCTTAGAAGATAGGATACAAGAAATCAAACCTACGTTTTTAGCATTTATAACTTAGAGGAGGTATTTGACGTTGCTGACTGGAATACACTTAATGAAATTATGAAGGCAGTAGGGGTGAAATACATGGAGCAAGAGATTATATAACTTGTACAGAAACTAGGCGACCGTTGTCAAAGTCGAAAGGCATGAAGGGGAACAGCAGTTCAAAAGGAAGTGAGTGAGCTTTGTAGCCTATCTCCAATGCCACTTCATTTGTACTCCAAGCAAGGAGTAAAAAAATTCAGAGAGAGACTCGGAGACAAAATTTTTATTCCTTCTTCCTGAACTCTAATTCCAAGATTTACAAAAGAGATTGTAATTCTGTCAGAGATCACAAAAGACTTGGATGAGCAGTTGAACGGAATGGACAACGTCTTGAAAGGACATAACATGAACATCAACAAAAGCGAAACATGGATAACAGAATTCGAATTTAGATTAGGGGATGGGACACTATATGTGATAGTTATTTTGCAACCCAAACAGTAAAATTCGTCTTTGATGGTCGAAAAAGAGAGGATGTAAAATGTAAACTGGCAATGGCAAGTAAAGTTTTTCTGAAAGAGAGAAAGAGAGAAATAGAGAAATTTGTTAACATTTTACATAAATTTAAGTGCTAGCAACCGTTTTCTGGAACATAGCCTTCAAAGGAAATGAAACGTGGAGACAAGAAGAGAATAGAGGCTTTCGAAACGTCGTGCTGCTGAAGAATGCTGAAGATTAGATGGGTAGATCGCCTAACTAATGAGGAGACACAGAACTGCACTATAGAGGAAAGACATTTGTGGATTTGTGGTGTAACGTGACTAAAAGAAGGTACCAGTTGACAGGACGTATACTGACACATCAAGGAACAGTAAGGGTGGTGGTGGTGGTGGTGGTGGTGGTGGTGGTGGTGGTGGTGGTGGTGGGGGCGGGGCAACTGTAGAGGGAGATCACGACACGAATGCAGTAAGCAGGTTCAGTTCAAATTTATGTAGGCTCCAGTAGTAATTAGGGTTCAAAAAATGGTTCAAATGGCTCTGAGCACTATGGGACCTAACTTCAGATGTCATCAGTCCCCTAGAACTTAGAACTACTTAAACCTAACTAACATAAGGACATCACACACATTCACGCCCGAGGCAGGATTCGAACCTGCGACCGTAGCGGTCGCGCGGTTCCAGACTGAAGCGCCTAGAACCGCTCGGCCATACCGGCCGGCTAGTAATTAGGGGATGAAGAGGCTTCTACAGGATAGAGTAGCGTGGAGAGCTGCATCAAACCTACCTTCGGACTAAAGACCACAGCAACAACAAGAATCCGACCGAAAATCGAAATCTGTTTCGTGTGTCTCGAGTACAGTCAGCATCACATATGTACGCTGTCCCACTGACCGGATCCAAGGGAGAGACTTTACACGGCTCGGAAGCTACAGGGAGCAACCAGTCGCAAGCTGAAAGGTTGATTCCATCCCTGAACCTGTTTAGAAATCGCAGAAACACACTTATCCAGGTCGGAATCACGGCCTCGTACGTAGCGTTCGCTTCTCACAAACGTTTCTGGCTTAATTGTCGTCATTTCTTGACTTTTTTTTCGTGTTAGCGTTAAATTTTATGTATAACTAACATTGAACTTCTGAAGTAGTAAACTGAAAACTTGTGACGGTATAGTGACACTGTATTGGCTCTAGTTTTCTAGTATGTGTGCCTTGTCGCGGTTCTCGCGGCTCACCCCGTCGAAGGTTCCAGTCCTCCCTCGGGCTTGGGTGTCCGTTTTATCGTTAGCGTAAGTTAGTTTAAATCAGATTAGGTAGTGTGTAATCCTACGGACCGATACGTCAGCAGTTCGGTCCCGTAGGAGCTTATCACAAATTTCCAAATTTTATTATTAGGTAGCGTCTAGCTTTACATACGCTAAAATGTGGGATACATGGAGTTCCTGAATAAAGTGAACGAAGTAAGGTACACTAAAATGAAAAAATGAAGGATTTATTAATTTCTGTGTATGCAATGGGCAACCGAAGCAGTGGATTTCAGAAAGCAGTCAAAATTAGTTTCTTCAGTCTGGAACCGCGCGACCGCTAAGGTCGCAGGTTCGAATCCTGCCTCGGGCATGGATGTGTGTGATGTCCTCAGGTTAGTTAGGTTTAGGTAGTTCTGAGTCTAGGGGGTGATGACCTCAGAAGTTCAGTCCATAGTGCTCAGCCATTTGAAATAATATTCGTGAAAACTGTTGCACTACGGCACGCTCCTTCGGTGATACGACAGCAGTCTATGCTTTCCGTCTGGTTACCTAACATAGTATTCTAACCACAAACAGGAGTGATGAATCCAGAATGAGATTTTCACTCTGCAGCGGAGTGTGCGCTGATTACGAAACTTCCTGGCAGATTAAAACTGTGTGCCCGTGAAAGGCATAGGTCCCGAGTTCGAGTCGGGCACACAGTTTTAATCTGCCAGGAAGTTTCATATCAGCGCACACTCCGCTGCAGAGTGAAAATCTCAATCTGGAAACATCCCCCAGGCTGTGGCTAAGCCATGTCTCCGCAATATCCTTTCTTTCAGGAGTGCTAGTTCTGCATGGTTCGCAGGAGAGCTTCTGTAAAGTTTGGAAGGTAGGAGACGAGATACTGGCAGAAGTAAAGCTGTGTGTACCGGGCGTGAGTCGTGCTTCGGTAGCTCAGATGGTAGAGCACTTGAGCGCGAAAGGCATTGGTCCCGAGTTCGAGTCTCGGTCGGGCACACAGTTTTAATCTGCCAAGAAGTTTCAGGAGTGATGAAGATTTATAACTACCGGCCGCGGTGGCCAAGCGGTTCTAGGCGCGTCAGTCCGGGACCGCGCGACTGCTACGGTCGCAGGTTCGAATCCTGCCTCAGGCATGGATGTGTGTGATGTCCCTAGGTTTGTTAGGTTTGATGAGTTCTAAGTCCTAGGGGACTGATGACATCAGAAGTCCCATAGTGCTCAGAGCCATTTGAACCATTTTTTATTTTTAACTTAAACATGGAATTTTTCCGACCGAGCTGTGTGTCATGCAAAAGCATAAAGCAGGGATCTCACCGTATGGTTGAATACTGAAGGTATTAATTACAGTTAGTCTCTGGTAATCTCTTAGCTCCTTCCTTGTCCAAATCCAAGAAATACATTTCATTTCAGTTGTGCTGTGAAAATGACTTTTCAGGTTTCTACGACAGTTATCATTCAGGTTCCTGTGACGTAAAGCAATGGACATAGTCCAAATTAACAGTATCACATTTTTCGTTTTCGTCCTAAAAATTAAATTATGTTTTCTTAATTTAAGCAGCCTTTATTAACAATCTCTTAAAAAGTAACTTTAATTAAGAATTTACGTTTGAAATGGAAGCAGGAATTTCGCGTGCAATTTGTGATTAGAAACAAGACGACTTCCATTATTCATACAAGGTGATGATGAATTTTACAATTATGGGACGTAGGTATTTCAAGTTGAACGAAAAAAAAAGATAACCAAGGCGAGACTTGAACCAGCGGCCACTTAAGTGCACTAAATTAGCTACCTACGACGCTACCGATTCCACTATACATCCAACATGTACTAGGGCGGTTTTTTCCTTTTTCTTTTTTTATTTCAACCTCCGATCACTTAGTGCAGAAGCTACGCGAGCGGCAGAAAATGGACATGCACTGTAGGCTAGTGCGGAACACCCGCACAACACACTCCGCCATTGCCGACCTTAAGGCATCAGTCTGTGTTGCACTACAGCCACTGAAACATGGCTGCCGTCATTGTTGCTCCCGCCAGATCTGAATTACGAAGTGTAATTCGGTTAATGCAAGCAGAAGGGAATACTGCAGCAGAAATTCATCGGAGAACGAGCCGAGTGTACGGTGATAACTTCATGACTGATGGTGCTGTGCGTGAATGGTGCTGAAAGTTTAAAGATGGCCGAAATGACGTGCATGATGGAGGAGGCCAAGGACGCAAGTCTGTCGTTACAGTCGACCTTGTTGAACGAGTTGACAGAATCCGTAGGTATACCATAACTGCTTTGTCTATGGAAATTACGACAGCTCTTGAAACGTCCGGATACTCAATCGTTACTGAACATGTAGGCTACAAATGACTTTGTGCTCGTTGGATTCCAAAAATGTTAACAGACGCCCACAAAAGTCACCGAATGGTGTCAGCTTCGAATTTCCTTGACCGTTATCACGATGAAGGAGAGAACTTTTTGAAATCAATTGTTGCTGGAGGTGAAACTTGAATCCAGTACGACACACCGGAAACAAAACGACAGTCACTAGAATGGATGCGTCGAAATTCACCAAACAAACCAAAAAAAAAAATTCAAACAAACATTCAATAACAGAAAGGTGATGGCTACCGTGTTTTGTACCAAAAGGGTGTGTTGCTTGTAGAGTTTATGCAGCCCTGAACCAATGTCAGGGCAGCTGCTTATTGTGAAACTTTACGTTTGCGGAGAGCCATTCAGAACAAACGAAGAGAAATGCTGACTTCAGGAATTGTGTTGATCCTTGACAACGCTCGTCCACACTCTGCTGGCACCCCCCAACGGCTCCTTGAACAATTTCAATGGGACATTTTCGATCTTCCGCCGTACAGTCCTGACCTGGCACCCAGTGACTTTCGCCTTTTCCCTGAACTGAAGACATGGCTAGGAGTGTCATTTGACATCATTGGCGGCAACATTTTTTGAAGAAGGTATTGCAAAGCTTGTCCGCAGGTACGGTAAATGTCTGTCTTTACGGTGGTTATGTTGAAAAGTAATAAAACTTTTGGAAATAAAATAGTTTTCTATGAACTTATCTTTTATTTATAGCCTATCGGAGGTTCAAAAACAAAAAAAAGGCCATTGTATTTGTATCTCAACTACATCAAATAGCATCGCTGGGAAAATTTCGAAGCCTGTTCTTTTCTGCAAAGTTATGAAAAATATTAAGAACAACATATTTCTCGGCACTTTTTAACCGTGTTCCACAGGCGTGTTTGACTGTGGAGCGGGAAACAGCCTCACCCATTTTCATTCTGCGTATTAACAGTGCTACTCAGAACACAACAGTACAGAGACGGTGACTGCACACGATTTCTGAAATAAAAACATTGCTTAAGTGTGATTATGGCTGTTAATACATTAGAATGACTTAAACTTTCATTTAACGTAACTTAATATTAAGATATCTAATGTATAAATAGGACTTATTTCCAAGAGCGTAACACCACCAGTATACGTGTGCTACGGCTTCTGACCAATCATTGCGTTTGTGTTTCTTTACGTCGGGTTTATTCTTATGATGAACAGAGTATAGCATTGAGGATGTCATGCTGATATGTGCGCTCATAATGCAAGTTGTTTTTTAATTTGACTCTGTTTTGTAATCGTTGAAATGACATCATACACACTCACAACCTGTGAAGTTTCATTTCGTATCCTCCTCCCATTCTGGGTGGTTCACATTTTTTGTCAGCCAGTGTACAGGGTGTGCCAAAAAGAATGACCCAATTTTAAATAGAATTATTTATTAGGAAGAAGGGCGTAACACCAACAAATTACATGCTAAATTACTCAGAAAATACAGAAATTTATAAAAATCCATCATAAATGTTCAATATGTCCTCCATTGGCTGCACGGACGGCATCTGGCCGATAGCCAAATTCATCCCAAACTGAGTGTAAGGTGCCATCTGTCACTGAAGAACTAAAAACCAGAATATCAGCTGCTGTAGCTACAATGTCACGAGTTAAGGGAGGAACATAAACACATTGTTTAACATGGCCTCCTAGCTCCCCCGACTTAACACCATGTGATTTCTTCCTGTGGGGCTAAGGGTATAAAGCCTTGTCATGCGGTCCTGTACGCCCTATCCAATGTTGAGGCACGTTGGCATTGAGGAAACTGCGCTCGTAGCGACATCAAGCGGATTTTTTCTGAAACTCTAGACCATGCTGATTACACCTAGCGCTGTTTCAGTTACTAGTGACGCTTGTCTCAGTATTATTATAACTTAAAATCGGGTCATTCTTCTTGGGACACCCTGTACAATGTCCGTACCATCAAGTTTTCCACCGTGGTTCTTTCCTGGCGTTCCTCGCTGCGTTGCCCCATTCAGTACTTACCCGACAGTGGTGACGTTGAAGATCTGCCCGTGGTGGCACCTGCGCATGTCTGGGAAGAGGTTCCCGTTCTCGCGGATGCAGACGTAGTAGATGGCCGGGTTCTCCTGCACCACGCCCACCTGCGCTGGCGACGTGCAGCCGTCGATGGGGCCCTCCACGCACGGGCGGTCCGTCGTCTTAAGGCTGGACGTTTGAAACCGAGCATTAGCGAATGTCACTACGGACAGAATTACAATAAAGGACTTTACTAAACTAAACCCGTAAGTACAGGGACGGGCTGAAAAGCAGTGCCTCCGAATTCTTTATGTGAAAAATCTTACAGTTTTTAAATAAAACAAACTTATCTAACAATCAGCATCTTAGTTCCTCATGTCTAGACACTTACGAGTTCGTCGCCAGGGTGACTATCTTGAGAAATTTCTCCCGACGAGAGATCGGTTTGCTTGTAACATCTATTTTATATCTGTATCTTATTTCTGTGTTAATTTGTAGAGTTGTTTATATAAAATGTTGCAACGATGCTGTTTAAAAAGCGCCTATCAAATGAAATAACTACTGAAAAGAGTGTTACACGATGACTGGCTAAGTTTATAGGTGACAATGCAGTGGGTGGTGGTGGTGGTGGTGGTGGTGGTGGTGGTGGTGGTGGTGGTGGTGGTGGCACTCATGGAAAAATTCCTGTAGTAGTTTGTGTTAGAGCTCCACCTTTTTTAGATTGAAGTCAGCTGATAGGTATACCTTCTGAAAGGAAGTCTCTCTAACTATGGGCTCACCTTCTCAGGATGTAATGTTTCCAAGTAGGGAAGGAATTAGCATATTTCATCAAAATATAAGAGGTATTAGAGATAAAGTTAGAGAACTGCGTATAGATTTTTGACTCTAAAATTGTTGGTATATCAGAGCACCACTTAAACAATTTGACAATTCAGAAGCTTCCTTTAGCACGATACAGATCAGCTGGCTATTTCTCAAGGAGTTCCTTGCGGGGTGGGGGAGTGGCTATGTATGTAAAATAAGAAAAAAAAAAAACAGTATTCTATTTGAGTCCATAGATCTATCACAACACTGCACTGAACAGATATTTGAATGTTCTGCAGGGCAGTTGAATTTAGCGAAACTGAACTTCTAATTGTTGTTGTTTATAGCTCCCCTAACTCGGACTTCAGAACGTTTCTGCTCAAGCTAGAGAAGCTTCTTGATTCACTTTGTCCTTCTAAGTATTTAACAATTTTGTGCGTAAGTCTTGTTTTGGGAAGCCTAGAGACGTGCCCATAGAATTTCAATCGCCTTTTTCTTATGTCTGTTACAAGGTTGGACAATTTCTCAGTTGTTTGACAGGAGAGGGCTATAGACTACAATCTCGTTTTCCTTGGCCCTGATATCTTTCTGATGATTTTACGTTCTTCCTTTAATAAGTTTTCTACTCGTATGTCACATTTTATGTGGAATGTCAGTATTTCACTGGCATACAGGACTTCGGGTTTTAATACTGTATTACAATGCCTAATTTTAGTGTTTTTGGACAATTTTTTATCGTACAACTTTTACGTTCTTCCATTGGCTCTCTTTAGATTTGGAGGCGAGTTATTATTATTAATTACTATTATTATTAGAAGTAGTAGTGAGGCAACGGCCTTGCGACAGTGGTCACACCGGTTCCCTCAGATCAATACTGTCGGGCTGGTCTAGCACTTCGATGGGTGACCATCCGGTCTGCCTAGCGCTGTTTGCAAGCAGGTTGCACTCAGCGTTTGTGACGCAAACAGAGTAGCTACTTGATTGAGAAGCAGCGGCTCCGGTCTCGGAAACTGATGTGCTCAGGCGTCAGTGGATGAGGATATGGAGGGGCATGTGGTCAGCACACCGCTCCCCGACCGTATTACACGGCGGCCGGTCGGTACCTTTGGGCCTTCATAGCCTGTTCGGGAGGAGTTTAGAGTAGTGGTAGTAGTCTTCAGACACAAAGCATTAACAGCCTAAAGTCGTCCACTTTCTGCCAGTTCAGAAGTAAGACATGCAGCAATGAAGTGGTTTGGGAACAGTAAGTACAGTACACACGTCTGAACTTGTTTGATTTTGAATGGGGTTTCAGTCTGCTGGTCAAGCAAGTGCCGCAATGGAGAGGAGTAATGCAGGGGAAGCATGTTACGTAACAAGTGGCCGTCACTGTGGAAAGTTTGCTTACTTACCTGAGAAGGCGTTGTGGATAGCACTTACGATGCACGACGAATGCCTTCGCCTTCGCGCGCGCGCGCGCGCGCGCGCACACACACACACACACACACACACACACACACACACACACACACTAAATATCATTTATCTTTCATCATTTTAGAAATAAATGTGCTCGAAGGAAGTATTACATTCTACAGTTTAGTTAGGTGCTAAGGTTGGTAATAATGTGGGGGAGAGGATGCAACAGATGGCAGGGAGAGGAGGACGGGGGTGCTAGCCAATACCTGATTGCGGTCACGGGTAAGTGTCTTAAGAAACGACGAGAACCACTGGACTAAGGGTTACCTGCAGTCGTTGGTGAGCGCGTTGTAGGCCCAGCCGTCCTCGCAGTGGCCCATCTCCGCCGTGGTGTCGCCCTGCAAGCAGACATGGTACGTGGTGCAGTCGTAGGGGTCGGGGTAGGCGCCCGGGTCGTTGCACGTGAAGTTGGTGACGAAGCTGTGGCAGTCGGAGGAGCCCTCGGCCACGCACGTCTTCTGCGAGAAGCTGCACCTCTGGCCGGCATTGACGTCACAGGTCTCCACCACGGTGGGCGTCAGGCCACCATCCACACTCATGCACAAGTTGACCTGCGAGCGAGGAAAACGTGTCCAGTACGTCCCGTGTTCCACCACGTCTCAAACTAACTTCCCGTTCGAAGCACTGGTCACGTTCGGTGAACATTTTCCTGTTTCATTTGTTACGCTCTCTAGTTGTAATATGCCAAATGTAAAAGATCGCAAAATTCACAAGGTTGGCAGAGTTTCGCAGAAGCTCGAAATATGGCTCGTGATTCAATGCTAGATGCTTCCAATAATTTCCACAACGAAACTCTGTCTCGGATTCTGGCAGAAAACCCATACATAAAGCACATCAGTGACAAGACGCGCGATAACAACGATGAAGTCACTAATAACTCTGATTTAGTGGCGTTGTCATCAAACACGGTTTTCCGAAACTCCTTCACCAAAGAAGACGAAGTAAATATTCCTCAATTCCAGTCAAGAACAACAAGTGCCAAGATGAGAAACATAGAACTAGATACCCTCATTGTAGCAAAGCAGCTTAAATCATTTAATAAAGGCAAGGCCTCCGGTCCAGATTGTATACCAGTCAGGTTCCTTTGAGACTATGCTGATCAGTAGCTCCATATTTAGCAATTACACACATCAAAAAAGTTTTGCATCACCACGGTTCCCAGAACTCCTAAAGATAGACGTTGATTGTGGATATTGTATCACAGACACTGTCCCTTTCACTGTTCAGAAATGTCACTAAAGCTGTCCAAAGATGTAAACAACCACGCATGAGCAGCGCCTATTAGACGGAGGGGGTCCGACAGCCGATCAGTTCGTCATTCCACCAGGAAGGAGGTACACGGCTTGTGTTGGCTATAGTTCAACAATGCCTAGACGGTCAATACCGCGGTTCGATCGCGTTCGCATTGTTAGTTTGTGCCAGGAAGGGCTCCTAACAAGGGAAGTGTCCAGGCGTCTGGGACTGAACCAAAGCGATGTTGTTCGGACATGGAGGACGTACAGAGAGACAGGAACTGTCGATGAAATGCCTCGCTCAGGCCGCCCTACGGATTATGGCTCCGAGGAACCCTGACAGCAACGGCACCATGTTGAATAATGCTTTTCGTGCAGCCACAGGACGTCGTGTTCGACTCAAAATGTGCGCAATAGGCTGTATGATGCACAACTTCACTCCCGACGTCCATGTTTGCAACCACAACAGCATGCAGCGCGGTACAGATGCGCCCAACAACATGATGAATTGACCTCTCGGGATTGGCATCATGTTCTCTTCACCGATGAGTGTCGCATATGTCTTCAACCAGACAATCGTCGGAGACGTGTCTGGAGGCAACCCGGTCAGGCTGAACCCTTTGCACACACTGTCCAGCGAGTGCAGCAAGGTTGAGGTTCCCTGCTGTTTTTGGGTGGCATTATGTGGGGACGACGTACAGCGCTGGTGGTCATGTGAGGCGCCGTAATGGCTATGCAATATGCGGATGCCATCCTCCGACCGATAGTTTAACCACATCGGCAGCATATTGGCGTGGCATTCGTCTTCATGGACGACTATTCGCGCTCTCATCATGCACATCTTGTGAATGACTTCCTTCAGGATAACGACGTCGCTCGGCTAGAGCGGCCAGCATGTTCTTCACACATGAACCCTATCGAACATGCCTGGGATATTGATTGGGGACTCCATGGAGTGTTCCGTGCACCACGACCAAATAGAGGATAGAATTGGATGGAGAATCAGCATTGGTCGCATTTTTTTTTTGTTTTATTATCCGCAGAATCGATTTTCGGTCACTTAGTGACCATCCTCAGTGATGTAATATACAATTAAAATTGGTAGGCACTGGTGTCAACAAGCTTAGAGCGATCACATAAACTAGCTCTAAGCTTGTTGCTACCAGTGCCTACCAATTTTAATTGTATATTACAGCACTGAGGATGGTCACTAAGTGACCGAAAATCGATTTTGCGGATAATAAACTAAAAACGTACTACCAATGCTGATTCTCCATCCAATTCTATGCCTGGGATAGACTGAAAGGGCTAAACGTGACCCACCAACCACTCTGAGGGATCTACGTCGACTCACTGTTGACGATTGGGACAATCTGGACCAACAGTGCCTTGATGAATTTGTGGATAGTGCGCCACGTCGATTACTGGCATGCATCAATGCAAGATGACGTGCTACTGGGTATTCGAGGTTCCGGTGTGTACAGCAATCTGGACCACCACCTCTTAAGGTCACGCTGTATGGTGGGACAATATGCAATGTGTGGTTTTCATGAGCAATAAAAAGGGAAGAAATGATGATTATGGTGATCTCTATTCCAATTTTCTGTACTGGTTCCGGAACTCCGGGAATCGAGGTGACGCAAAACTTTTTCTGGTGTGTGTGTGTGTGTGTGTGTGTGTGTGTGTGTGTGTGTGTGTGTGTGTGTGTGTGTGTGTGTGTGTATATATATATACAAGCGCTCCCTCATAGAAAGATCCGTACATAGAGCCTGCAAAATTGCTGAAGTCACACTAATGCCTAAAAAGGGAAGTAGGAATAATCCGATGAATTACAGGTCCATATCACTAACGTCGATTTGCAGTAGGAATTTGGAACATATACTGTGTTCGAACACTGTGAATTACCTCTAAGAAAACGATTTATTGACACACAGCACGGATTAAGAAAATACCGTTCTTGTGAAACACAACTAGCTTTTTATACTCAAGAAGTGATGAGTGCTAGCCGGCCGTTGTGGCCGAGCAGTAGTAGGCGCTTCAGTCTGGAACCACGCGACCGCTACGGTCGCAGGTTCGAATCCAGCCTCGGTCATGGATGTGTGTGATGTCCTTAGTTTAGTTAGGTTCAAGTAGTTCTAATTTCTAGGGGGCTGATGACCTTAGAAGTTCAGTCCCATAGTGCCCAGAGCCATTTTTTTAATGAGTGCTATCGATGGGGAACGTCAAATTGAGTCCATATTTTTAGATTTCCAGAAGGTTTTCGACACCGTTCCTCACGAACGTTTTCTAACCAACCTCTATGCCTTTGGAATATCGCCGCAGTTGTAAGACTGGATTCGTGATTTCCTGTCAGAAAGATCACAGTTCGTAGTAATAGACGGAAAGTCATCGAGTAAAACAGAAGTAATATCCGGTGTTGCCCAAGGAAGCGTTATAAAAAAACCGTTCAAACGTGTGGGAAATCTTACGGGACTTAACTGCTAAGGTCATCAGTCCCTAAGCTTACACACTACTTAACCTAAATTATCCTAAGGACAAACACACACACACACACACCCATGCCCGAGGGAGGACTCGAACCTCCGCCGGGACCAGCCGCACAGTCCATGACTGCAGCGCCTAAACCGCTCGGCTAATACCGGAAGCGTTATACAGGGCCTCTATCGTTCCTGATCTATATTAACGACATAGGAGACAATCTGAGTAGTTGTCTTAGATCGTTTGCAGATGATGCTGTAATTTATCATCTTGTAGAGTCATCAGATGACCAAAACGAATTGAAAAACGATTGAGATAAGATCTCTCTATGGTGTGAAAACTGGCAATTGATCCTGATTAAAGAAAAGTGTGAAGTTATTCACATTAGTAAAAGTAATCGGCTAAATTTCGATTACGCGATAAGTCACACTAATCTGAAGGCTGTAAATTCAACTAAATACTTATGGATTACAATTTCAAATATCTAAGTGATCGTTCCAATGTAGGTTAATATTGTGGGCAGAGCAAACTAAAGACTGCGATTCATTGGCAGAACACACAGAAGGTGCAACAGATCTACTAAAGAGACTGCTTACACTAATCCGCCCTATTCTGGAGTACTGCTATGAGGTGTGGGATCCGTATCAGGTGGGACTCACTGATGGTATTGAGAAAGTTCAAAGGAGGGCGGCTCGTTTTTGCATTATCGCGAAATAGGGGAGAGAGTGTCACAGACATTATACGTGAATTGGAATGGCAATCATTAAAATAAGAGTTTTTCATTGCGACGGAACCTTATCATGAAATTTCAATCCTCCGATTGCGAAAATATTCTGTTGGCACCCACCTGCATAGGGAGAAACGATCATCACGATAAAATAAGAGAAATCAGGTGTCTCACAGAAAAATTCAAGTGCTCGTTTTTCCCGCGCTCCGTTCGAGAGTGGAACGGTAGATAGCCAGCATGAAGGTGGTTCATTGAATCCTCTGTCATGCACTTTATTGTGAACAGCAGAGCAATAACGTAGGTGTAGATAAAACACACTTTTAAATATGGCGTAAATAATTGCTACTATTTCACGCCAGTTAATGGAAGAACGACGGGAATACATCCTGAAAACAAACATCTCGCTCATGGATTATGAAAAGGCTTTCAACGGAGTAAGTAGAAGCATGCTGGCACCCAAACTTCCAGATTTCAGACACTCAGATCGGTATGTGTCGATAATCGACCAAAAACCCGATTTAGTTCGTGCTGTGCGCTGTCCTACAGTAGAAGATGTGTCAACGGTAATTAAAAGTAGCACCAGAACTACAGAGTATAGGAAAACCATACCTGTGAATTGTACATGCAAAAATTTGTGGTACGTGAGTGGGTAGAGCAGCGGTCGTCAGACTGCGGCACGCGGGCCGAATGCGGCCCGAATCAAATGTTCGTGCTGCCCACGATTCTCTGTCGTATTTTATTATATGCTTCTAGCAATTAATAGCAGAATCCGAAAGCGGCAACTAACGTTAGGAACTTATTAAGAGTTTATTTTTCTTTTTGAGTAACAAACAAAAATACCTACAGGGACGGTAATAGTTTAAAATGTGCTTAATTTTAATGGACGTTGGTGAGTTTTGTCGTGAACTTACGTCAGGAGCAGAGCGGTGTCTAGCGTGGTCATTGCAGGGTTGATAGAAATGAGAGGCGGAATGTTTTACACTGTCACTATTGGCTCTTCAGCAAAAAAGTTTGACGACCACTGTGGTAGAGCGTCAGATCGAGGTCTCGAGTATATCCGGCGCGGTTGCTCACCGTGTTCGGTGAGAGCATTATCTGCCCTTTGCAATACAAACACTGGGTGAATGGATCAGCGATGACATTGTTTTTGTTCTGGGGGGACGTCCCATAACACCCGTTCAGATTCTTTTTTTAAAAAAAGAAAAAGGTTCGAAACCAACGCGTGGCGATTTTTGTAACAGATTACACGTGATATTTCTGAGTTTGTAGCAGTGTTCTTTTGGGAATCTGCGTTCGCTTCGTTAGTTGAAAGTAGCGAACCTATAGAGTACATTTGTATAGATCAAAAGTATCCGGTCACCAACAAAAACACACATTTTTCACATTAGTTGCATTGTGCTGTCAACCACTGCCAGGTACTCCATATCAGCGACCTCAGAACTTATTATACATCGTGAGAGAGCAGAATGGGGCGCTCTGCGGATCTCACAAACTTCGAACTTGATCGGATGATTGGGTGTCACTACTATCATACGTCTGTACGCGAGGTTTCCACACTTCTAAACATCTCTAGGTTCACTGTTTCCAATATGTGAGTGAAGTGGAAACGAACGGCACAAAATCGCACAGGCTGACCTCGTCTGTTGATTGAGAGACCGCCGATAGTTGAAGATGGTCGTAATGTGTAATAGACAGACGTCTCTCCAGACCATTACACAGGAATTACAAACTGCAAAAGGATCCACTGTAAGTACTATGAGAGTTAGGCGGGAGGTGAGAAAACTTGGATTTCACATATCACGCCGGTAAGTGCCAAACGACGCCTCGCTTGGTGTAAGCAGGGTAAACATTGGACGATCGAACAGTGGAAAAACGTTGTATGGAGTGACGAATCACGGTACACGATTTGGCGATTCGATGGCAGTGTGTGGATATGGCGAATGCCCGGTGAACATCATCTGCCAGCGTGTGCAGTGCCAACAGTAAAAATCGGAGGCGGTGGTGTTATGGCGAGGTCGTGTATTTCATGGAGGGGGCTTGCACCCCTTGTTGTTTTGCGTGGTACTATCACAGGAAAGGCCTACATTGATGTTTTAAGCACCTTCTTACTTCCTGCTGTTGAAGAGCAATTCGGAGATGGCGATTGCATCTTTCAACACGATCGAGCACCTGTTCACAATGCACGTCCTGTGGCGAAGTGGTTGTGCAGACCAGTCCATTACAGGGATGTTACTGTCGTGTAGAGTCCTGACCTGAATCCAGTAGAAGAGCTTTGCGATGTTTTGGGATGCCGTCTTCGTGCCAGGCCTCACAGACCGACATCGATACCTCTCCTCAGTGCAGCACTCTGTGAAGAATGGACTGCCATTCCCCAAGAAACCTTCCAGCACCTGATTGAACGTATGCCTGCGAAAGTGGAAGCTGTTATCGAGGCTACGGGTGGGCCAACACCGAACTGAATTCCAACATTACCGTTGGAGGGCGCCACGAACTTCAAAAGCATCCGGACACCTGGCTGAAAATGATTTGCATCACATAGTTTACCTGTGGTGTTGTCTGTACAAATGTACGCTATAGGTTTGCTACTTCCAACTAACGAAGAAGTCGGCTGCCAAAAGAACATTGCTACAAACTCCGAAACGTCCTTTTACGTGCTAGAAAAATGTTCTCCCGTATAACAATTGCACGCGTAAACTGTTTAAAAAAACCGCTATCGTTGGCTTTCGAACTCTGGACCTTCAGCACGACGATCTGACGCTCTACCGACTCACCTACCATATTTCGTCGCAAACAGTGCTCAGACATTTGCTTTTAGTGTACTCTGTAGTTCTGGTGTTTCTTTTAATTGCCGCCCGCATCTCGTGGTCGTGCGGTAGCGTTCTCGCTTCCCACGCCCAGGTTCCCGGGTTCGATTCCCGGCGGGGTCAGGGATTTTCTCTGCCTCGTGATGGCTGGGTGTTGTGTGCTGTCCTTAGGTTAGTTAGGTTTAAGTAGTTCTAAGTTCTAGGGGACTTATGACCACAGCAGTTGAGTCCCATAGTGCTCAGAGCCATTTGAACCATTTTTTAATTGCCATTAACACATGTTCTATTAGACGACAGCACACAGCACGAACTAAATCGGTGTTTTGGTTGATGCTCTATCGACACACAACGTTTGGTACCGGTCTGAGTGTCTGACATCTAAAGGTTTGGATGTGAGGAACACAATGGAAAAACAAGAGTATAAGCGAGACATAACAGAAGTAATAAGAGTTTGTACCAGTACACAGAAATTGTAATAAATACAGGGCGGAAGAAAATAGGACAGATAAAGATCAACAGATGAGGGACACGAGAGCGTAGCCGTTCATCTGCTGTATCAATATGTAGTAGAAATTAGAGTCTCGCACTGTGTTCTATGGTCTGTATGTTATGGATAACCTCAAGAACTATTGTACGGATTTTGATACGGTTTTCACATACAGCTTGATTTACGAGGAACTTTAATGTATATAATTTATTGTTTACAGTAGTGGTGAGAAGGCAATATATGTATTGTTATCTGTTTCATATTTAATTGGCGTTTGGACAGACAACTGGTAGCAATGATGGGTGCTATTAGCCGGTCAGATAGATCTATCGGGGAAAAGCAATAAAGTAACAGCCACAGCAAGTCCAGAGAGACGCAAAGATTGGTCAGAATTTACAAGCACTAAAAATTAAACTCCCCAGTCCTGTTTATCTGTCTCCGTGTGACGACTAACCACAGGAACTTCAATAGGGACTTTCATATGATTGTCACTGATGGATGCACTTATCTGCAAGGAAGGTTTGTGCACATCACCACATGTTATAAACGAGTCCTCTGGTCATAGATAATCGGTGCTATGCTTGTGAATCTGGGGCGGATCGTTAATTCAACGTAAACGATACTGATAGACAGTGGAAACGGGAAGTTAAAAAAAAAGTGTGAGGTTAATATAAGGACACACAAACATAGGTACTCGGCCCTTTCTCGATGACCGAATAATTATCCAGAGATAGAAAATGACTTCCTGCTGGCAATACATGAGAATTACTATCTAAATATTTAAGTAAAAAAATGGATGGCCTTTAATGGGAAACACCCAGTGCCTTCCAAAACAGTACTAGATGAACAGTCAGTGAACAGGTGTCATATTTTCAGCTCTCTGGCTGCGATATTAGCTATCAACTCAAAAATGTCACTAATGAATTATATAAGGTCTAAATAATATGTGGCACATACACACAACAGTGCGTAGCAAGAGAAGGGACGATACAAAATTAAATTTATACTGATGGTTACGACTAATGTAATATATGGAGGCATATCTTGGACAATGACTAAGAAAGACGAAAGGAAGATACTGTTAAATGAGGTGAAGTGTGATGACTTTGGAACCAAAACACAAACAAGTTTGAAACAAATGATATTAGTTTATCGGTTTTCCTTTTAGAGCATTGGGAATGAATTTTTACTACCTTTTGCTCTAACAGATCGTAAAAGTATTTAAAAAAGCTGCGTCGGTGAACTTCACCCCACCGGTTATGTGATAGCTGTGAATTGTTTATGACTTTTCAGTGACGTTAATTGTCCTGAACATTTATCCGTAATTGAAAAATAAATCTGAAACGATAGTTAAATACACACTGTTCTTCTTTAGTGCTAAAACCTGAATGATCGTCTTATGTTTTACCTTGACGACAATGGATACTGTTTTCCAGGGTTCCTTTGGGAATTTTATACATTCGGCTAGCCTTGTTAATGCTTATTTTTCCATTCAAAATCTCTGTGAGAAACACTTCCAAAACATCCAGGCTATATGTCTCTAATTCACACAACTTACAAGCTTACGTTTGTACACTTGCGGGATTTTCACAATGACAACTCTTATGATCTGAACTATGTGATGCAACAAAGAGAACTGCGACCTACGTCGCAAGATATAATACAGACACTGGCAACATTTGAGTTCGTTACCCTGTTACTGCGTAGGTTGTGTCAAATTCTTCCTGCGTTCATTAGTCCATATTTTTGTTTCATTCATGAATGTTTGTTCATGTAAGAACCGCTCGACAAAAGACGGTCAACTTCACTCCAATTCTACCAAGAATTTGCAAAGGTTTATTTGTGTGTTTGTAAAATGTGTGTGTGTGTGTGTGTGTGTGTGTGTGTGTGTGTGTGTGTGTGTGTGTGTGAAAATCTTGTGGAACTTAACTGCTAAGGTCATCAGTCCCTAAGCTTACACACTACTTAACCTAAATTATCCTAAGGACAAACACACACACACACACACACATACCCATACTCGAGGGAGGACTCGAACCTCCGCCGGGACGAGCCGCACAGTCCATGACAGCCGCGCGGCATTAGCCGAGCTGGCTGAGGCGCTGCAGTGTGTTTGTAAATAGCTAATTGTTACGGATTAACTGTTGTTATTGCTCCAGTTGTCATTATGAAGGGTTAGTTCATGCCATTCATAAGACCTAGAGAGGTGAGTTGTCTTGTGACTGTCACACAAATAAAAGCTTTAAATCACTAAAAAACATAGAAAAATTATTCCTTCTGAAAACGATTTCGCAAATTAGTCCACGAAAAGTTAAACAAAAACAACATAAAAGAAGAAGAAAGAAAGCAGTGCCATTTTTACAATGCAAGTGTTACCTACGAAAGGATTCCAAGACAGGAAGCAGCATATTTAAACTGGACTATGAAGACGAAAATTCAGCACAGTGAAATTATGAAGGGACACTGCAGGGAAATGAAGAGACAACACCAGCTTCTCAAAAAATATAATTAGCAAGTAGGCCTCTGAAGCCCATGCGAGAGGGAAAGAGAAAGATTTGTATTACATGGATGTTTCGTTTGTTGAAAACCGGTGTATGCCATCATGGAAACGAATTCTTCGGGAATGTTTCGTCATCTTGTGTGCTGATTTCAAACAGGATGTGACTTCAATTCGACGTCGAAATGAAATAGAAACAGGAAAAATTAGGACAAATTTACAGTAGTCATCAGCAAGTTCCAAGATCTTCCGAAATTCGCTCAAAGAAGTGTCTGTTACAAGTCAAGAACGAGGAGTGAGTAGGAGATGGACAGAGAAGAGGCGAAAACGGATAGAGTGAGAAGTAGGGTACAGATAGTCAGGAAAGAGAAGGAAATGGTTGTGGACAGGGGGAGGAAGAGAGAGGCAGAGAGAGGGTGAGGAGGAGATGAACAGAAAGAGAGGGCAAAGAAGATAAAGGGAAGAGGAGGAGACGAATAGAGAGATGGGAGATTATAAGATGGACAGAGAAAGAAAACAGAAGGAGATGAAAGGTAGAGGGGGAAGAAGGACAGAAAGGGGGGGAGAAGGAAGGGAAGAAAATGGTTCAAATGGCTCCGAGCACTATGGGACTTAACATCTGAGGTCACTAGAACTACTTAAACCTAACTAACTTAAGGACGTCACACACATCCATGCCCGAGGCATGATTCGAACCTGCGACCGTGCGGTCGCTCGGTTCCAGACTGAAGCGCCTAGAACCGCTCGGCCACACTGGCTGGCTGGACGTGAAGAGGAAAGGGAGAGAGGGTCATGGACAGAGAAAGCTAAAAGGAGGAGATGGACAGAGAGTGGGGTGATTTGGAGACAGCAGAAAAAGGAAGAAGGAGCAGATGACCAGAGACAGGTGGAGAAGGAGATAAACAGAGGTAGGGGTGAGTAAGAGATGGAGAGGAGGAGGTGGACAGAGGCAGGGAGAGTAAGAGATAGGCAAAGAGATGGGGGAGGAGGTGATGGACAGACACAGGGGGAGGGGGAAATGGCAGAGGAAGGAAAGGGGGAGGGGTTATGGACAGAGAAGGGGGAGGAAGAGATGGACGGAGAGAGAGTGGGTTGGAGAATATATACAAAATGGTGTGAAGGAGGAGATTGACAAAAGGAGGGGGAAGGAGGAGATGGAATTAGAGGAGGAGGAGGAGGAGGAGGAGGAGGAGGAGGAGGAGATGGAGATATACTGAGAAAGGTGAAAAGAGGAGTTGGTACAGTGAGACTGTTACGCAGAGATTCCACGCTTACTGCATCCCCCGCCTATTTCTCTCTCTGTCCATAATTAGCTTCTCCTTCTCTGTCGATCTCGTCCTCTTACCTTTCTCTGTCCATTTCGTACACCCCGTGTGTCCGTTCATCTCCTCTTCGCTCATCTCTCTGCCTAAACTCTTTCTGTCCCTAGTCCATTAAATTTCGGGCCTGCAGCCGCGAAAATAAAATTTTCTCCACCGGTATTTCGGCCGCGTATCGTCCGGCCATCCTCAGAGTGAATCACAAGACTGACGACAAGACGCCAAGCGCGGCCTTACATGCTCCACCGCGGCGGTACTGCGCATGCCTGTCACAGATGCTGATCGGCGGCAGAGAAATACGTTTACACATGCGGCGCCTGTGGCGAAGGCGTACAGGCATTCGATTCGCTTATTGATGTATGATCGGCGGCGGTGACACCATGACGACTTCTTTGCAGTTTAATTACCCCAAGAGCCGGATTCCATGCTTAGTCCAAATTAAAACCATTATCTCTATTTATTAAATTATTAGCTAATCTAATCTCTATACCTTCCTTGAAGACAGATTCCCAAAAAGAAGAGGTGGATGTTAAAATCTTCACATCGCTGTAATTCATGGAATGCCCTGTATCAATACAATGTTGGGCCAAGGCTGACTTGTCTGGTTGTAATAAGCGTGTGTACCTTCGATGCTCCACACACCTCTCATGAACGGTGCTTGTTGTTGGACTTATACTTCTCACAATTTCCGCAAGGAATCTGATACACACCAGCTTCACTAAGCTGTAAATCGTCCTTCACAGAGCCGAGTAAAGCCGCAATCTTCTTGGGGGGCCGGAAGATCACCTTAACATGGTGTTTCTCAAGAATACGGCCTGTCTTCGAGGAAAGAGCACCCACATAGGGCAAAAACGCACTAGATCTGAAGGAATTGCTATCTTCTTCCCGATCACATACCTGAATTTTAGGTTTTTGCATCGAATGCTCTACGAATTTGTTCCGGAGAAAATTCATTCGACTTAAAAATGCTCTTGAGGTATGTGAGCTCTTCTTGCAAATTTTCTTTATCGGATATACAGTGCGCCCGATGCACTAAGGTCTTAAGGACACCTATGGTCTGTGAAGCATGGCAGCTACTGGAATGAAGATATAGATTTGTGTGTGTGGTGTGGTGTGTTGTGTGTGTGTGTGTGTGTGTGTGTGTGTGTGTGTGTGTGTGTGTGTGTGTGTGTTGTTGTGTGTGTGTGTGTTGTTTTGTGTGTGTGTGTGTGTGTGTGTGTGTGTGTGTTGTTGTTTGTGTGTGTTGTGTGTTGTGTGTTGTGTGTGTGTGTGTGTGTGTGTGTGTGTGTGTGTGTGTGTGTGTGTGTGTGTGTGTGTGTGTGTTGTTGTTGTTGTTGTTGTTGTTGGTGGTGGTGGTGGTGGTGGTGGTGGTGGTGGTGGTGTGTGTGTTGTTGTTGGTGTTGTTGTTGGTGTGTGTGTGTGTGTGTTGTTGTTGGTGTGTGTGTGTTGTTGTTGGTGTGTGTGTGTTGTTGTTGGTGTGTGTGTGTTGTTGTTGGTGTGTGTGTGTGTGTGTTGTTGTTGGTGTGTGTGGGTGTGTGTTTGGTGTGTGTGTTGTGTGTTGGTTTCCGATATACGGCATGTCCTAATGTGCTATCATCTTTACGGCGAACGACAACGTCCAAAAAGGGGAGGCAGCCTTCTTTTTCTGTTTCCATAGTAAATTCAAATTCTCAAGAAATCGGTGTAATTCATCCATCCCATGGGGCCATACCACGAATGTGTCGTCCACGTACCTCCAGAAGACCGTTGGTTTAAAACTTGGTGAGTTCAATGCCTTGTCCTCGAAGTCTTGAATAAATTAGCTACCAGAGGGGAGAGGGTGAATTTTATGAGCAAATTGATGGCATGGGAAGTCCCATTAAACTGAAAATAAGATGATAAAAGCACATGTTCAAATAAGGCCGTAAAGTTCTTATCAAAATGTTGGCCGATAAGAGAGATTCCTTTAAAGGTACCTTAGCTTTGACGTGGTATCATTATACACTAACAAGCAGATCCGTACTATTTAGCCTGACATTGCTGAGACTCTGAATAAAATCCATAGAATTACGAATATGGTGACTACATTTCTTCTACTACTGGTTTTAATAAGGAAGCTAAATATTTGGCAGAAAAATGTTGCTGAACCAATAGTGCTCGTTATAGGTCTCATAGACAAGACCTCTAGACGCTCATCCTTACCCGTCTTGTGAGCTTTAGGAAGACCATAAAATCTCAGTGGTACTGCACCTCGTACTTTTAAACTTCTTATGACTTCCTTCGATAGTGATGAAGCGTTCAGCAAGGCAGAAGTGCTTATTGTCACCTTGTTAGTGGGATGTTTGTTAATCTTCCGGTATGCGCCAGAACTAAGTAGATCACGTATCTTTTCCTTGCAGACTTCCTGAGGCAAAAGGACGGTAGCGTTACCTTTATCAGCACGCAAAACGACTGTGTCAGAGGCCGGCCGCGGTGGTCTAGCGGTTCTAGGTGCTCAGTCCGGAACCGCGCGACTGCTACGGTCGCAGGTTCGAATCCTGCCTCGGGCATGGATGTGTGTGATGTCCTTAGGTTAGTTAGGTTTAAGTAGTTCTAAGTTCTAGGGGACTGATGACCACAGATGTTAAGTCCCATAGTGCTCAGAGCCATTCGACTGTGTCAGTATGCTCACGCAGCCTTCGTATCGCACATTTTTCTTCCTTGGAAACATTGCTTCTTTGTGGATGATGCTTCGTAATTTCTTGACAGGTTTCTCGTCCGACTTCTTCAGCAGATAGTGGTCGGACAGCTTCTTCAATGGCACTGATGAAAGATTATATCGGCAAAGTCTTTGGAGTAGGGGCAAAATTTAGCCTTTTACTAAAGACAGACAACGTAGCTTCGTCCAGATCCTTACCCGTCAAATTTATGACAGGACGTCGAATAACAGTCCACCTGAGAAGGCTGGTCCAATCGGCTGTATTTGGTAATCTGTCTTTTTGTGGCCACTTCGCGAACCCAGTCAGACTTAGCCCATGTCGTGCCATCAATCCAATCCCAGGAGTCAGGAGATAAAACAGATGCTACCTTCAAATGCAGATGATACAGGTGTCCAGAAACAATCTCCAACTTCCGACGAGTAAAACGAATTCTTTCTGTGACAATAGCAGAACCAGCCCTATGTAAAATTCTATTTACTGCAGCGTTCTTAACAAAGTAAACCAACCTAGCAAATTTTGGGACAACTCCATGGTCGCGGCACTTCAGTAAGAAACTCAAAGAGCTCAATAGTCTTGCTCTCTGGTGTCGTAATTTGTCCAAACTATGGACCCATGAAACCATCTCCTCCCCGAAGAAGTACTTGAGGTGCATTTTCAACTTCTCGCGGCGAAATGAATAGTCCATTAAATTTCGGGCATGCAGCCGCGCAAATAAAATTTCCTCCACTGGTATTTCGGCCGCTTATCGTCCGGCCATCCTCAGAGTGAGCCACAAGACTGTCTCGGTCCCTGTCTCTGTCCACCTTTTCTTTCTCTATCCATCTCCTCCTCCCTCTCTCTCCGTCCATCTGAATAAAATTGCATTCAAAACCTATATAGTTAAAAGAAGTGTTTTAAGTGCTAATAACCATACCACTTGGGTATTTGTACATTTTTAATGCACAAACTAGGTTATTACCCATTTGAATGCGGGGCGTAGTTTCAGAGTTTTTCAGGTCTGAGGATTACATCTCGGCTGTGTTACTGTCGGCGTTGCTGCTTATCCGAGGAATTACAGCGATTTGGAGCACACGATGCCAGTAGTATTCCAAAGAATTATGATCGATAATTGGTTTTCGTAACTAGGCAGTTATACTGCTTGCCGTCAATGCGTATGGGTTTCAGCTTATACAGGAACACGTCGTCAATATCAGAAAATATAAAAAGAAAAACGCTGTCTGCTGTGGGACCTTAGAGGGGCTTATAACACTGTCTGGCTGTCAGCGACACAGTTCCGGCGGTCCGGGAACGAGCAAACATTGGCGGCCAAAACAGCCGTCTTAAAGAGCTGGACGAAGTCACTTACACTGAAGCGCCGAAGAAATTGGTATAGGCATGCGTATTCAAATACGGAGATATTAAAACAGGAAGTATACGGCGCTGCGGTCGGGAACGCCTACATAAGACAACAAGTGTCTGGCGCAGTTGTTAGATCGATTACTGTTGCTAAAATGGCAGGTTATTAAGATTTATTTGAGTTTTAGAGTGGTGTTGTAATCGGTGCCGGGGCGATGGGACACAGCATCTCTGAGGTAGCGATGGAATGAGGATTTTCCCGTACGACCAGTCCAAGAGTGTACCGTGAACATCAGGAATCCGGTAAAACATCAAATCTCCGACATCGCTGAGACCGAAAAAAAAAAAAAAAAAACAAAAAACACAACCTGCGAGAACGGGACCAATAACGGCTGGAGAGAATCGTTCAACGCGACACAAGTGCAACCCCTCCGTAATTTACTGCATATTTCAATGCTGGATCATCAATAGGTGTCAACGTGCGAACCATTCAACGAAAATTCATCGATATGGGCTTTCGGATCCGAAGGCTCTATGAGACAAAGCTTTACGCCTCGCCTGCGCCCGTCAACACCGACATTGGACTGTTGATGACTCGAAACATATTGCTTGGTTGGACGAATCTCGTTTCAAATTGTATCGAGAAGATGTACGTGTATGGAGACAACCTCATGAATCCATGGACTCTGCATGTTAGCATTCAGACGGAATTTGTAGCAGTTCTGGACTTGTGGGGTGTCGTAATGTCCTGCTAGCCCGAGTAGCTCCAGGGACATTCTTGTGAGTTTAAACACTTTCGCCGGCCACCAAACTCACCAACATCGACATTGTTGAGCACATCTGGGATGCCTTTCAACGTGCTGTTCAGATCTCCATCCCCTCGTACTCTTACAGATTTACGGACAGCCCTGCAGGATTCACGGAGACAATTCCCTCCACCACTGCTTCAGACGTTAGTCGAGTCGGTGCCCCGTCGTGTTGTGCACTTCTGCGTACTCGCGGGGGCCCTACACGATATTAGGCAGGTGTATCAGTTTCTTTGGCTCATCAGTGCAGAAATGCTAGTTTCAATAAACGTTTGATCCTTAATCGTTTTCCAAATCTGTACTGTTCATACCTTTCGCAATTTATATTTCCACACCCATTTACATCTCCGCACAGCTTATAATTATATAGGATGTGTAAGTGGAAAGAATGACTGAATAACACCGAAATTTATCCTATTTGAAGTCCATCCATTAGGGAAAGAGCAGCGAGGACCGACCATTACAACATCTGATTCACGTTATTGTGCATCCTACTCTAACGTAAGTAGTTTTCAACACCAAGAAGTTTTCTCCTTCCTCCAATAACCAACTCGATACTGTGGTGAGGATTAGTAGCTGTTGCCTCATTCTGATTGCAATCGAGGTGGTGTGATCTTATGTCAACGGACGCTGGGCACCTGTCCAGTGTATTGTATTTACTGTCAAGTGCTGACAAAGTAACTCGACAGACTAGAACCATCATTTCAGATGTGACAAAATCAGTCCAACACAGCAAGATCACTAGACTTTTCCACTATGTCAGTCATTATTTGAGGTTGTTGGTTTGCAAACTGTTATATGAGATGACTACCGAAATGTCTTACCCTAGATTATGTGTTTTCATATAGCGCCAATAATAACCATCAGTTAGTCTGAAAGAAAACATTCACTCTGGGAAGATACGGTCATTTACCAGATATAAATCGCGCTCCACTTACGTCAGATCATACGCTTATCAGTAGTTACAGAACTAAAGTTTGATAACGGGCCAATCTCAGTTTATGAAAAGGTTGTTTGCATTGAGGAGTATTCATAATCATTGTTAAATAAAAATACTGATTGTGTTGTAACTACAAAAGCATGGCTTACCTGTGAACAGTCATTACTGCATACAACTTGACTGGGATACGAACAAGTCGCTTTTAGTTCGTATTCCATATATTCCTCACCCTCCATATATTCCTCACCGGCAGCGCTGGCGGCAATGGCCAGGAACTGGAAAAGATAAACGTTTTCTATGTCACTATCACTGTATTAGCATAGTTTTCGCAAAATGAACATACAATTAACATTTCAATATATCTCAATAATACGTGTTACTAGCTATTTTTAACATAATTTTTAACGAATCATCATTCTGAAAAAGGGTCAACTGCCGTTTTCAAAATGAACCTCACACTGATATTGGACTCTTTCCGCTCCACTGTTCCGCCTCCTACGTCCTAATTTTGTTGCTGCTGACGCAACACTCCCTGCCAGCGTGTCATTTGTAGTCTACAACTTGATGCTTATGTTTTAAATCCTGATAAATATAATCAGATAGCGATTAGGAACTCAAAAGTGACGGGAAAAGAGCATATTAATCACTTTGGGAAACTTGTTCAAGCTCGACACACTGGAAACCCCTAAAAGTAAATTTTCAGACTATTAATGAAACATCTGAATTGTCCGCACTTACGTGTACTCGTGTATTCTTAACGTTTACGCTTTGAACAAACTTCAAAAATTCATCATCATCATTATATTTTGTTTTGTCAAGCAGCTAGATTACATACTCAAATTTTCGATTGTAATAAGCTTTTATTGCTACCTAGTACTATTATTTTGGTTCTCCTCGCTTGAAAAATCTATGGAACTGATTGGTATTAAAGTTATTTAACGTCTCAAAGACGAGCAAAGATTTTTTTCTCCAAGGACTAATCGATGTTCAACCAACAAAGAACTTTAAGAAACGCTTGTCTGATGAAGATATTCAAGCAAAACGTAAGTCAAAGACTCGCAGAATCAAATGAGACACCTTAAAGTACGTTGTTGTGTTGTTCAGTTATTGTCGGCGGACTGTACGTCGTAACACTTTCCACTCGTTGTTTTTGATAACTAGGAAATGCGTTGATCGACTGTGCTATTTGAAAAGTCGTAACCAAAGTCCTCGTGATAATAGAAGCAAGTCGGTTGGCTCTCGTTCAAACTTGGTGATTCCTGGTGAACGTTTCCGGAAGATTGATGAATTGATAAATGATACACCTGCCAAGCAAGCGCATCATTATGGCACAAAAATGTATTATCTTTCCGCAGAGCTAAAATTAAAATGTTAATAGTAAATCTTCAGAAAAAATATTGGATTTTGCCTTTATTTGGCAGCCTGGATGTTTTTTGGTGAAGTATTTTCGAGAAAATTTCAATTTAATTTTGGATCGCCTTCAGATCGACGTGTGCTCGAAGTATGAGAAGCTAGGTACCAAAATAGGAGACCGTCACTTAAATGACAATGCCAGATGTGCTACAACCGCTGATCTCATTCTCCGCAAGAGTAGAGGCTCAAAATTTTTCAAAAAAATGAATATCCTTCGACTGACATGCAAAGTGAAAAAGTAGCTGATTGTGCTTTGACTACATGCAACATCTTTTCTTACCTTCTTTGCCAGTACAAAAGGTATTTTATTACTGCTAGCTACGTCTAAATGAATTTTTCATTCACAATTCAAAACTGGAAACGACACGTTTTATTCACATATAGAACGGGAAGGTTACAAAGATCCTGATGAAATTTGTTCTTTTTTAAGTGACTGCATTAGAGAATATACTGATGAGCCAGAACATTATGACCGCTGCTTATCGCCACACTGAATGCTTCCGGGTTGTGTTGCGGGCACGTGACGCAGTAAGGAAAGAACGTAAGCGGAAGAGAAACAAATAGGTAGCCATTATAGCGAAGATATGGAGTGCAAATGCGGAAATCCACTGATGTGAGCGGTTCTGACAAAGGGCACATTGTTGTGGCGCTGCGAGTGCGAACGAGAATCTCTGAAAGCTGGTCGCCTGTTGGCGTACTACTGGAAAGTGGTTGAAGGATGTTGAAATGAGGAGTAGGCCGTGTGGTACTGGTCGACCATGTCTTACGACAAATTGTTCACGTCAGAGGATTCCCCTCCGTGTAATCCACGATTGTTAGCGGTCTGTGGCAGATCTGACGAAGGGTACGAGGCTGGGGCAGGCACAAGTGTTTCGGGGCACTCAGTTCCAAAAGCAGCTGTTGAACATGCAGGTCCACATCACACGACCCCTGCGTGTTCCTGTGTTGCCCCAACGACATTTATTTATTTATTTACACGTCAAGTTCCGCAGGACCAAATTGAGGAGCAAATCCCGAAGGTCATGTAATTTCATGTACTGACACATTCCAACATGAAAGCGATAGCAGATAAAAATAAAATGCTTATGAACGCGAAAAAAGTCTATGCGCAGTCAACAATACAACAAGAATCAGCTTAACTTTTCAAAGAACTCTTCGACAGAATAGGAGTGAGCCATGAGGAAACTCTTCAGTTTCAATCTGAAAGTGCGTGAATTACTACTAAAAGTTTTGAATTCGAGTGGTAGCTTACTGAAAATGGATGCAGCAGTATACTTCACAACTTTCTGCACAAGAGTTAAGGAAGTCCGATCCAAGTGCAGGTTTGATTTCTGCCGAATATTAACCGAGTGAAAACTGCTTATTCTTGGGAATAAACTAGTATTGTTAACAAGAAATGACAGTAAGGAATATATATATATATATATATATATTGAGAGGCCAATGTCAAAATACCTGGACTCGTGAACAGGGTTCAACAAGGGGTTCGTGAACCTACACCACTTATTGCCCGAACAGCGCGTTTCTGAGCCAAATATATTTTGGGGTAACTCTTCCCACTCTAAAAGGATATAATACCATACGACATAAGCGAATCAAAATAATGCTGCAATTTTTACTATTCGAACGCTATCTGAAGTGAGTGATCGTTCGACACGAAAATTAGTCTACTTTGCTTAAGTCTTTGGAAAAGATCCTGAACGTGGGCTTTCCACAACAGTTTACTATCTATCTGAACACCTAGAAATTTGAACGACTCCAGTTTCACTAATCATATGCCTATTCTGCGAAATTAAAACGTCAGGTTTTGTTGAATTGCATGTTAGAAACTGTAAAAACTGAACCTTACTGTGATTTAGCGTTAGCTTATTTTCTACAAGCCATGAACTTTGCCTCAGTTTCAAATAGTGCAGTTCATGACCTATGTTGCACACAACGTCCATTGCTAACAAGCTAGTGTGATCAGCAAACAGAAATATTTTAGAGTTGTCAGTAATAATAGAGGGCATATCATTTATATAAATAAGGAACAGGAGTGGCCCCAACACTGATCCCTGGGGTACACCCCCCCCCCCCCCCCCCCACTTGACCGTACCTCACTGAGACCCCACGTCACAGCCATTCTCAACATTGTGAATAATGACCTTTTGCTGTCTGTTGCTAAAGTAAGAGGTGAACCAGTTGTGAGCTTCTTCCCATATTCCATAATGGCCCAACTTCTGGAGCAATATTTTGTGATCAATACAGTCAAATGTCTTACTAAAATAAAAACAATAGGCCTAGCTTATCCTAAGGACACACACACACACACACACACACACACACACACACACACACACACACACACACACACACGCCCAAGGGAGGTATCGAACCTCTGCGGGGACCACTGAGATTGCAGACCTCAACCATATGATACTAGGGTCTTCACACTATGACAGACAACGCCGCAAGTTTCTCGAGGTCTTGATAAGAAAAGGGATTTTCCAGCCTACATCGGTGACGAACCTGTTTCGACATATGTCTACAACGGGCTACGTCAGTATGCCCACTTTCTGCAAGGAGCAGATATCCGGTTTTAAGTCCGACACAAAGGATCCAGCATGTGAAGATGTGATACGTGGACTGTGCATACTCACACACTTAACAAAGTGTACCATGACGTTTACCTGTAATTAATGTAATTCGAATGTCTGCGCTGTATATATCATATTGTACACCAAACCTGCTCCCCCTGCGGGTCCGGGGTAAGAATAGGCCCGAGGTATTCCTGCCTGTCGTAAGAGGCGACTAAAAGGAGTCCCTCCCCCTCAAGGGGGTAGTTAGCGCCTGCGTCCGGAGACGGACGGTTCCACGACCTCTATTTGCGGTCATTTTGCTTTTTCACTTCTCGTTTCTTCCTTTCTTTGGTTGGTTCCTTTCTTTGCTCTTCTCCACCTCACTGTCTTCCTTACTCTTTCCCCTGCATAATCTCCTTGCCTTCTCCTTGCCTTCTTCTCCTTGCCTTCTTCTCCTTGCCTTCTTCTCCTTGCCTTCTTCTCCTTGCCTTCTTCTCCTTGCCTTCTTCTCCTTGCCTTCTTCTCCTTGCCTTCTTCTCCTTGCCTTCTCATTGCCTTCTTCTCCTTGCCTTCTCTGGTCTCCGCCTCGGCGTTTGAGACACTGTCCTCTCCTTTTTCCTCTTCTTCCTTCCTCCCTGTGCGCGCCTGAAGGCCGACCCACGCGTTCGCACGCGTAGCCGGTGACGGGGTAACGCGTAATTCCCCGCCCTGGGTAGACATGTAAGGCACGCGCGTACCCCCTGGTAAAGGCCAGGCCCGGGGAGGGGTGATTGCCTGAGCTGATACCTTCTGACCATGCCGATTGGTCCCTCCGTCTGTTTCTCGGGAGGTGTGACCTGAGGTGTAAACATTCACCTAAGGCGGGAATGCCCTCTGAGAGGGTCCCCACAAGGAAGGAGCGCGCCATCGGAGACGCTGGCAATCATGGGGGATTTCTCCGCAATGGATTTCACTCCATCTCTCTCGACTTCTGCCCAAAAACGGAAACGTGACCAGCTACCAGTGACAAAAGTACTACCACCTGCCCCACAGTTCCTCGTCGTTTCTCGATCTGAGGACGGAAAGGATTTTTCCTCTGTCAACCCTTTCGTTATCCAGAAGGGCGTCGATGCCATAGCCGGATCTGTCAAATCCTGTACCAGGTTGCGTAACGGTACCTTATTACTCGAAACTGAGAGCGCCTTTCAGGCACAAAAACTGCTTCGGGCCACACTCCTGTACACATTCCCTGTCCGGGTGGAGGCTCACCGAACTTTGAATTCGTCTCGTGGTGTGGTCTACACTAGATCCCTCGACGGTTTGACTGACGAGGAGATTCAATCTTTCCTCGCTGAGCAGGGTGTGACGGCTGTCCATAGGGTCATGAAAAAGGTCAACAATGACCTTGTACCGACCCGGACACTTTTTTTGACCTTCGATAGTGTTCAGCTGCCATCGCGCATCAAAGCGGGCTACGAGGTTATTTCTGTTCGCCCCTATGTCCCGACACCTACGCGCTGCTACCAGTGTCAGCGTTTCAATCACACTCGCCAATCTTGTTCCAATGCGGCTAAATGTGTCACTTGTGGCAGGGATGCCCATGAGGGTGACTGTCCACCTCCGTCTCCTCGTTGTGTGAACTGTCAGGATGACCATGCTGCATCCTCCCGCGACTGTCCTGTCTATAAGGAAGAACGCTGTATCCAGGAAATTCGGGTCAAAGAGAAAGTGTCCACCTCGGCTGCTCGCAAGCTATTGGCTAGTAGGAAGCCCACGCTGCTCCCAGCGGGGAAATACAGTACTGTCCTCGCCTCTCCTCGGACTACCAGGGAGGTGGCAACCCAGACCTGCGATCTGACCTTCAGCACCACGGTCGTCCGTTCGGCCAGTGCTAAGATCGCGCGGTCGACGTCTCCTCTTCGTCCCATCACCCCACAGACACCAGCCCCTTCATCAGCTTCTGCTAAGACGAAGACCCAGAAGTCAGATGCACGGGCCTTCAAGAAGGAACCGTCCCGTGCAGACTTACTACGTACCTCGACCTCCCAGCCTTCGTCCGGTACTTCCACCAAACGACCATCCAAGAAGGCTAATAGGAAGCACAGTTCTCCTTCTCCGCCACGGCGCATTTCTTCTCCTGCGCCACCCAGCGGTTGCCGCCCCAGGCCGTCATCCCTTTCGCCTGGCCGCACCGCTGGTAGCCGAACATCTGGCCGTTCACCGGCGGAGGAAGCTCCCCCTCCCGGCCATCTTCCCAAGATGGCCGATGAACCTATAGACCCAATGGACGATGACTGTCCGCCTACTGATAGCGGCGGCAGTGCTCGCTCGAAGCCAGGCCCTCAGCGGCCTTCGAGGTGACCCCTTCTTTCATCTTCCTTTTTTCTTACGATGGCACTTATTAACTGGAATATTCGCAGCGTTCGCTCCAACCGAGAGGACTTGAAGTTGCTGCTCCGCTCGCATCGTCCGCTCGTCGTAGCCCTCCAGGAAACGAAGCTACGCCCATGCGATCAAATTGCCTTGGCACACTACACCTCTGTGCGTTTTGACCTACCCCCTGTGGTAGGTATCCCAGCTCATGGAGGGGTTATGTTGCTGGTCCGGGATGATATTTACTACGATCCCATCACGTTGCACACCGGCCTGCAGGCAGTTGCCATCCGCATTACTCTCCCCACTTTTCCATTTTCCATTTGTACCGTTTACACTCCATCGTCGTCTGCCGTTACCAGGGCAGACATGATGCAACTTATTGCTCAGCTACCTGCACCATTTTTGTTAACTGGAGACTTCAATGCCCACCATCCCATTTGGGGCTCTCCAGCATCCTGCCCGAGGGGCTCCCTGTTAGCAGACCTTTTCAACCAGCTCAATCTCGTCTGCATCAATACTGGCGCCCCTACTTTTCTTTCGGATACATCTCACACCTATTCCCATTTAGATCTCTCTATATGTACTCCCCAACTTGCTCGCCGGTTCGAGTGGTATGCTCTTTCTGATGCATATTCGAGCGACCACTTCCCGTGTGTTATCCATCTCCTGCAGCATACCCCCTCTCCGTGCTCATCTAGTTGGAACATCTCCAAAGCAGACTGGGGGCTCTTCTCTTCAAGGGCGACCTTTCAGGATCAAACATTCCCAAGCTGCGATAGTCAGGTCGCACACCTCACGGAAGTCATTCTCTCTGCTGCTGAATATTCCATCCCTCACCCTACTTCTTCTCCACGTCGCGTACCGGTCCCCTGGTGGACCGCAGCATGTAGAGACGCTCTACGTGCTCGTCGACGTGCTTTACGCGCCTTTAAACGCCACGCTACAGTGGCGAATTGTGTCAATTATAAACGATTACGTGCACAGTGTCGTCGTATTATTAAAGAAAGCAAGAAAGCCAGCTGGGCTGCTTTCACAAGCACCTTCAACGGTTTTACTCCTCCTTCTGTTGTCTGGGGTAGCCTGCGCCGGCTATCTGGCACTAAGGTCCACTCACCAGTTTCTGGCTTGACGGTCGCGAATGACGTCCTTGTGGCCCCTGAGGATGTCTCCAATGCCTTCGGCCGCTTTTTCGCAGAGGTTTCGAGCTCCGCTCATTACCACCCTGCCTTCCTCCCCCGCAAACAGGCAGAGGAGGCTAGGCCACCTAACTTTCGCTCCTCGAATCGTGAAAGTTATAATGCCCCATTCACCATGCGGGAACTCGAAACCGCACTTGGCCGATCACGGTCCTCCGCTCCAGGGCCTGATTCTATTCATATTCAGATGCTGAAGAACCTTTCTCCTGCGGGTAAAGGTTTTCTTCTTCGTACTTACAATCGCATCTGGATTGACGGACATGTTCCCGCATGCTGGCGCGAGTCTATTGTTGTCCCGATTCCTAAGCCGGGGAAGGACAAGCACTTGCCCTCCAGTTATCGACCCATCTCGCTTACCAGCTGTGTCTGTAAAGTGATGGAGCGAATGGTTAACTCTCGATTGGTTTGGCTGCTCGAGTCTCGACGCCTACTTACCAATGTACAATGTGGATTTCGTAGGCGCCGGTCTGCTGTTGACCATCTGGTTACCTTGTCGACCTTCATTATGAATAACTTCTTGCGGAAGCGCCCGACCGCGGCTGTGTTCTTTGATTTGGCGAAGGCTTACGACACCTGTTGGAGGGGGGGCATTCTCCGCACCATGCATACATGGGGTCTTCGCGGTCGCCTCCCTCTTTTTATTCGTTCCTTTTTAATGGATCGACAGTTCAGGGTACGTGTGGGTTCTGTCCTGTCAGACACCTTTCGCCAGGAGAATGGGGTACCACAGGGCTCAGTTTTGAGCGTCGCTCTCTTCGCCATAGCGATCAATCCAATAATGGATTGTCTCCCAGCTGATGTATCAGGCTCCCTTTTCGTGGACGATTTTACCATCTATTGCAGCGCGCAGCGTACGTGTTTCCTGGAGCGCTGTCTTCAGCGTTCTCTTGACCGTCTTTACTCGTGGAGTGTCGCCAATGGCTTCCGTTTTTCTGCCGAGAAGACGGTCTGTATTAACTTCTGGCGCTACACAGAATTTCTCCCACCGTCTTTACGACTTGGTCCCGTTGCTCTCCCATTCGTGGAGACAACAAAATTTTTAGGTCTTACATTTGACAGGAAACTTAGTTGGTCTCCACATGTGTCTTATTTGGCTGCCCGTTGTACCCGTTCTCTCAATGTCCTCCGTGTTCTCAGTGGTATGTCGTGGGGAGCGGATCGAACCGTCCTCCTTCGCCTATATCGGTCGATCGTCCGCTCCAAGCTGGATTATGGGAGCTTCGTATACTCCTCTGCACGGCCATCCATCTTACGCCGCCTCAACTCCATACAACATCGGGGTTTACGACTTGCGATCGGAGCGTTTTATACTAGTCCCGTCGAGAGTCTTCATGCTGACGCTGGTGAGTTGCCACTCACCTACCGGCGCGATATACTGCTTTGTCGGTATGCCTGTCGGCTACTGGCAATGCCTGACCACCCATCTTATCGTTCCTTTTTTGATGACTCTCTCGACAGTCAATACGGGTTGTATGTCTCCGCCCTGCTACCCCCTGGAGTTCGCTTTCGTCGCCTCCTTCAACACCTTCATTTTTCACTCCCTGCCACCTTTCGAGTGGGCGAGAGCCACACGCCACCTTGGCTCCAGGCTCAGGTTCGCGTCCACCTTGACCTCTGCTCACTCCCGAAGGAGGTTACCCCCGATTCAGTCTACCACTCCCGTTTCGTCGAACTTCGTTCGAAGTTCATTAATACGACCTTCATTTACACAGATGGCTCTAAGACCAATGACGGGGTCGGGTGTTCTTTTATTGTCGGGGCACAAAGTTTCCAATATCGGCTCCATGGCCATTGTTCGGTCTTCACAGCTGAGCTCTTTGCCCTCTACCAGGCTGTCCTTTACATCTGGCGCCACCGACATTCTGCATATGTCATCTGCTCCGATTCCCTGAGCGCTATCCAGAGCCTCGGTGATCCGTACCCGGTTCACCCTTTCGTGCACCGGATCCAACGCTCTCTTCAGCAGCTGGTGGACGTCGGTTCTCCGGTTAGCTTTATGTGGATTCCTGGCCATGTCTGTATCCCTGGGAACGAAGCTGCAGATGCCGCGGCCAAGGCTGCGGTCCTCCAGCCTCGGACAGCTTCTTGTGGTGTCCCTTCGTCAGATTGTAGCAGGGTAATTTGTCGGCGCATTGTCTCGCTGTGGCATGCCGATTGGGCTGCACTTTCAAACAAGCTTCGGGCCTTGAAAGCTCTACCCGTGGCTTGGACGTCCTCCTCACGCCCTTCTCGGCGGGAGGAGGTAGTTTTGGCCCGGTTGCGAATTGGCCACTGCCGGTTCAGCCATCGCCATCTGCTGACGGCTGCGCCGGCGCCGTTCTGCCCATGTGGGCAATTGCTGACGGTCCGCCACATTTTAACGTCGTGTCCGAATTTTAACACCCTACGTCTCGATATTGGCCTGCCATGTACTGTAGAAGCCATTTTAGCGGATGACCCACGAGCAGCTGCTCGCGTTCTTCATTTTATCAATTTGACAACCCTCTCAAAGGACATTTGATTATGCTGTTTTCTTTTTTAATCCTATGCCTGTCAGTATGTCTTTCATCGTGTTCTCCGTTTGTTGCTGTTTTAAACTTGTGACTCGCGGTGCATTCCTAAAGTAGTCTGGGCGCTAATGACCGTTGACGTTGTGCGCCCTAAAACCACAAAAAAAAAAAAAAAAAAAAACCAAACCTGCGGTTACTCACTTTCCTGACTAAATGGTTAAAGCCAAAGGAGGGAGAATAGCTAATAGCCTCCCTCCTGCTGTTATCCCGTCTCTGTACCGAAATCTGTAATGGACTATCGTAAAAAGGGATCACCAACCCTACACCACATATTTAGGCGAGGAACAGGCACGTCTTCCTCTCGCGTGAACAGCTGAATCATGCGCCACTATTTGGGTCATTTCCTTTCCCCAACAGCACATATGAAGCACCGACATTGTTCTGTAATATCTTCTGTATGGATAAAACTGCGCTAAGCAAAACATAAAACCTGTGCAGTGGTCGTTGATAGAAATGTGCGCAACACGATGCCTTGTAACTATCGAAATACGTTCAGCATTAACAGAACATTCATCAACACGAGATAGACAGCCTATAGTGCTACACTAAAAGCGCTGACATAAGTAATCTACTTGGGCATTATCCCAGATTGACACTTGCTACTTTTAGCATGGTTCGTGATAGACCTATTACCAGCCAGTGTGCAATACCTCTACGGCGCTAAACCTGTAAGAGTAGGGCCCCCAAAGCTGCCACAGACTCTCTCCAAGTAATTTATTTATTTATTTATTTATTTACTAGTCTAGTTCCGTAGGAGCAAACATAGGAGCAAATCTCCAAGCTCATGGATAGTGTCACTACATGAAATTACAACGTAAAAGTAATAACCGATAAACAAAATATTTATGAACCCAAAAAAATTTAGCCACAACCTTAAGTAAACGCAGTCAACAATATAACGTAAGAATCATTTTGATTTTTCAAGGAACTCCTCGACAGAATAGGAGGAGTGACCCATGAAGAAACTAATCACTTTCGATTTGAAAACGCGCGGATAACTGCTAAGATTTTTGAATTCTTGTGGTAGCTTATTGAAAATGGATGCAACAGTATAATGCACACCTTTCTGCACACAGAACACTGAAAGACCTAAGTCGAAACAAGACCGCAGGAGTAGACAGCTTCCCATTAGAACTACTGACAGTCTTGGGAGAGCCAGCCCTGACGAAACTCTACCATCTAGTGAGGAAGATGTATGAGACAGGCGAAATACTCTCAGACTTCAAGAAGAATATAATAATTTCAGTCCCAAAGAAAGCAGATGTTGACAGATGTGAAAATTACCGAACTATCAGTTTAATAAGTCACCACTGCAAAATACTAACGCGAATTCTTTACAGACGAATGGAATGACTGGTAGAAGATGACCTTAGGGATGATCAGTTTGGATCCCGTAGAAATGTTGAAATACGGGTCAAATACAGGAAGCGAAAGGCTATTTGCCGCGCGGGTATAGACGAGCGGTATCTTGCGCTGCAGTCACGGACTGTCCGGCTGGTCCCGGCGGAGGTTCAAGTTCTCCCTCGGGCGTGGGCGTGGTATAATTTAGGTTAAGTAGTGAGTAAGCTTAGGGACTGATGACCTTAGCAGTTAAGACCCATAGGATTTCACACACATTTTCAACATTTTGAAAGGCTATTTACGATTTGTACAGAAACCAGATGGCAGTTACAAGAGTCGAGGGACGTGAAAGGGAAGCAGTGGTTGCGAAGAGAGTGAGACAAGGTTGTAGCCTATCCCTGATCTTATTCAATCTGTATAGTGAACAAGCAGTAAAGGAAACAAAACAAAAACTCTGAGTAGGTATTAAAATCCTTGTAGAAGAAATAAAAACATTGACAGAATTACAATGTCATCGGCAAACCTCAGAGACAGCAAAGGCCTTGGAAGAGCAATTGAACGGAATGGACAGTGTCTTGAAAGGAGGATATAAGATGAACATCAACAAAAGCAAAACGAGGATAATGGAATGTAGTCGAATTAAATCAGGTGATGCTGAGGGAATTAGATTAGGAAATGAGACATAGTAGTAGATGAGTTTTTCTGTTTGGGGAGCAAAATAACTGGTGATGGTCGAAGTAGAGAGGATACAAAATGTAGACTGGCAATGGCAAGGAAAGCGTTTCCGAAGAAGAGAGATTTGTTAACATCGAGTATCAGTTTGAGAGTCAAGAAGTCTTTTCTGAAAGTATTTGTATGAAGTGTAGCCATCTGTGGAAGTGAAACATGAACGATAAATGGTTTAGACAAGAAGAGAATAGAAGATTTTGAAATGTGGTGCTAAAGAAGAATGCTGAAGATAAGATGGGTAGATCACGTAAGAGGAGAAGGTACTGAATAGAATTGAGGAGAAGAGGAATTTGTGGCATAACTTGACTAGAAGAGGGGATCGGTTGGTAGGACATGTCCTGAGGCATCAAGGGATCAACGTGGAGGGTAAAAACAATAGATGGAGATCAAGAAATGAATACACTAAGCAGATTCAGAAGGATGTAGGTTGCAGGAGGTACCGCGAGATGAAGAATGTTGCACAGGATAGAGTAGCATGGAGAGGTGCATCAAACCACTATCTGGACTGAAGACAACAACAACAACAACAACAATTTCACTAATCTCAGTTTTCTTACACATGTCAAGAAAAGCTAATCGTTAATCGACCTTTTTGCAAGAAACAAGTATAGTTCTTGGCCAGGGGATTATTCAGTATCCTTGGCACAAGTATTTGTCGACTGTGAATAGAAACATACCAGTGGTTTTGTGTCCTACACGACGACTCTTTATGATCCGATTGTTAGGTAGCTTACCACTATCCAGTCGCACCTGCCCTTACTCGCATTTTGGAGAACGGAACATCGGATATCCGTCCAGCGATAGAGAGTACGATTTTCCGTAGTTACCTTAATTCTGTAATGCAAGCGCTATGACTGCTCCTAACAAAGCAACTCGGCCAACTACCTATCACCAATCGTATCTTGCGCTGGGTCACTGATGAGCTTGTGCATGACGTGGTAGGAACATTTTATTGAGAAATTAAGATTGTCGCTAATAATACTTCATTTACTTCCTTTATCTCGACCAAATTTTTTTCTGGCTAAAACTAACAACTACATCGTACTTCCACCTAGGTGGTGAAATGAAGCTGATATGACTACCAAAAAACGTCATTGTGGTCCTCGGGTGTTTATCATACTTAAAACACAAAGCGTAAGTCGGTGATGGGTAACACTTCGTCACTCGCCTCCTTCGCTACATCGAGGAATGATGGACGAGAAACAGACCAAATTCCTACCTTACTCTTCTAGGCAAGTGTCAAATGAATGACAGCTGCAACTTCCGTGGTATATAAAAAAATATTTCTTACTTACCGCGATGGTAAGCCTTACAGCTGCTCGTGAAGGCATGGCTGTCAGAAACGTCTGAGAGCGAGTGATGAGATGAAGAGGCACGACACTTTCCGCTTTATATTATCAGATAAGGAGGAGAGAAAATCATTTTCAGATAGCAGAATATGTTCTTATCGTACCAAAACAGGTACTGAGTACGACCTTGGTGATAAAAGGGCAGTGAAGCAGCGCAGCCAAGCGAGGGTCTTGCGCGTAGAAAGTTCTCACCATATTCAAATCCTTTTCGGTTTACCAGAGAAACACAGAGAGTTACAGGTTAAAATTTAATTCCGTAAGTTCCAAACACATTTGCATAATTTTAATAAAGTTTTCGTATGTCAAACTTTACGCCTCGTAAAGAGAGAACAGGTGTCGGTTCGTTGCTTTTCACAGCCGGAGTCAGTTCCTCTGGATTGTTTTATTTATTTATTCTATTTAATTACGTATTTACCAAGTCCACTGAGACCATGCGAACCAAAGCGATTTGGTCATAGCCCATGTCGATATGTGGTTTACAGACTGTTGACCAGAGAAATTATAAAGGTTCAAAATGGTTCAAATGGCTCTGAGCACTATGGGACTTAACTGCTGAGGTCATCAGTCCCCTAGAACTTAGAACTACTTAAACCTAACTAACCTAAGGACATCAGACACATACATGCCCGAGGCAGGATTCGAACCTGCGACCTCAGTGGTCGCGCGGCTGCAGAATGTAGCGCCTAGAACCGCTCGATCACTCCGGCCGACGAAATTATAAAGGACAGAATTAAAAAATTAATAAAACAAGAAAAATATGGTTATAAGAATGAATAACGCATTTTAGAAAGAGTCAACCACTGCCACGAACTCCCGTGCACAGTAGTAGTGTGGCACAAAGAAACCTTGACATGTGATGTGTAAAAACTGAATGTTTGTCAGAAGTAATAAATTTCGCTACACTCTGACTTAATTTAGCAAAAGAATTAATAAAACCGGAAAATTGAAAGTTAATTTAGTGACTGAAATTAATGGTGAACTTCGTTTCTGAAGCACTACGAAATTCAATAAAATAGGGTTAGTTTTGGGCTACCTCAACAATCATTTCAAAAGGTACTTGAATCTACGCAATTTAGAAATAAGAGATTTAACTTTGAACTTGATTTAAATGATTCTGAACAATTAACAATAGTAAAATTTAGTACGTACCAAGTTGAGCTGCAGTCACAGGTAAGCTAAAATATGGTAACAAAACTCGCACTCTTAATTTGTGCTTGTGTAAGCTAAATATTGTAGCCAGTTGTGAATACTTAAACTGAACTTTGAAATTAAAGCAGTGAAATGGAATGATATTATTTTAATGCTGGTGTTTGAATTTCAACGACACTCGGGTTCATTCCGAAAAGGAAGGGACCCTGCTTGGTAATGCAGTTGGGACAATGAGCAACAAAGGTTCATGCTACGTTGCTGTCATTTTGTGAGGCAAATTGAACAGTTTGGAAGCACGAAAAGTTTTAGAACTGTATGGCAGACCTTCCAATCCCAAAGAAAGCAGGTGTTGACAGATGTGAAATACTAACGCGAATTATTTACAGACGAATGGAAAAACTGGTAGAAGCCGACCTCGGGGAAGATCAGTTTGGATTCCGTAGAAATGTTGGAACAAGTGAGGCAATACTGACCTTACGACTTATCTTAGAAGAAAGATCAAGAAAAGGCAAACCTACGTTTCTAGCATTTGTAGACTTAGAGAAAGCTTTTGACAATGTTGACTGGAATAATCTCTTTCAAATTCTAAAGGTGGCAGGAGTAAAATACAGGGAGCGGAGGCTACTTACAATTTGTACAGAAACCAGATGGCAGTTATAAGAGTCGAGGGTCATGAAAGGGAAGCAGTGGTTGGGAATGGAGTGAGACAGGGTTGTAGCGTCTCTTCGATGTTATTCAATCTGTATATTGAGCAAGCAGTAAAGGAAACAAAAGAAAAATTCGGAGTAGGTATTAAAATCCAGGGAGAAGAAATAAAAACTTTGTCCATTCCGTTCAACTGCTCTTCCAAGTCCTTCGCTGTCTCTGAGGTTCGCCAATGGCATTGTAATTCTGTCAGAGTCTTGAAAGGAGGATATAAGATGAACATCAACAAAAGTAAAACGAGGATAATGGAATGTAGTCGAATTAAGTCGGGTGATGCTGCGGGAATTAGATTAGGAAATCAGACGCTTAAAGTAGTAAAGGAGTTTCGCTATTTGGGGAGCAAAATAACTGATGATGGTCGAAGTAGAGAGGATACAAAATATAAACTGGCAATGGCAAGGAAAGCGTTTCTGAGGAAGAGAGATTTGTTAACATCGAGTATAGGTTTGAGAGTCAAGAAGTCTTTTCAGAAAGTATTTGTATGGAGTGTAGCCATGTATGGAAGTGAAACATGGACAATAAATAGTTTGGACAAGAAGAGAATAGAAGCTTTCGAAATGTGGTGCTACAGACGAATGTTGAAGATTAGGTGGGTAGATCACGTAACTAATGAGGTGTTGAATAGGATTGGGGAGAAGAGAAGTTTGTGATCCCTTAATGCCTCAGGACATGTCCTACCAACCGATCCCTTCTTCTAGTCAAGTTGTGCCACAAATTTAGCATTGGAGGGCAGCGTGGAAGGGCAAAAATCGTAGAGGGAGACCAAGAGATGAATACACTAAACACATTCAGAAGGATGTAGGTTGCAGTAGGTACTGGGAGATGAAGGAGCTTGCACAAGATAGATTAGTCCTGAGACTGGTTTGATGCAGCTCTCCATGTTAAAGACAACAACAACAACAACAACAACAACAACATGGCACACCTCAGCTTTTCAGTCTTCCTTGTTGGTTGATTGAAGGTTTGAAGTCGTCGATCGAGGAGGTGGCGATAGTCACTCATTGTCGGCCGTCGCTGTTGCAGAAGCTGGATGTTGGCGCGCCTTCTCCTCGACACGGTAAACAGGCGAATCCGGCTCTTGATGTGCGCCAGCTAATGCTTCCCGTCCGCGTCATAGCGAGTCGAGCGCAATTACATGCTGCCAAACCCCGAAAGCGCGGGAACTCGCGGGAGCGTCACACAACACACCTACTCCACCGCCCTACTCCAGCCACACTCTCTCTGCCCGCGCACCATCCGGCAGAGTTAACACTACCAAAGATCCTAAACACTTTGGTTCTCCACACGACCTATCGATGTAATCGTTTGATAGCATAGTTTTCCCTGGGCCAGACCCTGCGTAAAAATACAAATAATATTTACAAAACAAACCAATTAGACATTTCTGTGTCTTATACATGGACATAAATGCATGTTATATATCTTCAGGTAACAAAATAAGGAAAAAAATTATACAATAGATGGAAATAGGAGGATATGCATTTCCGGCGTTACATACTCCCCTTAATTTCATAATGCTCTACTTTGACCAAAACTGTTGCATGGTTCACACAATCAGATGCTTTTGTTACAAAAAAAGAAAATACCTGCTTACACAGCGTACGACAGAGTGTCCTACCTACTGTTAGTTATAGTATGTTAGGGGAAGTCACCGAAAGCGAAATTTATTCTTCTCTTTCTTGAACCCAGACGGCGAATCTGTTAGCAAATTATTTGTACTGACATGTATTAGTACTCTCTTATGCATTACTGTGAATAAAAGCTTTCGAATTCATTCGTACAAAGAAACTGGTCGTTACTTGTCTTACATTCGTTACCTTTTTCCCTCTTTTCATAAAGCGCTATCATTAACGAATGTTCCAATCCACCACACCTGCAGAGTGTGGCAAGTGAAAGAGAGGGGGATAATGTAAAATCGCGAGAGGGATTTACGTGTGTATGATAAACCCCTTCCCTCGAAAATTTCCGCCTTCATATCTTCTCTGTGTTACCACAGATGCCGCCACTGATCTCACTTGTACGAAGACTGCAGTACACGCAAAGTACGAATTTGCTCCCATCGTCTGAGTGGAATGCATGAGTTCTGCGTAATGTTCACCAACCTGCTGTCTTTATAATTGTTGTCTCTTGCGCAGAACAGGCACGTAGGTCGTGCGACCATTATCTTGAGGCTCTAACAAACTGTTAGCGAATAACTGGTATTGTAAAAATAATTAAATTTTGAACTGGTTTGTTTAAACGTGATGCCGCTCGCTTTTTCTTAGAAGATTACGAAAAACTGCACAATTACAGTCCATTTTATGAATCATAAATAATTTCACTTATTCAGACTTTCACAGAAAAATGTACAAAGTAATTACGCAAACAAGCAAGTCATTATTATCACGCTAGTTCTCAATTATATGTCCACCTAACTAATTAAGTTCTTAACCTGCACCAACCAAGACAGACATGTCTGTCCTCCGAGACTGTCGAACCAGTTTTTTCTACAGCCGAATCACTTTTCCCACTATCCAAATTAGAATGAAGTGTCCGAAAGAACAGATACCATCTTCATATCCAAATTAGAAGCGATCCGAAGATCTCTTCGTCTACATTTTCGTTTAGCAACCGTTATGTTTTTTCTGGGTATCAACACTTAGGAAATAATGGAACGATAGCCTGTTACTGAGAGATGCTTTTGAATGAAAGACAAGTAAATTCACTGTTCCGTTTTTCTAATATTAAAAGTATGGTATAATTTTTGCGCTCAATTTCCGAACGTAGCAGCCAATCGTGGAGATGTACCGATGACATGTGATTTATTTCGTACGTATATCGTGAGAAAGACCGCCTGAATTGTGGTCCATCACACCACATTACGTCATCTTCCCATTGCTGCCTTTTCAACTGCTATAAGAACTACTACTTGTAGATGAATGTAATAGCTACACAGCTCTAAATGTTACAACAGGTACACTGATTTTCCTAATCCGACTTCATATTTCATAATAGCCGTGGGGATCTTTAATTTTTAACGATTTATGTAATTTCATTTTTCTGGGGACATACTGAATCTCAACTTCTATAACGATAGAAGCTGAAGTAATGGGAAAAATCAAGATGGCTTGAGGTGTGAACTGAATTCTGTGTTCGGATGGGCATAGTACTAGGTTAGTATGTGTAGCTGCGCTAGCAAACAGGGCCAGGGATGTGTAGGGTGTAATAAAACAGAGAATCCTAGTTTGGTTCGCTCTCAGCAATAGTTCAGAATATAGTTATATTATAGGTAGATAAAGTTTAAGCTGTGTTCATTGTCGTTCGTAGCCCTTCGACAAGTAATTCCCTAAAATTTTTGTTTGGCTGCGACCCGGTTAGCAGCTTTTGCGGCCATGCTTCGCGGATACGCTGTAGCACTACGAACGCCATACCGTTCTGGTTGGAAGTCGCGAATACCACTTGTACGATTACCACATCAAGTAGCTGCTCTGAAATAGTTTCTATATGAATCGGGTACGGACATTGCTCTCCTACAGGAAGTTATGTCCCCACAGAAAAATTTTTCCGGTTTTGTTGATTTTTACAATATATAATTGAAACGGGCGTTGGCACGGCCATTTTAGCTATAGAAGGCATTCCGGTACATAACGTTAATAAATTAGAATCAGGCACAATCAGGCCAACTTCTACAGTGTGGCTGCCCGTTCTCAGTAACATAGCCCCTCCTAACCTGCGCCGTGAACACACTCTGCTTAGAGAATTTCAAAAAATCATGACCAACCCTCAATTACAAATCCATGAAGATACTTACGACATCCAAGGAAACCGACTCCGGTCTAGGCATCCTCCACTAAAGACCGCACAGGCTCTGCACCAAACCAGCTTTAAAATAAATGACCGATGGAAAGAGGAATGGGAGAGCAGAACAGCAGTAAACTGCCACAGTATGCCATGCACATTTAGTAAACCAAAAGGATTTGATTGCCCTCGCAAAGTTTGGTCTACTCTTAATCGCATCAGAACCAACTGTGGGAGATGCGCCGACTCCTTACACAGATGGGGTAAACTTCCTTCGGCCGCTTGCGACTGTGGCGCTGAGAGACAGACGGTCAAACACATCGTGCAGGAATGACCACTAAGGGCATACGAGGGTGACCCACAGGATTTCCTAATGGCGACCCAAGAGGCAATCGACTATTTATTATCTAAGCTGGACGTCTGCTTGTGATTGCTCTTCTGTGAGTGTAAATTTACGATTGGCGGTGTCCTTATATACAAACTGTTATTTATTGCTCTGTTTATACATATGTGATTTTTTTTAAATCGTGTTGTTTGTGTAATTTTTACTGTGATGTTATGAGCCATAATATATTAAATAATTAAAATAAATAAATAGATAATTAGAATCGACACGAAGTACTGGAATAAATGTAGCAGGAGTTACTATTGTCGCTTTATGTGCGCCTCCTGTCAGTATTTATAGAGCTGCAAGAGCCACATCCTTTACGAAAGCGTAGTCAACTCATAAACAGGGAAAAATTTTAATAGTCGTAAGGGTCATGCTCTCAATTTTCAATTACTCAACTAATTTAGGAGGCATTGTTGTTGATCTAAAACTACAAGATACGTGGGAAATAAAACACCCTACAACATTGAACTTCAGACATATTGTTGCGAATTCCTCTTGTAGGACTGACAGACTGTAGGTGTCGGAAAACTTAGCGGATTAAGTCTTGAAAGCAGAAACTGTTCCTGTTAGTTTTTCTGACCACAATGATTTGTTAATCTGTGGAAATCCCAATACCACAACCTACCCGAAGAGTAAGAAGCCAGTGGAATCTAAATATGTCTTTATTACCACAAATTTAGAAGGTGACCTAACCAGAGCATGAGAAATTTGTCTCCGCTCACTGAACAAATTTCCAAGTGTACTAGAATGGTGGTCCTGAAGGGCGAAACCGAAGCTAAGGAAAGTTTTAATGTCTTTTGGTATAGATAAAGGCAGAGAAAGGAAACATCCTGTAGAATTGTAAATAGTGTGCTAAGGGGCCTCTACGCTCAGACGGATACAGTGCATACAAGATTAAATGGCATGGTGCAAATAAAAAGTTGTTAAGTTTTGGGCCGGCCGTGGTGGCCGTGCGGTTCTAGGCGCTGGAGTCCGGAATCGCGGGACTGCTACGGTCGCAGGTTCGAATCCTGCCTCGGGCATGGATGTGTGTGATGTCCTTAGGTTAGTTAGGTTTAAGTAGTTCTAAGTTCTAGGGGACTGATGACCTCAGAAGTTAAGTCGCATAGTGCTCAGAGCCATTTGAACCATTTTTCTTAAGTTTTGAAGTTAAGGAGCTGGAGGGAGTTAAGATGTAATCCAACCCAATGTCAGTCATTGAAGATGAGACAGTTGCATTGTACCATCTTGCCAGAAATTCCAAGAACAGCAGAATAATTTTTATGTATAAACTTCGACTCGATAATGATACCATGATCTCCACCCAAAAGAGGAGGAGACACATCTGCCTAGGAAGCAAGAGATCCGACTTCGAGTACCGGCCTTGGCACAAATTTTAAATCATTACTTCAGCTTCTGTGTTTAATGATTTAGTTTTGTAAGATTATGTAACAACGTTTTGGTTACTCCTGCAATTCATCAGATTATGTGGCGAAAGTGATGTGAAAATTGCTAAATCATTATACTACATGACGCGGATTAAAACTCAGAATAATGTTAGGCGGAGTGCGTTCATGGCATTATGTAAAATCTATCAGAATACTACCTAGACTGTGTAATGTCGCAATACAGGAACCATCACGTTGTTCAATATTAAGATTAATCTGCTGAGAGAATGGCTGTAAAATATCCACAAATTACCTGTACCAGTTGATAATGGTCATATTCATAATGATAAATGAGGCAAGTAACATTTCCTATCCTCATCCAATTCACGCACGCCCAGGTCCGAGTTGTCCTTTTGATACTCATTAAAAAATAGTTCAAATGGCTCTGAGCACTATGGGACTCAACTGCTGTGGTCATCAGTCCCCTAGAACTTGGAACTACTTAAACCTAACTAACCTAAGGACATCACACACATCCATGCCCGAGGCAGGATTCGAACCTGCGACCGTAGCAGTCGCATGGTTCCGGACTGCGCGCCTAGAACCGCGAGACCACCGCGGCCGGCGATACTCATTACTCTCATTATTTGATCGAATAGGAAATGAAGATATCAAGCGACCATTTAACAAAAAATTTTCCTATTGGAGACCTAATGACTCGAAGAAACTGACTGGCTGGGTAAATGTTATGACGAGAGACGTTGCTGAAGAAAGTGTTTAAAGGGATAGCGGAAGGAAATAATCTACACTACTGGCCATTAAAATTGCTACACCGCGAAGATGACGTGCTACAGACGCGAAATTTAACCGACAGGAAGAAGATGCTGTGATATGCAAATGATTAGCTTTTCAGAGCATACACACAAGGCTGGCGCCGGTGGCGACACCTACAACGTGCCAACATGAGGAAAGTTTCCAACCGATTTCTCATACACAAACAGCAGTTGACCGGCGTTGCCTGGTGAAACGTTGTTGTTGGTTCAAATGGCTCTGAGCACTATGGGACTCAACTGCTGAGGTCATTAGTCCCCTAGAACTTAGAACTAGTTAAACCTAACTAACCTAAGTACATCACAAACATCCATGCCCGAGGCAGGATTCGAACCTGCGACCGTAGCGGTCTTGCGGTTCCAGACTGCAGCGCCTTTAACCGCACGGCCACTTCGGCCGGCAACGTTGTTGTGATGCCTCGTGTAAGGAGGAGAAATGCGTACCATCACGTTCCCGACTTCGATAAAGGTCGGATTGTAGCCTATCGTGATTGCGGTTTATCGTATCGCGACATTGCTGCTCGCGTTGGTAGAGATCCAATGACTATTAGCAGAATATGGAATCCGTGTGTTCGGGAGGCTAATACGGAACGCCGTGCTGGATCCCAACGGCTTCGTATCAGTAGCACTCGAGATGACAGGCATCTTATGCGCATGGCTGTAACGGATCGTGCAGCCACGACTCGATCCCTGAGTCAACAGATGGGGACGTTTGCAAGACAACACCCATCTGCATGAACAGTTCGACGACGTTTGCAGCAGCATGGACTATCAGCTTGGAGACCATGGCTGCGGTTACCCTTGACGCTGCATCACAGACAGGAGCGCCTGCGATGATGTACTCAACGACGAACCTGGGTGCACGAATGGCAGAACGTAATTTTTTCGGATGAATCAAGGTTCTGTTTACAGCATCATAATGGTCGCATCCGTGTTTGGCGACATCGCGGTGAACGCACATTGGAAGCGTGCATTCGTTATCACCATACTGGTGTATCACCCGGCGTGATGGTATGGGGTGCTATTGGTTACACGTCTCGGTCACCTTTTGTTCGCATTGACGGCACTGTGAACAGTGGACGTTACATAGCAAATGTGTTACGACCCGTGGCTCTACCCTTCATTCGATCGCTGCGAAACCCTACATTTCACCAGGATAATGCACGACCGCATGTTGCAGGTCCTGTACGGGCCTTTCTGGATACAGAAAATGCTCGACTGCTGCCAACGTCTGCTCAATGGTGGCCGAGCAACTGACTCCTACAATACGCCAGTCACTGCTCTTGACGAACTGTGGTATCGTGTTGAAGCTGCAGGGACAGCTGTACCTGTACACGACATCCAAGCTCTGTTTGACTCAATGCCCAGGCGCATCAAGGCCGTTTTTAGGGCCAGAGTTGGTTGTTCTGGGTACTGATTTCTCGGGATCTATGCACCCAAACTGCGCGAAAATGTAATCACATGTCATTTCTAGTGTAATATATTTGTCCAATGAATACCCGTTTATCAACTGCATTTCTTCTTGGTGTAGCAATTTTAGTCGCCAGTAGTGCATGTGAGCGTATAAGGAAGACTGATGACGTAGGATGCAGCCGTTATACTAAATTTCGTGCCAGTTGCACGAAAGTGGCGCTTGTAGTGCGACTATTAGGATGAAAGACAGGTTTGCTTTAAATACACGGTGTAATGGTCGTGGGCATTAGTTACGTTTGGTATTAGACTTGGTGAGTTGTGTTACGCAAGGATGCCTTTAAGGCGCACGGACGCCATTATCAACACCTCACTGCGTTTGAACGGGGTCGTGTAACAGGGCTACGAGAAGATGGATGTTCCCATTGCGATATTGCAGGATACTTGGCAGAAAAGTAGAACTTGGTTGATACTACAACTACTACTACTACTACTTCTACTACTACTACTACTACACGTATACTCTGCAAATCACATTTAAGTGCCTGGCAGAGGGTTCATCTAACCACATTCACAACCCTCTATCATTCCAATCTTTAACTACGTACGAGCTCTGATTTCCCTTATTTATCATGGTGATCGTTTCTCCCTATGTAAGTCGGTGTCAACAAAATATTCTCGCATTCGGAGCAGGCATTTAATGAATGGAATTTCGTAAGAAGATTCCACCGCAACGAAAAGCGCCTTTGTTTTAATAATGTCCAGCCCAAGTCCTGTATCATTTCAGTGACACTCTCTTCCATATTTCTCGATAATACAAAACGTGCTGCCTTTCTTTGATCTTTTTCGATGTACTCCGTCAATCCGATGTGGTAAGATCCCACACTGCACAGCAGTATACTAAAAGAGGACGAACAATCGTAGTGTAGGCAATCTCCCTAGTAGATCTGTCTTCTAAGTGTCCTGCCAATAAAACGCAATCATTGATTAGCCTTCCCCACAACATTTTCTGCGTGTTCCTTCCCATTTAAGTTCTTCGCAAACATGATTCTTAGGTATTTAGTTGAATTTACGACCTTTTAATTTGATTAATTCATCGTGTAACCGAAGTTTAACGGATTCCTTTTAGTACTCTTGTGGATGACCACAAACTTTTCGTAATTTAGGGTCAACTGCCAATTTTCGCATCATTCAGAAATCTTTTCGAAATCGTTTTGCAGTTTGTTTTCATCTTCTGATTTTATTAGTCGATAAACGACAGCGTCATCTGCAAACAACCTAAGACGGCTGTTCAGATTGTCTCCCAAACCGTTCATATAGATACGGAACAGCAAAGGGCCTGTAACAGTTCCTTGGGCAACGCCAGAAATCACTTCTGTTTTACTCGATGAGTTTCCGTCAGTTACTACGAACTGTGAACTCTCTGACAGAAAATCACGAATCCAGTCGCATAACTGAGACGATATTCCATAAGCGCGCAATTTCACTACATGTCGCTTGTGTGGTACAGTGTCTAAAGGCTTCCGCAAATCCAGAAATACGGAATCAATTTGAACTGCCTTATGAATATTACTCAACACTTCATGCGAGTAAAGAGCTAGTTGTGTTTCACAAGAACGATGTTTTCTAAATGCATGTTGACTGTGCGTCAATAGACCATTTTCGTCGAGAAAATTCAGGATGTTCGACACAATATATGTTCCAAAATCCTGATGTATATCGACGTTAACGATATGGGCCTGTAATTTAGTGGATTACTCCTACTACCTTTCTTGAATATTGGTGTGACCTGTGCAACTTTCCAGTCTTTGATTACGGATCTTTCGTCGAGCGAATGATTGTGTATGATTGTTAAGTATGTAGCAATTGTATCAGCATACTCTGAAAGGAACCTAATTGGTATACTGTCTGGACCATGTCACGCCGCTTCCTTTGGACGAAAAATGAAGAATATAAAAATAGTAACCTAAAGCCCAAAAGTCCCAAAAATCAAGTTCCAAATTTCATAATTTTGGAATAATGTTGCTTGAATAGTAGCATGTAGATAGAAAAGAAATTCAGTACCAAGTAGCTTAGTGTTTTGAAAAAGAAAGAAATAAAAAAATAGAATCCCATTAGTTTCAAAATAAAATCATAGTAGATCGCAAAGTACCGTAATTAGAAATCACGGAGTAGGACGAATGATCTCAAAGAATACACCTTATGAGTACCCTTTGAGAATCGTGTGTAATACCTAAGAAAGAGCCATTCATTGTTACTGTGTTACGAGAGTTTGCCGGAGCAAGTCGTACCTCAGCGTGTACTCGTATTCGTGGGCGCCACGAGATTGTTTTTTGAATGCTAAAGACTTGCGATCTAGTACGACGCACTGAACTTGAAAGAAGTAAATCAATAACTTCATATAGGATATCACATAGAATCCAGATAGTGAAAGATTCGAAATTGTCTTGAATATTTTCAATAAAAGATTGGACATTACCCAAAGTTAGAAACTATTGTTATGACTTCTGCACCACTTGTTAGCAGCAGACACAGTGGGTGCACCAAAGACTGAGATAGTGTGGAGTTTTACAATTATTTATTGAACTTTCTCAACAATCTCTCCCTCCTCGTCGCTGCCCAGCCCTCCAGATCCCTCCGCCTGGCTGCTGCTGTGTAGATTCTCCAACAATGCGCGCAACATGCGCAGCTGATATGCACTCGGAGCCTCAGGCCACCAGTGCTCCGCTGAAGTCAGGATGCCCTGTGGTTGAGATGAACTCGTTGCCGTTTACAGCATCATGATAGTCCCATTCGTGTTTGGCGACATCGCGGTGAACGCACATTGGAAGCGTGTATTCATCATCGCCATACTGGCGTATCACCCGGCGTGATGGTATGGGGTGCCATTGGTTACGCGTCTCGGTCACCTCTTGTTCGCATTGATGGCACTTCGAACAGTGGGCGTTACAAAAAAAATCGTTCAAATGGCTCTGAGCACTATGGGGCTTAACATCTATGGTCATCAGTCCCCTAGAACTTAGAACTACTTAAACCTAACTAACCTAAGGACATCACACAACACCCAGCCATCACGAGGCAGAGAAAATCCCTGACCCCGCCGGGAATCGAACCCGGGCGCGGGAAGCGAGAAGGCTACCGCACGACCACGAGCTGCGGACAGTGGGCGTTACATTTCAGATGTGTTACGACCCGTGGCTCTATCCTTCATTCGATCGCTGCGAAACCCTACATTTCAGCAGGATAATGCGCGACCGCATGTTGCAGGTCCTGTACGGGCCTTACTGGATACAGAAAATGTTCGACTGTTGCCCTGGGCAGGACATTCTCCAGATCTCTCACCAATTGAAAACGTCAGGTAAATGGTGGCCGAGCAACTGGCTCGTCACAATACGCCAGTCACTACTCTTGATGAACTGTGGTATCGTGTTGAAGCTGCATGGGCAGCTGTACCTGTACACTCCATCCAAGCTCTGTTTGACTCAATGCCCAGGCATATCAAGTCCGTTATTACGGCCAGAGGTGCTTGTTATGGGTACTAATTTCTCACGATCTATGCACCCAAATTGCGTGAAAATGTAATTACATGTCAGTTCTAGTATAATATATTTGTCCAATGAATACCCGTTTATCATCTGCATTTCTTCTTGGTGTAGCAATTTTAATGGCCAGTAGTGTATGTTGCCTAGACAAATATATTACCGAAATGTCATTACTTTACATTAATTATTTGTTTGGTGCTGCGATTATTTTCTGTCACTTTGTTAAAAACTGTTGACTCCTCAATTATACTAAATAAAGTAGCAGCATTCTTTCTAACATGTTTGATTAAAGTAATATAGCATGCTCAAAAATAGCATTGAGCATAATAGTGATACTTTATTCTTAATACAGGGGACACACTAAATTTCTACTAGTTGCACGTGTTTTGTTAACGCATACGTTGAGAATGTTCAGTGGTGTCGAACGACTCAACCTGCATGAGATCTACGGAACATGATTAATGAATGAATGAATAAATGAACGAATAAAAATATATCATTACTTACATTCGTCAATTCTTTATCGCTGAGGAAATGTCTGTCCATACAACACAGACAGGTTAATATAGGTTACCAATACAAAAGTAGTTCGAGGCACGTATATACTTTGTCATATTAGATCTTTCGGGATTTATACTATTGATATGGAGGTCCCGATGAGGGTTTGTTATTGTAGTCTTAATTTATGCGAATGCTATTGTCAGACAGTTCACATGGCTTACACACTGGGTGTTGGGAAATTTCTGTTAAAAGCTCGTAGTACCTGTAGAGGGGAGTGAGTAGATAATATTTTGAATTGGAATCCACGTCTGTACAGTTTCCGTGCTACAACCATTTGGATACGCGTTGTAAGCGTGACCACTTTTAGAAGTAAATGAATCGGTGACTCAGTACATCACTTATTTTACAGTTCTAGTCACTAATAGCCGAAGAAATTGCTTGTGTATTCGTTAACGGGTTCTGTTCAGCGTGACGCAGTACGATGTCTTCCAGTTCGGGTGTGCGGCGCCTCGTTGGAGCACCACGGTCGCTCCTGCTGAAGGTGAAGGTATCCTTTCTCGAAGCCGTTGCGTAATTGTTGCGAAAAGGGTCTGCGATGGAGTTTTACGTTGTGGAGAACGATCTTGATATAGCCGACGAGCAGCTCTTCCGTTACCGTGAACCTCACCATTCAGAAGGATCGTGTCGGTGTATTCTGCAAACGTGTACTCAACCACGTTGCTCTAACACTCACAGACATGTGAAAGAGGCTCGAATCATGTCAGAAGCGTAGGGTAGACGTCAAATGACGTCAGCCGAGCCGACGTTTCCGTCTGTACTCTTAGTCCCCTTTACAAGTCCTAGAAGTTTGATGCGGCCACTCTATATCGGATGTTTCGAAATTCTCGTTACGATCACAAACTAAGAAGAAGGTGGGATGCCTTGCGTGCCTCAGCGATACGGATAGCCGCACCGTAGGTGCAATCACAACGGAGGGTATCGCTGGAGAGACTACACGTCCTGAAGACGTACAGCAGCCTTTTCAGTAACTTCGTTTCAGCAACTGTAGGTGCAACATTCTGGATGAATGACTTCTAACATCAGCCAAAATGGTCTTGCTAATACTGTGCATGGCTGAAAGGAAGAATGTTCCGACGTATCGACAAGCACGAAGACGAAGATCGCAAGACCAAAGAAGGCTGTGCGACGACTTCACCCAATAGCCCGCTGACAATGAGCGCACCACGACAGGAGTGCCCTCTAGCCGAGGAGAATATAAGCGCCGCTCCTGTCATCCTCGGCCGGACAGTCTCCGCACAGTACCAGTAGAGCATTAAGATAGCATTGACGTGTGATCGTCTGCAGCTCGTGGTCGTGCGGTAGCGTTCTCGCTTCCCGCGCCCGGGTTCGATTCCCGGCGGGGTCAGGGATTTTCTCTGCCTCGTGATGACTGGGTGTTGTGTGCTGTCCTTAGGTTAGTTAGGTTTATGTAGTTCTAAGTTCTAGAGAACTGATGACCATAGATGTTAAGTCCCATAGTGCTCAAAGCCATTTGAACCATTTGACGTGTGATCCATATCAATTGCTTAGATGGACCTTGTACACAGCAAAGGACTTTGAGTGTTTGAATTTACAACGGTGTAGCAAGCGATAGCTGAGATGCAAGGTTAAGTACTGTCAATCTGCTTGATTGTAATAAAACGTTTAATGTTATTTGCTTGAATTGTTGTATGGCATTCCGAGAACGCAGCATCCTTTAGGCACCATATAAGTGACGAGTGGACAGGGACCCCACAAAGAGGAAACTACAGCCGTTACGTTTCCCGAGGACATGAAGCTCTACTGTGTAGCTAAATGATAATGGCAGCCTCTTGGAGAAAACATTCCGAAGATAAAATACTCCTCTATTCGAATCTCCTGGCTGGGACTACTCAGGAGGATGTCGCCATAGGGAAAAAGGAAAGGAAAGCGGCGGTTCTACGTGTCGGAATATGGAATGTTAGATCACTTATTCTAGTAGGAGGGCTAGGAAATTTAAAAAGGAAAATAAATAGGTTTGGGTCAATAAAGTGGAATTAGTGAAGTTCGGCGGCAAGATGATCACGACTTCTGGCCAGAGGAGCATCTGTTATAAATACGAGATAGACTAGGGGTAATGCCGAACTAGAGCTAACAATGAATAAGAAAACAGGAATGCAGGTAAGCTCATACGAACAGCCCACCACAGTAGTAAAGGTTTATTGGCAACTTCCTCTGCAGGTGATGAGGAGAATGTAAGAATAAAGAAGGAAAAATACAGTGTCCCAAAAAGAATGACCCAACTTTAAATAGAATTATTTATTAGGAAGAAGTACTTAACGCAAACAAATTGCGTACTGTATTACTCAGAAAAGACAGAATTTTATAAAAATCCATCATAAATATTCAATATGTCCTCCATTGGCTGCACAGACGACATCTAGCCGATAGCCAAATTCATCCCAAACTGCAGTTGTGGGAATAACCATTTCCGTAGCATTGCAAGATATAATTGTCCTGTTACGGTTTCATCCTCAAAAAAAGTAGGGTCCATAAACCATGCTTTGCGAAACAGCACAAAAAACATTCACTTTTGGTGAGTCACGTTCGTGTTCAATTGTTTCATGAGGATTTTCGAGCCCCCATATACGCACATTATGACGGTGAACCTTACCGCTAATATGGGAAGTTGCCTCATTGCTGAATATCAACCGTGACATTAAAGTGTCATCTTTCATGTCCTCTACAATAGCATAGTGAAAGTCCACTCGCTTCACTTTGTCAGTATCTCGAAAAGCTTGTACCAGTTGTAATCGGTATGGTTTGAGGACTAAACGCCGCCGTAACACACGCCACACTGTCATGCGCAGTAACGCAAGTTCTCGGGTAGCAAGACACGTAGACTTGTGGGGGCTCCGTTCAAATGCTCGTCAGATTTGTTCTACTGTTTGTTCAGGAACGCGTCGCCGTCCAGGACTTCTGCCTTTACAGAGGCACCGTGTTTCTTCAAACTGTGTATACCACCATCGAATGTTCTTTGGTGGTGATGTTTTAGCACGAAATCGAATATGAAACGCCCACTGAACTGCGATCACTGATTGACTACGACTAAGTTCAATAACACAATATACCTTCTGTCGCGCGGACGCCATATTGCGCGAGACTGGCTGCACGCTCCAGGTCATCGCTCATAGCAACATCTAGCGGATTTTTTTCTGAAACTCTAGACCATGCCGATTACATCTAGCGCTGTTTCACTTACCTAATGAGATTTTCCTCAATATTATAAAAGTCAAAATCGGGTCATTCTTTTTGGGACACCCTGTAGTATGATAATATAGACTGGAGGAAAAGAATGAAAGAGAAGGCTGCCTGGTAGGATTTTTCACTGAGCATGCGTGAAAGAAGAATTTTGCAGGGAAGAGAAAGACCAAGTTGAAAAAAGGCCTCCCAAGTAGATGACATACGTCGGAACTACTAATATCCTTGGTGGAGCCAGCGGTGACCCAACTATTCCACCTGGTGTACAAGATCTATAAGATAGTCGAAATACTCTCAGATTTCAGGAAGAATGTAATAATTCCATTTCCAAAGGAAAAATAAAAGGTCACAAGTAGAATCTTACCGAACTATCTGTTTAATAAGTCATGGTTCCAAAATACTGACACGAGTTATGTACAGAAAAATGGAAAAAAATCTGGTAGATGCTGAAATGAACTCGGGGACAATGAGTTTGGTTTCCGGAGAAATATAGGAACATGTCGAAATACTGACCCTGCGAGTTATCTTAGAAGATAGGTTAGAGAAAGGGAACCTACATTTACAGCATTTGTAGACTAGAGAAAGGTTTTGACTATGTTAACTTGGAATAAACTTTCTGAATTTATGAAAGCAGCAGGGACAGAAGACAGTGAGCGAAAGGTCGTGTACCACTTGTACAGAAATCAGTCGGTAGTTATAACAGTCAAAGGCCATGGAACAGGAAGCAGTAGCTCAGAAGAGAGGGAGACAGGGTCGCAGCCCATACACGACGTTGTTCAATCAGTACACTGAGCAAGCAGTAAAGGGAGACAAAGAAAAATTTGTAGAAAAAGTTAGAGTTTAGGGGGAAGAAGCAAAAACGTTGAGGTGAGCCTATGACATTTAATTTCGTCAGAGACAACAAAGAAGTTTGAAGAGCACTGGAACGGAATGCACAGTTCTTGAAAGGAAGATATAACATAGACATCAAAAAAAGCTAAACAAGGATTATTTAATGTAGTCGAATTAAATCATTCAGAGCTAAGGGAACTAGATAACAAAAAATGAGAAACTATTTGGACAGCAAAGAAACCGTTGATGGCTGAAGTGGAGGGTGATGGCTGAAGTGGACGGCATATAACATGCGTCTGGCAATGCAATGAAGAGTTTTTCTGTAGATGAGATATTTGTTGACATCGAATATAAATTTAAGTATCGGGAAGTATTTTCTGGAAGTATTTGTCTCGAGAGCAGCCTTGTACGGAACCAAAATGTGGACAATAATCGGTTCAGAAAGAAGAGGACGGAAGTTTTTGAAATTTGGTGCTACAGAACAGTACTCAAGAATAGGTGGCTAGGTCGCATACCTAATGAGGATGTACGCAGCAGAATTGGGGAGAAACTCGACTAAAAGAAGTGATAGGGTGATTGGACACATCCCGAGGCATCAAGAATTCATCAATTTTGCATAGGAGGGAAGAGTGGCGAGTAAAACTTGAAGATTTTGACCAAGTGACGAATACAGTAAGCAGTTTCAAATGGATATATGTTGCAGCAGTTATTCGGAGATGAAGAGGCTTGAACAGGAAAGAGTAGCATGGAGAGCTGCATCAAATCAGTCTTCGGTCTGAAGACCACATAATCTGTATACAGTGGTTGACGTCATGAATGACATAGCGATTAAATTCTAATTAACTGTGGCAGCAGCAGGAGATAACAGAAGGAACTCTTCTAAGTGTACGCCATTATTACAATACCCTTCAGAACCACTATTCCCGAGTACGATTGCAGATTGTGTTTAAAGTTCTATTAGAGGTATTACTGGTACGTAATACATTGTTTGTTTTGACTTAGAATCCTATATTATCAACGCCGACATTCCCATAGTGTGATTAACGATTTTAACTGCAGTGAAGCCGTGGTCCAGTCTCCTCCAGGACAGCGCTCCTTCTCAAACATCTGTGAGCTCATCAGTTGGAGGAAACCGTATAAAGGGTGGCGAGAACCATTATGGTCAAGGGTATACAGAAGATGGACCATTCTAACTTGCTCATCGTGAGAAAAATAGTATTTTAGACGGTACCAGGTCTCTAGTAAGAAACGCATGTCAGCCACTTACTTTTGAAGAAACATAACAGTAATTTTGATTCCAAAAACGCTGCTGACTCAGATCGTTTTATTCGTTACAACAGGTCTGTTTCGCAAATAGCCTTCGTCAGGTTGTTTGTACAGAAATGGTATATAATTCTGATACAATATTTCTAACATTATAGGTAAAGATTAATTTGCAAACATTATTATAAAATTTGCTGTATATGTCAGATGGGTTTGACATCCATACGGTACCGTAGTTCGGACGCTGTCTTTCTATTAGCGTTCTTGGAGTAACAACGGTTGGTTATACTGGACGACTAGGTCGTCTTATTTTCCTTCAGCGTTTGTCCCTCGTGCCTGCGGGGTCCGCTAAATGGGTCCGTTGTCTCCATTTAGCTCTATCATGGGCTGTATCTGGGTGGATGTTCACACATTTAAGGTCTTTATGAACTGTATCAGCCCAACGTTGCTTAGGCCGTCCTTTGGGTCTACTGCCGACGACTTCAAGTGTGTTTTCCGCCTTGGCAATAGAGTCATCACCGGCCCGTAAATCATCGAAGACGAATCTCACGCATCTTGTCTGGGATCGGTTCAACACCAAACTGTTTCCTAATGTTGTCATTAGAAACGTGATCTAGCTTAGTGAGGCCCGTTGTCCACCTTAGCATCTTCGGTTCCATTACACTTAGGCGGCGTTTTGTCTCAACTGTAGTCGGCCAGCACTCACAACCATACAAGGCCACTGGTCGGATGACAGTGCGATAGATTTTGAATTATCTTTCATCCTGCAGCCGTAAGTGACTCCGGTTGTCGTTCGCCACTTCATCCAGGCTGCCTGAGTTCTGGTGTTGACCTGTTCGGAGAGTCGGCCGTCAACGGTGATTGTGAGACCAAGGTACTTACACTTACTCTCACGAGTCAGATCTCCACCACCGTCATGGTTCCCATTTCATGTCTGTCTGATGTCATGTACTCGGTTTTCTTCAAATTAAGACTCAAACCGTGTTGCGCCAACCGGTCACTCCATCCTTGAGTTAGGCTCTGCAGATCAAACTTGTTCCTGCTGCCAGCTTCACGTCGTCAGCATAAAGTAGGGCCCATGGTAATGGCCGGTGCAGGTCAGCCGCACGGTGTTCGTTACGAGAATGAACAGAAGTGGTGATAATGCAGAACCTTGATGGACGCAGAACTGTGATGGGGAAGTCCTTGGATAGTCTTGAGGTTGTACGGACATAACTTCTCGGCTGTGCATAAACTAACTACACCCAGTTAATAAGCTGCTCCGGCACATCATGCTGTCGAAGTGCTAGCCGGATGAGACTGTGTGGCACCCGATCAAAGGCCTTTTTTAGATCCAGGAATGCTAGATGCAGCGGCTTCGCTTTCTCATGATGTTTCTTGATTAAGAGTCTTGCAGCATGAATCGCATCAGTTGCGCGGCAGTTCTTCACAAATCCAGCTTGGTTTCTGGAAATCTGTGTGATCTCACTGATCCTTTGGACCAGAACACGCTCAAAGACTTTCATGGCGTGGCAGATGAGTCGAATTGGACGGTAGTTGGTGCACGCAGCGGGTTTTCCCTTCTTCTTAAAGATTGGCGGCAGAGCATCAATGTGCCTATCAGTTGGTGTTTGTCCCTTGTCAGCGATCTTGTTGAAGAGTTCCGTTAACCACTCGACTGCCTTCCAATGATGGGAACACCATAACTCTGTTGGAAGGGCATCTGGGCCGGTGGCTTTCCCAGGCTTCATTTTCCTCAAAGGAGTCTTGACCTTTTCGACTGCAGTTTCTCTTACGGGCCCTTCAACAGCATGGCCGGTGGGTATTGGTGGATGGGGGAACTCTTCTGTTGAGATCTTCTAGAAGTAGCTGTGCCATCGTTCTCTGGCCTCCTTCCAGTCAACTAGCAGATTACCGGTCTCACCATTGACTCCGTAGAACCGATGAACATCTTCTGAATTGCGATGTCTTGCTTTAGCGAGTCGATATAAGTCCCGCATTCCTTCAAGTTTTTTTAAGTTTTGCGTATAGCTCAGCATAACTTGGGGATTTGGTTGCTCCTATAGCCTGTTTTCCATCTCTTCGGGCTGTTATGTACGCATTCCATCGCTCCGGTGTTTTATCGGCAAGAATCTCATGATACAATCGTTTCTTTGTGTGTATCGCGTCTTTGACGGTGTCATTCCAAAGCCACGCATCTCCATCGATCCTCCGTCGTCCTGGTTTTGTTGTCCCAAGAATTGCATGTGCAGCCTCGTGGGCAGACTCTTTCACTGTCTCCCAGCTTTCTTCGTGTTAATTGGTGGCAAAGTAATCCGGGCTATACTTGAATTTCCACCATTTGATTCTCGCAGATCCTGTGCGATCTACGTGCTTGTTTGTTGGCAACTTGATTCTTAGCTTACAGATCAATGGCCGGTGTTGTGTCACAATTGTTTCATAGGCGATGACCTTTGCATCAAGCACCTCTTCGAGATCACGGCGTCTCACGAGGATGTAATCGGTCTGCGTGGCGTTGTGGCGCTGTAATATGCGATTAGATGCGAGTCACGCTTCTTGAACCATGTGTTCGCAACTGCCAGGATATGAGCTTCTGAGAAATCGAGGACACGCTGACAGTCGTCATTCTTCTCTCCAAATCCATGCCCACCGTGAGCAGTGTGTTCTTCCTTTCTGCACCCTACGTGCCCATTCAGATCACCAGTGATGATGATGTAATCTACTGGGAGCATTTCAGCATCCTTCGAAAGGCGTCCTTGATGGAAGCTGCTTGGCCAGTCTGTGGGGCGTAGGCACTGAAAAAGTGTGTATATCACAGATGGCAGAAAAATCCAATCTTCATCAGGCGATCATCATATCTTTGCACTTCAGAGATATTACCGTCAAACTTGGATGACACTATAATGCCAACGCCACTAGTTGTTCCAAATGGCTCTGAGCACTATGGGACTCAACTGCTGAGGTCATTAGTCCCGTAGAACTTAGAACTAGTTAAACCTAACTAACCTAAGGACATCACAAACATCCATGCCCGAGGCAGGATTCGAACCTGCGACCGTAGCGGTCTTGCGGTTCCAGACTGCAGCGCCTTTAACCGCACGGCCACTTCGGCCGGCGCCACTAGTTGTTCCGCGTGTGCCCTTATACATCAGCTTGTGACCGCATCCAGTGTCGTACAATTTGTTTCCACTCCACTGTATTTCTTGCACTGCACAGATGTCTATGCGTCGGGTATCAAGGGCTGTAGAGTGTTGCAAGACGGGATGTGAGGGCTTGCTTGTTTACCCGTCGCGGCCCGTGTGACGGTATCGCTTGCATATTTGTCACGCTGACCGGGCCATGCCAACGCGCGTCGTCTACGGGGGATGCCCCAGGCCTTTGTACCAGATCCAGAAGACAACATTCCCATAAACATGTGACATAATTTTTACGGTTGGCTCGTCACATAGCCTGTCACCAAGAATTTTGAATCTACTGCCAGCAGGAGAAAAGGCCGCTTCTGACATGGAGAACAGACGCCTGATGCAGCCGCTCGTAAGACAATGGAAAGAGAAAGAGCTCCGACAGTCGAAGAATGAACTATCGGAAGCACTAGGGCGAGGGGCATGAAAGGCAGAAATGAAAGACTCCCTAGGCCTCGGATGCCCTAATACCGTCGGGATCGGAAGTGAGCAAGAGCTGACCGAGGGTGGTCGACAGGAAAGGAAACAGGAGGGACCTGGCACAAGTAAGTGGAAGCAATGCCAGGCCCAGCTTAAGGCTCTGTGCTCGCCATGCAAGTCACGCAAGATGCGTGCCCCTGAGTCAACTGGACTTGGCTGGGTAGCTTATTCCAAATTACCAGCTGTGTGTTGTTGGGCATTTTTAATAACATAATTATTGCCGATACTGGACTTGACTAGGTATCGGAAATAATTATATTATTAAAAACCGAACAACACACAGCTGGTAATTTGGATGGTACGTGTAGAATTTGGGTATCTTATTCTAAAGAATTACTAATGAACATTTTAGAAGAGACAGAAATCTATTTACATAGACACAACTACCCACTAAAGTAATTAGTGAGCAAATAGATCTAAAACACAAGAAAGACACTGAAAACTTTATTGAAATTATTAATGAAGAAAACGGATAGACACACAAAATATTACGAAACAATCAGAGATTAACAAAAAGAGGTTACAGAAGACCATCAATAATAACACTAGCAACGATTAACGGAATTACAGTGTGATAAAACTGATTGTAAGTATACGCTATCGCTGGTACATCTGTCAAATGAGCTGACATATTTATTGCTCTAAAGAAAAGGAAGATAATTTGACAGTTATGTCATACATCAAGGCACATCTACTACAACCAGCTGTGTGTACTCCAAAAACACTAGTGGAGTGTAATTAAAACAGGAGACAGCGCCAGAACGACGATAACTTGTGAATGTCAAACACATCTGACGTATGTAACGGATTTTGTAATGATGTTTCCTGATTAATATTTATCCATAGTGTTAGAAATATTATACCAAAATTATGTACCATTTACTTACAAGTAACCTGACGATGGCTGTTTGCCGCAATAACTCAGTGTCCTCCTGGCAGCACGTGCTAAGCTGGGAGCTAGGTGAAATGTAAGCACATTTTCAACGGTTTCATAGAACCTTCGGCTTTTTCAGATATTTTAGTTATTTTACAGTAATTACATTGTGGAACACTGGTGGTGTCGACTTTGCAGGACATTCCCTAACAGAATGCCACATTAACAAAGTCGTCATGGCCCCTAGACATTGGTAGTGCTAATTTCAAAAACAATACACAGCCTATGTGCTGAGAACACGCCTTGTGCCACGTACGAACATCATGACTGGTCATAGAATCTTTCAGGTGCACATTTATCCCTGGAGTTCTCCACCTACCCACACTACCTGTGACCAGAGTATTTAGGAACTGAGCACCACTCAAAAGAAAAAAAAAAGTTGAAATCACCATTCCAGCGGTGGGAATTCATGCTTTCATTACAACAGCTATAGAATACTGAAATCAGTTTTTGTATGATAATTAATCTACAGTCAGGGCAGAAAGACACGTTACATGTGATGCAAGTAAAACTATTATTTTTCATACTTAACCATTATCTTTTTGTCGTCCTTCCTTGGACAAATACAAAAGCGTGCTGCTCTAACAGTGTTATCTTCTGAATGGTTTGTAGGGATGTAGCTTCAGATTCTATTCCCAGAATATTACATCATCATCGGCTATCACACCCTGCTCAACGCCATTGTCAACAGTGCACTTACATTCTTCTGTTTCATTACCTGCATCTTCGTATCCGCCTTCAGCAACGCTTTTAATCTCCACAATAAAATGTGCTGAGAATCTCCTTGTTTGATTACATATTTTCCCTGGCCCTGGCAGCAAATATGATTGATAAATGCGACAATTTGTTTGGGATTACACGGTGTAATGGGGTAGCTGATGTAATGCGCCAGGGAAAGGAGGCAATGACTATTGAAGATGCATTTATTTTCATTTTCACTTTGACATTTATATTTTAGTTCACTCTTTCAGTCAAAGAGCTCCACAAAATTGTGAGCCATGTATTGAACGGGTGTTAAATTGTCTATCTGTCCATAATGTAGGTTTTTTTTTATGTCGATAAATCCCCTTCCTCCTTACTTTCTGCTTAATGTGAATCTTTCTGTTGCTGAATGTATGTGATGTACTCTATATTTGTGGCATTGTGATCGTGCAAGTGTATTGAGTGCTTCTAGGTCTGTGTTACTCCATTTCACTACTCCACATGAGTAGGTCAATATTGGTGTAGCATAAGTATTTATAGCTTTTGTCTTGTTTCTTGCTGTCAGTTCTGTTTTCAGTATTTTTGTTAGTCTTTGTCTATATTTTTCTTTTAGTTCTTCTTTAATATTTGTATTATCTATTCCTATTTTTTTTGTCTGTATCCTACATATTTATTGGCATCTGTTTTTTCCATCGCTTCTATGCAGCCGCTGTGATTATCTGTGTTACTCCATTTCACTACTCCACATGAGTAGGTCAATATTGGTGTAGCATAAGTACTTATAGCTTTTGTCTTGTTTCTTGCTGTCAGTTCTGTTTTCAGTATTTTTGTTAGTCTTTGTCTATATTTTTCTTTTAGTTCTTCTTTAATATTTGTATTATCTATTCCTATTTTTTTTGTCTGTATCCTACATATTTATTGGCATCTGTTTTTTCCATCGCTTCTATGCAGCCGCTGTGATTATCCAATATGTAATCTTCTTGTTTAGTGTGTTTCCCTTGACTATGCTATTTTCCTTACATTTGTCTGTTCCAAAAGCCGTATTTATATCATTGCTGAATACTTCTGTTATCTTTAGTAATTGGTTGAGTTGTTGATTTGTTGCTGCCAGTAGTTTTAGATCATCCATGTATAGCAAATGTGTGATTTTGTGTGGGTATGTTCCAGTAATATTGTATCCATAATTTGTATTATTTAGCATGTTGGATAGTGGGTTCAGAGCAAGACAGAACCAGAAAGGACTTAATGAGTCTCCTTGGTATATTCCACGCTTAATCTGCATTGGCTGTGATGTGATATTATTTGAATTTGTTTGGATATTAAGTGTGGTTTTCCAATTTTTCATTACTGTGTTTAGGAACTGTATCAATTTAGGATCTACTTTGTATATTTCCAATATTTCTAGTAACCATGAGTGGGGTACACTATGAAAAGCTTTTTGGTAATCAATGTATGCATAGTGTAGCGACCTTTGTTTAGTTTTAGCTTGATATGTCACCTCTGCATCTATTATCAGTTGCTCTTTACATCCTCGTGCTCCTTTGCAACAGCCTTTTTGTTTTTCATTTATAATTTTGTTCTGTGTTGTATGTGTCATTAATTTCTGTGTAATGACTGAAGTTAATATTTTGTATATTGTTGGTAGGCATGTTGTGGGGCGATATTTAGCTGGGTTTGCTGTGTCTGCTTGATCTTTAGGTTTCAAATAAGTTATTCCTTGTGTAAGTGTATGAGAAACTGTGTATGGGTCTACAATGTAACTGTTAAATAAATTAGTTCGATGTGAATGTGTTGAGGTGAACTCCTTTAGCCAGTAATTTGCTATTTTATCTTTTCCAGGGGCTTTCCAATTGTGCATAGAATTAATTGCTCGGATGACTTCACGTTGCAAAATTATCACTTCAGATATTTGTGCTATCATCTTGTATGTGTGTGTTTCTGCTTGTATCCACCATGCATGCCTGTTATGTTGTACTGGGTCTGACCATATATTGCTGCAGATGTGTTCCATGTCTGTTATGTTTGGTGGACTGTTTATTTTAATGTGTGTGTTATCTATTGTCTGGTAAAATTTCTTTTGGTTTGTGTTGAATGTTTGATTTTGTTTCCTTCTATTTTCACTTTTTTTGTATCTTCTAAGTCGTTTGGCCAATGCTTGTAATTTCTGCTTCTTTTCATCTAATTGCTCTATCGCTTCTTGTTGTGAGATTCTACCTCACCTTTTTCGTTTTTTTTTCTGACATTTCATTTCTTATAAATTGTGTTAGCTGTCCGATGTCTTTTCTCAGTTTTTCTATTCTGATCTGTAGCCTGTGTTGCCATGCTGGTTTTGTGGGTTTCTTCTGTGTGTGGGTTGGTTCTGATCTCTGCCTAGTGTTTATATTTAGTGTAGTGAGTGCGCCCATATAAACCAGTAGTTGTAACTCTTCCATAGTTGTATTTTCATTTATTTTGTTGTGTATGATTGTGTTGATAGTTTTTATTGTTGTTTCGACTTGTGGGTTACTTGGCAGTCTATGCAAGAATGGCCTAATGTCTGTATTTGTGTCTTTGCATTCTATATATGTCAGCTGAAATTTTTCTTCTATATCTAACATGTGTGTCACTTCGTGTTCTATTTGTGCTTGTTCTGGTGGCTGTCTTAAGATTTCGTTTTCCTCTGATTGTTTAATTGATGCGTGTTGTTCTTTGTTTGTTTGCTCTGGGATGTTTGAGTCCATTACTGTATTTTCTTCTCCTTCTGATTGCTGCACATTATTTTGTTCTAGTATTTGTTGTACTTGTTGTTTGATGTTTTCTAATTTGGACTGGAGTATCCTGTTATTTTTGATTCTGTTAAAAATTTTAATTCTGGGTATCTGGTAATAAATGTTGTGTATACTTGTGATCTGTATCCAGTTGTGTTGGTTCCTAGGTTTGTTGCTTGGTAATAACAGAACTCGAGGTGTCGGTTAACTTCATCTGACCATCTCATCCTCTGTCTTTGTTTTCCTATTATTATTATTATCCCATTTAAATAGTTCATATTACCTGTTATTCATTCGGGATATGATGTCCGCGACGAGATGTTGTTCCGACGCACTCGGATACCATCCCACTTAATCAGTAATGACCGTGAATAGCTGATATTCTGGTCCGTGGATTGGAGGGGGAAGTCGTGTCCCACACGCAGTGTGATCGGCGTATCTCATTCCTATGGATCTTTCATATGTGGGATTTTGTTGTTGTGTCAGTTGCGGGGGAAAGTGTGTTAGATCACAGCTGCCCGTCTTACTGAAGAAAGACAACAGGAGTATTTTCGAGAGCGAGGTAAAATCTTAAACTTCAGTGTAGTGAATGCATTCAGGCTGGGGTTACTCATTTTGAACAGTTTCTGTGAGCTCAAGTTGTTAGCATAGCGTGTAAGTTATGTAAGGTAACAACTGAAGACCCACTCCATACCGTCAGTTCGGTATCTTAAAGCATTAATTTTAGAATGTTAACTGTTTATATAATAATGACCCTAAAAGTTTGAGACACCCTGTACAAGAGAAGATCAGTAACGAGAAACAGGTACTTTGTAACAGATAGATGGCTCCGAAACTCCGGGCACATTCGATTCGCTGTTTATTATTACTTTTACGACTATAATTTGAATATTGCAGTGGATGCACACGTGTTTACGCCTTAATCTTGGTCTCTTTCATTTTCGGAGTCACTACCAGAAAAGATTCATTCCAGGCTTTTCCATAAGTAGCTGCCTTCTATCTTTCCTATGTAGACATTCTTTCTAATAGTGATATTCGCAACTGAATCATGTGATGAAGCCCGTTGCACAACTTCCCTTTATAGCTTTTTCCTCCTGATAAAGTCATATCTCACAACCAGCAATGAATTTGTTTTATTTCATTGAATTCGAACGAAACACTTGAAGTACTCATTATACGATAAGCTCAAGTATCGTAAATTGCTTGAGATAAGAAATCGTTTCTTTATAGCCTCCGTCATATTATTTTTCTGCGACCCAAGTGGAGGTTAAAGGAATTTATGATGAAATCAGTGCTATCAGAATTATCAGTCGGCCTAAATATTAAGGTTTAATCTCAAGCTGTAATCAATTCCTCCTTATCTTCTGCACTCCCACAGTAACGTAATGTTGATTCCAGCATTTATTTCTGATAACTATGAAAATGTTTGCAGTAACCCTTGTTGATGGTTTCGACATCTTAGTTAATAAAACTGGTGTATTGAAACCGTACGTGAGTCCATGATTCGAACCTAGGCTCCATCTTCCGTGGAAAGATCATTTGCTTAAAAGTTCCGTCTTATGTGGACAAAGCACTACGATTCTTTTCCTGCCAATAGATGCATTTAAATATGAATTATCTTGAGTCCTCTAAAACAAAGGAACATCCTTCACGAAAAAGGTCAATGAAATATTGCGAATTTTAACCAAATAAATCGAAAAACTTTCTTCGCCATGAAAATAATCGAACAAAAGCTCTTAGCTATCTATGATGGAATTCACATGTTGAACTACTTGTTTCACAGATCGGTAATCGTGAAAGAAAATAGTAACGGCGTATCCGGCACAAGGGAGGGCGAACTAAGAGGAGAACTACGTCGAGAAACAAAATACTCGAGGACAAATCGAATAAGGAAAGAACATCGGCGATCTCGTGCAGCAGCAAGTCAGAATTCATGGTGGATACTTTCACCATCTGCTGGGAAACGATTGATGCTATGCAGCTGTGCATGTCGTCTCTTCTGTTGGACATGCGTGATAGAGAAGACACCGCACATTGTTATGGTTCAGCGGCAGTGAACATCAATATTCACGGAAATTTTTCCCTCAGCCACCGCATTTGGGCACTGAAATTAATCAATGATGCGAGCTAAAATTTGTGCCTGATCGGGTCTCGAACCCAGATGCTCCGTTTCTCTAATGCGATTGCCTTGACTGCTTTTATTTCATTGTAATTTCGTTCGCTATTGTTCGTTGAATTTTTGGAAATGGACGCCACTTGACACCTGTTCAACTTCATTGTAGACCCTTTCACTTAGTTTCTTAATTACTCATGGCAGCCAGGCCTCTGAACGAATTGGCCAGCTGGACATGGATACCGGATGACTCAATTCCTAACTCGTCATACGGCTATGCTGCGTCTCTGTCCATCATGTACATAGGAAGAGTCTCCAGATGTACGAGGCAGTTAAGGTAATCGTTCTAGAGAAGTGGAGCATTTGAGTTAAGAGTCCCAGTACGGCACAAATTTTCAAGACGCATCACTGACTACTTTCAGTGCCCTAATAAGAACGCCGTCGATAAAATTCCCTGAATGTTGTTAATGAATTTATAAACCACCTAAATTCCCAGTTTCGGTTTCGTTTGAATCATCTTCGGATGTTTTTCTGTCGGTTACAAGAGTAGTAGGTCGCTACTATCATAAACCTTTACGTGGTACATCAAAGGATAAAGTATTCCTATACTGCTGCAATCTTTTACAAACTAATCCAAGGATGGTTCATATGGAACCGAAACAGATCATTGTCTTTTTTTATTGGTTTAAATTTTTAGTCAATTTCGTTTTACAAAATTGCTTACGCTATGTCAACTTTCCATGAAGAAAACAGGAGCAGAAGCGGATCCCTAACCTACAGAACTCAAGTACCGAACAGGTATAAAAAACCACAGACCATCAGAGCAAGTTTAAACACTAGGACAATGAGACACAATTATGATGCAATCGCTACATGTGCGAGCAAGGATATGAAACAATGAGAGGAGAATTAGCATGAGGATGCTCATAGAAGCCGTGAGCTTTTGTTTTTCAGGCGTGCTCTCCTTACACTGCCAACAATCATCCAGCGTTTCCAGGGGAAGATGTGCCAGAACAGATTACATTCTTATGTTGTTGTTGTTGTGGCCTTCAGTCCTGAGACGGGTTTGATGCAGCTCTCCATGCTACTGTGCAAGCTTCTTCATCTCCCAGTACCTACTGCAGCCTACAGCATTCTGAATCTGCTTAGTATATTCATCTCACGGTCTCCCTCTACAATTTTTACCCTCCACGCTGCCCTCCAATACTAAATTGGTGATCCCTTGATGCCTCAGAACATGTCCTACCAAGCGATCCCTTCTTCTGGTCAAGGTGTGCCACAAACTTCTCTTCTCCCCAATTCTATTCAATACCTCCTCATTAGTTATGTGATCTATCCATCTAATCTTCAGCATTCTTCTGTAGCACCACATTTCGAAAGCTTCTATTCTCTTCTTGTCCAAACTATTTATCGTCCATGTTTCACTGCCATACATGTCTACACTCCACACAAATACTTTCAGAAACGACTTCCTGACACTTAAATCTATACTCGATGTTAACAAATTTCTCTTCTTCAGAAACGTTTTCCTTGCCATTGCCAGTCTACATTTTATATCCTCTCTACTTCGACCATCATCAATTATTTTGCTCCCCAAATAGCAAAACTCCTTTACTACTTTAAGTGTCTCATTTCCTAATCTAATTCCCTCAGCATCACCCGATTTAATTCGACTACATTCCATTATCCTCGTTCTAATTTTGTTGATGTTCATCTTATACCCTCCTTTCATGACACTGTCCATTCCATTCAACTGCTCTTCCAAGTCCTTTGCTGTCTCTGACAGAATGACAATGTCATCGGCGAACCTCAAAGTTTTTATTTCTTCTCCATGGATTTTAATACCTACTCCGAATTTTTCTTTTGTTTCCTTTACGGCTTGCTCAATATACAGATAAAATAACATCGGGGATAGGCTACAACCCTGTCTCAATCCCTTCCCAACCACAGCTTCCCTTTCATGTCCCTCGACTCTTACAACTGCCGTATGCTTTCTGCACAAATTGCAAATAGCCTTTCGCTCCCTGTATTTTACCCCTACCACCTTCAGAATTTGAAAGAGAGTATTCCAGTCAATATTGTCAAAAGCTTTCTCTAAGTCTACAAATGCTAGAAACGTAGGTTTGCCTTTTCTTAATCTTTCTTCTAAGATAAGTCGTAGGATCAGTATTGCCTCACGTGTTCCAGCATTTCTACGGAATCCAAACTGATCTTACCCGAGATCGGCTTCTGCCAGTTTTTCCATTCGTCTGTAAAGAATTCGTGTTAGTATTTTGCAGCTGTGACTTATTAAACTGATAGTTCGGTAATTTTCACATCTGTCAACACCTGCTTTCCTTGGGATTGGAATTATTATATTCTTCTTGAAGTCTGAGGGAATTTCGCCTGTCTCATACATCTTGCGCACCAGATGGTAGAGTTTTGTTAGGACTGGCTCTCCCAAGGCTTTCAGTAGTTCTAATGGAATGTTGTCTACTCCGGGGGCCTTGTTTCGACATAGGTCTTTCAGTGCTCTGTCAAACTCTTCACGCAGTATCATATCTCCCATTTCATCTTCATCTACCTCCTCTTCTATTTCCATAATATTGTCCTCAAGATCATCGCCCCTGTATAGACCCTTGATATACTCCTTCCACCATCCTGCTTTCCCTTCTTTGCTTAGAACTGTGTTTCCAAATGAGCTCTTGATATTCGTACAAGTAGTTTTTTCTCCAAAGGTCTCTTTAATTTTCGTGTAGGCCGTTCAGAAAGTAACCTCCGGTTGATTTAAAAAATACACCAAGTTAAATAAAAATATTTTAATATATACATCTTACAACTACATCTTTGCACTATTTTTCTACATAGTCTCCACAGCGATTGAGGCACTTATCGTATCTCTTCACAAGCTTTGAAATTCCTTCTGCATAAAAATCACCCGCTTGTGCCTGGAGCCAGCCTGTGACCGCATCTTTGAGCTCTTCGTCGTCATCAAACCGCTGTGACCCGAGCCATTTCTTCAAATGCATGAAGAGGTGATAATCACTTGGCGCCAGGTCTGGGCTGCAAGGTGGATGGTTGATAACGTCCCACTTGAAGGACTCAAGAAGGGCCGTTGTTCTGCGATCAGAGTGAGGACGGGCGTTATCGTGCAAAAAAACGATACCGGAAGTCAGCATACCACGGCGTTTGTTCTGTATAGCCCGTCGTAACTTTTTTATTGTTTCACAGTACACGTCTTGATTAATGGTCGTACCACGTTCCATGAATTCAACCAACAACACCCCTTTGGCATCCCAAAACACCGTTGCCATGAGTTTTCTGGCAGAAAAATCTTGCGAGGCTTTTCTTGGTTTGGTAGGCGAATTTGAATGTGCCCACATCTTTGATTGTTCTTTTGTCTCAGGGTTCACGTACTTAATCCAGGTTTCGTCACCGGTCACGATTCTGTTTAACAATGGTTCTCCTTCGTCCTCATAACGTGATAGAAAGTCTAATGCAGAGGCCATTCTTTGAGTTTTGTGGTGGTCGGTAAGAATTTTGGGCACCCATCGTGCACAGAACTTACGGTAACCCAATCTTGCTGTCACTATCTCGTACAAGAGAGTCTTAGAAATCTGTGGAAAACCAGTAGACAACTCCGACATTGAGAAACGTCGATTTTCACGAACTTTTGCATCAACTGTCTGAACGAGTTCGTCAGTCACCAATGATGGTCTACCACTCCTCTCTTCATCATGAACGTTTTCTCGTCCACTTTTAAATAAACGTACCCATTCACGGACAACTCCTTCACTTATAACTCTTGGTCCGTACACGGCACAAAGCTCACGATGAATAGCTGCTGCAGAGTATCCTTTGGCTGTAAAAAACCTTATGACAGCACGCACTTCACATTTGGCGGGGTTTTCTATTGCAGCACACATTTCAAACTGCCACAAAAACTAAACTAGCGCAGGTACGACGTTCACTCGACCACGGCTTGATGCCGACTGACCTGTTGAGTGCGTGAACGCACAGATGGCGTCGCTACTCCCCCCACAACCCGCACTGTGACCAATCGGAGGTTACTTTCTGAACCGCCCTCGTATCTTACCCTTAGTGAGATAAGCCTCTACATCCTTACATTTGTCCTCTAGCTATCCCTGCTTAGCCATTTTGCACGTCCTGTCGATCTCATTTTTGAGACGTTTGTATTCCTTTTTGGCTGCTTCACTTACTGCATTTTTGTACTTTCTCCTTTCATCAATTAAATTCAATATTTCTTCTGTTACCCAAGGATTTCTACTAGCCCTTGTCGTTTTACCTACTTGATCCTCTGCTGCCTTCACTACTTCATCCCTCAGAGCTGCCGATTGGGCTACACTTACGGACAACAAGCTTCGGGCCTTGAAACCTCTTCCCGCGGCTTGGACGTCCTCCTCCCGCCCTTCTCGGCGGGAGGAGGTCGTTTTGGCCCGGTTACGAATTGGACACTGCCGGTTCAGCCATCGCCATCTGCTGACGGCTGCGCCGGCGCCGTTCTGCCCATGTGGGCAATTTCTGACGGTCCGCCACATTTTAACATCCTGTCCGGATTTTAACACACTGCGTCTTGATCTTGGCCTGCCATGTACTCTAGATGCCATTTTAGCGGATAGCCCACGAGCAGCTGCTCGCGTTCTTCGTTTTATCAACTTGACAAACCTCTCTAAGGACATTTGATTATGCTGTTTTTTTAATCCTATGCCTGTCAGTCTGTCTTTTATCGTGTTTTCCCTTTAGTTGCTGTTTTAAACTTGTGCCTCGCGGTGCATTCCTAACGTAGTCTGGGCGCTAATGACCATTGAAGTTGTGCGCCCTAAAACCACAAAAAAAAAATATCCCTCATAGCTACCCATTCTTCTTCTACTGTATTTCTTTCCCCTATTCCTGTCAACTGTTCCCTTATGCTCTCCCTGAATGTACAACCTCTGGTTCGTTTAGTTTATACAGTATCTCCAGGGTTCTTCCATGTATACAACCTTCTTTCATGATTCTTGAACCAAGTGTTAGGTATGATAAAGTTGTGCTCTGTGCAAAATTCTACCAGGCGGCTTCCTCTTGCATTCGTTACTCCCATTCCATATTCACCTACTACGTTTCCTTCTCTTCCTTTTCCTACTGTCGAATTCCAGTCACCCATGACTATTAAATTTTCGTCTCCCTTCACTACCTGAATAATTTCTTTTATCTCATCATACGTTTCATCATCATCTGCAGACCTAGTTGGCATATAAACATGTACTACTGTAGCGGGCGTGGTCTTCGTGTCTGTCTTGGTCAGAATAATGCGTTCACTATGCTGTTTGTAGTAGCTTACCCGCACTCCTATTTTTTTTATTCGTTATTAAACCTACTCCTGCATTACCCCTATTTGATTTTTTATTTATAACCCTGTATTCACCTGCCCAAGAGTCTTGTTCCTCCTGCCACCGAACTTCACTAATTCCCACTATATCTAACTTTAACCTATCCATTTCCCTTTTTAAATTTTCTAACCTACCTGCCCGATTAAGGGATCTGAAATTCCACGCTCCGATCTGTAGAACGCCAGTTTTCTTTCTCCTGATAACGACGTCCTCTTGAGTAGTCCCCACCCGGAGATCCGAATGGATGAGTATTTTACATCCGGAATGTTTTACCCAAGAGGACGCCATCATAATTTAATCATACAGTAAAGCTGCATGCCCTCGGGAAAAATTACGGCTGTAGTTTCCCCCTTGCTTTCAGTCGTTCGCAGTACTAGCACAGAAAGGCCGTTTGGTTAGTGTTACAAGGCCAGGTCAGTCAATCATACAGACTGTTGCCCCTGCAACTACTGAAAAGGCTGCTGCCCCTCTTCAGGAACCACACGTTTGTCTAGCCTCTCAACAGATACCCCTCCGTTGTGGTTGCACCTACGGTACGGCTATCTGTATCATTGAGGCACGCAAGCCTCCCCACCAACGGCAAGGTCCATGGTTCATGGGGGGGGGGGACATTCTTATGTGACAGCGTATTTCGTCGTTTTCCTTATAGACTGGAACGAGGCCGCAACACTGAACATGTTTCCACAAACATTGTTTCATGGAACAGAGATTACTGGTTGCAGGTATCATTTTAATCAAACTGTTAACAGCTTGGACAATGGCAATTTCGAAGTCCATCATCTGAGATACACGGTTACATCCAGGCTCTTTAGTTTTAACAGATAAAAAAACGTTTACATGTTTCTCACTTTTTATTTACCAGTAAAGCGTAAACAAAAGGAATAGATTTTGTTTCCTTACAACAACTATTAAGGTCTGTGTGGACTATAATCAACTGTCCAAACTGCTTGCTCGAACCTTTGAACGTTCAATCCAGAAATAATGATTCGCAATTTGATAAACACGCTTTTCCTTTTTCACTGGCGAACACCATTATTCTGTCATTCGGGCCCTGGTATCATCTGCAAGTAAGAAATTGCCTTCCTCAGTTAATTAGTTTCTAGGAAGAATATTCCTCCGGAATGGGTGGGATCTGGTGGTTCCCATGTACACTCCTGGAAATGGAAAAAAGAACACATTGACACCGGTGTGTCAGACCCACCATACTTGCTCCGGACACTGCGAGAGGGCTGTACAAGCAATGATCACACGCACGGCACAGCGGACACACCAGAAACCGCGGTGTTGGCCGTCGAATGGCGCTAGCTGCGCAGCATTTGTGCACCGCCGCCGTCAGTGTCGGCCAGTTTGCCGTGGCATACGGAGCTCCATCGCAGTCTTTAACACTGGTAGCATGCCGCGACAGCGTGGACGTGAACCGTATGTGCAGTTGACGGACTTTGAGCGAGGGCGTATAGTGGGCATGCGGGAGGCCGGGTGGACGTACCGCCGAATTGCTCAACACGTGGGGCGTGAGGTCTCCACAGTACATCGATGTTGTCGCCAGTGGTCGGCGGAAGGTGCACGTGCCCGTCAACCTGGGACCGGACCGCAGCGACGCACGGATGCACGCCAAGACCGTAGGATCCTACGCAGTGCCGTAGGGGACCGCACCGCCACTTCCCAGCAAATTAGGGATACTGTTGCTCCTGGGGTATCGGCGAGGACCATTCGCAACCGTCTCCATGAAGCTGAGCTACGGTCCTGCACACCGTTAGGCCGTCTTCCGCTCACGCCCCAACATCGTGCAACCCGCCTCCAGTGGTGTCGCGACAGGCGTGAATGGAGGGACGAATGGAGACGTGTCGTCTTCAGCGATGAGAGTCGCTTCTGCCTTGGTGCCAATGATGGTCGTATGCGTGTTTGGCGCCGTGCAGGTGAGCGCCACAATCAGGACTGCATACGACCGAGGCACACAGGGCCAACACCCGGCATCATGGTGTGGGGAGCGATCTCATACACTGGCCGTACACCACTGGTGATCGTCGAGGGGACACTGAATAGTGCACGGTACATCCAAACCGTCATCGAACCCATCGTTCTACCATTCCTAGACCGGCAAGGGAACTTGCTGTTCCAACAGGACAATGCACGTCCGCATGTATCCCGTGCCACCCAACGTGCTCTAGAAGGTGTAAGTCAACTACCCTGGCCAGCAAGATCTCCGGATCTGTCCCCCATTGAGCATGTTTGGGACTGGATGAAGCGTCGTCTCACGCGGTCTGCACGTCCAGCACAAACGCTGGTCCAACTGAGGCGCCAGGTGGAAATGGCATGGCAAGCCATTCCACAGGACTACATCCAGCATCTCTACGATCGTCTCCATGGGAGAATAGCAGCCTGCATTGCTGCGAAAGGTGGATATACACTGTACTAGTGCCGACATTGTGCATGCTCTGTTGCCTGTGTCTATGTGCCTGTGGTTCTGTCAGTGTGATCATGTGATTTATCTGACCCCAGGAATGTGTCAATAAAGTTTCCCCTTCCTGGGACAATGAATTCACGGTGTTCTTATTTCAATTTCCAGGAGTGTATTTTCCCCCAATGAGGTGTAACGAGTATTTCGCACTTCTTTGTGGTGGTAATGATGTTACTAAGTCGTGGCTTCGATTGAAGAGCTGCCCTACGTCTTCAACGTAAACAGATGAAACTGTAGCATCTGTTTCGTTTGCCTGCTCCTTTGCACTGACAAAATGTTTTCGAACTCCATTTGTTGCTTCATCTGGAATACATATATGGTTACCTTCCCGTAAAACTGTGTTTCCCTGTGTATAATATTCCTTCGCAGTTGTTGTTTTTAAAGCTTGCACAACGGCAGTAAGTCACTTCTTGTTTGTCTATATAGTCGACTATATACCAATGAGCTTTGTAAATCAGTAAAGGCTTTCCTTTGGTGGTCTCGGTGAACTCCATTATCTCAGCACTAAAACACGGAACACTACTTGCCAGTAAGAGCTCAGCTGCAGTACCCAACTCTGGGGTGACAGGGAACTTCGTGCAGGAAATGGGCATCGGCCTTCCGCAGAATACGTCGTAGGTAGCGATGGACAGTCCGGTGTATCCTACGTCTGGAAAACTGTGCACAACCTACAGTGTCCTCGGCGCTGTGCAAATGTCAACACATTCCCGTTAATTGTAAGTGTCACTCCGTGCAAGTGTCACAAACTCGCCCTAATGTTGGTTGTTAACTGCAGTCCTTTTGGAGTGTTCTGCCTCCTGAGGGCATACGTTTACTGACACACGTTGATATTCAAAGTTAACTTCACGTTTTTGTAAATTTACCTGTGAAAGTACCACGTATGATTTTGTGCTTGTGATTCATTGATATGAATACATGCCCCCATTACTGATGGTATTAAACATAAAAATTGAGCAGGTTTATTAATTAGTGTTCCTGAACAGTGCATACTGACATGCCTTTGTTATGCTGGAAAAAAGTATTTTGTCACTTAAAGGGTTAATAACAGGCCAACAGGAAAATGTGGTCGTCTGTAGAATACTGGAGGACTTGTAGACAAGCTTACAGAAATGTCTTAAGTGGTATCTGTGGCTTAAGCCATGTAGGTCAGTGATATGACTAACTTGGCTTCTTGACCAGATAGCACAAATTTAGAATGGCTGCAGCGACGTAACTTTCTATACAAAGAACTAAGCAGAGAATCAAATTTTGTTTCGGGACACGTTGCTAGGCTCTTTCACTGAGTCACCTTTTTGAACAATTCTTGTTTCAGAAAGTACCCAATCGCATAAAGACGATTTATGCTTTCTAAAATGAAGGATATTACAGAGTCAGCGGTTGCAAAGGGAGTGAGAGAGGGTTGCAACATAGTCCTGATATTAGTCAATCTGTACTCCAAGCAATCAGTAAAACGAAGAGACGGTAAATTTAGAAAGGGAGTTAAAGTTCACATAGAAGATCAAAAACTCTGAGGTTTTCCAATGACTTTACAGTTCTGTCAGGGACAGAAAATGACTTGGAGGAGTAGCTGAATGGAGTGGATAGTGTGTTGATACGACGATACAAGTGGAACTTTAGAAAAGTGAATCAAGGGTTATGGAATGTAGACGAATTAGTGTTGACATAAGCTGTCGCCAGCACACCGGTCGGCAAAGATATAGCGCGATGATCGATAATGGGCGCTTGATCTAGTGCACCTACCACGAGAGAGGCCACAGACAGACTGCTAAGCAACATGCCACCAACGCCCTCTCAACTGCAAGTATGTAGATCGCTGCAGCTGGTTGGAGAGCCTCAGTCACTAGATTCGTCACTCTCACTGACACATTCTAGTTAGGGTTTATTCAATGCAGACGGGCTTAGGCTACGATAGTACATAGATTATAGCAAGATCACCGATATAGTCTGCAAGAGGACAGTGACTGAAGAGCTTGTACGACAACACATGGACTCTATTCCAGTTAAGTAAATACTTAAAGTAGATGTAAATATAGAAAGTCTTAATCCAGATCTGCATTTGTGTTGTAGAAAGAGGATACCAACCACCAAACAATATCATCTCCCCTGATTCCTACGGTACAAGATTCTATAGTGGCGACGAGGATACTACAGAATTAAATAAGTAGATGCTAAGGGAATTAAAAGTAATAGATGAGTTTTGCTATTTGGGCAGCAAAGTAACTGATTATGATCAAAGTAAAGAGGATGTAAGATACACACTGGCCATAGCTACAAAAGCATTTCTGAAAAAGAGAAATTTTTTAATATCTAATATCAATTTAAATATTAGTAAATATTTTGTGAAGGTATTTGTCTGGTGTGTAGATTTGTATAGAAGTGAAACATGGATGACAAGCAGTACAGAAAAGTAGAAGATAGCGACTTTTTAAATGTTGAGCTACGGAAAACTGCTAATGATTTTATGGGTAGAGTGAGTAACTAATAGGATGCTACTGAACTAATAAGGAGAAAAAAGAAATGTTTGTCACAAATTGACCAAAACAAGGGTTATGTTGATGGTACATGTCCTGTGGCATTAAGGACTTGTCAGTTTGTTAGTAGCGGGAAGAGTGAGGGACAAATTGTAGAGGGAGACCATGAGGTGAATGTAGTAAGCAGGAGCAAGTTTACTTAGGTTGCAGTTGTTATTCGAAGATGAAGGCACGTGCACAGGATTGGCTAGGTTGGATAGCTGCACAGGCCAGTCTTCGGACTGGAAACAACAAGAACAGTAAGGTCGAGTACCTGCAGAGCTTGAAAGAGCAGACTATTGTGCCGCGAGTATGAATACCAGTCTCTTGACGATGACAGCAGGTGGCGAGTGCAGGCAGCTTTAGTTAGCAGCCACCTTCGGACTAGCTCACTTCTATGTCGCAATGTTACGAGGCCTGTTCAGAACGTAAGGTCCGATCGGGCGTTAAATGGAAGCTACAGTGAAAATTCGGTGAAGCTTTGCACATACGTGTAGGGCAGTATCTCTAGTTCGCCTGTGATCACATCACATCGCTCTTTCCAGTTCTGGGCGCACAGCAAGCACGTTAAGATGCCTAGGTAAACAACGTCTCCCACCGAGTGTGAGCGTCTGGTGAGAAATTTCCCTTGATGACACGCAGCCCACATAACATAACTGTCACGTGTTTCCCTCTTCATGACAATTCTCGGCCGCACTTTGCAGGGGCAATGAAGCTGCTCCAACAGCGGTTCGGTGGGAAGTGGTTGACGACCCACAATGGTTCCCCCTGAATTTCATGTCTGGTCACACCAACCGCTGATTGTGAAGACAACATTTTGGCATACACAATGAGCTGTAGACCAGATTAGAGAATTGGCTGAAAGCACACGAGGGTGCCTTTTACGACGAGGGTACTGAAGGTGGGTACAACGCTACGGCAAATATCTAAGTCGGAGCGGCGACTACGTAGAGAAGTACTGTGATTTTCACAGTAGTTTGCATTTCGCGACCTTTTGGATTTTACTTTCCGAATGGCCCTCGTATTTAGTACATCAGTTTCTGTATGTGTGTCTCCTGATGTGATTTCACCTAATGTTACTACAGTTGCACGAGTTTCTACATCTCATCTACACTCCGCTAGCCACCAAGCGGTGTGTGGCGGAGGACACAATTCGCGCGAAAGTCATATTCCCCCCCCCCCCCCCCCCCTCTGTTCCACTCTTGGATCGCGCGAGGGAAAAACGACTGTCTGAACGCCTCAGTACGAGCTCTTATTTCCCTTATCTTTGAATGGTGTTCATTGCGCGATTTGAAAGTTGGTGGTAATAATATATGATCTACATCCCCGGTGAAGATCGGATTTCGGAATTTAGTGAGCAGCCCCTTCCGTTTAGCGCACCGTCTATCTGCAAGTGTGTCCCACTTCAAACTTTCTATGAGATTTGTAACACTCTCGCGATGGCTAAATGTACCAGTCACGAATCTTGCCGCTCTTCTTTGGACCATCTCAATCTCCTGAATCAGACGCGACTGGTAATGCTCCCATACAGACGAACAATACTCCAAGACTGGACGAACTAACGTATTGTAAGCTATTTCCTTTGTTGAAGGACTGCATCGCTTCAGGATTCTACCAATAAACCTCAATCTAGAGTTCGCCATTCCATTGGAGATCATTTCGAACAGTCACACCCAGATACTTGACGGACGTTATCGCTTCCAAAGACTGGGCATTTATTTTGTACTCGTACATTAATGGGGATTTTCGCCTTGTTATACGCAGTAGGTTACACTTACTAATATTGAGAGATAACTGCCAGTCATTATACCACACATTTATTTTCTGCAAATCCTCATTGATTTGTTCACAACTCCCGTGTGATACTATTTTCCTGTAGACTACAGCATCATCGGCAAACAGTCTAAGGCCGCTGTCAATACCATCAACCAGATCGTTTATGTAAATCGTAAAAAGCAGAAGACCTATTGCGCTGCCCTGGGGCACACCTGAAGTTACATTTGTTTCTGTTGTAGTCGCCCCGTTCAGGAGGACATGCTGCTTCCTGTCTGTTAGAAAACTTTCTATCCAACCGCATATGTCATCGGATAGACCGTAAGCGTGCACTTTTTGTAGCAAGCGACAGTGCGGAACTGAGTCGAACGCCTTTCGAAACTCGAGAAACATGGCATCAACCTGGGAGCCTGTTGTATATCATACACAAAGAGGGCCAGCTGTATCTCGCATGACTGCTGTTTTCTAAAACCGTGCTGGTTTCTGCAGATGAGAAACTGATACTCTGTACTAGGTATCCACGCATGTGTGTTCTGTAGAAAAAAAAATAATTAAAAAGAGGGGGAAGCGCAGAAAAGGAGTCAAGTCTAATCTCTACGCGTAGCCTGATCGTGGCGTTAGAAACGCCCGTAAACACATCGACACTGGAAGTGAAACGTCCCCTTAGAAAAATCAGTGAATTACTGTGCTGATAAACATCTTACGTTGTTTGATTTTCAAACAGCTGAGCAAAACTGAACGTACTCTGACATTTCCCTCTTTACTTATTCGGATCACCACTAAAATGACACACAATATTTTTAGCGCAACGCAATCTGATTTTCAACAATCCCTACAAAAGAATGGCCCTGACTAACAATAACCTACACCTTTCATGAATCACTTAGCTCACAAAAATCTTCGTTACTCGAACTACTGCAGTACAGCGAGCGCCAATACTGCCAGCTAAATAAAAGATTCTAACTACTGAAGGCACTAACTACTGATAGGCATACTTAGCAAATAAAAGATTTTGATAGAGAACAAACAATGTATTTACCGTAATAGTGTTCAAAAGTTATATATATAATCAGTTCATGACATCCAGTCTTACAAATTTACTGTCTCTGATGGACACACGTCCAGATCATCCGCTCTCAAAACTCCGCCATCTCTCTCCCCACATCCACCACTACTGGCGGCTCACCTCCAACTGCGCAACGCTACGCGCTGTTCACATCCAGCTGCCCAACACTACACTAGCAAACAACAATGCAAACCAGCCACAGACTGCACACAGCACAGACAGTGATTTTCATACAGAGCGCTACGTGGCGTTGCCAACATAAAAACCTAAACAGACTACTTACAGAAGTAATGTTCGGTTTAGGTTACAAGTCCGTCATAATGAAGTATAACGTACACTAGCACGACAAGCCAAGTACGCAAGCGCAGCTTTTCAGCAGTGTACGGAACATACAAAAGCAAGTCGTGAGATCGTTGTAAGGAAAGTGAAATATACTGTAGTAAACTGAGAAAAGTTCTCCTCTCTGATATGAAATGGCCGGCCAGGGTGGCCGAGCGGTTCTAGGCGCTACAGTCTGGACCCGCGCGAAAGCTACGGTCGCAGGTTTGAATCCTGCCTCGGGCGTGGATGTGTGTGATGTCCTTAGGTTAGTTAGGTTTAAGTAGTTCTAAGTTCTACGGGACTGATGACCTCAGAAGTTAAGTCCTATAGTGCTCAGAGCCATTTGATATAAAATGACATATACACTCCTTTAAATGGAACAAAGAACACATTGACACCGGTGTGTCAGACCCACCATACTTGCTCCGGACACTGCGAGAGGGCTGTACGAGCAATGATCACACGCACGGCACAGCGGACACGCCAGGAACCGCGGTGTTGGCCGTCGAATGGCGCTAGCTGCGCAGCATTTGTGCACCGCCGCCGTCAGTGTAAGCCAGTTTGCCGTGGCATACGGAGCTACATCGCAGTCTTTAACACTGGTAGCATGCCGCGACAGCGTGGACGTGAACCGTATGTGCAGTTGATGGACTTTGAGCGAGGGCGTATAGTGGGCATGCGGGAGGCCGGGTGGACGTACCGCCGAATTGCTCAACACGTGGGGCGTGAGGTCTCCACAGTACATCGATGTTGTCGCCAGTGGTCGGCGGAAGGTGCACGTGCCCGTCGACCTGGGACCGGACCGCAGCGACGCACGGATGCACGCCAAGACCGTAGGATCCTACGCAGTGCCGTAGGGGACCGCACCGCCACTTCCCAGCAAATTAGGGACACTGTTGCTCCTGGGGTATCGGCGAGGACCATTCGCAACCGTCTCCATGAAGCTGGGCTACGGTCCCGCACACCGTTAGGCCGTCTTCCGCTCACGCCCCAACATCGTGCAGCCCGCCTCCAGTGGTGTCGCGACAGGCGTGAATGGAGGGACGAATGGAGACGTGTCGTCTTCAGCGATGAGAGTCGCTTCTGCCTTGGTGCCAATGATGGTCGTATGCGTGTTTGGCGCCGTGCAGGTGAGCGCCACAATCAGGACTGCATACGACCGAGGCACACAGGGCCAACACCCGGCATCATGGTGTGGGGAGCGATCTCCTACACTGGCCGTACACCACTGGTGATCGTCGAGGGGACACTGAATAGTGCACGGTACATCCAAACCGTCATCGAACCCATCGTTCTACCATTCCTAGACCGGCAAGGGAACTTGCTGTTCCAACAGGACAATGCACGTCCGCATGTATCCCGTGCCACCCAACGTGCTCTAGAAGGTGTAAGTCAACTACCCTGGCCAGCAAGATCTCCGGATCTGTCCCCCATTGAGCATGTTTGGGACTGGATGAAGCGTCGTCTCACGCGGTCTGCACGTCCAGCACGAACGCTGGTCCAACTGAGGCGCCAGGTGGAAATGGCATGGCAAGCCGTTCCACAGGACTACATCCAGCATCTCTACGATCGTCTCCATGGGAGAATAGCAGCCTGCATTGCTGCGAAAGGTGGATATACACTGTACTAGTGCCGACATTGTGCATGCTCTGTTGCCTGTGTCTATGTGCCTGTGGTTCTGTCAGTGTGATCATGTGATGTATCTGACCCCAGGAATGTGTCAATAAAGTTTCCCATTCCTGGGACAATGAATTCACGGTGTTCTTATTTCAATTTCCAGGAGTGTAGATGAATAACAGGATCACCCAACGTTTAGGCGCCAAAAATGTTGTGAATGGAGAATTCCTTATGACATCAAACATCATGCTCACTGATAATCATACACCATGCAAATTATCAGTGAGCTCCCCACACCGAGAGCCAATGGTTCACAAAACTGTTGAGTGAAATCAGACGCAAAAGATGTAAGATTAAGCGAATAGGACATTCTATTAAGATGAATAAAACTTGAAATGACTGCATTTATTTCAGTAACTTTTACACTCAAAACTAAACAAAACAGGGCCGATTCTGACTGGGAGTGGACGCGACTCAGTTACGAAGGGGAAGGAGTGGGAAATGAATCATCTCAGCTTAGTCATTAGTCATTTGTCGTGCGGTGATGGCGGCGGCAGACGCTGAGTCGGTATGGCGCATCCTCCCGCAGTGGCATGGCGAGCCGGCAGCTCAGTTGCCAACACGCAGCTTTATGGTAGGATCCAGGTGCGAGTGTGTTGCCGTAGCCGAAGCGGCGACGTCACAGTGTCTGGGTGCAGATGTCTGCGGCGGCTGGAAGAGCCCTCGTATCTCCTTGCTTCCTCGCTGCCTCATCGACTCCCCTCCTCATCCTCATACAACTCTAAGCTCAACGATTACTAGAAAGTTACCTCCTCTCGACATTGTCGCTAGCGGACTGAATTTGCAAGGACACCCAGTGACTGGTCGCTGTTTCATGACCACGCGCCTCAGTGCAGGACTGAAATTCCCTATCTTGTGTCGACTGCTGTGACACGGGAACTGCCGTCTCTCTCACGATTTCACTATCAAGGCTGTTCCCAGCATCAGCGGCACATTGTTACAATGTTTCTCTGCTTTCCTAAGTCACTATGAAAACAGCCACAAAGCATTTCATAGTAATGGATATCTCTCCGTGAGCCCCGGACAGTCTCATGTGTGTGCTTTGTCTGAGAACTTGTTGGTGTTCGTCATCTATAAGCAATGTCCTTCCTGTCCAGGAAACATCCTTTTAAGCAGGTTGACTTCTTGCCGAGTTCTTTAGTCTCACATACCTCTCTGTGCGAATTCTTGGCGATCGCTACCAGAACTGTAGGCTGTTTGAATTCTCTATACGTTCTTGCTTTTTAAGGTAGTAAAAGCGGTTGCTCTCAGCCAGAAGAACTCACACGCATTTCCGTGAGTGTTGACACTCAGTCCCAGTCGCAGCAGGGGTCCATCAAGTTTCGGCGCGCTTCCCAGTGTCCGCCCGGCTCTTCGCAACGTGTCCATTCTTAAACGAGGCGAGGGCATCCTGGCGCCTACCCCCTGCTGTTGTTGTTGTTGTGGTCTTCAGTCCAGAGAGTGGTTTGATGCAGCCCAGCTTCTTCATCTCCAACTAACTACTGCAACCTACATCCTCCTGAATCTGCTTAGTGTATTCATTTCTTGGTCTCCTACGATTTTTCCATTCTTCCTCCCCCCCCCCTCCACCACTGCTCTCCAATACTAAACTGGTGATCCCTTGATGCCCCAGGACACGTCCTACCAACCGATCTCTTCTTCTAGTCAAGTAGTGCCACAAATTCCTCTTCTCCCCAATTTTATTCAGTTCCTTCTCATTTGTTACGTGATCTACCCATCTAATCTTCAGCGTTCTTCTGTAGCACCACATTTCGAAAGCTTCTATTCTTGTCTAAACTATTTATCGTCCATGTTTCACTTCCATACATGGCTACACTCCACACAAATACTTTCAGAAAAGACTTCCTGACACTTAAATCTATACTCGATGTTAACATATTTTTCTTCTTCAGAAACGTCTTCCTTGCCATAACCAGTCTACTTCGACCATCATCAGTTATTTAGCTCACCAAATAGCAAGAATCAGTTACTACTTTAAGCGTCTCATTTTCTAATCTAATACCCTCAGCATCACCCGATTTAATTCGACGACATTCCATTATCTTCGTTTTGCTTTTGTTGTTGTTCATCTTACATCCTCCTTTCAAGACACTGTCCATTCCATTCAGCCGCTCTTCCAGGTCCTTTGTTGTCTCAGACAGAATTAAAATATCGTCGGCAAACCTGGAAGTTTTTATTTCTTCCCCATGGATTTTCATTCCTACTCCAAATATTTCTTTTGTTTCCTTTATTGCTTGCTCAATATACAGATTGAATAACATAGGGGATAGGCTACAGCCCTGTCTCACTCCCTTCCCAACCACTGCTTTCCTTTCTTGCCCCTCGACCCCTATAACTACCATCCGGTTTCTGCACAAATTGTAAATAGCCTTTCGCTCCCTGTATTTGACCCCTGCCACCCTCAGGGTTTGAAAGAGAGAAGGCTTTTGACAATGTTGACTGGAATACTCAAGTCTAAAAATGCTAGAAACGAAGCCTTTTCTTAATCCATCTCTTAAGGTAAGTCGTAAGGTCGGTATTGCCTCATGTGTTTCAACATTTCTACGAAATCCAAACCGATCCTCCCCGAGGTCAGCTTCTACCAGTTTTTCCATCCGTCTGTAAAGAATTCGTTTTAATATTTTGCAGCCGTGACTTATTAGACTGATAGTTAGGTAATTTTCACACCTGTCAACACCTGCTTTCTTTGGGATTAGATTTATTATATTCTTCTTGAAGTCTGAAGGTTCTTTCGCCTGTCTCATACATCTTGCTCACCAGATGGTGAAACAATCTACAAGCTCTGGTTCTTTCAGTTTATCCAGACTCCGTCTCCTTAAATTCCCACCTTCTCGCAGTTTCTTCAGCTTCAATCTACAGTTTATAACCAATAGATTGTGGTCAGAGTCCACATTTGCCCCTGGAAGTATCTTACAATCTAAAACTTGATTCCTAACTCTCTGTCTTACCCTTATATAATCTATCAGAAATCTTCCATTGTCTCCAGGCGTCTTCCACGTATACAACCTTCTTTCACGATTTTTAAACTAAGTGTTAGCTATGATTAAGTTACGCTCTGTGCAAAATTCTACCAGGTGGCTTCCTCTTTCATTCCTTACCCTCATTCCATATTCACCTACAACTTTTCCTTCTCTTCCTTTTCCTACTATCGAATTGTAGTCCCCCCACGACTATTAAATTTTCGTCTCCCTTCATACCCCCTGTATGGTCGCAGAATGGCTCCAGCGTGCGTGTCTCGGGCATTCGCCGCATGGGGTCCAGTTCTTTCCTCGCCGTGGGCGGTTGGCAATTTGAGTTGGCGAAAGTGGCCCCTGGCAGAGGTATTACATTACGTTTAACGTTCACATTAAACTCTGCCAGCGCTAAAGTTGGTTCAGTATAAAAACTTTATCTGTATATGGTCATCATTTCCTAAAATTATTTTCTCTCTGTGACAAGCGGACGCGCTTATATACCAACGTCGCATATCAATGGCCTTAAATCTGGACAACCATCCATTCTCCAGTAGTATCATTATGGAGCGTTTTAAGAGGAAATAAGTACATACATTTAACTGTTGGGAAGATATTTAACGTACTGAATTCACTACAAAAACCCTAAAAATGTGTACTTTATCTTCTATGATGCCTGCTGAAAATACTGCCATTCAGCCGACTTTTGGCTGTCCTTCGAACTCTGGTAACTTATCGAGTTTCACTGTCAGAAGAAGTGGAGAAAATTCTCAGAATAACTCCGCGGCTTGTAACGGTTTCGTTTGCTACAAATGCATAGGAAGACTTAAGAAAAACATCTGAAGAAAGCTATAAGGCAAACATTTCGTGCCACGTGAGGGACTATTTTTTAATGTTCGTTCACTAACCGTAAAGTGCGAGTCAAAAACCATGTTGTTTCGTTGTACATACAACTCATGCAATGATCATGAGGGAAGTATTGTGTAGATATAACAGCAGAAGACTGGCTGATAAAATTAGCACTCAGCGTGAAACCATGAGCAGAAATTACGGGTGTCGAGACAATTTGTTTCTTTCTAATGAATAGGGACGTTTACTCTCTAGATCGTTCCGAATCCTCATTAAGTAGGTAGCCAGACGAAGTGTAATGAACTACGACGTTCTTCTACCGCTGGGCAACAATTACATTTCCATTACAAGGCCAGAAACTTGGAATTAAATACGTCGGCATTGATCCTCAGGAGCGGACGTGTTTCGGCAACGCTCCAGCAGATGTAGCGGGCGTAGCGAAGCCACGCCGCGCCTGCCTTTCACAGAGCAGAGGTAGCGAAAGGGTAGCGTGCGTCGCACACGTCTTTGTGTGTGTGTGTGTGTGTGTGTGTGTGTGTGTGTGTGTGTGTGTGTGTGTGTGTGTGTCAGAAAACAATGCTGAACACAGTACAGCGCTTAACGAAAGATATAGATACGTAAATACAAGCAAGAAGGTTCTTCTCAGTATATTTTTCCGTGCTCGTCGTATTTTGAAGCATTGTTTAGCAATACTAACTATTTGGGCAATGACAACAACTGTCTCATCATTGCTACTGTGCTCGTCAAATCTAGCCAGACGTACCAGCTGTTCCTTTCCTGAGTGATGTGACGCTGGATTGCCATTCGTGAGGAGCTGAGGTCAAATCTCTGTTAAATCATGATCTGGAGATCCCACACGTAACTTGAGGTGTGTGATTCCTTTCAAAAAGCTGAATATCCCCCAGATATCCACGCTCTCCGCCGCTAGTAAACCCGAAGGTGATGGGACGCTACACCTAAATATTTCCCTCCCGAAGCTTTGGCGAATTCTTTTGTTACTGCCGTAATAGCTTAGGAAACTGCCCCAAGAAAGGGTCAATTATATAGTGTATAGTGAACTAGTACATTTCATTGTGTTTCACAGCGCATTTAGAATTGTTATGCTCATCAAGATAGTCTAGTTTCTTGAACCAGAAGTTAGCTGTAACACTCAAATGCTCCGAACAGTTTTCACATTATAGTTTTCTTATTATATTTTGTTCTTAAGATAATAATAACATGAATTATTAAATAACATGGATTATATGTCATTCCATATGAAGTATTGTCTACGAGTGTATTGCCCCTGTTGGAAAAATTAATACCCAACTCACAAAAGAGGTAGGTAGCTGATAATATATCAATGGTGAAAACTGTTTCTGAAAAAGCTTTCAGTTATATATAGAATATTCGCATACCGCACGGGGAAGGGACGTGACTAGAAATGCAAGACAGGGGACTGCTTTCAATTTCAAATCGAGGATTGGCGGAGTGGTTTACTGGCAACCGGATGTCGACCACCCAACAACTATTTTTGGTCAGATGTTTGAGCGGAGCGAAAACAAGACGCCTTAGAAGTTATTACACAACGGATTCTTGTTAGAATTTTCACACCCAAACGAAGACTGGGATATGGGCAAAAGGAGTAACAGATTCATCGCCGCCAAGTCTACTTTTGCAAAAGAGATTTAGGTGCTAGAAAGAAAGAAGTGCGGCCGGGATTACCATTTCTGCCTGAAGAGTGGATCAGTATCAACAGTGCCACCTGTCCTCAGTACATGAGAAGAATTTTGGGATTTAATCCAGGATATTGGCGCAAAAATGGATTATCAGAAAATTTACGCCTCCTCTTTCGGGCCAAAAACTGATGGAGAAAATTGATCCTGCATCAGAATTATAACCAGTCGATCACTACCACGCAGGTGCCTCCTGTGGAGACAGTGTGTTCTCAGCTTAAAAATGGTATGGCCAGTGATTATTAATGAAAATCTATTATGTGCTGGTTCTATAATAAGTTACAGCTAAAATATGGCCCAGAGAATATACCACGTGTGGCCAAAAAATACGGTGAACGAATGTACTGTAGCGACAAAAGCTGACGCTACAACAATTTATTCCAATTTTTACGCTGCCTGTCTAAACGGATTAGGCTATCAGACAAATTACACTGATTTCTGACTTGTCAGACACAAGAGTGAGGTTGTGCTTACTGTGCTGTCGCGCATCGTGGAATTCGTACTACACATGAACATTAAGTTCCGTTACAAGCTGCAAAAAATAAAAATAATAAATAAATAAATATGACAAAGGAACGCATGAAATGTTTAAACATTTCATGCGTTCTTTGGCATACACCAATTTAAATTTGTATATGACGATAATGCTGTAACTCTAAGACTATTTACAAGCGGTATGAGTGATTTAAAAGCGGATATGAATCGGCAGAAGACGTGCATTAAGCACAAAAACAGCGGTAAATGTCCAAAGAGTAGCAAAAATCGTTCGCTCAGACAGGCGAATAACTACTTAAAAGCTTAACGAAGAACATAGCATCACGTACGCGTCCGTGCCAAGCATTTTAACCGATAAATTCCAAATGAGATGAGTGAGTACACAATTTTTTCTCAGACTTTTGAGTGGTGAAGGGAAGGAAAATCGTGTGTCAGTTTGCATGGAGTTAAGGATCATCTTCATTCACATCCGGACTTTATGTCCGGAATTGTAACTGGAGGTGAAACTTGTATCTAAGTGTATGACCCTGAGCCTCAAATTCGAAGTTGCCAACGGAAAAACCAGTTTAATCTCCAGGCCATAAAAGGAGAAGTTCGTTAAAATCGAATATCGAAGTCGTGCTCACTGTTTTTCGAAATGGAGGACGAGTGCCATTTAGAGTTCGTCCCACGGGGAACAAACGTAAACAATGGATTTGACGAGGGCGTACTGAAGCGTTTACGAAACGATTTACGAACCAAGAGACCAGAGAAAAGGACCAGTGGCTTCCTTCTTCATCAAGACAACGCACCGTGCCGGTTCTCACTTCTAATTCGCGGGTTTTTGGCCGGAAAACGTGCTCCTGTCTGTCCACATCCGCCCTACCAGATTTAGCACCATGCGACTGCTGGCTCTTTCCAAAATTTAAAACCGTGATGAAGGGAAAACGTTTCCACACCATTCCTGACAATGAGAGGGCCACGATAGAGCAGCCAAACGAACTCCCAAAATATGCCTTCTACAAATGCTTCCAGTCATGGACTCACCGTTGGGATAAGTGCATTGCTAGCCAGGGACAGTATTTTGAAGAAGATTAAATCGAATTCCTGTAACCTAATTACTTCGTTTGTAATAAAATTATTCACTGTGTTTTTGGATGGCACTTCGCATCAAGTTATCGCAGGCTATCGGACTGTGAGATAAATATCACCCACACAATTCCGAGGATAGCAAGGAAAGGTAAGTGTGAGAACTATTGCGCTATGAACTTAACCGTGCACGTTTCTAAGTTGCTTACAAGAATTATGCACAGAAGAATGGAAAGGAGCGTTGAGAATATCTTGGATGACGAGCAGTTTAGCTTTAGAAAACGTCAGAACGACAATCCTCACGTTGCGCTCGATAGTGAATCCAAGACTTAACGAAAAATCAAGACACGTTTACAGGATTTGTCAACTTTGGAAAAGCGTTTGACAATGAAAAATGGTCCAAGATATTCGAATTCTTAGGAAAAAAAGGTGTAAGGCGTACGGAAAGACAGATAATACACAATATGTATACGAACTAACATTAAGAGGGAAAAATAATAACGCGCGACTGACATCAAACTATTCGGTTAAAGACAGAGATCAACTTATTCGCTTCTACTGATAAAACTATGCTTACAAGAAGCAATGACAGAAATAAAAGAAATTTGAAAGCCCGGGAATAAAATTCATGACCCAAGGATATCCTCAGTGAATTTAAAGATGAATTACAGGCCGTCTTGAGTGGAATCGATAATGAGTACAGGATATGGATTGAGAGTACACTGAAGATAAACGAAAGTGATCAGGACTAGCAGAAACGGGATTACCGATAAACTAAACACCAACTTCATCTTTCGAATGCCGGCCGAAGTGGCCGTGCGGTTAAAGGCGCTGCAGTCTGGAACCGCAAGACCGCTACGGTCGCAGGTTCGAATCCTGCCTCGGGCATGGATGTTTGTGATGTCCTTAGGTTAGTTAGGTTTAACTAGTTCTAAGTTCTAGGGGACTAATGACCTCAGCAGTTGAGTCCCATAGTGCTCAGAGCCATTTGAACCATCTTTCGAATGCTTTTTCAAAAAATATGTTGTTTCATTAAAAGAACCATACTTGCTCCACATTCCATTAGATATGACGGTTAGTACTAGTAAGCATACAGCAAAATTTTCCTCCGCGTACTATGTTGTCGTTCTCACCATTGTTGTTGTTGTTGTTGTTGTTGTTGTTGTCGTTGTTTTATCCTTCACTCTGAAGATTGATTTTTGTAACTCTCCATCTTAGTCTATCCTGTGCAAGCCCATGTATCTCCCAGTAACTGCTGCATGCTACATTGTTTTGAACCTGCTTACTGTACTCACCCCTCGGTCTCCCTCTGCAATTTTATCACATCTCCGCTCGTCTTACCCACAAACACAGTTCCTTCCATTACCAAACTGACAATTGAAAGTGAAAACACGCACAACACTGGTGTAATATTTTACAATATTTATTATTTATTTCACTTATTTTCGGCCATTACGCCGTCATCAGGTAAAAAGAGAAGTGTGTGATGTAGTCAGATTTTGGTGGAACAAAGATTTAAAACTAGTGTGTCTACAAAGTATATCCATTTGCAAAGATGAAAAATGTTAAGGTTAGTTCTAGGAATGAAACTAGAGGATTTTTCATTTTGATACCTAAACCTTATGTTAACATATTTCATCCCTGGAAACAGAGATACTGGTTTAAAATCTTCCGTTCAACAATATTTGACTGCACCACATACTTGTATTTGTACGTGATGATCGTGTAACAGCCGAAAACTGGTTTGCGAAATCAATATATGTTATAAAAGTAAGCGTAAAATGTGCGTGCCGCAAAACTGAGTAACGAGTCCCGGTACGACGACGGGAGTTATATGGCGCGGTAGCTCTCTGTCCCCCATCCATGAAGAGGGTTCCCGTTCTTACCTGAAGGGCGTACTTTAGAAGATGTAAGGACTGAGAAGTTTCGCCCTCTACAAATTTATAGAACATTCCAGAACATTGTAGAGTATTCGAGAACATTCCACAACATTCAGAGCATTCCACAACAGTCAGAATGTCCCGCAATGTCCCAGGACGATACGGGATGTTCTGGAACATTTGCGAATAGTCTGGAACATTAGGGAAGATTCTAGATTGTTCGGGAACATCCCGGAACATCCCAGATCATTGTGGAACATTCCAGAACCCTCTCGTTGTGGAATGTTCTGCAACACTGTGGACTGGATATCAGAGTCAACGCCTACATTCCGTGCTAATTTATCTCGGTCAGTATACAGGGTGGTCCATTGCTAGTGACCGGGTCAAATATCTCACGAAATAACCATCAAACGATAAAACTACTAAGAACGAAACTTGTCTATCTTGATGGGGGAAACCATATGGCGCTATGGTTGGCACGCTAGGTGGCGCTGCCATAAGTCAAACGGATATCAACTGCGTTTTTTGAATAGGAACCCCCATTTTTATTACATATTTTGTAGTACGTAAAGAAATATGAATGTTTTATTTGGACCACTTTTTTGGCTTTGTGATAGATGGCGCTGTAATAGTCACAAACGTACAAGTACGTGGTATCACGTAACATTCCGCCAGTGCGGACGGTATTTGCTTCGTGATACATTACCCGTGTTAAAATGGACCGTTACAAATTGCGGAAAATGTCGATATCGTGTTGATGTATGCCTATTCTGATCAAAATGCCCAACAGGCGTGTGCTAGGTATGCTGCTCGGTATCCTGGACGACATCATCCAAGTGTCCGGACCGTTCGCCGGATAGTTACCTTATTTAAGGAAACCGGAAGTGTTCAGCCACGTGTGAAACGTCATTCACGACCTCATACAAATGATGATGCCCAAGTAGGTGTTCTAGCTGCTGTCGCGGCTAATCCGCACATCAGTAGCAGACAATTTTGCGAGAATCGGGAATCTCAAAAACGTCGGTGTTGAGAATGCTACATCAACATCGATTGCACCCGTACCATATTTCTATGCACCAGGAATTGCATGGCGAGGACTTTGAACGTCGTGTACAGTTCTGCCACTGGGCACATGAGAAATTACGGGGTGATGACATATTTTTTGCACGCGTTCTATTTAGCGACGAAGCGTCATTCACCAACAGCGGTAACGTATACCGGCACTATTAGGGAACGGAAAATCCATGATGGCTGCGACAAGTGAAACATCAGCGACCTTGGCGGGTTAATGTATGGTGCAGCATTATGGGAGGAAGGATAATTGGCCCCCATTTTATCGATGGCAAAGCAAATGGTGCAATGTATGCTGATTTCCTACTTAATGTTCTACCGATGTTACTACAAGATGTTTCACTGCATGACAGAATGGCGATGTACTTCCATCGTGATGGATGTCCGGCACATAGCTCGCGTGCGGTTGAAGCGGTACTGAATAGCATATTTCGTGACAGGTGGATTGGTCGTGGAAGCACCATACCATGGCTCGCACGTTCACCGGATCTGTCGTCCCCGGATTTCTTTCTGTGGGGAAAGTTGAAGGATGTTTGCTGTCGTGATCCACCGATAACGCCTGACATCATGCGTCAGCGCATTTTCAATGCATATGCGAACATTACGGAAGGCCAACTACTCGCTGTTGAGAGGAATGTCGTTACACGTATTGCCAAATGCATTGAGGTTGACGGACATCATTTTGAGCATTTATTGCATTAATGTGGTATTTACAGGTAATCACGCTGTAACAGCAAGCGTTCTCAGAAATGATAAGTTAACAAAGGTACATGTATCGCATTGGAACAACCGAAATAAAATGTTCCTACGTTCTGTATTCTAATTTAAAAAACCTACCTGTTACGAACTGTTCGTCTAAAATTGTGAGCCATATGTTTGCAACTATTACAGTGCCATCTATCACAAGCGAAAACAGTGGTCCAACTAAAACATTCGTATTTCTTTACGTACTACACGAGTATGTAATAAAAAATGAGGGTTCCTATTTAAAAAATGCAGTTGATATCCGTTTGACCTATGGCAGCACCATCTAGCTGGCCAACCATAGCGCCATCAGGTTTCCCCCTTCAAGCTAGAAAAGTTTCGTTCTTTGTAGTTTTTTCGTTTGACGCTTATTTCGTGGGATATTTTGCCCGGTCACGATCAATGGACCACCCTGTATATATACTGCCGGAGTGAGACTAGTACGCAAGGCAGGCAGTGACAGATGGTTAATACTGTCCTGGGATACGATGGGCAACTCCTGCTCGATCTGTTCCCGAAGTCCTGTAAGTCTTGGAGGTTGACGAGTTACGCGAGCCAATTCTCGTCCTATCATATGCCACACTTGCTCGATTGGTGGCATGTCTCGAGGCGATGCTAGCCAGGGAGTCTACTGCACACTTTGTAGAGTACATTAAGTTCACGGGCAGTGTGTGAGCGATGCATCACGTTTTTGTTGCAACAACGGGAAGAGAACAGGTGCAATAACACTCTGCACGTACCGAGCGCTGTTTAGTGTCCCCTTCAGAAAAACCAAAGGCGAACGAGAGTTGTAGCTTATCGTACACGGGCCATAAGGCTTGGGGTGGGACCAATATGTCTTGGACGAATGGACTCCGCGAGACAGTGCTCACCAGGACTAAATTGTGCCGGCCGGAGTGGCCGAGCGGTTCTAGGCGCTACAGTCTGGAACCGCGCGACCGCTACGGTCGGACGTTCGAATCCTGCCTCGGGCATGGATGTGTGTGATGTCCTTAGGTTTGTTAGGTTTAAGTAGTTCTAAGTTCTAGGGGACTGATGACCTCAGCAGTTAAGTCCCATAGTGCTCAGAGCCATTTTGACTAAGTCGTGCTTGCAAGCATACTGTGGGATGCTGCCGACTCGTCTAATATAGGGTGCTTAGGAAGCTGAATTGTTAGTTAGGTATCCCAGAAAACACACAAATCTTATTAATGGAGTTTATTACAATAAGTGAAATTGACAATACCTAACTTTGCCTTTTTACAAAGAGGTGTCGCAAGCAATTGGCGACATGCAAATATTCAATGTCCTTCGACATATACAATTTCCATGCAAGCAATTAATATAGAGTACAAGTCACGGCTGAAGTGTTCGTATCACGGGCTGTCCTCTAGTGGCTGTCTTCTGGTGCGACTCTTCTAGCGCCGCCGACCCTAGCTGGGGCGGCGCTTATATTCTCTTTGTGTAGGAGCCGCTGCTGTCATGGTGTCGTCCTAGTCAGGGTTCTATTGGCTGACGCCTTCTCACAGCCTTCTCTGCTGTATCGTTCCAAGCCGACGTGCCCGCGCTTGATGTTATGCCGCAATACAAACGACCGTCACTTGCATGCAAGTGGTATCTGCTTTCATCGCTGAAGATCACGGCCCGCCATTTCATTTTCCAATTGATGCTCTGATGGCACCAGTCGAGCTGTGCACGCCGATGCTGTGGCGTGAGTGGAAGGCGGGCTAGAGGCGTGCGTGCCCGTAGTCCCACTGCTATTAACCGGTTCACAACGGTTGGTGTTGACAGGTCTGGGCTCACAAGCCCTCTGGCCTGTGCTGTGGTAGCTGTACGATCTGATACTGCTGCCCTTACGAGGGTCCTAGAAAGGGAGGGGGGGATCTGTGCTGTGTGGACGTCCAGAACCTCATCTGGTGTTGTTATTGTGGTCTTCAGTCCTGAGACTGCAGCTCTCCATGCTACTATATCCTGTGCAAGCTTCTTCATCTCCCAGTACCTACTGCAACCTACATCCTTCTGAATCTGCTTAGTGTATTGATCTCTTGGTCTCCCTCTACAATTTTTACCCTCCACGCTGCCCTCCAATGCTAAATTTGTGATCCCTTGATGCCTCAAAACATGTCCTACCAACCGGTCCCTTCTTCTTGTCAAGTTGTGCCACAAACTCCTTCCCAATTCTATTCAATACCTCCTCATTAGTTATGTGATCTACCTATCTAATCTTCTGCATTCTTCTGTAGCACCACATGTCGAAAGCTTCTATTCTCTTCTTGGCCAAACTATTTATCGTCCAAGTTTCACTTCCATACATGGCTACACTCCATACAAATACTTTCAGAAACGACTCGATGTTAACAGATTTCTCTTCTTCAGAAACGCTTCCTTGCCATTGCCAGCCTACATTTTATATCCTCTCTACTTCGACCATCGTCAGTTATTTTGCTCCCCAAATAGCAAAACTCCTTTTGTGGTGTCACCGCCAGACACCACACTTGCTAGGTGGTAGCTTAAATCGGCCGCGGTCCATTAGTACATGTCGGACCCGCGTGTCGCTACTGTCAGGTTCGCAGACCGAGCGCCACCACAAGGCAGGTCTCGAGAGACGTACTAGCACTCGCCCCAGTTGTACGACGACGTTGCTAGCGACTACACTGACGAAGCCTTTCTCTCATTTGCCGAGAGACAGAATAGCCTTCAGCTAAGTCCATGGCTACGACCTAGCAAGGCGCCATTAGTTACTTCATGAATCTAAAGAGTCTCACTTGTATCATCACGAATGCTGTATACCAAAGGACGATATAAAAGTTAAGTGTTCTAGTAGCTACGTTCTTTTCTTTATCACATTCATCACGTATCCTGTTCCAGACTTCGCGCCAGTCGGCGTGTGTGTACGTGTGCCCTTTCGGCTACCCGTCTCTGTGGACTGGCTGCCTTGTCAGTCCACTACACCTTGTAAGGGGTCCGCAGGCCCTTACTACTAAGTTTGCGCTCACACAGGTCGACAGGGCAACTATCGAGTAGTGTGTGTGCAGGTCGCGAGAGCTAGAGGGGGTTCACCGGAGTGCCGAGTGCTGCTTGGGTAGAACTGGGCGGAGAGTTAGAGTGTGGAGAGTGCGGAGTCAGGGTGTGGTAGGTTCCCGCGAGGCGGGCAGAGCTGTGCAGAAGCCAGCAGTTGAATTAATGTAAATTATCGACAAAGGGAGTGGCCATCGCCGCGGTTTAACCCCTTTGTGTTAGTATTATACGGGAAGGTGAGAAAGTTTAATTATAGAGTGATTTCAGTGATATTAAGTGCCGCTATTGAACTTCCGCGTCTACCACGCCGGCATTACCTGGATTACAGTGATTGGATGTTGCGTGTGACGATTAAGAATAACTAAAGAAACCTGTGCTGAGATTAGCCGTCATTAACAGTGTATTGACGAAGGCAGTGGCTGTCTCCTTATTTTGTGCTTTTGCTAAGAATATAGATCTTGTTTGTGAAACTGTGTTGTGTCCTTCTTACCACCAAACAGTACTTATTACAGTATTTGCGAAGGACAATACGGAATGTAACATCCCTTGAGCAGTCCAATCCGATTGCCAGCCCATTAGGTACACGGTCACATTAATCAATTATCTAATTTTGGGCTGCTATTTTGATCCTGAACGAGCGGATAAATAAAAGGGCATGTTACACCCTTGGCTTACCGTGAAAGGACAAGTGCAAACTTCGGACGAGTCGTAATGAACAATAGGTAATTTACCGTGCTTAAAGCAAGAAAATATTTTTCAATGTGGAATCGGGACAGTGCATGAACGTTAAAATCGCGACAAGGAACAGTGCATTTTTTGAACAATACGAAGTAATAATATCTTACGATTGTGACTAAACTGTTTTTCTTGCCATATTAGATAAAACAATAGCGTCAATAAACTGTGTTGTAAAGTGCAAATGCGTAAATTCGCACGAAAAACTGTGAAAAGTGGACGCTAAAGAAAGGCACGTGTGAACAGTAAAATAGTGAGACGAGCCAAGATTTCGTCATACAAGTTGTTAGAAAGGTGTTTTGTGGTAAAATGTTGACCGAAATTGCCTTTTGAACAGTGAAAATCGGACAGTTTCGCGTGGACCTACAAACTGTTATGCTGACGATAATGTATTGTGGCGACGCAATTAGTGAGTGACGTCACGCAGACCCGTGTAGCAGTTGCACCAAAGAGCTTCGATCTGCGAGGTGATTTCACACGACACCACGGCGAGCGACGCAACTTCGAGACACCGAGAGCAGTCCCGGCATCTAGCGGCCGAACTACGAACTACGCCCGCCTGCAGCGCCACGGAGCGGCCGACGGGGAACTACGTCGCCTTGCAGCTGATCTTCAACTTCACGCGAGCTCCAGCGGCGGCACAGCCACGCCCATCTCAAACGTCAAAACATCGCGACTCGCGGTAACATCGGTTGGTGAGTGAAGACGACGGGTTAACATAACAGTAAATTGCAGTGTGCAGTCTTCGCGATAAATAAACAATTTTTAATTGATATTTACATTAGGAAAAGTGCTCAATTGCAGTAATTTCTGAAAGGTTGTGAAACATACTCTGAAGTATAGCATGCTTACTTATGCACACTGCACTGTATAAATGGTAATTGTTTTGATGAATTTGCATTTTTAGATTTTATGAGTGTTGTGATTATTTTGTTTAAAACATTTTTACCTAAACTGTGTATGTGGAAATTGTTACTGGAAATTTAGGTTTTTGAGGGCTGTTATGTTCAATACTCAGGCATGTTGTATCATTTTGGGAACTAAATGAAAGGATTGCAGGTACTGTTTGATTAGTTTCATGATAATTAGGAGTGTTTTGGGTTATTAGAGGTTGTATTAAATTACTTGTCTATACAACAGAAATAAACCGAACATGTCTACTGAAGATAAGCAGATCTGTGAGGCAGTAGTCGAAAGAAAAGGGATAGGACAGGAGAACAGAGATGATTCAGGAATCAGTGATTGTGGGTTGTCATTAGGAAGCCCATCAGCACATTCAACTAGTTATCCTGAGACACCGGGACAAGCGATGAGAGCTAGGCCAGTTTCAGAGGATGCAGATATGCGGTCGATGTTGGCGGCCTTGCTAAAAGAAAGTAGAGAGAGGGAAGAAAGGTTACACAAATCAGTAGACTTGATAGAGAAAAATTCACAAGAAACTAAGAAAGGTTTACAAGAAACAAAAGAATCACTAAAAAGTTTACAAGAAAATAACGCATCGTTAGAGAAGCGTTTACAAGAAACAAGAGAATTACTAAAGGAAGATTTACAAGAGATCAAAACGTCACAAATGAAGATGGAATATAATTTGAAGAAGGAAATGCAGGAGTTGCAAGAACGATTGAAGATGGACATCGACGAGAGAGAGAGGAAGCTACAGAAGAGCATAGACCAAGTCCAGGGAGATGTGGAGAAGGTGGAAGGAAAATTAACAAAAAAGATAGAAGACGGTATTGAAGGAACGAAAGCCGAATTGGGAGAAAGAATCAACGAAGTGGAAACAAATTGCAATCATCGAATTGCCAAGGTGACGCAGATGCAGAAACAATGCAATGAGGCGGTTAAGAGGATAGGAGATAGGCAGAACCAACTAGCTGTCAATCTGAGAAATGCTATAGCCGTGCAACGAGAAGAGGATAACAAGAGGGTTGAAATGGAGGTCAAGCAGTTACAACAGGGAGTGCAGCAATTGGAAAGCAAGACAGAAGAAATTGATAAACGAATTAGCAATGCCACTTTAGCCATTGGGGGAGGTAAGGTCGTTACATTGATGAGCAGTGATAATCGGTGCATCCAAAGTAATACAGGGCAGAAATTTAGACCGAAAGGAGGATTGCACCCAATGATATTTATGAAATGGCTAAAAGGAGTTTTCGCAGCACATCTTAAATACTCAGACAAGATTCAATTTGCAATAGATAGAATGGAAGGTGAGGCCTTCACTTGGGGAGTCAGGAAGAAGGAAGGGACTACTAGTTATGACCAGTTTGAAGAGGAATTCTTGAAAAAATACTGGTCCAAAAGCCATCAATGTGCGGCAATTGAGGACCTACTCCATCGCAAGTCACTTAATACATGGAGGGGAACGTTGAGAGTTTGCTGAACATTTGTGGGAATTGAACGAGACCTTGGAACAACCCCTGAGTGATGACGTAATGATATCTGCAATAAAAAGAAGATTGAATCAGAGAATGCAAGAAACTGTATCTGGGAGCCTAATTAAAAATAGAGAGGCCTTGATGGAGATACTGGAACAGTTGGAATCTGTTCGATCACAGGGACACAATCAAGCTCATGATCAAAACCGAGGGGGAGGTAATGACACAAGGAATGATTTCGGTAATTCGTCTAATTATAGAGGAAGAGGTGGCAGTCATGGATACAGGAACCATGGTGGTGAACGACAATGGAGAAGTGATTGGAGAAGGAATGAAGAACCGAGAGATCATGAGAGAAGATGGGATAGGCGAATGAATGATACGGTGCATATAGAAGAGGAGGAGAGACCGGAAAACTGAATGACACTCCAGATGAGGTCCGATCGGGAGTGAGAGCTACCAGGACCAGAATAAACCTACTAAGACACGACGATGGTGGAGACCTCAGAGAAGATCTACTGGAGGAAAGAAGTGGGATCCCCAAAGAACCCAGGTTACCCATGATAGGGATCAAGTTATGTGGACTGAATATCGAAGCATTAGTGGATACAGGAAGTGAAGCGTGTGCATTATCCAAAAGGTTATATGAACAGATACTAAAAGCAAATGTTAGCTTGCCTAGTTTCCCAGTGAGTGGAGTGAGAATTGTGAACGCGTTGGGTGCAAAGAGTAAACCTATTAAAGAACAAGTGTTAATTACATTTGAAATAGAGGGAGAAGAATACGAAGCAACATTTTTGGTGGTGGCTGGATTAAACACATCGATTATTTTAGGGATAGATTGGTTGAATGAAGTTGATGCAGTAGTGAGTTTTGATGAAGGTACTATCAAAGTCAAAGGAAGAAAGGGCGAAGAAAAGAGGTTGAAATTTGCTGAGGGGAATGCGATCGAAGAAGAGGAAGAATTCAGAAGAATAAATTTGTGTCACGAAGAGGAACCCACCACGGGATACAGGGAAGAGGAACCAGGAACAGAAGTGTTGATATACCTTGAGGGACTAGCACGAGAGGATAGACATAAAGAGGACAAGATCAGAAAAAAATTGGAGGAGATGACGCAACTAGATGAGAGAACTAAGAAGAAATTAGCTACAGTACTATACAGGCGTTGTAAAGTATTTTCTCAACGGCCAGGTATCATGCAAGGAGTGGAGTGTAAATTAAAGATAAAGAACCATAAACCGTTCAATATAAAACAGTATCCCATTCCCCAGGCGAAACGAAGAGCAGTAGATGAAGAAATACAGAGGATGATGGACCTTGGGGTTATAGAACGGGCCAATAGTCAATACAACAACCCCCTGTTTGTTGTTGATAAGAAGGATGGAAAAGTGAGGATAGTTTTGGATGCGCGAACGGTGAACAAAATCATCGAACCGGAGAGGGACAAACCAGAAACTATAGAAGAACTGATTCAAAAATTCCGAGGAGCAAAGGTGCTTAGTAGTATCGATTTGACTGCTGGGTACTGGCAGATACCGTTGGCCACAGAGTCTCGCCAGTATACAGCATTTACTTACGGAGGAAGATGCTATCAATTTAGGGTGTTGCCATTTGGACTTAATGTGTCAGTGTCTGAGTTTATAAGAGCGATGGATAAGATACTAGGTGAAGAGTTACTTAAGAAGGCCACTGTCTACGTGGATGACCTCTTGATAGCAAGCGAATCATGGGAAGAGCATTTGGATAGACTGGATGCAATCTTGGCAGCTTTTGAAACCGCAGGGGTAACGGTAAACCTGGACAAGTCGGAATTTGGCAAATCAAAGATAAAATTTCTGGGCCATATAATATCCGAGGAGGGTATCTATCCTGATCCTAGTAAAATGGAGGCTATTAAAAATTTTCCGGCTCCCCATAGTAAGAAACAGTTGCGAGCATTCTTTGGGGTTTGCGAGTTTTATAGAAAGTTTGTCAAAGGACCTATGCTTAATGCCCCGAATATGAGGGAATTGACCAAGGCGAGGATGCCGTGGCATTGGAGTGCAGAGTGCCAAACCGAGTTTGAGAATATTAAAGAATCACTATATAATGCAGATATATTGTACCACCCAGATTTTTCCAAGGAGTTTTATTTAGGAGCAGACAGCTCTGACTATGGACTAGGAATACATTTGTACCAAATAGAGAGGAACGGAAATGGTGAGAGTGTGAGAACAATAGCGTTCGGTAGCAGAAGTTTAAATGCTTGGGAGAGAAAATATTCGATTACTGAAAGGGAAGCATTGGCAATTGTGTGGGGATTTAAACGTTTCCGGAATTATTTGGCCGGGAGGCATGTGAAAGTCGTGACTGACCACAAGGCCCTTACATTTCTGACTACAAGCAAATTGAGGCATAGCAGACTAACGCGATGGGCCCTAGCATTACAAGACTATGACTTCGAGATAATTTACGAACCAGGAGCAACACATACAATACCTGATGCCTTGTCAAGATTACCAGCTGACCCAAGAGGAACGTTGATGGACAGGCGGGAAGGAGAAGGAGTTAGAATCAACCTGATGAAGGGAGTACAGTATGAAGAATTCATAAGAAAGTTCCTAAGGAATGTGCGTAGGGAACAGAACGAGGACGAGAAATTAAAAACAATTAAAAACAAATACAGGTGTGCAGGAGAGGAAAGAATTCGCACATTTTATTATATTCACAATGGGATACTTTATAAAAGAAACAAGGAGAGTGAGGAGAACTGGAAACTCTGTGTGCCTGAGCATGTGGTAGAAAAATTAATTTGGTATACACACTATAGTAATGCGCATTATGGACCGAAGAAGTGTATGGAAAAGTTGAAGTTGGATTGTGCTTTCAACAACATGGGAAGGCGTATACGTAAAATACTGAGTACATGTGACACCTGTCAGAAATCTAAGACGACCACAGTACAGCACAAAGGATATATGCATCCAATTGTACCAACAGCAATTAAGGACATAGTTGCAGTGGATCTATTTGGGCCACTTCCTGCCTCACGAGGGAATTACACACAAATCTTAGTAGCGGAAGAACTGGTTTCCAAATACATAAAGTTTTACCCGTTGAAGAAAGCTACTAGTAGAGCCATCATTAACCAAATTGAGAAAGACTATTTTCAAAAGGTGTGTATTCCTAAGCGAATTTTGAGTGATAATGGGTCACAGTTCAGGTCAAAGGAATGGACAGAGATGCTAAGAGAGCACGGAATAGAGCAAATTGCCATTTCTAGGTATAGGCCAGCTTCTAACCCAGCAGAACGAACAATGAAAGAGTTGAACCGTTTATGCCGAACCTACTGCCATAGGAAGCATGGTTCATGGAAAGAATATCTGGAGGAATTTGAGCGGGTTAGGAATCACCTCCCACATGATTCTACAGGGTTTGCACCATGTGAAGTATTGCTCAATCAGGAACCCGATAGTATTTTTCGTGAGTTGGTGGTCTACCCACCAGGAAGTTCATTGACCTGGGAAAGGAAATTTGAGCTAGTGGAATTAAGTATGAAGGAGAAGGCTAGGAAAAGACAGGAAAGACACAACAAACTAGTGAAACCGATAACTTACCGAGTGGGAGACCTGGTATTAGTAAAGGTTCATGCTAGATCAAAGAAAATAAACTCTGAAATACATAAGTTTAACCACGTTTATAAAGGGCCATACAGAATTATAAAAATTGGTCATCCTAACACTGTGGAGTTGGAATATGCACGGACAAAGAGAGTGCATGGTAAAGAGCATGTGGAAAACATAAAAAGGTACTACTCCCACGAGAGCAGAAATAACCCAGATGAGGAAGAGGAACTCGATTAGGGCAAATGTATGAACTGAGAGTGTCTAAGCTCCTTAAAGTAGAGACGTAGGACATGGTTAGAACATTTAGCTGTAAAATGGACATCTGAAGGAGGAAAAGGTTTCTTTACATTGTGTTTTGTGATGTATTACAATTAGAGTTGCATATTTCATGTCAAAGACTATCGAAGAATGAATATAAAACCTGTAATAGCTAAATTGTAGTGTAGTATTCATATGTCCTGTGTTTAGGTAATGAATTTTTGAGTGTATATGTTGTGTGTTGTCATCTGATATTGAACTATAGAGGGCTATTGCTGGTTGAGATAAAAAATTGTAATTTTGGACAATGCCATTTATGTGATGTAATAACCTTTTGTAGAAATTGTTGTGGAGGCAGCCCCCTACCGGAGTCCAGGATTATTTTGAAAAATTGTAAATTCATTAATTATTTGTATTGTATGAACTGTTCAAATGTAGCCATGCTTTAAATCCCTTGCCGATTCTTTTTCGCCTGCGGTTCAAAAGAAGTTTTTGAGGGCGGGGATGTAAGGGGTCCGCAGGCCCTTACTACTAAGTTTGCGCTCACACAGGTCGACAGGGCAACTATCGGGTAGTGTGTGTGCAGGTCGCGAGAGCTAGAGGGGGTTCACCGGAGTGCCGAGTGCTGCTTGGGTAGATTCCCGCGAGGCGGGAAGAACTGGGCGGAGAGTTAGAGTGTGGAGAGTGCGGAGTCAGGGTGTGGTAGGTTCCCGCGAGGCGGGCAGAGCTGTGCAGAAGCCAGCAGTTGAATTAATGTAAATTATCGACAAAGGGAGTGGCCATCGCCGCGGTTTAACCCCTTTGTGTTAGTATTATACGGGAAGGTGAGAAAGTTTAATTATAGAGTGATTTCAGTGATATTAAGTGCCGCTATTGAACTTCCGCGTCTACCGCGCCGGCATTACCTGGATTACAGTGATTGGATGTTGCGTGTGACGATTAAGAATAACTAAAGAAACCTGTGCTGAGATTAGCCGTCATTAACAGTGTATTGACGAAGGCAGTGGCTGTCTCCTTATTTTGTGCTTTTGCTAAGAATATAGATCTTGTTTGTGAAACTGTGTTGTGTCCTTCTTACCACCAAACAGTACTTATTACAGTATTTGCGAAGGACAATACGGAATGTAACATCCCTTGAGCAGTCCAATCCGATTGCCAGCCCATTAGGTACACGGTCACATTAATCAATTATCTAATTTTGGGCTGCTATTTTGATCCCGAACGAGCGGATAAATAAAAGGGTATGTTACAACCTTTACTACTTTAAGTAATCTAATTCCCTCAGCATCACCCGATTTAATTCGACTACATTCCATTATCCTCGTTTTGCTTTTGTTTATGTTCATCTTATATCCTCCCTTCAAGACACCATCCATTCCGTTCAACTGCTCTTCCAAGTCCTTTGCTGTCTTTGACAGAATTACAATGTCATTGGCGGACATCATAGTTTTTATTTCTTCTCCATGGATTTTAATACCTATTCCAAATTTTTCTTTTGTTTCCTTTACCGCTTGCTCAATATACAGATTTAATAACATCGGGGAGAGGCTACAACCCTGTCTCACTCCCTTCCCAACCGCTGCTTCCCTTTCATGCCCTTCGACTCTTATAACTGCCATCTGGTTTCTGTATAAATTTTAAATAGCCTTTCGCTCCCTGTATTTTACCCCTGCCACCTTTAAAATTTGAAAGAGAGTATTCCAGTCAACATTGTCAAAAGCTTTCCCTAAGTCTGCAAATGCTAGAAACGTAGGTTTGCCTCATCTAAGGTTGTAATAATGTTCACGTAAATTCAGACACCAGCATTATTGCACAGCTGACGCAGCACATCCAACTTGTGTGGTAAGTCTCCGAGAGGACGATTTCACCACAGGGAAGGCCACAATCTGAACCTTTTTCAAACTCGCTCAGTTGCCTGTAGGAAGGACGAGTGCGTCACTGTGGCGTAGTTGTCTGCTTGGTTCATACGTTTCCACCACACTGAACCTTCTGGCGTTCCCTATAATTGTTCGACACAAGTGGCACTCTGGTAGTTATGCCACTACGATGTGTGTTGGCGGACGACGTTGAAATCATTATCAGTACACCTACTGTCCATCAGGTGGCATATGCCGTCATCGACACTCTCTCTCCAGGTGTACTAATTTTTTTTCTAGCAGGGTATATATATTTAGCAATGTAGGTGGTGTAATACACAGAATATACACAACGATCGCGGACTCACTGAAGATATTCATTTCCTTTATTAGCAAGTGTCGGTAAATATAAAGATAGTTGGTCATGCAATAATACTCTCATAATCTCCCAAATGGCCTTTCCTACAATTTTGCGTCGATGAAGAGAAACTTCGCTAATGTAAGAAATGAAATATATCTGCCTTGCTAAATACGAGGCGTGTTTTTTAAATAAGTATCGTTTTGAAATTAAAAAAAAGACGTGCTGATATATCTCAATAATTTTATTTTTAGATGAAAGCCTGTACCTTAATGTACTTTTCTACGTAATCTCCGTCAATACTGAGGCACTTGTCATAAGGTTGTACCAGTTTTTAAATACCCTCCTCATAGAAGTCTGCCGCCTAACTTGTTAACCACTGCATCACCACTGTTTCGACTTCGTCATCGTCTTGAAGACGCTGACAGCCCAGGTGTTTCTTCAAGTGCAGGAACAGATGGCAGTCACTGGGCGAAAGATAGGGGCTGTACGGAGGATGATCTAGAGTTTCACATCGAAAAGATGTGATGAGATCTATGGTCTGATTCGCAACATGCGGACGGGCATTGTATTGCAGCAAAACTATGCCCTTTCTCAACTTCCATGGACTGTTGCTTTGATTCTGGTGTGACGTCGGCCACCCATATTCCATTGCCCGAAACAGTTTGGCTTAAGAAGTCATCACCGTTGTTGTGGTACCGCTGAAGGAAAGTCAATGCACTGTCTAAACGTTTGGTTTTGTGCACATCCGTCAACATTTTCGATACCCAACGTGCGCACAATTTTCGGTAATTCAAGTGCTCGGTCACAATGCCATACAAAACACTACGAGAAACATTAAGAAAGTCATCCCGCAAGGAGGAAATCGTAAAGCGTCTGTTTTTTCTCACCTTATTGTCCGCTTCCTGCACCAAACTTTCATCAACGACCGAAGGACGCCCACTCCGTTGTTCATCATGCACATTTGTGGGGCCATCTTC